>NC_086448.1:670763399-671513399 GCF_028390025.1 Pseudophryne corroboree
TTAAATTAATCAAATTCTGGAGCCATGGTGAGTGAGAGATAATGTGTGAGACAGACAACACATGATGAGAGGGAGATAAGAGTACAATTAAAGACTGTGCAAAGATTGTAAGTGGGTGATGGAGGCCGTGGATGTAAAGGCCCATATAGACGGGCCGATGTGGGAGAGATGTGTGCTGAGCGAACTGCTCAGCACACATCTCTCCAGCCGCTCAGCACAGCGCGATGTGTGCTGAGTGTGCGGGGGGAGACGGGGGTCCGCTCATTTCACCCAGCGGGTGAAGTGAACTTCCCGCTAGACTGGCCTGCATGGCGGGTCAATCTAGCACCAGCAATAGCGATCCGCGGGGCTGCGCATCGCTTTCGCTGTAGGGGGTACACACGGAGCGATAATGCTTAAATTCTAAGCAATCTAGTCAGATTGCTTAGAATATCGCTCCGTGAGTACCCCCCTTTATATTGAGGTAACCAAACATATCCTATCTCGTCCAACAGTTTGGCTATTGTCAGACTATTGACACTTCTGTGGAAGATCGCCCTAAAAAATCAACGTCTCACTTGTTTGATTTTGGTCCTTTTGGATAGAAAATCATACTGCCCATTAGGCCAGTACATTATGGCAAGAGTATAGTTACCATAGGTGCAGGGAGTGCAGCTGATATGGGACCCAGCATTGAGAGGAGCCCACCTTCCCTGTCAACATTACATGTGTTATATACCAAGGGTGTAGTTACCATAGGTGCAGGGAGTGCAGCTGCTATGGGTCCCAGAGCTAAGAGGAGCCACCTTCCCTGTTAACGTTACATGTGTTATATACTAGGGTGTAGCTACCATAGGTGCAGCGGGTGCAGCTGCTAAGGGGCCCAGAGCTGAGGGGGGCCACCTTCCCTGTCACAGTTACAGGTGTTATATATTTTTTTTCACCATAGTGGCCCTTACAAACTTGTGCCTTCTGGTCTACAATATATCTAGATCTGTGCCTGGAACTGCTCATTGTAATGTGGTATAGTATTAATTGGAGGGCATTACGTTACATAATATGAACTGGGGCACTGTAATGTAACTAGAGTACTACTATGGTTCATAAAATAAACTAGGGCACTACTACGGGGCATAACATTAACTAGAGCACTACTGTGGTTTCAGAAAACGAACTAGGGCACTCTAATGCAGCATAAAATGAACAACTTCTGTGGAGAGTTGCTCCTCTAGAAGCATTGGGACAGGGGTCCCTTCAAAATGTTTCCATCAAGCCAACAAAGTTCTTGCTTTGCCCCTGCATTATGGCCTTTAAATTGTAGTCATCAGCACTCAGAAAACTGGGACCCCTTAAAGTCCTACATGTTCTGTCAAACTATGTACAGAGTGACCAGGCCATTCATTAACTGCATTCAACCTGTGAGCACTGAATTATTAGTTTCCCATTACCCTTCTGCCTCCAAATGGCAGTTTTTGTGACTTGTTCAATACAGGGTTTTTTTGTTACGGAAGACCCCGAGTACTGCTGTTTATTTTCTACTACACTTCTATGCTACAGAGGGCACCTGGGCATTGTTTACTGTTTAAAGGGAGTGCCGGACTACCCACAGGCATATATATATATATATATATATATATATACTGTATATAAAACACAATTCCCAAGCGCGCTATATGGAACGTATTAACAGCAATTCTTCCAAGGAAACCCAAGTGGATGTACAATATACACTGGAGAATATTATTTTCTGTGGACCTGTAACAGACAACCCCTCACCAGATAGTCACACATATGGGTGCTGCAAAAACTATTAGGATCTATTTGTAAATCTTATTGGGAAAGTTTCAGTGTACATTCCCTTATGTCTGTTAAATCAGCTATACTATTCTGATTTATATACCTTTGTGCCAAAGCCTGAACCAGACCATTTATGAATATAAAAGTTGTGTAATATATTCAGGTGGTTCTGTTAAGACACTGGCATTTGGTTGTCAGCACTCTCTAGAAGAGCTTAATAAAAGTTAATACTAGCAGCCATACAGGAGATGAACTTATTCATTTTCAAGGTTTGATCTCTTATGTATAAACTTTTTAGCATCAAACAGGCCTGATTTCCATATTGTTACCCCTAATGAAGTCGTTTAGATGAAACGCGTTGGGTCTGTCAGTCATAAACTATCAATCCAGTTTGTGAAGATACTACCGTTTGAGCTCACACCTTGAAAAAAGTGAGGGAGTACCTAAAGTTAAAAACACATATTGAACACACTGGACACAACTTATTGGCATTTATATTTTATATATTTTTTTATATACAAAGATTGTGTAAAAAACTATTTTTAACATTTATATGTTTAATCTGTGATATTAAACCAATATTTTCTACTAATTGGCCTCTTGTTTGGGTGACTATCTGGTGAGGGGTTGTCTGTTACAGGTCCACAGAAAATAATATTCTCCAGTGTATATTGTACATCCACTTGGGTTTCCTTGGAAGAATTGCTGTTAATATGTTAAATATAGCGCGCTTGGGAATTGTGTTTTATTTTGTATGTAATTGAGATCTGTCAACAGAGATCTCTCTCATAGTGCTGCTTTTGTTTTGGCGCAAGATAAGGGTACTGTTGTGTTTTTTTGATATATATATATATTATGTGAGAAGAAGGAAGCTGAGCAGCGCCAATTAGCGATAACAATTTGTACTAGTATATGGACCAGAAATACTAAAAACCCTCCTCAAAAGGACACTCCCTTTAATATATTTAGGGCGTCAGCTTACATCTTAAGTAAAAAACACAGGTAAGGTGTTTTAAAAGTAATCTCAGAAATGGTAGATAAGATACTTTAGAGCGACCAATGGTGTCAATGAATATTAAAATAGGAGGTTCTAATTTAAAAAATGTATTCACAATAAAATTTGCACCAATAAAAGATATAACACAAAACCACAAAAAAAGTACTAAAAAATTGTATAATCAGAGATAAAAAAAAGTAAGTACAAAAATATCTCCAACATGTAAAAAATATTTGTTAAAAAACGTATATGGTATAGCATACGAGGACTCAATTTAAAAATGATATAATATAGATTAATAAGACCAACTTTAGGTAAAAAATCAATATCTTAACTTAAGAGAAGGTAGGTATCACCAACGCGTTTCGTCCTATCTGGACTTCCTCAAGGGGTAGTGGACAAGTGGGACAGCACAGGTATATATACACACCTTAATGAGGAAGTGATCACTACATCACTTCCTGTCAATTAGGAGCACCAGAAATTAACATACTAAAATACTTTCTAAAAGGAGGTTATAACATGTTCCTTCTACTCCTTGTATTGAGCTATGCAGAACCGCTATAGTATATTTCTGATTTGAGCTAAGGGAAGCTTTAAAAAGCTCCCTGAACATTGCTTAGCCGGAATTCCTGTCCGGACAGTGGGTGACATCACGTCCACCCCACTTCCGGCATCATGGCTCCGTTACCGCGCATGCGCCGGGTACGCACGTCCCGGACCCACGATACCTGCACCCGCGAGTGGCGTCTGGATCTTCACATAATCACTGTCACCGTGTTTTCGTCCATTGCGCATGCGCCGGGTACGGTTGTCCCGAACCCACAGCGCATGCGCCCGCGAGCCACATCTAGTGTTCAATATAAGGCCAGCATGTATTTCATTAAGTTCTTTTATGTCTGTACTACCTCCTCTAGAACTGATTTCATTAATAAAGGGTAGTTCTGTATGTGGTAATGTTTATGTCCATTCCTTAAATCGCATCAGATGATATTATGGAGTTGACATCCATTTTCCTGGAGCATGCTGCTTGCAGACACTTATTACACATAGTCCCAGTGGCCATCTTTGGTAGGATATTCCTTAATGGGAATCACATAAAAAGAAATGGAGATAGGAGCAGGGTCATACAAAGGTTTCAGATGAATAAATTGCCTTACATCATTATTAATTATAATTTCCATATAGGATATTCCCTCAAAATAGATGGTGTCTGGTATATAAATAGCCTTAGACCCACAAACATAAGATATAAGCTGAAAATAGAGGTATATGGATGTAAGGTATACAAAAACATACACACCTACAAAAAATATGAAAAATACCATAAATTCATCCAAAATATATGTAAATACTTTAAAAAAAAAAAATATATATATATATATGAAAAGATTTTTGCATAAACATGTAAATGTGTGCCCCTTATAACGAAGATGGACACAAATAATAGAAACAGAGGGGCTAGAGAGTAATAGCAGTAAAGGTTTAATAAAGAATGCCAGGAAGTGAGTTACTTTAGGACAGTTCAAGAGACTACATATGTTCAAAGCTCATTTGCATAGCCTCCAAGACACCTGAATCCCCACGGGGTAGACATTGTAACACTCTTGCATCCCATATTCCAGCCTACAGCACCTGGTCTTCCATGATGGTTCCCCATCTATGTACTGGCCGGGCCCAAACACTGCTTGGCTTCCAAGATCGGGTGGAATTGGGCATTTCCAGTGTGGTATGGCTGTACTAGTGGTATAATATAGGGGTCTGCAAGGTGAGACGGCAGACAGAGTAAAGTAGGTCACCCTGGTGAGATGGTAAAAAGTGTAATGTGCTTACGTCATAGAAATGAGGCTATTTCATAGCCCTCATTGAATCCATCAGGATGCAGAGTGTTCAATTAAAAAATCCAGTACATCTCCCTCTTGGATAGGAGGTTGCCATGGTCTCCACCTCTCTCGCCCAATGAGACAAGTTCGATGCCTTTGAAAGTCAGTTCCTCAGGGTCTGAATTGTGGCATATGTGGAAATGTTTAGAAACCGCGTGGGCTAGTACTTTGTTTTTAATATTCCTTATATGCTCCTGGATACGGATCTTCAGGGGTCTCTTGGTTTTTCCTATATATTTCATTCCACATGGGCATTCCAGCATGTAAATCCCCGAGACCGTGTTACAATTAATGAACCCCTTGATCTTGTACTCTCTGGACCCATCCGTATTCTTAAAAGTCTTCCTGTTAGGGTGCAGATAACGACACACATTGCAGCGACCACACTTGTAGCATCCGACACATTTAGGCATCCCCGGCATGATTTCTTTCTTCCTCAGCATGCTTGGTGCCACCTGGTCTTTGAGATTCTGTGATTTCCTGAATACTACCAACGGATCTTTAGGAAGATAGTCCTTAAGAACGGGATCCATTAGGAGGATATTCCAATGCCTTTTTAGAGTTTTCTTGATGAGGTTACCATAGCTACTGTAGGTGGTGATGAATCTCACTACATCCTCCTCATTTTCCTTCGTTTTGTACCTCAAAAGTTGTTGCCTCTCCAGATTCTTAGATTTGTAATTCGCTTCTCCCAGAAGATGATTAGGACAGCCTTTTTCCTTGAATCGTTCAGTGTACACTTGTAATTGTTGATCCCGGTCCTCAGGGTTTTTACAGTTTCGGCAATTCTGGTAAACTGAGAAAAAGGGATATTGTTCTTACATTGTTGACTGTGATTACTTTTATAGTGGACGTAGCTGTTCATATCTACTTTTTTGATGAAATTCTTGGAGATCACTTCATTACCCTCATGTGACAGTACCAGATCCAGAAACTCAATCTCTTTAATGTTTTCATTTGCGGTAAAACGGAGATTCATCAAGTTATTAGATAAATAAGTAAAAAATTCATTAAAACTCGTCTTGTCACCATCCCATACAATTAAAATATCATCTATGTAGCGTTTATAAAAAGCGATGTTTTGTTGAAATGGGTGGTCATTAAAAATGTACTCCTTTTCCCAATGTCCCATAAAAAGATTCGCGAAACTGGGCGCGAAAATCGTGCCCATGGCTGTGCCACAGATTTGCAAGAAGTATACATCCAAAAATTTTAAATAGTTACGTTTTAGAATAAAATACATTAGTTCACATAAAAACAGTCTGTGTTTCTCTGTGATATCTGCATCTTGGCTCAGAAATCCATTGCAAGCCTCAACCCCCTTCTCGTGTTCTATACATGTATAAAGTGACTGTACATCAATTGTGATCCATCTATAAGTTTCTTTCCACTTGAATGATTCCATCAAGTTAAGGACCGATGTGGTGTCTTTGAGGTATGCCGGTAGGTTTACCACATGTTTTCTTAGAAACAAGTCCACATATTCTGACAAATGTGATGTTAATGAGTTAATCCCTGCCACAATGGGTCTCCCTGGTGGGTTATCCATGGACTTATGTACCTTAGGTAAAAAGTAGTTAGTTAAAATCTCACATCTGAAAGCTTTCTGGAGTACAGTTCTTAATTCTTCCACGAAACCTTCCTTTGGATCAGTCGGGAGTGGTGTATATGAAGTTCTGTCGCCCAATAGTCTATTAGCCTCTGCTACATAGGCCTCCCGGTCCATGATTACCAACCCCCCCCCCCCCCCTTTGTCAGCAGATTTTATAACGATATTGTTGTTGGCCTGCAAATCCTTAATGGCTTTTATTTCTCTATTTGTCAGATTCTTCTCTTTGATGGGTTCAATTTCAGTGTCACATAAGTCCTTCTTTACCAGATCATAAAAATGCCCACGTTATGGCCCTTAGATTCCAGAGGGTAGAATTTCGAAACTGGTTTCAATCCTGATTTTGATTGTTCATAGTTACAGATCACTGCATTTTCTTTTTTAAGAAAATGCCTATTGAGAGTCAGTTTCCTAACAAATTTGTTTAGATCGATAAAAACGTCAAATCTGTTCATTCCTTTAGTGGGTGCATAAGAAAGTCCTTTGCTCAATACTGCTGTTTCATACTCTGATAGTGTGTGACTTGATAGATTAAATATTCCATTAGATGCCTCACCTACTGCAGGTGCCTCCTTTTGTTTTTGTAGGTGTACATTCCTCCTGCCCCCTCGACATCCTCTTCTTCTGCGGCCAGTCTTCTTTTCACGGGTGTTGCATTCGTGACTCTTTCCTTCGTGATATTTCTTGCCGTAGTTTTGGGACGTGTATATGGGCCTGGTGATAAAAAAGCCTCCTCGTTTGTAGAATTCAATCTTTGCAGTGTGGAAAATCTATTGCTGGTCTCCATGTTCTGTCTTCTCTGTGGGTAATTCCTCCCATTCTCCATTCCTCTCCTAGATGTGGACTGCCAATACTCCCTTCTAGGTTTGGGTTCTGGCTTGTCTCCTTTGATGAACCTGCTCCAATTCTTGATTCTGTTGTTCTCATAATCTTGCTTGTCCTGTAAAAATGTCTTACTTTTATTCTTGATAACCTCATCTTCAATATGTTCAAGTTTCTTGTTTAGCACCTTTTCATTGATCTTAAAGTCCTCCTTGTCTTTGAATACCTCCAATCTAGTTTCAGGCTCTTTGATTTCTGATTCTAGATTTGAAATAATGCGTTTCTTTTCTGTCACTAGGATCTTCATCAATTTGACTGAACAATCGTGGAGTATACTGTCCCATTCCTTCATAAAATCAGGGTTCTCAGTCCCAAAAGTGGGCTGTTTCATAATTCTAAGGCCTCTGGATACCCGGTCCACGCTGATGTAATGTTCAAGCCCTTTAACATCCCACCATGCCTTCACTTCTTTAATTAGTAGCCTTTCCATACTCCAGAACATTTCGTCAAGTGTGTCGGTATCGGGTACATTTTCTAGCTGGCTTGTTTCATTAAAAATTTTGTGGCATGCATTACTCCTTCTGCTGGTGCGTTCACTGGTTCGGAACATACTGTCTGTTTGGTATCGGCTTATACAAGGCAGCTGCGGGCAAGTATTACCAAAAACAACGTGTGAGAAGAAGGAAGCTGAGCAGCACCAATTAGCGATAACAATTTGTACTAGTATATGGACCAGAAATGCAAAAAACCCTCCTCAAATGGACACTCCCTTTAATAAATTTAGGGCATCAGCTTACGTCTTAAGTAAAAAACACTGGTAAGGTGTTTTAAAAGTAATCTCAGAAATGGTAGATAAGATACTTTAAAGCGATCAATGGTGTCAATTAATATTAAAATAGGAGGTTCTAATTAAAAAAAAATTATCCACAATAAAATTTGCACCAATAAAAGATATAACACAAAACCACAAAAAAAATTACTAAAAAATTGTATAATCAGAGATAAAAAAGTAAATACAAAAATATCTCGAACATGTAAAAAGTATTTGTTAAAAAATATGGTAAAGCATACGAGGACTCAATTTAAAAATGTTATAATATAGATTAATAAGACCAACTTTAGGTAAAAAATCAATATCTCAATTTAAGAGAAGGTAGGTATCCCCAACGCGTTTCGTCCTATCTGGACTTCCTCAAGGGGTAGTGGACAAGTGGGACAGCACAGATATATATATATATATATATACACACCTTAATGAGGAAGTGATCACCACATCACTTCCTGTCAATTAGGAGCACCAGAAATTAACATACTAAAATACTTTCTAAAAGGAGGTTATAACATGTTCCTTCTACTCCTTGTATTGAGCTATGCAGAACCGCTATAGTATATTTCTGATTTGAGCTAAAAGAAGCTTTAAAAAGCTCCCTGAACATTGCTTAGCCAGACTTCCTGTCCGGACAGTGGGTGACATCACGTCCGCCCCACTTCCGGCATCATGGCTCCGTTACCGCGCATGCGCCGCGTACGGACGTCCCGGACCCACGGCGCATGCGCCCGCGAGTGGCGTCCGGATCTTCACATAATCACTGTCACCGTGTTTTTGTCCATTGCGCATGCGCCGGGTATGGTCGTCCCGAACCCACAGCGCATGCGCCCGCGAGCCACATCTAGTGTTCAATATAAGGCCAGCATGTATTTCATTAAGTTCTTTTATGTCCGTACCACCTCCTCCAGAGGGAGATGTACTGGATTTTTGAATTGAACACTCTGCATCCTGATGGCTTCAACGAGGGCTATGAAATAGCCCCGTTTCTATGACGTAAGCACATTAACCTTTTTACCATCTCACCAGGGTGACCTACTTTACTCTGTCCGCCATCTCACCTTGCAGACCCCTATATTATACCACTAGTACAGCCATACCACACTGGAAATGACCAATTCCGCCCGATCTTGGAAGCCAAGCAGTGTTTGGGCCCGGCCAGTACATAGATGGGGAACCATCATGGAAGACCAGGTGCTGTAGGCTGGAATATGGGATGCGAGAGTGTTACAATGTCTTCCCCGTGGGGATTCTGGTGTCTTGGAGGCTATGCAAATGAGCTTTGAACATATGTAGTCTCTTGAACTGTCCTAAAGTAACTCACTTCCTGGCATTCTTTATTAAACCTTTACTGCTATTACTCTCTAGCCTAGGGGTGGGCAAAATACGGCCCGCGGGCCGGATGCGGCCCGCAAACCGATCCTGCCCGGCCCACTGCTTCCCACCAGTGTGCAATGACAAGCGGCCCGACCGACTGAGCTGCTTGTCATTGCTCTGCAGTACCTCCAAGCTGCCGGCGCCTGTCTCCCCTGCTGCTGCACGGCGCCTGACACACTCATCCTCTTCCTTCCGCCTCCACAGTCCCCAGTGACAAAGGCAGAAATCAGACGAAAAGGGGGTGGAGCTAGGCGGAGATGAGGGGGCGTGGCTACGCGGTACCTAAGGGGGCGGAGCTACACTGAACATAAGCCACTGCTACAGATCCATCCTTCCTGCCACTGCCAGCCAAACACAGATCAGTAAGTTAATGGAAAAAGTGAGGGAAAGAAAGTGTATTTGTGTGTGTGTGTGTGTGTGTGTGTGTGTGTGTGTGTGTGTGTGTGTGTGTGTGTGTGTGTGTGTGTATATATGTGTATATATATATATATGAGGGAGTGTGTGTGTGTGTGTGTGTGTGTGTATATGTTTGTGTGTGCGGGCAGTGGCGTCAGACTGTTTTTAGTTTAGGGGGGAGATCTTTAACGCTCGCTGTACCACCCCCAACCCTCCGCCCCGGATTCTTTAACTGTGTCACTTCCCCGTGTTCTGTCACTAAGTCACCCCCCCGTGTTGTTACCGTGTCACCTCCCGTGTTCTGTCACCGTGTCCTGTCACCCCCACGTTCTGTCAGTGTGTCACCCCCGTGTTCTGCCACTGAGTCAGCCCCCCTGCGTTCTGTCACCATGTCACACACACCCGCGTTCTGTCACCGTGTTACCCCCCCATGTTCTGTCACTGTGTCACCCCCCCGTGTTCTGTCACCGTGTCACCCCCGTGTTCTGTCACTAAGTCACCCCGCTGTGTTGTTACCGTGTCACCTCCCGTGTTCTGTCACTGTGTCATCCTCCGTGTTCTGTTACCGTGTCACCTCCCGTGTTCTGTCACTGTGTCACCCCCCCGTGTTCTGTCACCGTGTCACCCCCCCCGTGTTCTGTCACCGTGTCACCCCCCCGTGTTCTGTCACCGTGTCACCCCCCCATGTTCTGTCACCGTGTCACCCCCCCATGTTCTGTCACCGTGTCACCCACCCGTGTTCTGTCACCCCCCCCGTGTTCTGTCACCGTGTCACCCGCCCATATTCTGTCACCGTGTCACCCCCTGTGTTCCATCACCGTGGCCCACCCCCGTGTTCTGTCACCGTGTCACCCCCGTGTTCTGTCACTAAGTCACCCCGCCGTGTTGTTACCGTGTCACCTCCCGTGTTCTGTCACTGTGTCACCCCCCCGTGTTCTGTCACCGTGTCACCCCCCCCTGTGTTCTGTCACCGCGTCACCCCCCGTGTTCTGTCACCGTGTCACCACCCCGTGTTCTGTCACTGTGTCACCCACCCGTGTTCTGTCACCCCCCCGTGTTCTGTCACCGTGTCACCCGCCCATATTCTGTCATCGTGTCACCCCCTGCGTTCCATCACCGTGGCCCACTCCCGTGTTCTGTCAGTGTCAAGCCCCCCGTGTTCTGTCACCGTGTCCCACCCCCGTGTTCTGTCACCGTGTCACCCCCTGTGTTCCATCACGGTGTTCCACCCCCCGTGTTCTGTCACTGTGTCACACCTTTCATCAGGGGCCATAAGACACTGGATAATTTGCTTGCTGTGCAATGATTATCCCAAATAAAATGTTAATGTGTAAAAGGGGACTCTACCTGCCGTAATGTGTAAAAGGGGGCTCTACCGGCTGTAATGTGTAAAAGAGGGGCTCTACCTGGAGTAATGTGTGTAAGTGGCGCTACTGTGTGGCATAATTTGAATAATGAAGACTATTGTACAGCCTAATATGAATCTGTATTATTTTTTGGCCACACCCCTTCCCCATGAAGCCACGTCCCTATATTTTTGGCACGTGGGGGAGCTGCTATTTTGTGTGCGGCCCTCGAATACTGACAGGAAAGTGTCAAGTGGCCCCTCAGCTGAAATAATTGCCCACCCCTGCTCTAGCCCCTCTGTTTCTATTATTTGTGTCCATCTTCGTTATAAGGGGCACACATTTACATGTTTATGCAAAAATCATTTCATATATATATATTTTTTTAAGTATTTACATATATTTTGGATGAATTTATGGTATTTTTCATATTTTTTGTATGTATGTATGTTTTTGTATACCTTACATCCATATACACCTATTTTCAGCTTATATCTTATGTTTGTGGGTCTAAGGCTATTTATATACCAGACACGATCTATTTTGAGGGAATATCCTATATGGAAATTATAATTAATAATGATGTAAGGCAATTTATTCATCTGAAACCTTTGTATGACCCTGCTCCTATCTCGATTTCTTTTTATGTGATTCCCATTAAGGAATATCCTACCAAAGATGGCCACTGGGACTATGTGTAATAAGTGTCTGCAAGCAGCATGCTCCAGGAAAATGGATGTCAACTCCATAATATCATCTGATGCGATTAAGGAATGGACATAAACATGACCACATACAGAACTACCCTTTATTAATGAAATCAGTTCTGGAGGAGGTAGTACAGACATAAAAGAACTTAATGAAATACATGCTGGCCTTATATTGAACACTAGATGTGGCTCGCGGGCGCATGCGCTGTGGGTTCGGGGCGACGGTACCCGGCGCATGCGCAATGGACGAAAACACGGTGACAGTGATTATGTGAAGATCCGGACGCCACTCGCGGGCGCATGCGCCGTGGGTCCGGGACGTCCGTACCCGGCGCATGCGCGGTAACGGAGCCATGACGCCGGAAGTGGGGCGGACGTGATGTCACCCACTGTCCGGACAGGAAGTCCGGCTAAGCAATGTTCAGGGAGCTTTTTAAAGCTTCCCTTAGCTCAAATCAGAAATATACTATAGCGGTTCTGCATAGCTCAATACAAGGAGTAAAAGGAACATGTTATAACCTCCTTTTAGAAAGTATTTTAGTATGTTAATTTCTGGTGCTCCTAATTGACAGGAAGTGATGTAGTGATCACTTCCTCCTTAAGGTGTGTATATATACCTGTGCTGTCCCACTTGTCCACTACCCCTTGAGGAAGTCCAGATAGGACGAAACGCGTTGGTGATACCTACCTTCTCTTAAGTTAAGATATTGATTTTTTACCTAAAGTTGGTTTTATTAATCTATATTATATCATTTTGAAATTGAGTCCTCGTATGCTATACCATATACGTTTTTTAACAAATATTTTTTAAATGTTGGAGATATTTTTGTATTTACTTTATATATCTCTGATTATACAATTTTTTAGTAATTATTTTGTGGTTTTGTGTTATATCTTTTATTGGTGCAAATTTTATTGTGAATAAAAAAATTTAATTAGAACCTCCTATTTTAATATTAATTGACACCATTGGTCGCTCTAAAGTATCTTATCTACCATTTCTGATATATATATATATATATATATATATATACATATATACTGTATATAGATTTTTTGTTTTTTTTCCTTCTTTTGCTTTTGCTTGCTTTAGACATGTTGGAGAACTGCAACATGTATGGGTACAGAAATTCAACCACCATTCCGATCATCACCTGCTGAGAGCCTGCAGTTGTTGATCAGGGCTGGCGTAAAATGCAGTAGCGTAATAACAATAACAAAGAAATTAGAGATCAATAGGATCCATAATCTGTTTACAAGCCACAGTATTCAGGGGCCGATTCAGACCTGATCGCTGCTGTGCGCTTTCTCACAGGATGCGATCAGGTCTGCACTGCGCATGCACCGCAATGCGAAGGCGCGACGGACCGCAGCAACAGAGATCGCAAGGAGATTGACAGGAAGAGGGCGTTTGTGGGTGGCAACTGGCCGTTTCTAGGGAGTGTCTGGAAAAACGCAGGAGGGACCCGGCGTTTTGAGGGAGGATTTCTGATGTCAGCTCCGGCCTGATCATCGCAACGGCAGAGTAAGTCCTGGGCTGATCATAGACTGCACAAACTGATGTTTGTGCAGCTCTCCAGCACAAGCTATCGCACACCTGCACACACACAATACCCTCTCCCTGTAGGCGGCGACTACCTGATGCATGGATGCAAAAAACGCACCTTGGCGATCCGGTCTTAATTACCCCCATGGATACCATGAAGCTCAGTTTTACTTCAGTGGGTAGCTAATATTTATTACCTAACAAGAGAAGAAAAAACACAATCTTTCTTCATTTATGTACAGGGGTTAACCAGCACTGAATAATAAAAATATGTAGCTGCGTCTCTTTTGAGTATTCAACATAGATTGACAAGTTAAATTATAGCTCTTTCTCATAGGTTTTCAGTGAAAAAAATAATATAGGCTCTTAATTTGGAGTTGTTGGGAATAATATCAAGTAGAAGTTTCCTTTGCAAACTGATGGCGTACTTGGCATGTCCTAACCATGACTAGATTTTGAGATATTGTGTTGGATATTTCAGAGAAAATAAATGTTTTTACCTAAACAATAAGCCTTGTTAGGCACCTTGATATTACAGCTATCTTCTCTTTTTAAGGAAAAATGTCTTCATGTTTAGTTGTAACACAAATTGATATGTTAAAACTTGTACAAATGGCCCGTACATGACACTGGAATGGCCCAAAGTATGAGTTTCTGTGAATGCAATATTTTACAGATTGCCTTCAGAAAGTCCTAGGTGTCCATATAAAATGTATTTATTTTTATTTAAACAAATCAGAACTGGTCAGTGGAACTTAGTATAAAAAGTATTTCTTTGTACTGCAAAGCAATACCACTTTTCACTTTACTTTGCAATATATAAAACAGCTACTTACAGTACTGTGCAAAAGTTTTAGGCAGGTGTGGAAAAAACGCTGCAAAGTAGGAATGCTTTCAGAAATAGAAATGTTAATTGTTTATTTTTATGAATGAACAAAATACAAAGTAAATGAACAGAAGAGAAAGCTAAATCAAATCAATATTTGGTGTGACCATCATTTGCCTTTAAAATAGCATCAATACTTCTAGTACACATGCACAAAGTCAGGGATTTTGTAGGATTATAGTCAGGTGTATGATTAACCAGTCATAACAAACAGGTGATAATGAGGGTATGAATGTGCCATTTTTACACAAAGCTTTCTCTGATCCGGGCTTTTGCTGGGGCAACCTGGGTCCTGGCTTAGTGAGAAAGGGACAATCTGGGTTCAGTGCAGCAGAAATTTGATCTGGGTCACGACCAGGGTTGAACCAGTGAATGACCTGAATAGTTTCAGTGTGAAAGCAGGACCTGGGTTATCTGACCTGGGTCATGCTAAAAGTATGCAGAGAGCTGGGTCACCGAAGCTTGGAGATGTCACCTCCAAGCATGGCAAAGGGATGACCCAGCAATAACCCGCAGAGGCAGAACTCTGGGAGGCAACGGAGTCAGCTGCCGCCGGGCTCCTGCTTTGAAGGGGGCACCTCTCCTCCTGTTCTGTGTGTTCAGCGACATTAGTCAATTAAGTTAATTGACAGCAGCCGGTAACTCTTCCGTAGCCGACTTCCCCACTAGCCACTACAACTTACAAATCACACCCTTTTTATTATAGATATACTGGAAGCAGACACCTTACTGATATTTGCGCATATAAAGGAAGCATGAGAATTCTAACTATATGATGTTGTTTCTCTGACAAGTAACTTCATGTAGTTAGAATTCTCATACTTCCTATGCAACAGCAGATATCTCCGTCAGTAAGGTGCCTGCTTCCAGTGTAATAGGTTGTGGGTTCTAATCCTGGATATGACACTTGCAAATTAATTGTCAGTGAAATAATCAGCATTGTGAGAGACCGTGCAGATCTACCTGTACGTAGTGTGTGGCTGGACCCCTACATAGATCTGCCTAGTTGCAATGGTTTTGTAGTAGCTTCATATAATTAGAATCTGCAGGCTTGCTATACAGGAGCAAATTTTATATATATATATATATATATATATATATACATACACACACACACACACACACACACATAGGGGACACACCAATATATTTCTTGCCTCCGGGCAGCTGGGACAAACTTACGCCACTGATACCCCGTGTCCAGTCTGCAGTATGAACGGGGTTTCTAGGCACTGTGTCAAAGCATGAAACCATGTTCATTAACCCGGGTTGGACCTGGGTCACAACGTTTATACTCTAGGCTATCCAGGTCGGCGCCAAAACTTGTAAGGACCCTTTAACATCAGCAATAGCCCAGTTAGTGAGTTTGGTGTGAAAGGGATGTTACTGTATCCAGGAAGTTCCTGCATCCAGGAAGTTCATCATGTGGTGGTGATGATGATGATGATGATGATGACTATTGATAAAGCTAAATATTTATCTTATATAATACCCTTTATGAGGTCTAAGAACACTGTACGCTATCTACGTATGAAGTACCGTAAGGGTACGCACGTTGCGTAACAATCGCTTAGCCGTAGTCGAGACGCTCAAGCGTCACGTTCGCTCACGGCCAAGAGATCACAGGCAGGCACGCTATTGGCTGCTGACTAACTTAATGATTCGCTATAGCGTAGCGGACGCTCGGGACCACGAGGAGATCACCAGCGGCGCTGACGCTCACAATGTTAAACCTTTGTATCTAAACCATAAACAGTGTATTGTGCAGTAAAACCTTAGTGTAATGATAGAGTGTAAATGCAACACAGTATAACCTTATTACCTTTAAAGCTGTTCTAGCGTCACCGACGCTCTGAGAATACTTAACACTATAAGGAATACACAGATACCGTGCTCAGGGTCCAACGCCTAATATATATATTATGAATGATATACTTGCAAAAGAATTAATACAAATACAAATCATACACTACAATATAACATAGACTACCTAACCAGATAACTACACAGGAAATACAATACAATTACTATTTAAGGGAAAATAAGAGAGAAAGAGGAGAAGAGAGAGAGAGAGAGAAATTGGCCCACAATAACGAGAAGATCAATATAGTTGCGGAGAAAACTTACGCACAAAGGAAACGATCGCATGCGCCTCTGGACATCCAGCTCCCGATTTTCAGCAATGATAACCGTTGAAGAGTGAGAGCTGGATGTGATCGGCCTGTCTATTTATGCCCCACACACAATGCAATTCAATGGTCCCTACAATCTCATTGTTCATTGGACACAGGAATTCCTCCTCGCATTATAACAAAAGGTCATAGGTTGATTCATACAGGTGGGCCGTGACTATTTCCAACAGCTCAGGTGGGAGGGAAACTGGGTTTCCCGCCGCATGGATAAGTAAGTGCAAATACAGTAAATGTTCATAAACTTCTTATGTCCATAACTATTCGCACGAGCGATTAATCCGCTTCAAACCAACACCGGAATATTGCTAATTAAATACTCTTCCGATGGGTACTAAACACCACTGTATTACTCCTGTCTGACCCTTCGTATCAAACAAAGAGGGATTTCTCTGTTCACGAACATTCTATATTAACCAAACTTTCAGAATCTATCAAAGGGACCATGATCTACAAAATACATTATATAGTGAAAATATGTAACGATTGAGTTGCACGCTACGATCACATAAACTCTACCATAAATACGCATACCGTGCGCCTGCGGGTGCCCGCGACTGTGAGTATGCGCACGTACGGGAGAGCGTACGCATGCGCAGCACGGACCTTTGTGAGGTGCAAATATGGTAGTGTGCATAGAGATATTTTTCTGACTTTGACAGTCCACCCTTTGGCAGTCAACAATAACTGCCACCTTCTAAAACATTTCAAAAAGAGAAAAATATATGTCGGGGGTTAATACATTTACATGGTTGGGTAGGGGAGGAGAGGAGAAGGTAGGAAAAGGGTATGACCTAGTGAGATAGCAGAAGCATGTGTGTATGAATTCGTGCTTGGGGGTCATGTATCATCGTGCCGTACGTGTGTTAAATCAAGCTTCGAGGTATTGCGAAGTATACATTTGAATTCCTTCTTATCCCGTGGTACGGGTCTGTGGATGGGCTGTCAAACTTTACCGAGCTCTTTTTGGCTTTGGTTGTAACAAAATGGGGGAGCACATTTTAGTTGATGATACATGAATGGGGGAGATATGTGATTGCTGATATCTGTGCCTGTATTCCCTATCGACTATGTGTGTCATTACCTGAGGGTTGTAGAAATGAAGAAAAGACATAATTACGGTAAATGCAGTGGTATTCTATGTCAAGTAAATGTACATTCGTCGATTGAGGTCTTGTTTGGTGTCTGTTGAATGCAGTCTTCTTTGTGCTTTTGCCCATAAGGTGCGAGCAAAAGCTGTCAATGTCCATAGATTTACAAAAGTGTTGGGCTAGCGTGATTTTTAAAATTTCTAGGGAAACTGGGGATCCATGGCATAGTTCATCAAAAATCTGTGTATCAGGTTGTCAAAACTTCTTCTTTAATCCATCTGTTGTCTGTATATCGGCTCATCAAATTCCTCGTCCAAGTGGGTCTTTTTACCTTGGAGGAAACGGAAAAACAGGTGAAAGAAACGGACCGTAGAAATCGCATTTTCATCACATCATTGTTTCTACATTTGGGTCATAAATCAAGTCCATTTGAATTACAGTTTCCTCACTCCTTAAACTCATTACCTTAGTACGACGATTGCACCTCATTAAAGCCTGACCGCATCTAAATATCAAACCAATTGATATGACAACACCTAAGATACATAGGAGAAGCTTCCCAACATCCATTATGACTCCTTGAGCCCAGTCTCCTAAACCAGAGAACCAATTTCGCGGGTTCAACCATGACACCCAACCAGTCAGCTCATTACCTACAGCAGCAAGAGTGAGATTGTGTCTCCTGCGAAATTCCCACTTCAGTTGGAGAATATCGTCCATCTTTTGGTCTATGACCTCGACCGGGTCCTCGGTGCTATTCGTAATATATGTGCAACATTTCACGCCGTATTGTGTTGCCAGTGTGACACAATATCCACCTGTCACTGCTGTGAGGTAATTGAGAACCATTCTATGCTGTACCAGTTCTGTTTTGTAAGCTTGAAGTTCCCTTCCAGTATACCTAAACGTGTCATCATACATTTCAGTGATATTATCTAACAAATTTGCAAGCGCAGATATGTATTTATAATTCAACACTCCTCTGGCGGTGCGAGTGATGTCTAACGCGATTAGAAACTGAATCCCGGTGGATTCATGGATCATGTCAGAGGCCGGATGCTCTGTTCTTTCTATCAGGTGCCGTTTAACTACGTGCTCGTAATGGGTGTGAGTATAAGGGGTTTGGGCAACACGGTGTATGTCTTTCATTTTGTCATGTGATACAGTCATTACTTCAGGCAGTACTTTTCCAATATAACACAATCCTTCAGAGTTTGGGGCAAGCCACTTATACGCCTTTCTCCCGCATATGAAATATGCATCATCGGGGAGAACATATGGGACGGAGTAGGACATAACCATATTACACACCTTCCATGTGAAATCTCCTAACCCTAATTCTTCCATCTGCTTAGTACACGTATCAGGTTGTACGATATGTGCACAGTATCCTGGTGATACCTCTCCAACTCTCGTAATCCTATTTCCTAAGGTATACCTATACCGGAAAGATTTTCCTCTACTGGCTATGTGGCGTATAAGCTCTGTATCTGTAGGCATTCTATCTGCTCTATGCGAAAAGGTCATGGTTTGATTACTCCATGACACTTCCCAATTTCCCGGCTTTCGGGGATTGGAGATGTTAAAACATAATAGGGACCTATCCACATGGTATTGGTGGAGCTTCAAACTAGGAGGGCTGGAGATATTAAACCTCCTGTCCACCGGTCTCCCACCACTTAACTCAAGTACCTCCCCTAACGTTAAAGGAAATGGTACTAGCCCTGATTTGCTATGACCTTGAGGTACTTGAGAGCATACCCAACAATCTGTTTTATTTAACACACTACCCACTAAGGAGTGATAGTCACTCAATGGATGCCGGTCCATATGGATATTAAAACTGGATTGGCATTTCTTTATGCACCCATCCTCAATGACATTGTTACAGAGCCGACAGATACAGTTTTCTTCAGCTAACAATCCTTCACAATTCCTTCTATGGTCAATGCTATCGGATCGTTTTCTGATACTCGCCTTTACTTGTTGGTTAAGTTGTTCTTGGAAAACTACGCCTCCATCTTTATCATCAGAACCCATTCCAGAACCTCTCTCGACCTCCATGGTACTCTCGCCGGAACAGACTGCTCTGGTCAACATCATGGTCAACAGGAAAATCCGGATCACAGTCTCTTGGGGCAAGTCCATCTTGTAGGAGGAAACGGAGAAGAATGAGAAGGGGGAAAAAATAATTTGAGGGAGAGGGGATGGGAAGTTAGAGAAAAACAATAAAAGGGAACAGGGGATCGACAACTGCTTTTGGTCTTGTGATTTTCAATGCTCAGGTGCCGCCTCAATCCTCCTGGAACAGACACTCCAGTGATACAACCTCTACCGTCTGTTCCTTATCACGGGGCCTCTCTGGATCAGCAACCTTCTTACAGTGGGACGAATAACCCCAAGTCTCTCTCTCAGCAACCTTCAATGCTGTAGTGCTAGTCAATAAGACCTGGTATGGTCCTTCCCATCTGTCAATAAGGCAACCTGAGCGTAGAAAATTCCGTATCATTACATAATCCCCAGGTTCAATGTCATGACAATTACTATCTGGTAAATCAGGAATCACTAACTTCAGATTATCATTTTGATTCCTTAACTGTTTACTCATGTTAATCAAGTATTTTACAGTCACTTCATTGTTACACTTCAAATCATCCTGAGGGTTAATCATAACATGCGGTTGTCGACCAAACAAGATTTCAAAGGGAGATAGATTAAGAGGGGACCTGGGAGTGGTTCTGATGCTGTACAGTACAATGGGTAAAGCTTCTGGCCATGTCAATCCTGTCTCTGCCATCACTTTACTCAGTTTATTTTTAATAGTGCTGTTCACTCTTTCCACTTTCGCACTCGCCTGTGGACGGTATGGAGTGTGCAGCTTGCTATCAATTCCCATCAATTTACACATTCCTTGAAAGACATCACCTGTAAAATGGGTACCCCTATCACTTTCGATAATTCTAGGGATACCATATCTACATACAAATTCCTGCACAATTTTCTTAGCAGTAAACATAGCGGTATTTGTGGCCGCTGGAAATGCTTCGACCCAATTTGAGAAAACATCTATACAAACAAGTACATATTTCAAATTTCGACAAGGGGGTAATTGAATAAAGTCAATCTGTATTACCTGGAAAGGGCCGCCGGCAGGTGGGATATGAGATGGTTCTGTAGGTATTGCCTTTCCGATGTTCTTTCTCAGACAGGTAAGGCATGACATTGCTCTTTTACTCGCATGAGATGAAAATCCTGGGGCACACCAATATGCTCTTACCAACTTGCACATCCCTTCCTTGCCCAGATGAGTCAGCCCGTGAGCTGCCTCAGCTAAACATGGAAGGTATGCTCTGGGGGCCACTGGTTTACCGTGTCCATCCGTCCAGAGTCCTGAGGACTCCTGGCCATATCCTTTTGCCTTCCAGACTGCCTTTTCCTGTGTGGAACACAAATTTTGCATCTCACACAACTTCTGTGTGTTGATGGTATTAAATACCATCAGTTGTGTGGTGTCTGTCTGTCTGGGGGTAGCAGCTGCTAACTTAGCAGCTTCGTCTGCTCGGCTGTTACCAAGTGATACTGGGTCTTGGCTATATGTGTGTGCTTTACATTTGATAACAGCCACTCTGTCGGGTTCCTGTATTGCTGTTAGAAGCCTTTTTATGTGGGCTGCATGCGCTACCGGTGTACCAGCTGCCGTCATGAAATTTCTGAGGCGCCATAGGGCTCCGAAATCATGGACTACCCCGAATGCGTATCTAGAATCGGTGTAGATATTGGCTGATTTGCCCTTAGCCAATTCACATGCTCTGGTTAGGGCGACCAGTTCAGCAACCTGGGCTGAGTGAGGTGGGCCTAGCGGTTCCGCTTCTATGGTGCCTTGGTCATCTACGACTGCGTATCCAGTACACAAGTCTCCCGAGTCTGACTGTCTATGACAACTACCGTCTGTGTAGAACGTAAGTTCTACATCTTCCAGTGGGTTGTCACTGATGTCAGGCCTTGCGGTAAAATTTTGGGTCAAATATTCCATACAATCATGTGTGTCTTCCTTTGTATTAAATTCTCCTTCCCCACCACTCTCATCCTCCACCCTTTGTGCCTGTCCAGGCACACCTGGGAGATATGTTGCAGGATTTAATGCACTGCATCTCCTTATGGTGATGTTTACGGGGGCCATTAGTGCCAATTCCCATCTTGTAAACCGCGCTGATGAGACGTGTCTGGTTTGGGCAGAATTTAACAAGGCTGACACTGCATGTGGTGTATGAATTGTGAGGTTGTGACCTAGCACGACGTCTTCGCTTTTCGTTACTAGCAATGCTATCGCAGCAACGCTTCGCAAGCATGTGGGGAGGGATCGCGCTACCGTATCTAGCTGAGCGCTGTAATATGCTACCGGCCTGCTGGCATCACCGTGCTTTTGGGTTAGTACGCCTGCCGCGGAACCAGCACTTTCTGTTCCGTATAGTTCAAAGGGTTTCCCATAGTCTGGCATACCTAATGCTGGTGCCTGTGTTAGGCACTGTTTAAGTCTCTCAAATGCAGTCTCAGACTCGTCTGTATGCGAAATCCGATCAGGTTTGTTTGAGGAGACCATCTCCTGCAAGGGTAACGCTAGAATGGAAAACCCTGGGATCCAGTTACGGCAGTACCCACACATTCCTAAAAATGTTCTGATCTGTTGCTGGGTTTGTGGCAGAGTCATGTCTCTAATTGCTTGAATTCTATCAGCGGTCAGGTGTCTCAGTCCTTGTGTTAGACAGTGTCCCAAATATTTTACCTTAGTTTGGCATAATTGCAACTTGTCTTTGGAAACCTTGTGTCCTGTGTCTGAAAGGTGAAACAGGAGCTGTTTCGTATCCTTCAGGGATGCTTCCAATGAATCAGAACACAGTAGTAGATCATCCACGTACTGTATTAATACTGATCCACTCACTGGTTGGAAAGACTGTAAACAATCATGCAAAGCCTGGGAAAATATACTTGGGCTATCTATGAATCCTTGTGGTAATCGAGTCCATGTGTATTGGACTCCTCTGTATGTAAATGCAAACAAATATTGACTGTCAGGGTGCAGAGGTACCGAAAAGAAAGCGGAGCAGAGGTCAATAACAGTGAAAAATTTCGCAGTGGGAGGGATTTGCATTAGGATGACAGCTGGATTTGGCACTACGGGGAACTGACTCTCAACTATTTTGTTAATCCCCCTTAGATCCTGCACTAGCCGGTAACCCCTCCCCCCACTCTTTTTAACAGGGAAGATGGGACTATTGGCAGTGCTGGACGTTCTTACCAGAATGCCCTGCTGTAGCAAGCGCTCTATTACGGGATACACTCCTAACTCCACCTCTGGCTTCAGAGGGTACTGTGGGATTTTTGGAGCTATCCTACCATCTTTTACTTGTACAACTACCGGAGCTACGTTTGCCATTAATCCAGTGTCCTGTCCATCTTTAGTCCAAAGTGACTCTGGTATCTGAGATGTCATTTCTTCTACTTGGGAGGGAGTCCTATTTGTCATAATGGTATGTGACATTAATTTTGATGGGGAGTCTAACATGTCTCGTACTTCCTGAGCGTGATTATCAGGTATGTCCAAGAATACACCTTCAGGAGTACAATAAATGACGCACCCCATTTTACACAGTAAGTCTCTTCCCAGGAGATTAGTCGGTGCCGATGCAGCCAGCAAAAAGGAATGCTTGGTATGTAAAGGCCCTACTGTAATCTCGGCTGGTTTGCTAACAGGGTAGTGCTGGACTACTCCCGTTACCCCTATGGCTGGAATTGTCTTACCAGTGGTTCTCATGCCCACTGTCGAATTTATCACTGATTTGGCCGCCCCTGTGTCTACAAGAAAGTTTAATGATTTACCAGCTACCTTGATTGCAATTTCTGGTTCACTTCCAAGGCTTGCAATCAATTTTACTGGCTGCAGATTACAGGTATGGCCACACCCCTATTGGGTATGGTGACCTCCCTGAATCCCGCTGGCAGCAACTACTTGTGATGGAGTTAATTGGGAGCTACCAGAGGCTTGCCAGTCTCTGTTCGGGGGATATCTTTTTGTTTCCCCTGTATGTGGCTCATAACTCCGTTTCTGCGGACCCTGATCCCAATGTCGTGTGTCGTGTCGTTGTCTAGGGGGTTGGTATGAGTTTCGTGAATTCTTCACTCTACAATCTCGTGCCATGTGTCCCTGTTTATGACAAGAATAACAAGTAACCACATTTGACTTACCCACAGGGTTTGGTGATATAAACAAAGGCTGCCTTGTGGTCAGGGCCTGTATACTTACTGCCATTAACTTATCACCTTGTTGTTCCCTGTGTCTGGTGATGTTCCTATCGTGATCAATAGCAGCCTCTCTCAAAGTAGCCACAGACAGACCTCGCCAACATGGTTGTGTGGTCTGTACCCTAGTCTTCAATGACTCTTTTAAACCATCCATCAGTACCGATACTGCTACTTCTCGATGGTTTATGTTTGTTTTAATGTCCTCTATGCCTGTGTATTTTGCCATTTCTGATAATGCCCTGTGAAAATACTCTGCAGCTGTTTCTGACTCCTTCTGTTTAATGGAGAATATTTTGTTCCATTTAACTACGGCTGGGAAATACTCCTTTAACTGTAAACTTATTCTTTTTACATTGTCTTTGTTGTACACTTCTGTAAGAGGTACATCCTGATCTAATCCACAGTCAGCTAAAAATTGAGCTGCGTCGACATTGGAGGGTAAACATGCTCTCAGCAATATCTGCCAGTCTTTATTGTTGGGCTCTACAGTGTTACCTAGGTCTCTGATGTATTTTTGGCTGGCAACTAAGTCTTTTCTAGGGTCAGGGAATTCAGACACTATGGTCCTTAATTCCATTCGGGAAAATGGGCTATACATGGCAATGTTCCTAACAGGAGTGACTCCTGAAGTGTCTGTTTTCCCATTTGGAACTACTATTACCTTAACAGGATTAACTCTAACAACCTCATTCTGTGTAGATTCTACAGGCTGTGGTGAAATAGTTTCAGCATAGTGTATGGTGCCGTACTTACCCGTTGATACGACCTCACCTATCCCTCCGCTAGGGGCTTTCGTTACTAATCTCGGGGGTGGAGCTGTGCCTACTGTGGTCTCTGCTATGGTGGCTGCTAGAGAGAGCGCTGAAATTGTTGCCGATTCGTCCTCTTGATCACACTCCTGAGGAAAGTTCAAAACAGGGTACAACTTGCACGGGTTAATACTTGCATTGGTTAATTGGTTAACATTATCTTTAACATTTACACAGTTGCTAAGTGTTTGTGTGTTACACCTTAGTGCGTCATTCTCCGCAACCAATTTCTCTCCTGATATGTATGGTGGCGGTGGGGCCGTGGCTATCAGTTTCCTGATCGAGCCAGATCCCGCCGCCTGAGCCAATCCTCTCTGTATGTCACCCTCCTGTTGCCACAACTGCAAATAATCATAATGCTTGATTCGTCTCTTTGCTGATTTAATGAGACATATCCTCCTCCTTAAATTTTGTAACACTTCTAGGCTGAAGCTACCTACTTTTGGGAATTTCTCCCCGTCATGTACCGTCATTCTCTCCCATTCATCACATAAAGCTTCTGTGTGACTTCCGTATTTCTCACACATTACGTACCTTGCCGACCCGACTGGTCGGTTCACTGAATCAACCCGAACCGAGGTTGATCGCCCCCTACCTGAACAAGTGGCCCCCATAGTTCGAAGGTGTTGCTTTATTCAGCCAACCCTTACGCAAACCAAAATGTTCAAAATAGGCTGACGGTGGCGGTTTACCGAGTACCCCACTCACTCGCCCACGCCGACCAATACGACCTGATCACACTGATATAGTGCTGGCGTACTCGACCCAGGGCCCCTGCGACCTGAACCTCTATTTACTGGAACCTGCGAGGGTTATCCGAAGAACACTTACTCTTTCCAGTAACTATTGGTTGTTGGATAGTTCCTGAGTGAGCAGCGAACCTCCCTTAAAATAAAAAAAATTACACAAATCACGTTAGAATGTACAAATAGCGTTTATGACCTTCGTACACAAATAGTACCGGTCAGGTTTACTAATGCACACAATTACGTGCGGTACAATCGTTCAGCACATAAGCAACTAATCTTATGTACGGAGCGACCAGTGGAATCGAAAATTGCGGCTGCGAATTCCTTCAGCCAGAGCTTGTATGGCCTATATGGGTGTTGCACCAACCCTTTTAGGTGTTGTGCCTGTGGACTGTATAGCGGACTTCCTTGTCTGCTGTACCTGAACCTGCTGGTCTGCTATGACCTCCTGGTCTGTTACAGTATGACCTCCTGGTCTGCTATACTCTAATGCTCAAATTGTATGTTTAAACCAGGGATGCCTCCCTAGCCACCATGTACGTCACTTACACGTATGTACCTCACGAGAACTCGACTTTTCTTGTGGTTCAACCTCAAAAATTGTAAAAACAAACACTCACTCACCACATATACACTTTTGTTTCTATTTCTATTTCTGCGCAGAAATTTTCTTTAGACCAGATGTGTTACCAATTAGGAGAAGGATCTGTTAATTTAAATTTCGAATGTTAAAATAGATTTGCGTGATTTATCGCCTTGCGTTATTTACCGCGTTGCGCTATTTATCGCGTTGAAAAAAAATTAACACTTGTGATTTGAGTTACGTGGGCGTACCCGTACGCTCCGTTGCGTAATATACGCTGCGTGCGTCGGCCCTTGGGTTGCGTACGCAAGTCTCAGTCCTTTGTTAGAGACACGTGTACGCAAAGCAAAGATCCACCGTAACACAATTTATACGTTTATCAATGTAGATGATCCTTTATCATCTACCGCGCACCACACTGACTTCGCCTTGTCTCTCAGGCACAGCTGTGTTTGTCTATACTTTAACTATATTACCTTTTTACTCTTAAACTATGAAATAGCAGCAAATCTCTCTTAGCACGTTTATCAACTATAAAACTGGCAAACAGGAGAGTGATATACGAAAATACACAAATGAAAAAAAAGAAATGCAGATATATATGTGTGCGTGCGTGTGTACGCAAGACAGAAAAATAAACAGTTTTAAAAGAGACTAGCGTGTTGTTCTTACCTCCGGTTCCCGGATTCCTTCAGCACCCTTTACTAAGAGAAGCAGACGCTTATCCCGACAGCACTACGAGGAATATAACCTCCCGCCCTTTGCTGATGGATAATGTCTGCTGTATCTACCTAGCAGAGATGTGTGAAGGACAGGACGAGCCCGCAATTGATAAAGCTAAATATTTATCTTATATAATACCCTTTATGAGGTCTAAGAACACTGTACGCTATCTACGTATGAAGTACCGTAAGGGTACGCACGTTGCGTAACAATCGCTTAGCCGTAGTCGAGACGCTCAAGCGTCACGTTCGCTCACGGCCAAGAGATCACAGGCAGGCACGCTATTGGCTGCTGACTAACTTAATGATTCGCTATAGCGTAGCGGACGCTCGGGACCACGAGGAGATCACCAGCGGCGCTGACGCTCACAATGTTAAACCTTTGTATCTAAACCATAAACAGTGTATTGTGCAGTAAAACCTTAGTGTAATGATAGAGTGTAAATGCAACACAGTATAACCTTATTACCTTTAAAGCTGTTCTAGCGTCACCGACGCTCTGAGAATACTTAACACTATAAGAAATACACAGATACCGTGCTCAGGGTCCAACGCCTAATATATATATTATGAATGATATACTTGCAAAAGAATTAATACAAATACAAATCATACACTACAATATAACATAGACTACCTAACCAGATAACTACTAGAGATGAGCGCCTGAAATTTTTCGGGTTTTGTGTTTTGGTTTTGGGTTCGGTTCCGCGGCCGTGTTTTGGGTTCTAACGCGTTTTGGCAAAACCTCACCGAATTTTTTTTGTCGGATTCGGGTGTTTTTTTCAAAAAACACTAAAAAACAGCTTAAATCATAGAATTTGGGGGTCATTTTGATCCCAAAGTATTATTAACCTCAAAAACCATAATTTACACTCATTTTCAGTCTATTCTGAATACCTCACACCTCACAATATTATTTTTAGTCCTAAAATTTGCACCGAGGTCGCTGTGTGAGTAAGATAAGCGACCCTAGTGGCCGACACAAACACCGGGCCCATCTAGGAGTGGCACTGCAGTGTCACGCAGGATGTCCCTTCCAAAAAACCCTCCCCAAACAGCACATGACGCAAAGAAAAAAAGAGGCGCAATGAGGTAGCTGACTGTGTGAGTAAGATTAGCGACCCTAGTGGCCGACACAAACACCGGGCCCATCTAGGAGTGGCACTGCAGTGTCACGCAGGATGTCCCTTCCAAAAAACCCTCCCCAAACAGCACATGACGCAAAGAAAAAAAGAGGCGCAATGAGGTAGCTGACTGTGTGAGTAAGATTAGCGACCCTAGTGGCCGACACAAACACCGGGCCCATCTAGGAGTGGCACTGCAGTGTCACGCAGGATGTCCCTTCCAAAAAACCCTCCCCAATCAGCACATGATGCAAAGAAAAAGAAAAGAAAAAAGAGGTGCAAGATGGAATTGTCCTTGGGCCCTCCCACCCACCCTTATGTTGTATAAACAAAACAGGACATGCACACTTTAACCAACCCATCATTTCAGTGACAGGGTCTGCCACATGACTGTGACTGATATGACGGGTTGGTTTGGACCCCCCCCCAAAAAAGAAGCAATTAATCTCTCCTTGCACAAACTGGCTCTACAGAGGCAAGATGTCCACCTCATCTTCACCCTCCGATATATCACCGTGTACATCCCCCTCCTCACAGATTATCAATTCGTCCCCACTGGAATCCACCATCTCAGCTCCCTGTGTACTTTGTGGAGGCAATTGCTGCTGGTCAATGTCTCCGCGGAGGAATTGATTATAATTCATTTTAATGAACATCATCTTCTCCACATTTTCTGGATGTAACCTCGTACGCCGATTGCTGACAAGGTGAGCGGCGGCACTAAACACTCTTTCGGAGTACACACTTGTGGGAGGGCAACTTAGGTAGAATAAAGCCAGTTTGTGCAAGGGCCTCCAAATTGCCTCTTTTTCCTGCCAGTATAAGTACGGACTGTGTGACGTGCCTACTTGGATGCGGTCACTCATATAATCCTCCACCATTCTATCAATGTTGAGAGAATCATATGCAGTGACAGTAGACGACATGTCCGTAATCGTTGTCTGGTCCTTCAGTCCGGACCAGATGTCAGCATCAGCAGTCGCTCCAGACTGCCCTGCATCACCGCCAGCGGGTGGGCTCGGAATTCTGAGCCTTTTCCTCGCACCCCCAGTTGCGGGAGAATGTGAAGGAGGAGATGTTGACAGGTCGCGTTCCGCTTGACTTGACAATTTTGTCACCAGCAGGTCTTTCAACCCCAGCAGACCTGTGTCTGCCGGAAAGAGAGATCCAAGGTAGGCTTTAAATCTAGGATCGAGCACGGTGGCCAAAATGTAGTGCTCTGATTTCAACAGATTGACCACCCGTGAATCCTTGTTAAGCGAATTAAGGGCTGCATCCACAAGTCCCACATGCCTAGCGGAATCGCTCCCTTTTAGCTCCTTCTTCATTGCCTCCAGCTTCTTCTGCAAAAGCCTGATGAGGGGAATGACCTGACTCAGGCTGGCAGTGTCTGAACTGACTTCACGTGTGGCAAGTTCAAAGGGCATCAGAACCTTGCACAACGTTGAAATCATTCTCCACTGCACTTGAGACAGGTGCATTCCACCTACTATATCGTGCTCAATTGTATAGGCTTGAATGGCCTTTTGCTGCTCCTCCAACCTCTGAAGCATATAGAGGGTTGAATTCCACCTCGTTACCACTTCTTGCTTCAGATGATGGCAGGGCAGGTTCAGTAGTTTTTGGTGGTGCTCCAGTCTTCTGTACGTGGTGCCTGTACGCCGAAAGTGTCCCGCAATTTTTCTGGCCACCGACAGCATCTCTTGCACGCCCCTGTCGTTTTTTAAAAAATTCTGCACCACCAAATTCAAGGTATGTGCAAAACATGGGACGTGCTGGAATTTGCCCATATTTAATGCACACACAATATTGCTGGCGTTGTCCGATGCCACAAATCCACAGGAGAGTCCAATTGGGGTAAGCCATTCCGCGATGATCTTCCTCAGTTGCCGTAAGAGGTTTTCAGCTGTGTGCGTATTCTGGAAAGCGGTGATACAAAGCGTAGCCTGCCTAGGAAAGAGTTGGCGTTTGCGAGATGCTGCTACTGGTGCCGCCGCTGCTGTTCTTGCGGCGGGAGTCCATACATCTACCCAGTGGGCTGTCACAGTCATATAGTCCTGACCCTGCCCTGCTCCACTTGTCCACATGTCCGTGGTTAAGTGGACATTGGGTACAGCTGCATTTTTTAGGACACTGGTGACTCTTTTTCTGAGGTCTGTGTACATTTTCGGTATCGCCTGCCTAGAGAAATGGAACCTAGATGGTATTTGGTACCGGGGACACAGTACCTCCAACAAGTCTCTAGTTGGCTCTGCAGTAATGATGGATACCGGAACCACGTTTCTCACCACCCAGGATGCCAAGGCCTCAGTTATCCGCTTTGCAGTAGGATGACTGCTGTGATATTTCATCTTCCTCGCAAAGGACTGTTGAACAGTCAATTGCTTACTGGAAGTAGTACAAGTGGGCTTACGACTTCCCCTCTGGGATGACCATCGACTCCCAGCGGCAACAACAGCAGCGCCAGCAGCAGTAGGCGTTACACGCAAGGATGCATCGGAGGAATCCCAGGCAGGAGAGGACTCGTCAGAATTGCCAGTGACATGGCCTGCAGGACTATTGGCATTCCTGGGGAAGGAGGAAATTGACACTGAGGGAGTTGGTGGGGTGGTTTGCGTGAGCTTGGTTACAAGAGGAAGGGATTTACTGGTCAGTGGACTGCTTCCGCTGTCACCCAAAGTTTTTGAACTTGTCACTGACTTATTATGAATGCGCTGCAGGTGACGTATAAGGGAGGATGTTCCGAGGTGGTTAACGTCCTTACCCCTACTTATTACAGCTTGACAAAGGGAACACACGGCTTGACACCTGTTGTCCGCATTTCTGGTGAAATACCTCCACACCGAAGAGCTGATTTTTTTGGTATTTTCACCTGGCATGTCAACGGCCATATTCCTCCCACGGACAACAGGTGTCTCCCCGGGTGCCTGACTTAAACAAACCACCTCACCATCAGAATCCTCCTGGTCAATTTCCTCCCCAGCGCCAGCAACACCCATATCCTCCTCATCCTGGTGTACTTCAACACTGACATCTTCAATCTGACTATCAGGAACTGGACTGCGGGTGCTCCTTCCAGCACTTGCAGGGGGCGTGCAAATGGTGGAAGGCGCATGCTCTTCACGTCCAGTGTTGGGAAGGTCAGGCATCGCAACCGACACAATTGGACTCTCCTTGTGGATTTGGGATTTCGAAGAATGCACAGTTCTTTGCTGTGCTGCTTTTGCCAGCTTGAGTCTTTTCATTTTTCTAGCGAGAGGCTGAGTGCTTCCATCCTCATGTGAAGCTGAACCACTAGCCATGAACATAGGCCAGGGCCTCAGCCGTTCCTTGCCACTCCGTGTGGTAAATGGCATATTGGCAAGTTTACGCTTCTCCTCCGACAATTTTATTTTAGGTTTTGGAGTCCTTTTTTTACTGATATTTGGTGTTTTGGATTTGACATGCTCTGTGCTATGACATTGGGCATCGGCCTTGGCAGACGACGTTGCTGGCATTTCATCGTCTCGGCCATGACTAGTGGCAGCAGCTTCAGCACGAGGTGGAAGTGGATCTTGATCTTTCCCTAATTTTGGAACCTCAACATTTTTGTTCTCCATATTTTAATAGGCACAACTAAAAGGCACCTCAGGTAAACAATGGAGATGGATGGATTGGATACTAGTATACAATTATGGACGGGCTGCCGAGTGCCGACACAGAGGTAGCCACAGCCGTGAACTACCGCACTGTACTGTGTCTGCTGCTAATATATAGACTGGTTGATAAAGAGATAGTATACTCGTAACTAGTATGTATGTATAAAGAAAGAAAAAAAAACCACGGTTAGGTGGTATATACAATTATGGACGGGCTGCCGAGTGCCGACACAGAGGTAGCCACAGCCGTGAACTACCGCACTGTACTGTGTCTGCTGCTAATATATAGACTGCTGCTAATATATAGACTGGTTGATAAAGAGATAGTATACTCGTAACTAGTATGTATGTATAAAGAAAGAAAAAAAAACCACGGTTAGGTGGTATATACAATTATGGACGGGCTGCCGAGTGCCGACACAGAGGTAGCCACAGCCGTGAACTACCGCACTGTACTGTGTCTGCTGCTAATATATAGACTGGTTGATAAAGAGATAGTATACTCGTAACTAGTATGTATGTATAAAGAAAGAAAAAAAAACCACGGTTAGGTGGTATATACAATTATGGACGGGCTGCCGAGTGCCGACACAGAGGTAGCCACAGCCGTGAACTACCGCACTGTACTGTGTCTGCTGCTAATATATAGACTGGTTGATAAAGAGATAGTATACTCGTAACTAGTATGTATGTATAAAGAAAGAAAAAAAAACCACGGTTAGGTGGTATATACAATTATGGACGGGCTGCCGAGTGCCGACACAGAGGTAGCCACAGCCGTGAACTACCGCACTGTACTGTGTCTGCTGCTAATATATAGACTGGTTGATAAAGAGATAGTATACTCGTAACTAGTATGTATGTATAAAGAAAGAAAAAAAAAACCACGGTTAGGTGGTATATACAATTATGGACGGGCTGCCGAGTGCCGACACAGAGGTAGCCACAGCCGTGAACTACCGCACTGTACTGTGTCTGCTGCTAATATATAGACTGGTTGATAAAGAGATAGTATACTCGTAACTAGTATGTATGTATAAAGAAAGAAAAAAAAACCACGGTTAGGTGGTATATACAATTATGGACGGGCTGCCGAGTGCCGACACAGAGGTAGCCACAGCCGTGAACTACCGCACTGTACTGTGTCTGCTGCTAATATATAGACTGGTTGATAAAGAGATAGTATACTCGTAACTAGTATGTATGTATAAAGAAAGAAAAAAAAACCACGGTTAGGTGGTATATACAATTATGGACGGGCTGCCGAGTGCCGACACAGAGGTAGCCACAGCCGTGAACTACCGCACTGTACTGTGTCTGCTGCTAATATAGACTGGTTGATAAAGAGATAGTATACTCGTAACTAGTATGTATGTATAAAGAAAGAAAAAAAAACCACGGTTAGGTGGTATATACAATTATGGACGGGCTGCCGAGTGCCGACACAGAGGTAGCCACAGCCGTGAACTACCGCACTGTACTGTGTCTGCTGCTAATATATAGACTGGTTGATAAAGAGATAGTATACTCGTAACTAGTATCTATGTATAAAGAAAGAAAAAAAAACCACGGTTAGGTGGTATATACAATTATGGACGGGCTGCCGAGTGCCGACACAGAGGTAGCCACAGCCGTGAACTACCGCACTGTACTGTGTCTGCTGCTAATATATAGACTGGTTGATAAAGAGATAGTATACTCGTAACTAGTATGTATGTATAAAGAAAGAAAACAAAACCACGGTTAGGTGGTATATACAATTATGGACGGGCTGCCGAGTGCCGACACAGAGGTAGCCACAGCCGTGAACTACCGCACTGTACTGTGTCTGCTGCTAATATATAGACTGGTTGATAAAGAGATAGTATACTCGTAACTAGTATGTATGTATAAAGAAAGAAAAAAAAAACACGGTTAGGTGGTATATACAATTATGGACGGGCTGCCGAGTGCCGACACAGAGGTAGCCACAGCCGTGAACTACCGCACTGTACTGTGTCTGCTGCTAATATATAGACTGGTTGATAAAGAGATAGTATACTCGTAACTAGTATGTATGTATAAAGAAAGAAAAAAAAACCACGGTTAGGTGGTATATACAATTATGGACGGGCTGCCGAGTGCCGACACAGAGGTAGCCACAGCCGTGAACTACCGCACTGTACTGTGTCTGCTGCTAATATATAGACTGGTTGATAAAGAGATAGTATACTCGTAACTAGTATGTATGTATAAAGAAAAAAAAAAAAACCACGGTTAGGTGGTATATACAATTATGGACGGGCTGCCGAGTGCCGACACAGAGGTAGCCACAGCCGTGAACTACCGCACTGTACTGTGTCTGCTGCTAATATAGACTGGTTGATAAAGAGATAGTATACTCGTAACTAGTATGTATGTATAAAGAAAGAAAAAAAAACCACGGTTAGGTGGTATATACAATTATGGACGGGCTGCCGAGTGCCGACACAGAGGTAGCCACAGCCGTGAACTACCGCACTGTACTGTGTCTGCTGCTAATATATAGACTGGTTGATAAAGAGATAGTATACTCGTAACTAGTATTTATGTATAAAGAAAGAAAAAAAAACCACGGTTAGGTGGTATATACAATTATGGACGGGCTGCCGAGTGCCGACACAGAGGTAGCCACAGCCGTGAACTACCGCACTGTACTGTGTCTGCTGCTAATATATAGACTGGTTGATAAAGAGATAGTATACTCGTAACTAGTATGTATGTATAAAGAAAGAAAAAAAAACCACGGTTAGGTGGTATATACAATTATGGACGGGCTGCCGAGTGCCGACACAGAGGTAGCCACAGCCGTGAACTACCGCACTGTACTGTGTCTGCTGCTAATATATAGACTGGTTGATAAAGAGATAGTATACTCGTAACTAGTATGTATGTATAAAGAAAGAAAAAAAAACCACGGTTAGGTGGTATATACAATTATGGACGGGCTGCCGAGTGCCGACACAGAGGTAGCCACAGCCGTGAACTACCGCACTGTACTGTGTCTGCTGCTAATATATAGACTGGTTGATAAAGAGATAGTATACTCGTAACTAGTATGTATGTATAAAGAAAGAAAAAAAAACCACGGTTAGGTGGTATATACAATTATGGACGGGCTGCCGAGTGCCGACACAGAGGTAGCCACAGCCGTGAACTACCGCACTGTACTGTGTCTGCTGCTAATATATAGACTGGTTGATAAAGAGATAGTATACTCGTAACTAGTATGTATGTATAAAGAAAGAAAAAAAAACCACGGTTAGGTGGTATATACAATTATGGACGGGCTGCCGAGTGCCGACACAGAGGTAGCCACAGCCGTGAACTACCGCACTGTACTGTGTCTGCTGCTAATATATAGACTGGTTGATAAAGAGATAGTATACTCGTAACTAGTATGTATGTATAAAGAAAGAAAAAAAAACCACGGTTAGGTGGTATATACAATTATGGACGGGCTGCCGAGTGCCGACACAGAGGTAGCCACAGCCGTGAACTACCGCACTGTACTGTGTCTGCTGCTAATATAGACTGGTTGATAAAGAGATAGTATACTACTAATATTATATATACTGGTGGTCAGGTCACTGGTCACTAGTCACACTGGCAGTGGCACTCCTGCAGCAAAAGTGTGCACTGTTTAATTTTAATATAATATTATGTACTCCTGGCTCCTGCTATAACCTATAACTGGCACTGCAGTAGTGCTCCCCAGTCTCCCCCACAATTATAAGCTGTGTGAGCTGAGCAGTCAGACAGATATATAATATATATAGATGATGCAGCACACTGGCCTGAGCCTGAGCAGTGCACACAGATATGGTATGTGACTGACTGAGTCACTGTGTGTATCGCTTTTTTCAGGCAGAGAACGGATATATTAAATAAACTGCACTGTGTGTCTGGTGGTCACTCACTATATAATATATTATGTACTCCTGGCTCCTGCTATAACCTATAACTGGCACTGCAGTAGTGCTCCCCAGTCTCCCCCACAATTATAAGCTGTGTGAGCTGAGCAGTCAGACAGATATATATAATATTATATAATATATAGATAATAGATGATGCAGCACACTGGCCTGAGCCTGAGCAGTGCACACAGATATGGTATGTGACTGAGTCACTGTGTGCTGTGTATCGCTTTTTTCAGGCAGAGAACGGATTATAAATAAAACTGGTGGTCACTGGTCACTATCAGCAAAACTCTGCACTGTACTGAGTACTCCTAATGCTCCCCAAAATTAGTAAATCAAGTGTCTCTCTAATCTATTCTAAACGGAGAGGACGCCAGCCACGTTCTCTCCCTATCAATCTCAATGCACGTGTGAAAATGGCGGCGACGCGCGGCTCCTTATATAGAATCCGAGTCTCGCGATAGAATCCGAGCCTCGCGAGAATCCGACAGCGTCATGATGACGTTCGGGCGCGCTCGGGTTAACCGAGCAAGGCGGGAAGATCCGAGTCGCTCGGACCCGTGAAAAAAAACATGAAGTTCTGGCGGGTTCGGATTCAGAGAAACCGAACCCGCTCATCTCTAATAACTACACAGGAAATACAATACAATTACTATTTAAGGGAAAATAAGAGAGAAAGAGGAGAAGAGAGAGAGGGAGAGAGAAATTGGCCCACAATAACGAGAAGATCAATATAGTTGCGGAGAAAACTTACGCACAAAGGAAACGATCGCATGCGCCTCTGGACATCCAGCTCCCGATTTTCAGCAATGATAACCGTTGAAGAGTGAGAGCTGGATGTGATCGGCCTGTCTATTTATGCCCCACACACAAAGCAAATTCAGTGGTCCCTACAATCTCATTGTTCATTGGACACAGGAATTCCTCCTCGCATTATAACAAAAGGTCATAGGTTGATTCATACAGGTGGGCCGTGACTATTTCCAACAGCTCAGGTGGGAGGGAAACTGGGTTTCCCGCCGCATGGATAAGTAAGTGCAAATACAGTAAATGTTCATAAACTTCTTATGTCCATAACTATTCGCACGAGCGATTAATCCGCTTCAAACCAACACCGGAATATTGCTAATTAAATACTCTTCCGATGGGTACTAAACACCACTGTATTACTCCTGTCTGACCCTTCGTATCAAACAAAGAGGGATTTCTCTGTTCACGAACATTCTATATTAACCAAACTTTCAGAATCTATCAAAGGGACCATGATCTACAAAATACATTATATAGTGAAAATATGTAACGATTGAGTCGCACGCTACGATCACATAAACTCTACCGTAAATACGCATACCGTGCGCCTGCGGGTGCCCGCGACTGTGAGTATGCGCACGTACGGGAGAGCGTACGCATGCGCAGCACGGACCTGTGTGAGGTGCAAATATGGTAGTGTGCATAGAGATATTTTTCTGACTTTGACACTATCAACAGCACTATTTAGCGGGTTCTTATTGGCTGATTGCTTATAATGGCAGCTTGGCTGATTGCTTAGTGATCCCTTCATCAGTTGATGGTACTTAAATTATTTACAGGTTTATTATAAGAAGTCACTGCCATCTATACCCATTACTGAATTGATATTTCAATTTGGATTGCTATAAGAAAGAGGATTACTAATTTACTTTTAACAGAGACCATGACATGTTATGTTAATTTAAAATTTTATTTTTTATGTAATTAATTTTTAATATAATTGAATAGAAGCTACCTTGTTTTTGTATTTTTTTATTAGATTTATCTATGCATATATTGCATTTATTGGTATATCTGAAATTATTGTAGTTCTCTTGGGAATACGACACTTTATTACATTATTGTAATCTGAACATAGGTGTCGGAATGGGGCGTCAAGGGGGTGGCTCGCACCCCTCCCCTCAAAAAAAAAATTGAAAGGTGCCAGACTGTTATGCCCCACCGGGCAGGCCGACTCGGACGCTGGTCCTGGTCGTTGCCAGGCAACCGAGACACGGCATCCCTATGGGCCACCTGAGTCCTCAGCCCCTGCCCAGCACCTGTGGCAGCAGCCTCTCGGCCTTCTGGGTGCCGCCGAGCGTCCTGCAATCGGGACGCTGTACGCAAGAGGCGTTCACTATTGCTAGGTAATCAAGGAAATATTGTCAGCACCCAGTAAGGACATGCAGCAGCGCAGCTACATGTCCTACAATAATCATTGCCCTCTCTGCGTTCCTGGGAGCTGATTAGAGCAGCTACTCTATATATTCCCTTCATGCCTCTCCCTCAGTGCTGGTTATAGTTTACCCTTGCCGTGTAAACCACTGGTCCCTGTTATCAATATTAATCGTTGTCCTGTGGATACTCTGCTGGAATCACCGTCCAGTGTCCTGCTCTGTCTGCCATTACCCATGCTTGGTGTGGCATTCTCCATCTGCCAACCCTAGCTCATGTACCATCTGTTAACACCTGCCTTGATGGAAGCTAATCCAACTTGTGCCTCATACCTCGGACAGCTGTGTACCTTATTCTCATCAACTACCCAGTGCTACTAGGGGTCCTTAATCTACTGGTGAGCTCCTACTGCTGGAGGTATAAAGTCCAGGGCGCCCCTAAGTATCGGTGTGCGCAACAAGCACTAAGGGAACAGTGGGGGTTTGCTATGCTGAAAACCCTCTTGAGATTTCTAGGAGTCTCACCCCAATTGTACTGAGCTCCCTATAACATCAAGCAAGTCCAAGTACCCGCATATTTATCAAGTCCAGGCATCTCAGGGACGTGTGGTGAGGTAAATGGCTCAGGACGCACTGGCTAGTTCCAGAGCCAGATTAACACACAATATATGAAGCAAAGGGTTCATGTGGGTTTTATACAAAGGTAAAGCAAATTATACTGCTGGAAATTTGGTGAGTTTTGTTCAGAGATGTGTTGAAAAGGAAGGCAGGTGAACTATAGACTTTTTACTCCAGAGCTTTGACTATAAAAATTGATGAGAATAATACAAAGAAGATATTTCTAATAAATTCTTTGTATTTTTCATATACAGTACTTGTCAAAAGTCTGAGCACACCCCCTGAAATTGAATTCTGCTAGTTGTGTATGAATGGAGAAGGATAAAAAATAACAAAATATATCATTGTTTTGATGGAAGAAGGTTATTCTTTGCGGCAAATCCACAAACAGTTGAAGGTATCCGTTGGGGCCGTGGGTCGGGCTATTGAACGAAAGTAAAAAACGGGTTAAAATGTTACAAGAAAACAAACTGGTTGTCCAGAAACAACAACTGTTCGTGAGGACAACTTCATTGTGACTACTAGCAAGCGTAACAGATGTTTCACTGCTCCGGAAATAGGAAGGGAGTTGTGGAAAAATCATTCCCAGCCTGTGTCCGATAGGGCGGTGGCCAGGCACTTGCAGGAATATGGCCTTAGTGGTAGGGTTGCGGTAAGAAAACCACTTCTACGTGCTACAAACGTAGCAAAAAGGTACACATGAGCTAAGAAGCATAAGGATTGGACTGAGAAACAGTGGAAGAGGGTGCTTTGGACCGATTAATCAAAATTTTAACATTTTGGCCCGCATTGCCAGGCTTTTGTGCGTCGTCGTCCAGGTGAGCGCTTTCTCCCAGACTGTGTAGCACCAACAGGTAAGCATGGAGGGCAATGTGATGGTTTGGGGATGTTTCATGGGCAACCAAGTTGGTGACTTAGTCAGAATCGATGGAATAATGAATAATGCGTCATGCGATATCCTCCGGAAGGCGCCTTGTGGGTCAGAACTTTGTTTTCCAACAAGATAACGATCCAAAACATATGTCCCAGTTGTTTACTAATTATTTACAAAAGAAAGAAGATGCTCAAGTCGTAACAAAAATGGAATGGCCACCTCAATCACCAGATGTTTCACCCATGAAGCTTTTGTGGGAAGAACTAAACAGGGAAGTCCGAAAACAGATGCCTACCAACACTGAGGGCCTCTGGGAGGCTCTTCAAAGCTGCTGGAGTCGAATGGATCGTGAAAAGCTGGAAAAATTAGTAAATAGGATGCCAAGGATATGCAAAGCGCTTATTAAAGCTAAGGGTCGTCACTTCTCTGAAAGCAGACTACCTAAATAAACTTGCCTAAAAGTCAAAACAAATATTTATTTATTTTGTTTCCTTATTGTTCAAACAGTTGTTTATTTTGTAATCAAATCCAATAAAACGGGTTTTATTTCATTACTCTGCAGTTAAATTGAAAATTCCTTAAACTATACTGCTGTGCTCAGACTTTTACAAGTACTGTACTTTATACAGTAAAAACTCTGCTGCAAATGTTATTATGACAGGAAAGGACCTGCCTCACCTCACTGCACGTCACTGAAGCATCTGCACACTTATCAAGTCCAACTATCTTCACGTTCATCAAGTACAAGTGTTTCCACGCTCATCAAGTCGAAAACCACAATTCTAAGTAAGTCCAAGATTCTTGACGCCAAGTGGACCCAAGGTTCCTAACACAGTCAATGTATTGGGTCACTGGGCACAGTCCGGCCCCCATCTAGGCTTTCCATGGGCAATGTCAGGATGGAGATACTCCCCTTTCTGGCTGCTCCAACCCCTCCCCACAGCCCTTTTCGGCCTGCATTCAAGGCCCTCCTCTCCTCCTGCACTAGGCTCTATCCCTTACAGTATGTGTCTAGTTACTGTGGGCTGGCCCTCTGGGACCAGTCCTGCGCCCTTCTTACCTCCCACTTCTTATGTTCTTCCCCTCTTCAGTCTCAGCTCCCCATTCATCCTTTCTATCCCCCCTCACAGCATCCCTTCCTAAATACTATAGATAGAAAAAAATATCTATATAAATATAGACATATGTATCTCTGTCAGGTGGGTGGTGTGGCAGGTAAGTCCAGCTGCCCCTGAGGGGGCGACATTCAGCAATTTAGTTGCACTAAAATGAAATTTAAATCTTGGACACCCCCCGACCTAAAAACTTTGTGGTGCCCGTGATTGTGAACAAATAAGGTAATGACACTTTATAAGTTACTATTAATTCTGGCAAGTCTCTACATTATGGGGCTGATTCTGAGTCACATTCAAAGTGGGTGCAGTTGTGTGCAGCTGATGGAGCCTGATTTTTAATGTGAGAATCCTTTCAAACTGATGGTTTGTGTTCCAGCAAGCAAAAAACTATCATTATTCCTATCTGCACTTGCACCAGCAAATCACAATGAAATGAGTGGAGAGAGATCTGTTCTAGTTCAGTAGCCCCCTCAGTATTTCTTTCTTGGTGCCCCTTTGACAGCTGGAGCCTGTGGCCAGTGCCTCCAAAGTCTCTGGGAGTTGCACAACTGCCAGGTGCCACTGATATGTCAGAAACAGATTTCCCTTCCCCGAACACACAAAGCGCATGGAGCTTTTGATACACACCAAGAACACTCTTGCAATACTCCCACAAGTCAGGGAGGTTACATGCAATATCATTATCACCACCTAGTTCCTGCTCTGAAACTCCCTATTTCACAGAAAGACAGATCCGGTCAAGTCTCCATTCAAGTTAGAATGGGACAGACATACGCAAAAAATGCTTAAATTTGCTTCTGTGCATGCGCTGTGTGCAAAGTTTCACCATTTGCATCCGTCTGACACGGAATCAGGCTCTATATGTATGTACATGTGAAAGTAAGAATGCACACTTGTATGGCTGAACGTGACTGGTTTACAGCTGAAGTCTTGAGATGCATTGACCATATGATATGAACATAAATTTGCTTTTCACTTGCATAAGTCGTTTCATGTATTTATTTAGGGCTCAAATGCGTTCAACTGTACAAGCCTTGAAAGGGTGTATACATACACGCCATGATAATGAGCTTAAAGAATAGTGGGTTGGCAGAGTTAAAGTGGCAGAACCCTATTTTTTCACCATATAATAATATAAGAAAATGTCATAGACATAAGAGAGAAAAGTCTTACAACAGTTAGTAATAAAGTTTACAACAACAAAAAATAATTAAATGCAAACTAAATAATTAATTAAATTCAAATTAAAAAAAATATCAAATCACTATGGAGTAAAAGTATGAAGCAGTGATAAGAGTGGAGAAGTGAGCCAGTGAAGAAGTTGCCCATGGCAACCAATCAGCTGCTCTATATAATTTTATTGTATGCAACTTATAAATGTTACTTCAATGCTGATTGGTTGCAATGGGCAACTGGCTCACTTCTCCGCTCTTATCACTGCTTTATACATTTACCCCATTATTTTAAAATGAGGTTTAAATAACATCTGTTGTTTCCCCTTTAAAGATGAAATATGAATCTATTAATCAATGTGAACAGGGGGTTGCAATATAATTTTAGCATTTAAACTACTGATTTAAGAAGACCTATCAGCTGGAGTAATCAATCGTCATCCAGGCAATCAGAAGTGTTCAAATAGCACTGCTGATGTTCATCTTCCCCATTGCTTATAGCCATAGCCAGATTAAGGAAGGGGGGATGCAGGGTATAATGTACCCTGGGGCCCCCTGTGTCAGGGCCCCCCCAGCCAAAGCACACTGATATCACTAGCTTTCCCTCTTAATGCAAGAGCCAGAATGTGAGCAGGATAGTATGCAGTGCAGGCAGAGACACAGGAATATCATGTTTCACGGGCTACCAATGGAGATTTCTGACCAGAGGAGAGATAGGAGGGTGGAGAGAGCTGTTAGTGACACAGGGATCCCAGCTTCTCCTCCTCCCCGCCTGGGTGTCTGAGTCCTGTGTAAACTGTTATGCAATTATACCATTTGGGTCTAGAGATAGAGACACAAACATAGAGTCCTCCTGAGTCTTGTCCCAGTGTGTAAATAGTACAGAGCCGGCTGCTATTCTAGCATGTGACAAGATAAATTATTTTATTTTTCTATGTGTATTTTAAGGTTGTTTAAGTTGTCTTTGTTCCACTACAAGAAAATTTTATAAAATAGTTGTCTCTCAATTAGGTGGAGCTACTGTATAAACAGTACCCAGGCATGATTAAACTTCTAGTTTAAACCTAATATACACCTTTGGTTTAAATTTAATATACACAATCTATATCTCCCACCATGACCCATTCCAGGAGGGACAAAATGCTTTCTACCTAAACTTCCTTCTTAATTTATGATTTCAATCACCTGTGTTGAAATACCTTTCTTAATAATTAAATAGTTCAACACAGGTGACAACAATCATATATTAAGAGGGAAGTCCAGATAGAGAGCATGTTGTCCCTCCTGAAATGGGACATATTGGGAGGTATGCACAATTTATAATATATCCTCCACCTTCTACTAGGCCCCCCCTGTTTTAAGTGCCCCGGGCACACCCAAGGCTTAATCCAGCCCTGTTTATAGCTCCAATCCCCACAACAGATATGCCTGTTGACAGCCATATATGTGTATGTGTCTGTATCTCAGCTATACGATTTGCAGTTACGTGAACACTGATGTACTTGGTTTGCGCATTCCCGCACCTTCCATGTCTCCAAGTGTTCAAAGTGCTAAATGTGTGTTGCACCAAAATCTGGATACAGAGGAATTTGTAAATTTTTTGTTACGCAAGCAGAGTGTGAAAAAATAGATTTCAATCCAACACTACATCCAACTACTTCAGTAGCAGTGTTACTTTGCCATCCACATCGCCAACTTCTGTGCATGTGTCACCTTAGGTCACACATGCGCAGAACCGCCGGTCAGTGAGGAGGCGGTGGAGGGATCCACTCGAATATCTCTTTGTATCCCTGGAACTCCTTCCCATAGAAAGAAGCTGGGCTCCGAGAACCATTGCCATCTGAGGATGGAGTTTGCGGAATATAAGGCGGCCCTATCAGACCCCTAATTATGAATGGCCCATTACATAAAATACACCGAAACTAGTGTTTCTGCATGTTTAATGGGCCATTTAAGTGATGATGAATAGGCCCCTTATTCTAAGTAATAAGTTGAATTGATACATTTAAACAATGAAAGAGACGCACATTTTAGAACTTACCAGCAGGCATATTAACTGAGCATTACAAGTTATAACAAGCAAATATGACAGCTAAAGAGAAAGGAGCTGGTGGCCAGAAGGGAAGGCTTGGAGGGCCACAAGGCCCTGGGGCCACCTGCTGCCCATCACTACTGTATCTAATGCTCATCATAAGAATTAACATAGAGGCAGATGGAAGTGTTGTTATTTTAGTCACCAGACAAATATTCACACCTTACCCCTGGTGGCTGTCACGCAGCGCCTTCAGTAGCTCGGTGTTTTTAGCGACTGGTTCCTAATACACACCCCTGTAATGTTCTACGGTATACCAATTCGTAGGAAGTTGGAACAGGTCTATCATACTGTATGTAACACATGTGTCAAGCAACAGTTTCAGTCAAAGCAAAAAACAACTCACTGTTCAGAACGCTCCCCCTAATGGTGAAATAAATACATGCAGAGATCTATGTACATACTTTCAATACATGTAATTTATAGGAGAAATGTGAATGGCAATTTCAATATTAACTGCAATGAATTACCTGGAAGACTGTCTGAAAGAGCACAAGGTGGCCGCCTCAGTTTCTGTAAAATTGTAATGTGCATTGAGTCACTTTTCTGAGAGAAGCACTATATATAAAGAGAGAGAATAAAATGATATAAATAATGAGAGAGAATAAAATTACGTTTGGAAATAATTCCCTAGCGTTCCCTGTAGATAGTATGCGGATTGAAGATTACACATGATGCAGTTATTCATTTATTTTACATACTTCAAAGTTCCGCAATGAAAAGTATTTATATGTGCGCTCCTTGCAGTTTCCCAAGTTTAGAATTTCGAATCTATCGCGTTTCTCGGTGAAGTAGATACTTGGCACTGCAGGGGTTAATAAATCAGCCCTGTTTGAGACTGGTTCTAATATTAGGAATCTTAACCAGAATCCTAAACATCTATAAGGATTCCTAAATCACTGCATGAGCTATGACCTTCCAGGAAACGGTGCGGATGCTGGCAGCCCCTATGTGTCATTTGTGGCTGACCCTGATAACGGTAGGAGAAGCGAGGTTAGCACTAAGCAGGACTTTCATACAACACTATATAGTACAATACTTCGTAATAAGAAGTAGTACTTGTCAAAGAACTGGGGTCGAGCGAGGGTGCACGGTCATTCTGGAAGATTAAATGGACATTCAGTAGTTTGCATGGAATTTGGAAAGTTTTATTATAGAAGCAAAATGTTAAAAAAAATAAAATTATGTTTATTTATTTTATTTATTTATTTACAGCAAATTCCGTTGCGCTTTACAATTGGACACAATGGTAAAACAAAACTGGGTAATAAACAGTAATAGCGGTAGGAAGGCCCTGCTCGCCAACTTACAATGTATGTAGATGATGAAGCTGTAGTATTATTATTATTATTATTATTATTATTATTATTATTGTTGTTGTTGTTATTATTATTATTATTGTTATTATTTATTATTATTATCAGTGCTCTTCAGAGGACATCGCTATTAGTGCAATAGAAGCTGAAACCTGCCTTAATAAAATAAAAAGCAAAAAAAAAACCTTTTGCAGGTGTATGCGTTTGAGATTAGAAAACATACTGACATAGAACATATAACCCTAATACAGTATGACACAATTTCCAAAGCAGCACCAGAGAGATATGCTGCTATTGTATGTAAATGCTGCGTTACGAGTCAGGCAGACGAGCATTGTAATAGAATATCCCTAGGAAAACAGGTGAGAAGGAGACAGGCGTTCTCCTCATTGTAGAGCAGACAGCACCTACAGGATTAGACAGTCCACACTGCAAAGCAACAGGCTACACAGCGCCAAAGTGTCGCTCACAAGACGCAGCGCACTGGTTTTTATCTACAGTATGCGCTGGAATGTTTGTTGGATGCTTTTTATTTATGAAGGTAAATCCAGATATGTGATAAGCACTACAGTTACCTGCAAGTTCTCCACACACGCAACACGTCATAAAGTAGTACCAATAGTAAATATGATAGATAACCAAGGTGTAAATTACAGAAAACTTAACATCTCTTGTGGAGAGTGAAGGAGATAAAATATCATTTTATTTATTACCTTAAAAGGTGCCTCGTTGTTAGACTAAAGTATTGTTTAAAATCAAATAATCTCAATATGACATGATTGTATCACGTGTAAAGGAGATAAACAATATACAATCATTTCTGTACTGACCGTTCATCACTTGTATGAGACAAAATAATAATGTATAATATCAGATAAGTTGATTGATCGATCAATGTCAATTAAAACAGTACAGTATACAGTACAGTATTGATGTCAGTATTTTCCAAAAAGTTTTATAAACTAGAATACACAAAATATACATATATATATATATATATATATATATATATATATATATATATACATACTGCATATATAAAAGCAGATTGTCTTTAGCCTTTTTAAGTAGGATTACCAGATGCAATTAACAAAAAATGTGTGTGTTTATGCATCTATCATCATCTCTATCTATCTATCTATCTATCTATCTCTCTATCTACTGTATATACTGTATATCTATAGTTAGCATTCAGTAGATGGTGTGATCATTACCCTACTGCAGAATACGACCTACAACAAATGCTCTCCTGTTATGTACGTCTCCTATAATGGTAAAGCACTGACCCAATACTGTTGGTTCTTCTGACTGCGCTGGATGTATGCAGACAGACATATGACAGAATATTACTGTCCGTAGTATATGGGATCACCTAAATTGCATTTCTTTCAAAGCACAATTATCTGTCCGTCTATCTCCTATTTGCTGTGGCTTAGTTAGTGATTGTGAATACAATGCATTAGGAAAAGAACAAACAGGATTTTATTCCTGCTCGGTGTATTTGGCAGAGGTCACATTCATACTGACATTGCAGTACAGTGAGTGTAACTTCGCACTCTTCCTACAGGTGCCCCTCCGACGAGTGGTTAGAGGGGCATGGAGGAGGCGGAGCTAGAGGCACACCCTCAGATATAAAGTAACATTGGCATCGACCCACCCTTAGCACCTTTCCCCGTTATCCCCGCCCCCGTGCGCTGATTGGCTGGCGCTGTGGTTATAGAACTCTGAGTATCTCCTCGGTGCAGACACAAGTCACCACCAGCATCAGAGTGTGACCGGCAGCTGCGACACCGCCCGGCTAGTAGCTGCTCTCTGTGATTCCTTCTCTCCAGACATGAGCAGCCCGGATGGTGGATACGCCAGTGACGACCAGATCCAGGGAAAGTGCTCAGTGCCAATGATGATGCCCGGGCTGGGGCAGTGCCAGTGGGCTGAGACCTTGACCACCATGGGGGAGACTAAGGTGAAATGTGACTCAGGATCTGCCAACCCCAGGGGCAAAGCCGAGGCCCGGATCCGCCGTCCTATGAATGCGTTCATGGTCTGGGCTAAAGATGAGCGCAAGAGACTGGCCCAGCAGAACCCGGACCTGCACAATGCGGAGCTCAGCAAGATGCTTGGTAAGGAGGGCACCAGGGGTACACCTGCTTGGGATAATGGGATAAGGGGGGTACCGGGGTGGATTAGGGTAACACTTTGTTGGGACAAGGAGGGTAACAGGGTTAGATAAGGGGGTCACTTGTGTGGGATATGACACCTGGAAGATTATTGTGCAGTAGGAGTAAGAGGGTGGTTTTCAGGAAAACCAATAACAATTAGCAAGTTGAAGACATAAGTTAGTTTTCTATATGATTGAATATATCTTAATGTTTCCCCATATATATCTCTACAATAATTTTATGTTTAATTAATAAAATTTCTTATTAGAATTCGCATGGAATGATATAATCTAAAAAAAAAAATGTTAATTCATTGTTATAACACAGTGTATTTCGTAGGAACTTTTCTCACTAATTGGTTTTATGTGAAATGCATCTATTAATATTATTACTACTGTTAGAATGAACTTTGGATCTATGCCTTGTTATTACACTTGTGCGCTGTGTTATAATATTTATTACACTGAGCGGCGCAGAACAGTCATTTGATTCTGTTACATACTGTATTGTGGTGTATTGTATTAACTGTTTAGTTTAGTTGACACATTATTGTGTATTGACTGTTAGAATAGTTATTATTTTACTACAATAGTTATTACACGCTCAGTGCTGTTCTGATATTCTAGTTATTACTGTGCTGTGATGATCATTGTACATTGTTCAGTGTCTTGGAAGCGGACTAGTAACATTATATGATGTCATTTGCTGTTGATCTTATGCTGATTGCATTGTGTCTCCTGTGATTTGCAGGGAAGTCCTGGAAATCTCTGACACTGCCTGAAAAGCGCCCATTTGTGGAGGAAGCGGAGAGGCTGAGAGTACAGCACATGCAGGACCACCCGAACTACAAGTACAGACCCAGGAGGAGGAAGCAGGTGAAGAGGATGAAGAGGGCAGATAATGGCTTCATGCACATGTCAGAGCCTACTGACCCGGCAGTCCTGGTTAGTGATGGGAGGATGTGTGTAGAGAACTTTAGTCTGGGGTATCCTGAGCAGTCCTATCATCACAGCCAGCTGCCCCAGGCCGGTCACTACAGAGAGCCCCAGGTCATGGGTGCTCACTATGAAAGCTACAGCTTGCCCACACCAGAAACATCACCCCTGGATATAGCTGAAACTGACCCTGTGTTCTTCACATCTTCTGCCCAAGAAGAATGCCAGATGATGCCCTACAGCTACAACACTCCATACACTTCCCACCAGCAAAGCCCTGCCAGCACCATGCTGGGCAGACATATACCACAGGCTGAGCAGATGGGGCATGGGAGCCCCGTACAGAACATGATGGGATGCCAGACACCCCCACAGATGTACTACAGCCAGATGTACATGCCTAGCGCTGACAGGCACCGTCCGGTGGCACAAGCTGGACAGCCCTCCCCTCCACCAGAGCCACAGCCTTTGGTGGGTAGAGTAGAACATGTGCAGCAGGCTGAGATGCTGGGTGAGGTGGACAGGACTGAATTCGAGCAGTATCTCAGTTATATGGCAAAGACAGAGATAGGAATGCATTTCCATGGACAGGAGCAGGCAGAGAATGGCGGCCTGATATCATCTGTGCTGTCAGATGCCAGCACTGCAGTCTACTACTGCAACTACCCAAATGTATGAGAGACTTCTTCCCGCAGTGCCAGCTCCCACTCCACAGTCATTCCCAGCCCCGGCTAGCTAGGTCGTTTCAGACTATTAGAGATATATGGGAAGAACTTGAAATAATGTTTGCAGCGACTAATTTATGTAACTTATTTCATATGAACTGATGTGTCTTTGGTTTGGCAATACCCCTCACATTAAGATCAAATCACATTTGATCTTTTAGTCTTCATTGAATGCAATGCAAAAAAAATTCTGTGTACATGTACACGACCTCTTTGTATACTACATTTTGTGTATTTTTTTAAATAACTTTTTTATTATGATTTTGTTTTGCACTTTTACAAATAAAGAGTCAATATGAATGTTTCTCGTCGTTTATCCATATCATCAATCATTAATACTCAGCTATTAAGCTATTTATTGTTGTGCAATGATCATGCAATTTAATGTATAAGTAACACCCACTATTCCAATGCCTGTCAGTGTAAATAACTAATAACAAGGGCAGTGGTTGTCTGGTTATATAAGGCTTTTTTTCAGATACGATATTAGTATACACACAATGTTATTTTTGACCTGTAATTCATATTTTTAGAAGGCATTGATAAGGTACTATATCAAGATAATCTCTTCATTATCAGTGAGGTTCCCTTAATGAATTTTACAATTTGGTATTAACATCGTGAGATGTAATGGGAACATGTAAAATGGTACCAGATGATTACAACTAGAGATATATATTTTACATTTTTGCATAGTAATTTATTGAGGGGTTTTGATTATAATCTCATGGTTAGTTCTGATGTGGGTCTATTGGGATTGATTTTGGAAAAACAATGGTAACAAACAAAGCCTTGTCTACACAATGAGCTGCCTATTACCGTGTAATGTGGAGGAAAGCACATCAAATAAACAGTGTACCTCTATTTACCAAAGTGCGCTGTTATTAATCAGCCAAACAGTCGCTTATTGTAAATTAGTTTTGTGGAGCATATATTAATTTACGCAGATGTACAATTAATAATACAAATGCGACTGTAATCAGCTATTACTGCGTTCTGTATTAAAGCCATTCATTACTCATTACATTTTATGGCCTTGCTCTTGTCCTCTATATTTTAACTGTTTCCAAATTAATTCACTTCACATTCTATCAGAAGCTTTTATATGTAAATCTGCGTCACGGTAGCAAAAGGAGAATTATCTGGGGAATGAGTTTAGCTTACTGTATGATTTCCAGCTGTACTGGAACTACAAGTTTCAGCAAGCCAACCTGCTGGGACTTGTATCTCAATAACTGCTGTAGAGCCACAGCTGGAGCATATCTAATTCATTAACTATTTGAATGTTGTGCTGATATGTACTAGTAAACCTATTGCCACTTTAATGCAGGGACACTAAGTATGGCTAGCAAGAGATACTATTGGCTCCTTAGCTGTAGGCCAGCTTGAGACACACAGGTAAGTGACATCAGGGGTATAACAACACTTTTAAAAGTGTCATGTCACAGCAAAAGGATTCCAGTTCACAATTAGCATTACTGTTAATATAAATATGATTGATAGAGTTATAATTTGACGGTAACTATCATATTAAGCAGTGGCAGAACATATCAATTAATTAGTTTCTCCTGCAAGAAATTACATGCAGAAATTGTTGATGTTCCTGTACAATGGTGCAACTATATTAGTTTAGGGCCCATGTCTGATGTCTGGATTCTAAACCTAAGCCACTGTGCTGAAATATAAATGCGTCTATATATAGAAGGTCATATCTGGCGATGTTAGTAATTTCATATGTAACAACAATGGAGTATTCGGACACGTCGCATTTAAGGTCAAGAAAAATATTAATAACAAAATAACACACACACACACACACACACACACACACACACACACACACACACACACACACACACACACACACACACATCACAGTGAATGTATCACGATACCCGTTTGATAGCAGAGGTAGAATAAGGGCACAATGGCAGAAATGTCATCTGCAGTACACATTACACAGAGCTATATGTATATAATCTGTATGGAACATTAAGCAAAGCTGCACGAATATTCACTTAAATATTGATGAGGTATTTTATTAATAAATACATTTTGGAGCCGCCTGTTTTATAATATGTATCCTCTCCTTGTCAAGCATGTAATGGAATATTTAAACCAGGGAAAATGTATGGTGGTATTAGCGTAGATGTAATAGTTAGGTTCCAACCAATTGTATTAGCTATCTAGGGCTCTTGGAATGAGGAGCAAAGCGCACCTCGTTATTAATTGGTTATATAAATCATATCGGATTTAAATCATTGAGATAGCGTGGGGAAATATATAGCGTGCCAAACCCGGTGTACTAGAAAGAATACGGTATATTACAAGGCTCACCGGTCTCGTGCCTCAGCTCAGAATATTATTGATCAATTAACGCCCCTCATTAAGGACAATTTACATTAATTAGATTTAGAAAAAAAACTCGGACAAAGGATTACATCGTTTACCTAGTGTTTTAATTTGCTCACCATATTCATGGAGGAGATTAAAACTGAGCAGAACTAAACCATTTGTATGTGGTACTTTACATCCCAACTACAATTCCATATTTCCAATAGTTCCTTCCCTGTTACTTCTCCCACGAATTGTTCACCTCAGTGTTTATCAAGTGTTATTTTTGCAGTATTTTTTTTCCTAATTAACTTCCGTACTTCAATCCATGTCAGCAAAAATGCAATTGATTCGTGCTTATGTTGTCACCTAGTCGTTATTATTTTATTTACTAACAGCATTTGCTGATATATATTATTATATATATTATATATGTATATATATATATATATATATGTATATATATACATATATAATGTATGCATATATATATATATATATATATATATATATACATACATACATACATACATACATACATATATAATGCATGCAGGTGGCACTCAACAGGATGTATACATAAACCCAAAGTAGAATTTTTATATATATATATATATATATATATATATATATATATATATTGTAGACACGAAATACACATGCACACATATAGAATCTGTTCGGCTGTCTGTTGCGGACAAATCACATTTCTGCGGTGTGTACTTGTCCTTTCCATGCGTTTGGTTGAGGTGTTACTTGAACAGACGGCGATGCGACATTATGATACCCAGTCTACCTCTTTTTAATAAATTGATAGATATATCAGATTTTGCTGTCTCCTATCTCTGTCTCTTTAATCCCCTTATCAAATTGCAGCAGCCAGATGATATGGAGATATTAGCCAAATCGAATTCCATCGGGACGTCTGGCTAATAATCTACTCCTGCATTTGTACAGCAGTTGCTCTATCTGTCTGCACATAATCGACGCAAAATTGAAGAAAAGATGGAATATATGTTAAAAAAAAATCACAGACGGCTGGTAAATTGCGTAATTGCGATTATTCGGCGTAGTTTGCGCTAAAAAAAACAACAACACAAGAACATTTGTTTTAACTTAGTTTCTCATTCATCTCATGTTAAAATCTTTCTATAGCCCAATGGCTCCCAATCTGTTCTCGATCTAAAGTCTAAGCATGACCTGTGATGGCATCCTGAGACTTATATTTCCACTCCAGCAGGAAGCCACAGTTGTCTATGTACCTATAATGAAATGTAGATGCATTGTTTTGATTCCTGGTATATAACAGTGAATGACTACTAAAATACTGCTTTACAAATGATTTTAGGGTCCCATTTAATTGTGATCAAGTTAGAGCATTTAAGTATGCACATGGAATTTGTTTTAGGTAACTTTGGCAAACCTTAGTAAAATATTATTCAGTCATATTATGTTGAGTGTAACTCTGAAGTTTCCCAGAATTTATCTAAAAGACGGAGACAGGCAATACAATCCCTGTATGCAAAACTGCTTGCATTTGTGCCACTTGCATCCTAACATGGTTTGTCCAGGAGCCAATCTGTACCCACTGGCTGAATTTGCTCCTAACAGTAAATTACAGTGATACCCCTTTCACATCACACAAATAACCTGGTATCGACACGGGTCGCTGTGAGGTGTGAAAGGGTCCTTTTAGAAATCCTGGGTCACCTGACCCGGTAATTCAACCTGGGTTATAAAAAGGGTTATTCCTGGGTTGAATACCTGGTAAGGGGCAGTGTGAACAGGTTGCCCAGTCGATGCGACCCGGTACCCGTTCACTACACAGGGAGAGGTGGCGCAGATGCCGCCTCTGCCCCCTGCTGCTAGGGCAATGTGAAAGATCCAATGCCTGGTCCCACCCAGGAAGGACCCGTTTCCAATTCCCGGGTGGGACCTGGCATTGCGATCTGAAAGGGGTATCAATAAGGTCCTTAATACCAATGGACATGTAGGCATGTGTAATAAGAAGCATACAGACTTGAAGAGGGGAGTGGATGAAGGTGTTATGTACCTTTAGAAGAAACTGGGATATTCAGAGTAAAAGATAAACTATTAGAACTTAAAAATTGGACATAGCGCTTGTATCCACAAAATAAAACAGTAAATAGACTACTAACATTTAAAATAACACTGTTACTATTATCCCTAGGTCATAACACTTTCATAAATAAAATAAATAATTTTACAGAAAATTGTTACATAACACTGTTGTCCAGTCTCCTCTTCATTTTATATAGTTCCAGATATCAAAATGCCAAGTCGCAGGGATGGATATGGAGGAACAGGAGCATATTCATTATCATTTGTAGTGACCCCAAGGAATTTATTTTTCTAACTCCTGATAGTTGGGGCGATGGGCACCAATACACTGGAGTAATTCAGTGTACTCCCAAGTACGGACAGCTGCTTTTCCGAAATGAAGTCATCCCAGAATTCCACACTTTCTCCACTAAATTAGTATTTGCAAAATTGTACACTGACTGGCAGTGTTACTGTGCATGCATGAATATAGTTTATCAGTGACCGGTCACCAAGATAGATAAGGCATTATACTTAATTTCCATCAGCGCAGCAATTTGTATATGTTCTTGTTTTAGGGAATCAGTGAGTATTCATATAAGGATATCTCACTAACTATCCAGTTTGGTGTGGATTCACCTACCTTCCTTGCTGCTTGCTGCTACAGTGATATTTTTCCTCAGTAACCTAATATATTATATAGTCTTTCTCAGCTCCTGAATATTTGTTATATATAACAAGATTAAGTATAACTCGGAGTAAACTCTATGTAGAGGGCTGCTGTTGAACTTCTAATGCTACCTTTGCACTTTCACCTAGGCTGGAAAGTGGGTATTTGTGTGTGGGTTGGGGAAAAGGAGGGGGGGGGGGGGGGGGGAATAGGCTGAAGTTCTGCCTAGGGAGCGGAGAAACCTTGCACCAGTCCTGATTATACAGTTCTAGTATCCTGTCACCAGGACTGATATAGGAAGTTACTAATACTCCTTTCACACCGCACAAATAACCTGGTATCGACCTGGCATATTGCTGGGTTGACACGGGTCAGCGTGCAGTGTGAAAGCGCCATAGCCAAAATCCCGGGTCACCTGACCCGGCTATTTGACCCGGGAATAAAGCAGTGTTATTCCCGGGTTAAATACCGGGTCATTGGCAGCGTAAACGGGCTCCCGGGTCAATGTGACCCGGGACCAGTTCACTACAACAAGGAGAGGTGGCACGGAGATGATCTCATCTCCCAGTGCCGCCTCAGCCCCCGCTGCTGTCTCCGCCCCCCGCCACTATGGCAACCGGTCCGGCATATTGCCGGGTCGGGGGAAGCCAGGAAAAGCGTCCAATGCCGGATCCCACCCGGGAAGGACCCGTTTCCAAATCTCGGGTGGGATCCAGCATTGACGATGTGAAAGGGATATAATACCTGTTTTACACCACCAGCTTCCAACACGGGTTATTGCACATGAGCATGCATAACCTGTGTTGCTGTGCTGTGTAAATGGGCCCAGTTGGAATAATCCGGGTCGAGCGACCCGGTATTACAACTCAGGTAGCCTGCAGGGTTAAATACAACTTCAACCTGGCAAGTTGTGCTGTGTAAACGGGAGCCGGGTCGCATTACAGTGAATGGACAGGCAGCGCATGGGGATCATGTGATCTCGAAGCTCCACCCCAGCTGCGTCACTGGCAACGTCACCAACCCGGCGATATGCCGGGTTGGAGACAGCAGTGGGAAAGGGGCCTGAGGTGGATCGCAGCCGGGTAACACCCAAGTCAGGCTCCCTGCTGCGACCAGAATCAGTTGGTGTAAAAGCGGTATTAGATGTATAGATATAATATACAGTGCCAGCGTCCTGTTAGCAGGACAGATATAGGAATTAACTTAGAGCTATAGATATAATGGGGGTTATTCAGGTCTGTTAGCAAACCAAAAAAGTTAGCAATTGAGCAAAACCATGTGCACTGCAGGTGGGGCAGAAATAACATGTACAGAGAGATTTAGATTTAGGTGTGTTATATTGTTTCTGTGCAGGGTAAATGCTGTCTGCTTAATTTCTACACTGCAATTAGATTTCAGTTTAAACACACCCCACCGAAATCTAAATCTCTCTGCACATGTTACATCTGTCCCCCCTGCAGTGCAAGTGGTTTTGCCCAATTGCTAACTTTTTCTGTTTTACTAACAAACCTGAATAAAGCCCAATATACAATCCCAGCATCCTGTCCCCAGGACATATATAGGAATATACTTAGAGGTATATATATATAATATACTGTCAATAGGAATATACTTAGATGTATAGATATATTATACAGTCCCAGCATCCTGTCACCAGGACAGATATAGGAATATACTTAGAAGTATTGATATAATATACACTCCCAGCGTCCAGTCACTAGGAATATACAGTACTTAGAGTTATAGATATAATGTACAGTCCCATTGTCCTGTCACCAGTACAGATATAGGATTATACTTAGAGGTATAGACATAATATACACTCCCAGCGTCCTGTCACTAGGAATATACAGTACTAAGGGTGACATTTACTAAGCAGTGATAAAAGTGGAGAAGTGAGCCAGTGGAGAAGTTGCCCATGGCAACCAATCAGCTGCTCTGTATACTTTTATAGTATGCAAATTATAAATGTTACGGCAATGCTTATTGGTTGCCATGGGCAACTTCTCTACTGGCTCACTTCTCCACTGTTATCACTGCTTAGTACATGTGCTCCTTAGAGTTATAGCTATAATGTACAGTCCCAGCGTCCTGTCACCAGCACAGATATAGGATTATACTTAGAGGTCTAGATGGTCTAGATAGAATATACAGTCCCAGCCTCCTGTCACCAGGACATATAGGGGGACATTGAAAAGTCAGTTGGGTGTCTGTTTTTTCCCATCTAATAGACAGGAAAAACAGACACCCAGCCGACTTTTCAAACAATTGAATATCCCCCATATAATCATATACATATAAATTAACCTAATATACATGCATCAGGAAAGAGAGAGATCTGTCTAAAGGTATATATACATAATATTTGGTACCAAGTCCAGTGAACAGGAAGGATACAGGGAAGTATGTACTGATACAGCTATAATATTTAGTAACTAATATGCTGGCATCAGGAAGGGTACATTGATGTACATGCTGGTATACATATTTTATTTAGCTACTAGTATCCCAGTGATGTATATACCGGTATATACATGATATTTAGGATAGATGGATGTACATACAGGTATAGACATATTATTGATCACCGAGCGTCCAAACATCAGGAAAGATGCAGTAGAGGGATGTATATAGATGTACAGACATATTATTCAGCATAAAGAGATGTGTACTGCACATGGAGCTATAGTGTGATTGTATTCAGTGCCTACAGGCCAGGTACTGGATCCAGTCTCCCATCACTGAGGGGGGAATATCCTCCCTCTACACATTACACGCCAGTTTCGATTGACACTTGCTGCTTTGTTATTCCCAGGCTTTGTGGATTGGGGCTCTGCTCTCCTATCAGCCGATTTGTAGATGTCACTTTGCGGCAGATGAAAAGTTATTAAAAAGTGTTCAGAGCTTTTGATGGGTCCTAATAATTATGCTAATGTCCTCAGGTTAGGGCTGGACGCCTCTTTTATTATTTCTCACACTTGGGACCTTGGCCCTGGCAGGAGCCTCTAGGGTGGGACCTCTGCTGAGGACCTGAGGTGTCACAATCAGTCTGCTCCTCAGAGGTGAAGAACCCCACAGTGACTGTGGCTGGTTTCGGGGAATGTGAGAACAGACAAGGCCAGTATCGGTCTACTCACACATCTCATCAATGTAACATGGCATGTAGGTCTCTGCCAGCCTAAAACCCTATCTCCTTTAATGAAGTCCCTTCCTTTTTAAGTCTGTTGACTACACAAACACTGTCCAGCCAGCAAACACAATTATTTATCCACGTCTTGGATCTGAGGGGTGTCCTGATAAGGAGACCACCATATATCTTCACATTGTATTTTAATATCGCCGCTAAAGCAAATAATTATCTCTATTCACTTTCACCTGCCCTTTGATGGTTCCGTGATTTCGTTAACGAAAAGTGTAAAAACACATCTCTATTTATTTAATAACTACTTCAATGAAGAATCAACTTTTCTGTGTTTTTCTTGGACAGAATTAACCAGCAAAATTGTGTCTTCTTCCAACAAGTTGAAATCATGTTACAGTTTTGCAACAATTATTTTGTATCGAAAGGCAAACAAGTTGCCATGCTTATATTAATTCACACATCGTATAACATATTTATTTATGTTTCCACACTTGTTTCTAGTGATACGAGACATATAAAAGAAATGGTTCTAATGTCAGAAGCGTTTCTCACTCTGCTGAGATTACCGTGCAGTAACGGGGAGCAAATTAGGCAATTTCCAAACGAATACTGGTTTTATTATTTAAATTATAACCCATAATATATTGCGGTAATATAGATTATGAATAATTAATTCGCAATTAAAAATGCTATACTAAAGAACCCGTATGTTTAAAGCAAATATATATTTTTAATAAAATCCTACAATATGATGACAGGCTATATGTGCTTTGTATATGTGCTGTTTACTAAACAAATTCTGCTGTAATATTTTTTATTTATTTATGAATTACCATCTAATTAACACCATGAAGACACTTAGAAGTAAACAGAATAGTGTAATCTATGTTAAATCACTTTTATTAAAAAATAAATAAATAAATCTTTCACCTAAGTGTAATTATTAGAACTCGTTATGCTTCAAAAAACAATTAAATAAACTGTATACTAAAAAAAAAAAAACCCGTTCATTGTCTATAAAATGATAGTATAAAAGCAGTATACATGTCAGCTATTAGTTTACTCCAGATTATTATAGTCAGAAATGTATATGAAGTTGACTCTAGCGTCTAGTAAGGTAGATAGGAAGATAGGTGATGGTACCTCACACTGGATTGCATAACAGCAGTATATTATCTAGACTACAGGAAACCCAATCTGCATTTGAACAATGATCATTAGTTCTTTTTACCCTTTACATCAACTACATGAGAAGCAATAAAAGTGCAGTTTATTTTAGTTCTTGGCGGCCTATGTTGGTTTTAGTCTGTGGTCCCATTTACATAAAGTCCAGATTACACTTTGCAGCAAAACTAATGCTGAAGGTCCTCTACCTGCTAAAGTGCTAGCTGACCACACACTTCACACCTTATTCAAAATACCCCGGCCCAGGGCGCTGATTGGCTGGAGCTGTGGTTATAGAAGTGCATCTCCCTGGTGTGAGCACAAGTCACAACTAGTCCCCGTGTGACCAGCAGCCGCGACATCGCCCTGGACAGTAGCTACTCCACACCGCAACATGAGCAGCACGGATGGTGGATACGCCAGTGACGAGCAAAAGAGGGGAAAGTGCTCAGTGCCAATGGTAATACCCGGGCTGGGGCAGTGCCAGTGGGCTGAGACCTTCACCAACATACGTGAGGCTAAGATGAAATGCGATTCAGGATCTACCAACCCCAGGGGCAAAGCCGAGGCCCGGATCCGCCGTCCTATGAACGCCTTCATGGTCTGGGCTAAAGATGAGCGCAAGAGACTGGCCCAGCAGAACCCGGACCTGCACAATGCGGAGCTCAGCAAGATGCTTGGTAAGGAGGGAGAGGGGGGGGACGGGGGGGGGGGGGACGACGACGACACCTCGCTGGGAATAGGGGACACTTGGCTGGGATAATGGTGACAACTGGGTGGGACAAAGGTGACTCCTGGCTGGTATCATGGGGATATCTGTTGGAGTAATGTTGGCACCTTCCTGGCATAAATGGGTAAACGGTGGGTTAAGAGGGGCACCTGCCTAGGATAAGGGGAACACCTGGTGGGTGGATAAGGTGGTCACTTGGCTGGAATAGGGAGAACACCTTGTGGATTATTGTGCAAATTGCTGAGTAATGATGCGCAAGGGAGATCATTGTGCTGGGAGGAGGATGCAGAGCAATGCATTTGGGTACTGTGGATGGTGGGTGGTCAGAGAGATATTGTGGGACCTATATATACTGTAGACTCATCAGTTTAGGAACTGATATGGCCTGAAAGCATGTCACATTTGTATTTTGTTTATATACATTTCTTGCACCATGCATGTGATAAAGTATATGACATTTTTGCTGTAAAAGGATACATTATGTTATAGATGAATTTCCCTATCTTTGCGCTATCTCTGGTTATGGTTTTGTTGTTCAGTGAAATGACACATATATTGTTAGTTTTCCTAATATGTGTTTCTCTGTGACTTACAGGGCAGTACTGGAAGTCTCTACCACTGGCTGAAAAGCGTCCATTTGTGGAGGAAGCAGAGAGGCTGAGAGTACAGCACATGCAGGACCACCCTGAGTACAAGTACAGACCCAGGAGGAGGAAGCAGGAGAGGAAGATGAAGAGGGCAGGTGACTGTTATCACCCAGCCTTAGAGCTGTCTCACCCTTCTGTGCTGAACAATGATGCCCAGGTGTGTTTGGACAACTTCAGCACAGATTACACTGATCATCACCAGCTGCCTCAGGACAGCCACTACAAGGAGCAACGCTCAATGGGACATTATTACAAAAGCTACAATTTGCCAACATCACAGACGCCCCAAGATGCTCATGTGTCTTACTCACCACCTACCCAAGTAGAAAACCATATGGTTCCCTATGCCTACAATACTTCCTATCGCATCCACCACCCGAATAATACTGAAATCTCCACGTATAGGAGACCAATGCCACAAACTGATCAAATTGCACAGGGAAATAGGGAGCAGGCATCTACATCGCTGTATTATGCCCAACACTATGTGCCTTCAAGCAGACCCCAGCAAGTGGCCCAACCAGAGCACAGGCTCTTCCCAGCTGATCCTCAGCAGATCACCAGAACAGATCACATTCAGCAAGCCCATCTCATCAGTGATATTGATAAGGATGAGTTTGATCAATATCTTCAGTTTGATGGGAAATCTGACAGAGAACTGAACTCTCATACAGATGGATATACTGGTGCCAGTTCCACAAGTTTATTGCCATCTGTAATCACTGAATCCAATAATATCTGTTACTACAATTACTGTAGTGTATGAAACATTTTGAATTTATGGATATGTGAAAGCAATTTCAGATGGGACATTAATGCAATTGAGCTTCTTGTGCAATGTTGGGTATGGTATAGTCAATTTAATGAATTATTTTAATGCATGTAAAAAATATTTTGTACTTATTTTTAGTTTTTATGCTGTTTTTTTTACTGAAATAAATGAACTACATTTTGTACTTGTGTGTCTAATCATTACTTTTTCATCTAAGAGGACTTATTACATCCTTACCTGGTTCTGTCATAACAACTTAGGACTCCATACTTCATCAGTGGCACATAGTATTATGAATAATGTTTGTCAGTGGCTCTGGGATTTTCAGCAAATGTCTTAATGCTACTTAAATACAATATGACATAAAACCAATCTGAATAATTATTACAAAGCAGCAACATTTTTCTCTAAAGGGCAAAACCATGTGCACTGCAGCACCAGCCAATCAGCTCCTAACTGTCATTTTTCAACACAGCCTGTGGTATGGCAGTTAGGAGCCGATTGGCTGGTACTTTATCTCCAGTGACTTTTGGGTCTATTTACTAAGCCTTGAATGGAGATAAAGTGGACAGAGATAAAGTACCAGCCAATTAGCTCCTACCTACCTTGTCAAGGGCTGGGTTTGAAAAATGACAGTGAGGAGCTGGTTGGATGCTACCTTATCTCCGTGCACTTTATATCCATCTAAGGCTTAGTAAATAGACCCCTTAGATTTGGGTGGGGTGTGTTCAAACTGAAATCTAAATTGCAGTGTAAAAATAAAGCAGCCAGTATTTACCCTGCACAGAAACAAAATAACCCACCCAAATCTAACTCTCTCTGCACATGTTACATCTGCCCCCCCCCCCCCCCCCATGCAGTGCACATGGTTTTGCCCTTTAGAGAACAATTTTGCTGCTGCGATCAGGTCTGAATTCAGCTCATAGAGTGGAGCGTGGGCAGGGTGGAGTAGCGAGTGGACTGTAGTTCCTTTACTAATATACTTTAATCATTTCAGACTCACTATTGAAGTCTTGCAGTAAGAAAGTAGACAGGTAGAAGTATCTATTAAGGTGAGTCATGGAAACACTTAAAAATTAACAATTTGCATTTTAGTATAGTAGGTCAATACAACTAGTAATGAAGGGCAAACTATTTTTTTGTACATTTTGGTAATTATATAGCACTAACATATTCTGTTGTGTTTTACAACTGGGATCACAGTAATACAACATTACTGGGTATTAACAGACAGACATATAGGTAAGGGGGCTAGGCTTGCAACCTTACAATCTTTAGGGTAATTATTTGGAAACATAAAGAACAGCATAGCTGTAATCAACTTTACTATATTCATTGCAGAGAATACATTTGCATATTTCAAGCTTAAACAAAGCAAATATGTTGCAGAACTCTATAAGTATTTGGGCAGAAGCCTAGTTTATCATGATTCTGTTTTCTACTACTATAGAAAGATAATTGCTTTTGATTTATTTCCGGGGCACTGTCACCTTATATTTAATACAATGTCTAATTTACGTTTAAGATTCAATTTGGTACATTTAAAAACAAATCTGCTACAGCACACATCCTGTGTAAAGTGAGTGTCATTAGCTGCTGCTCACAGATAACAAGACATTATTTTGTTTGTCACTAATACCCTTTTTCCACTTGTAGCACGGGTCGCAGCCGGGAGCCTGACACGGCTGCGACCCGTGCTAGAGCCCCCTTCTACACTACAGCTCACCAACCCGGCATATTGCTGGGTTGGTGACAGTGCTGCTGATACGACAGGGGCGACAGGGGCGACGCTGGAAGATCACATGATCTCCCAGCACCGCCCTTCCATACACTGTGAACGGGAGCCGTGTCGCATCGACACGGCTTCCGTTTACACCACACAGCTTACTGGGTTGAACACGTGTTCAACCCAGCAAGCTACCCAGGTAGGATTCCCGGATCACTTGACTTCCGCTAGGAAAAAACACGGGTAAATGCGCGCCCCTGCACATTTACCCACGGTTTTAGAGCTAGTGGAAAAGGGGTATAACTTGACTTAGAATGGAGTAGAGGCATTGTCTGCTGTTAGAACAGACCATTATGGGCCTAATTTAGACCTGTTCGCTGTTGTGCGATTTTGCATGATGGGCGATTATCGAATGACTGTGCTTGCCTTTAGATCGCAATGCGCAAACACAAGGCCAAACTGCGAAAGAATGGTGTGAAAAAATCAGTCGATGTTGAGTGAGTTGTGAATGGATTTGTAGATGTCTGCTGTCTACACTATGGGGGTTATTCACTATGGGGGGGTTATTCAGAGATGAATGCAGATGGCTGCATACGCAGCCAGATCTGCATTCATCTCTGCACATGCTGAGGGCCAACCAGCACAGGGCAAGGCCGCCCAGCATCTGCGAGCCTGTCCCCCCTCCCCCCCAATGCATCAGTACTAAGGTTGTCTGAATGACCCCCTATGACCCACAAAAGTGATTGGACACTGACATCAAATATATAGAGAATTTATTGACTCAGTACTTTGTAGGTCCACCACGTGCAGTGATTACTGCTGACACCCTTCTTGGCAAACTGTCCACAAGTTTTTGGATAACAGCAGGTGGCATGTTTTGCCATTCTGCCTTAAGTACAGTGACCAACTGTGACACTGAAGAAGGTCAAGTCGGTCTAGAATGCACCTGTCGCTCCAATTCATACAAGAGGTTTTCAATGGGGTTAAGATGGGGGGGGGGGGTATTTACTAAAGTCCCGATTTTGGCAATGCGGGAATTTACTAAGCACAAATCTCGGCAGAGTTGGGGCTATTCGTAGTGGTTTTCATGGCAGAGATCAGAAATACGTATGAATAGACCATCGGCCAAATGCGGCTGTTTATTCATACAACACGGGAATTTACTATTCATACGTATTTGGGTGTTTGTCTCTGACTGGTCAATTGCGGTTGTATTTTTTTTCGATTAGTTAAAAAAAGCAGCAAAAAAATAGACCTGCTTTTTCCTTGCGTGTTTGGATAGTCATGCACGGATCAGTGAGATCCATGCATGGTTATCTTTGGGAAAGGGTCTGTTTAGGATAAAAATGTAAAAAAAAAAAAAAGCGTGGGGTCCCCCCTCCTAAGCGTAACCAGCCTCGGGCTCTTTGAGCCGGTCCTGGTTGTAAAAGTACAGGGAATAAAATGTGTAGGGTTCCCCCATATTTAAACAACCAGCACCGGGCTCTGCATCCGGTCCTGGTTCAAAAAATATGGGGGACAAAAGACATAGGGGTCCCCCGTATTTTTAAAACCAGCACCAGGCTCCACTAGCCAGAGAGATAATGCCACAGCCGGGGGACACTTTTATACTGGTCCCTGCGTCCATGGCATTACCCCCCCCCCCCAACTAGTCACCCCTGGCCGGGGTACCCGGGAGGAGTGGGGACCCCTTAAATCAAGGGGTACCCCCCTCCAGCCACCCAAGGACCAGGGGTGAAGCCCGAGGCTGTCCCCCCCATCCGTGGGCAGTGGAAGGGAGGCTGATAGCATAGTGTAAAATGAAAGAATATTGTTTTTTGCAGAAGAACTACAAGTCCCAGCAAGCCACCCCCGCAAGCTGTACTTGGAGAACCACAAGTGCCAGCATGTGGGAAAAGAACAGACCTGCTGGTACCTGTAGTTCTACTACAAAAAAAATACCCCCCAAAAAAACACAAGACACACACCGTGATAGTACAACTTTAATTTACATACATGCACACTTACATACATACATACTTACCTATGTTGACATGGAGCCCCTCGGTCCTCTTCCCCAGTAGAATGCACGGGGTACCTGTAAATAAAAAATATACTTACAAACAATCCTGTGTCGATCGGTCCTCTTCTTTAAGTTTGTAATCCAGGGACTTGTTAAAAAAAACAACGAATGACCCGCACCACGAACTGAAAGGGGTCCCATGTTTGCACATGGAACCACTTTCCCCGACTCTTGTGGGTGACTCCATTTAACTCGCGGTTAACCGCAGACCGCAACGTTCCCATCATTGGTTACAATAGAGCGCCGCTACGCTACATTGTAACCAGTGCGCTCCTCTGATTGACAGTGCAGGAGCGCACAGCCAATCAGGAGAGTGCCATGACGTGGCGCTCCCTGATTTGCTGGCGGGACCTTCACTGACAGCAGTCACGGGGGGTCCCGCCAGTCAGGGAAAGGGGTTCCATGTGTAAACATGGGACCCCTTTCAGTTCGTGGTTTGGGTCATTCGTTTTTTTATTTTAACAAGTCCCTGGATTACAAACTTAAAGAAGAGGACCGATCTACACAGGATTGTTTGTAAGTATATTTTTTATTTACAGGTATCCCGTGGATTCTACTGGAGAAGAGGACCGAGGGGCTCCGTGTCAACTTAGGTAAGTATGTATGTATGTAAGTGTGCATGTATGTAAATTAAAGTTGTACTATCACGGTGTGTGTCTCGGTGTCTCTGTTTTTTTTTTGGTGGGGGGTATTTTTTTTGTAGTATAACTACAGGTACCAGCGGGCCCGTTCTTTCCCCGCATGCTGGTACTTGTGGTTCTCCAAGTACCAGCTTGCAGGGAAGACTTGCTGGGACTTGTAGTTCTTCTACAAAAAAAAAACAATATTCTTTATTTTTACACTATGGCTATCAGCCTCCCATCCACCGCCCATGGATGGGGTGGACAGGCTAGGGCTTCACCCCTGGTCCTTGTGTGGCTGGAGGGGGGGACCCCTTGATTTAAGGGGTCCCCACTCCTCCAGGGTACCCCAGCTAGGGGTGACTAGTTGGGGGAGTAATGCCACGGCCGTAAGGACCAGTATAAAAGTGTCCCCCGGCTGTGGCATTATCTCTCTGGCTAGTGGAGCCTGGTGCTGGTTTTAAAAATATGGGGGACCCCTATGTCTTTTGTCCCCCGTATTTTTTGAACCAGGACCGGACGGAGAGCCTGGTACTGGTTGTTTAAATATGGGGGAACACTACACATTTTTTCCCCTGTACTTTTACAACCAGAGCCCGAGGCTGGTTACGCATAGGAGGGGGACCCCACGCAATATTTTTTTTTTTTTTTTTTGCACTTCTCATAATGCACACAATGAAGCCCTGCATGGATCTCACAGATCCAGCCGGGATTCATTGTGTTATATCAGGCAGTGTTTTACTCCTGTAAAAAACACTGCCCGACAATACGAATCACATCGACATCGAAAATAAGAAACTAGAAAACTCAGCAGCTTAGTAAATTACCGTATATGGATTCAAAAAGTTGCAGTAAATTACGTCCGATATAAACCTCTGTATACCAGTCCAGCGTCGCACTGTAAACATGACAGTGCACAGCGTACAATGATCCCCTTTTCAAACTCAGTTAGCTCCTTTCAGGAAGCCATTTCATTAGCAAATTATCTAATCAGTGCCCCTCTACCTGTTTTATACCTTCATGAACAGGTGTCTGCTGCAGGAGCACACCAGTTTCCCTGCAGTGCAGGGGATCCACAATGTGAAAATACAAAAAATAGCATGTGCGCTTACCGAAATGGAGGGTAAGTGCTCTGGGATTCCAGCGCACTGACCCTCCATTTAGGTATGCGCACATGCTTTTTTATATTCAGGTCTTTATTGTTTGGCTGGTGAAGCTGTGATTCCTCAATGCCCACAGACACTGTATATACTGTATAATCACTTTTCCTCTCTCACTCTGGATTTACTTATCTTGCTGTTCACTTAGTATTTATGGTCTTATTGACTCTGGCTATTATATGCTTTTGTTGCCTAAATACATGCAAGTTTGGTATAATTCTTTCAATTGTGCCTCCCTTATGCATTTTCTATTTTTGTTTCTGCTATGCTCTACTGTCTATTTTTATTTCACTCTATTTTTATTTCATTTCACACTGCCTCCACACAGCCCCTCCCCTCACAAATCTCACTGCCCTCTTTCACAGATCACACTGTCCCCATTTCACTGATCACAGTGCCTCAAAACAGGTTCCCCTCATATACCACACTGCCTCCACACAGGCACCCTCACAGATCACACTGCCTTCACACAGCCCCTCCTCACAGATCACACTGCCTCCACACTGCCATCTCCTCACAGACCACACAGCCTTCACACTGCCCCCCCCCTCACAGATCATACTGTCCCATTTCACTGATCACACTGCCTCCAAACAGGTTCCCCTCATATACCACACTGCCTCCACACAGGCCCCCTCACTGATCACACTGCCTTCACACAGACCCTCCTCACAGATCACACTGCCTCCACACTGCCATCTCCTCACAGACCACACAGCCTTCACACTGCCCCCCCCCCCCTCACAGATCACACTGTCCCATTTAACTGATCACACTGCCTCCAAACAGGTTCCCCTCATATACCACACTGCCTCCACACAGGCCCCCTCACAGATCACACTGCCTTCACACAGCCCCTCCTCACAGATCACACTGCCATCTCCTCACAGACCACACAGCCTTCACACTGCACCCCCTCACAGATCACACTGTCCCATTTAACTGATTACACTGCCTCCAAACAGGTTTCCCTCATATACCACACTGCCTCCACACAGGCCCCCTCACAGATCACACTGTCTTCACACAGCCCCTCCTCACAGACCACGCTGCCTCCACACTGCAATCTCCTCACAGACCACACAGCCTTCACACTGCCCCCCTCACAGATCACACTGTCCCCATTTCACTGATCACAGTGCCTCCAAAAAGGTTCCCCTCATATACCACACTGCCTCCACACAGGCCCCCTCACAGATCACACTGCCTTTACACAGCCCCTCCTCACAGATCACACTGCCTTCACACAGCTATCTCCTCAGAGACCACACAGCGCTCCTTCATAGTTCACACTGCCCCCCTCACAGATCACACTGTCCCCATTTCACTGATCACACTGCCTCCAAACAGGTTCCCCTCACATACCACACATCCTTCACACAGTCCCTCCTTACAGATCACACTGCCTTCACACAGCCATCTCCTCACAGCGCTCTTCATAGTTCACACTGCCCCCCCTCACAGATCACACTGTCCCCATTTCACTGATCACACTGCCTCCAAACAGGTTCCCCTCACATACCACACAGCCTTCACACAGCCCCTCTTCACAGATCACACTGCCTTCACACAGCCATCTCCTCACAGACCACACAGCACTCCTTCATAGTTCACACTGCCCCCCCCCCTCCCCCCAAGATCACACTGCCTTCCCCTCACACCTTTAGCATTGCAGTGCAGACTTAATTGCGTTCTGACCTCAGTCTCAATCACTCCAACTGCCGTGGTCTGTCGCTTCCTGCGGCTCCACACCTGGCTCCACCCAGCTCCGGAAGTCAATATGGATATTCAGGAGAAGTTGATCTTGCCAAGAACAGTTAAGGCGGAAGCTGGGGGTGCAGGGCTGTGCCTTTCAGGCACCATCACTCCAGGCAATGCCAGCCTGTGCCTTCAGCCATCCCTGATCAGTGAATGAATACGTAGTACACCACAAGCTGTAAAAATGGCACAAAAAAAACAAACATTATTTTGCAGGAGCTCATTTGAAAATACAATATTCTAACAAAATACTTATGTCTGCAACATATAGTAAGATAGGATTCAGTATGATATCCCGGCTATCGGGAACCCGGCGGTCAGGAGACTGACGCAGAGATCCCGACAGCCGGAATACTGGTGGCAAGGGCAGCGCTCCCCCTCACCACACCTCGGGCCCAGTGGCGACCGCACAGGGTTATATTCTCCCTCGGGTGGTGGCGTGGGGAATGGGGATTTCGGGTGGCGGTTAGGATTCCAACCGCTGGTATTTCACTGGGCGTCGGGATTCCAGCGTCAATCTTCTGACAGCCGGGATCCTGACAGCCAGCAAATTGAATGCCTCCCTTAAGATAGTTTGTTTGATTCATATTGCTCCATAGAACAACTGAAATTGTACCACAATGCACAAAGTACTAATTAATAATATTTGTGGGTATAGTTATTATCCAGAGGCTTGTTAAAGCTGCTGATCTTTGACTGATGTATTTAAAGGGCCGGATGTAATAAAGTCCGAGGTGGGCGGAGGTGCAGGTTCCCGGCTGAACTCTGACGTTTTTTTTAAATGGCAATCTTTAAATGGCAATCATTTACAAGGCATGATTTTGCCTTGTAAATGATTGCCGCTTTAAAAAAACGTCAAAGTTGGCCGGGAACCCGCACCTCTGGTCAACTAGGACTTCATGACATCCGGTCCAAAATGTAATAGTAATAAGTTCTAAATCCAGCTTGCTTAAAATGTATTTCTATTGTAATTTCAATATCAGCAATTATTTATGTATCAGCTACACACATTAGGCCTCTGATTCATGTTTGTAAGTAAAGCACAAAAGCAAGCAGCTGGGCAAAACTATTGGGGGGTTAAACACGGAGAGATCCCTTCTTAAATTCTAAGCAGTCTGACTAGATTGCTTAGGAGTTAAGCATGGATCTCTCCGTGTGTATGCCCCTCAGCGATAGCGATGCGCGACTCCGCGCGTCGCTATCGCTGGTGCTAGATTGGCCAATCTAGCACATCGCTCATTTCACACGCTTGGTGAAATGAGTGTCCCCCCCTCCCCCATCCGCCCCCTCGCTCAGCACAAATCGCGCTGTGCTGAGCGGGGGGAGAGATTTGTGCTGGGCGGTCTTATGTTGCACTGAAGGTGGAACAGGTGTAACATGTGCAGAGAGATTTAAATTTGGGTGGGATGTGTTCAAACTGATATCTAAATTGCAATGCAAAAATAAAGCTGTTTAACATCTGTAGGCTACATGCAAAAACAGTCAGTAATTTACCCTGCACAGAAACAATATAAATGTGTTTGCTCCCCTTACATGGCAACATGGTTTGTTCCAGACACAAAGGGGGTCATTCCGACCCGATTGCATGCTGCACTTCTTCACAGCGGTGCGATCGGGTCAGAACTGCGCATGCGCGGAATGCGCATTGCGCACGTGTGTCATTGCCCTGCGACGGCTGTTGCCGTGCAATGACGTCAGGTACGAGAAAAGCGGTCGCAGTGGCGACCGCAAGAACATTGACAGGAGGAAGGCATGTCAGGGCGTCAACTGACCATTTACAAGTAGTCCAGCAAACGCAGGCGTGTCCAGTCGTTTTGAGGGTGGATGTCTGACGTCAAAAATCCAGGACCTACATCGCTGGATACCTCAGAAATGGTAAGTAGGTATAGCGCTGGTCTTGTTTTGCTAGAAACTTTTTTAGCATAGCAGGGTTGCACAAGCACTCGCAGCCCTGCTATGCTAAAATACACTCCCCCATAGGCGGCGTCAGGTTGATCGCACAAGCAGCAAAAAGTTGCTACGTGCGATCAACTCAGAATGACCCCCAAAGTTACTTGCTTTTCTTGTTTAACTTACAAACATGAATCAATCCTAATATACCTTTCTGTTTCTCAGAAGATTTTGAGTTTCTTGAAAATATTATTGTTTTCCATATTTTTCTGACACGGGAAAGACAATTTACTGAAAGAGGCTGATTCTGAGATACACGGATCTCTGTTCACGTACGCAAAATTTAGCATATGTGCAGATGTGAATTTATGCATCTTTGTATATGTCCATCCTATTCTGAGTTGGACAGAACTTATGGGGTTATTCAGCCCTGGTCACTGTTCTGATTATCGATTGACTGCACATGCGTACAGATTGTAGTACGCATGCGCGAGGCCAAACAGCTAAAAAATCCAGCAACTTTTTTGATTGCTAGCCGTACGCAAGTTGATTGGCAGGAAGCTGGCGCTTGTAGGTGGTAACTGGTCATTTTCTGGGAGTGCCAGTAAAAACACAGGCATGGACAGCGTTTCAGGGAGGGTGTGTGACGTCAGCTTCTGAACCTGATCAGCCTGATTTTATCGTCCTCTGGAAGTCGGTCCTGGGCTTTGCATAGACTGCACAGACTGGAAAAATCATCTGATGGTGAGTGAGTTGCGAACGGATTTGCTGACCAGAGATCGCCAATATTTTTGCAAGCCGTACGCAGACCTCCACGGGGCGGGTTATCACTCTGTCTGGGTGGCAGCTCTCTGATCGCAGACCCCTGAAAATTCACAGAGGAGCAATCAGGTCTGAATAAACCCCCTTAGCTGGATCTGTCTTTCTGTGAAATAGGGCACTGCGACACACAGGTGGGATGGTAGGACAGTGCCCGAAAAGCATGACATTCCCGTCCAAAGTGGGGTGGATGGGACGTATGCATAAAGCAGAATGGAATATATAACTATGGGAGTTTTCACAGCGATACTAATAAACAGCATTCGTATACAACTCAGTCACATTCCACTTATGGCTAGAGGGGTGTAACCGGCTGGTAAAGTGGCATTGGCACATAAGCTAAGTTTACTAAGGGCATGCTAACATAACTATGGGCTCCTGTGTTCACATCTTTAACAATAAAATAGTTTAAAAAAAACTCTGTGCAAATGAGCATAAAACAGTAGAATGAGTGTATGCTCCAAGGTACGCTCCTGGGGAACACACAGCAATTACCCATAATGACATCAGATACATTCCCGCATTCCCCACTTCGGTTTTACTTGATTTAACGTGATATTACAATGATTAGACCCCTCAGGGAGTGAAGTGTTATTTCAGCTGTGTTACCCTGATACCATGAAGTGTGAGTGTATACTAGGGTACACTTTGCAGTGACAGATTTAATCTAATAGCATGGATTTCTGGCAGAGGAAGTTCACAAGGCCTCATTCTTTCAGATTGCTGACCTTGAGCTTGTACAGATCAAAAATCCTTTTTTTTTCAAGTGGCAAAAAGGAAATGTGCAGTAACTATGATTTCAGGGCTTTTCATACAGGACCTTTCTGACACTGCTGTAAAAGGATCTGATCAAACATATAGAATACACATGAATTGGGGCCATTGACACTACACTAGTACTATAGGGGACATACTGTCGGAGGAGCAAATATAATGAGAAGCCAATATATAGGAGTACATGACATACAAAGTTACTGACATTTTACAAATTCTAGATATGGTGACCAAGAGGAAGACATGAAAAACCCCATAAGTATCTCTGAAGTTATTCTCACACTGGGAAAGTGTCCTTCTTGACTGCAATAAGAGGCAGAGTGAGGATGGCCATAGGGCTGATCTGGGGGAGGGGGGGGGGGGGGGTAGCGTCTAGTTTCCCTTCATGGAGAGGACCTTTCCCATAAGCCCCTGGGTCCATGTCACAAACTATTTGGAACAGTAACCTGTGGCGAGCGAAGCGAGAAACCGAGCCCGAAGCATGGCGAGCGTCCAATGGTGCATAGAAAAAACAAAAAACCTCACAGGGAGAATGGAGAAAAACATAAAGGTGCTGTAAGAGCGGAAGTTCTCTCCTGTCCTCTCGTTACGTCACTTCCATGTCCTGATCACGAAGGTAACATAGACACAACCAATCTTGGGGGGGGGGAGGCAGCTGCTAGGTCACATGCTACAGTGTGACATGTTCCATTTTAGACAATTTAAATCACTGTTGGGTTTTGCAAAAAGTTTTGTCCCTATTTTTTGGAATAGTTTGGGATATTACTAATCTGCCTTGGATGCGTGTACTCTATTGATTGGACAAGTCTGAGTGGAGGGCTGACAGACTGGGGTGGAGGTGCATTACCTTAACTCCAGCAAGATGTCTTATTTAATATAGTGTTATAATAACATAATAAATAAAATAAATTAATCTAGTGGTCCAGAGGCACCGTGCCTTTAGGCAAGCCTGTCACCTCCCCGAGGAGCAAATCCAAGAGTTCTAAAGGGGGGTTTCAATTTTTTTTATTTTAGAGTGATTGGCACCAGCCCATGAAGAATGCATATTTAGCATATAACAAGCAATTGTCTGCCCTAAACAAAGTGCAGTTTATGTAATACAGTACTACAGACATATGCAGGCCCAGTGATCATGGTAAACCACTTACCAGATTCTCTCTCAGGTATGATGATTGAGCACTTGGATCCACAGACACAACAGACACACACAGAAGATTTGGTAGGAAAATCGGCTGCCGCTGGGTATGTGCAGACTGGAGCAGACTGGAACTGGACTTGGACTGGAGTCAGATACTTGAGCTGGACCAAACTTGGACTGGAATTTAGTTGGAAACTTAAACTGGAACGAAGATAGACTTGGATGATACTGTACTGGTGTACACAACTAGTTACTGAGTGTAGCCCTGAGGAGTACAGGATTGTAGGACTAAATATAATAAGGTGCTACACCAGTGATGGCTAACCTTGACACTCCAGCTGTTGTTGAACTACACATCCCAGCATGCCCTGCATCAGTTTTAGCATGGCCAAATAGCAAAACTGGCTACACTGTACTGACTGGAAATGACTGTGCTGGAATAGGAGCAAACTGTCACTGGATACTGGTGGAGAGAAACTGTGCTGTTGGGTGCTGGTGTAATGGCTGGAGGTGGAGGTATAATATTCACTGAACCAAGATATCTCACAGAAAACAGAAGTTAATCACATGGCAAAGTTCAGGATCACTGAAACAGCCTTGTTGGAGGGCTGTGATGAGCACTGTAAACAGGAGCAGGCTGCAGACACAGGTGTAGTCACAGACAGAAATTATACCTGTAGTGAAGCTTAGTAGTAGACACACAGGCACTTAACCAAGCTGTAGTTGTAGCAGACTGAGAACCAGGACGCCTACAGGTTTATTGAAGGTAGTGATTATGGGGGTAATTCTGAGTTGATCGCAGCAGGAACTTTGTTAGCAGTTGGGCAAAACCATGTGCACTGCAGGGGAGGCAGATATAACATGTGCAGAGAGAGTTAGATTTGGGTGGGTTATTTTGTTTCTGTGCAGGGTAAATACTGGCTGCTTTATTTGTACACTGTAATTTAGATTTCAGTTTGAACACACCCCACCCAAATCCAACTCTCTCTGCACATGTTATATCTGCCTCCCCTGCAGTGCACATGGTTTTGCCCAACTGCTAACAAAGGGGGTAATTCCGAGTTGATCGCAGCAGGTGTTCAATCTGCAATCTAAATTGCAGTGTAAAAATAAAGCAGACAGTATTTACCCTGCACAGAAACAAAATAACCCACCCAAATCTAACTCTCTGCACATGTTATATCTGCCTCCCCTGCAGTGCACATGGTTTTGCCCAACTGCTAACAAAATTCCTGCTGCAATCAATTGTCAGGAGACCGCCAGGATCCCGACTGTTAGATGGCCGGCGGATGGGGCAAGCACAACGCAGCGGGCTCGGTGGCTCTGTGGCTCGCTACATTCACCACAGCTTCTATTCTCACTCTACCATCTGTGCAATAGCTGTGATATTCCTAAAACGTGGACTGTTGGGGTGCCCTGAGAACTGCGTTTGGGAACCACAGTTTGGCTATAAAGAACTATAGTAAAAGTGGTAACCAACCTCATTGCCCATGTGATAGAGTGGAGAAAAGAAGAGTTAAGACTCCATATGAGGGCTAGACCTTCTTTAAGTCAATGTTATATTAACACCACAGCTGGGTACCAACCTCGCGTCTACCTGCCCCCCCCCCCCCTTCCCTACTGGTAAACATACTTACCAGTCAGAGGTGCCAGTGATCAGTGCCTGCCAGGCATCAGATCCTGCGTGCTGCTGTGACCTCTCGTGCTGTAAAGTGAGCTGCCATTTTGCAGCATCACTTTACTGCACCGTGGTCACAGCAGCGCACAGGAGGTCCTGATGACCTGCAGCCTATACCGGAGCACCAATCACCGTCTGGGACTGATAAGTATGGTTTTGGGGTTTTTTTTTTTACTTTTTTTTTAACGCCGATCAGCTTGTGTGTCCATCACTGTGATCAGCTTGTGTGTCCATCAACTGTGATCAGCTTGTGTGTCCATCACTGTGATCAGCTTGTGTGTCCATCAACTGTGATCAGCTTGTGTGCCCATCAGTGCACACCCTGATTGGCTGTGCGCTCATGGCCTGCCAATCAAGCAGAGCACATAGGCTATAATGGGTGGAAAAATCCCCATTGTAGTCTATGGGTGGGAACCTGCGGTTTACTGCAGACCACAAGGTTAGTTGATGTCACTCTCGTGGGTGACCTCAATTAACCTTCCGTCCGCGGTAGACCACAGGTTCCCACCCATAGACTACAATGGGGAATTTACTCCCCCATTATGCCTATGTGCTCAGCTTGACTGACAGGCCAGGAGCACACAGCAAATCAGGAGAGCACTATGATGTGGCGCTCCCTGATTGGCTGGCATGTCTCCAAGTGACAGAAGTCACAAGGCAACCTGCCATTCAGGAAAAGGGGATCCATGTGTACACTGGACCATGATTTTTTGCAGTTTCTTTTTTTTTAACCCCTCGATGCCTACATGGACTGAAGAGGACCAATCTACACTGGAAATAGGTGAATATATATACAGGTTGAGTATCCCTTATCCAAAATTCAAAATCCCACATTTTTGGGTCCCCTACTGAGATAATGGCATATATAATATATATTATGTGTATATATAGATATACAGGTTGAGTATCCCATATCCAAATATTCCGAAATACGGAATATTCCGAAATACGGACTTTTTTGAGTAAGAGTGAGATAGTGAAACCTTTGTTTTTTGATGGCTCAATGTACACAAACTTTGTTTAATACACAAAGTTATTAAAAATATTGTATTAAATGACCTTCAGGCTGTGTGTATAAGGGGTATATGAAACATAAATGAATTGTGTGAATGTACACACACTTTGTTTAATGCACAAAGTTATAAAAAATATTGGCTAAAATGACCTTCAGGCTGTGTGTATAAGGTGTATATGAAACATAAATGCATTCTGTGCTTAGACTTGGGTCCCATCACCATGATATCTCATTATGGTATGCAATTATTCCAAAATACGGAAAAATCCGATATCCAAAATACCTCTGGTCCCAAGCATTTTGGATAAGGGATACTCAACCTGTATTATATAGATATATAATATAATATAATATACATATATATGTGTCATTATCTCAGTAGGGGAACAAAATATGTGTAGTTTTGAATTTTGGATAAGGGATACTCAACCTGTGTATATATATATATATATATATAATTATTATTTAATTTTTTTTTTACAGGTACCCTATGGATTCTGTTGAAGAAGGGAATGTGAATGGCTGTGTGGGGTGTAGGTAAGTATGTGTAACTGTGTGTATGTACGTGAGTGTGCAAGTATGTTTTAATAAAGCTATACTGTCACGGTGTGTGTCCTGTGTTTATTTTTATATTTCTTTTACTGTGGAACTACATATACCAGCAGGCCCTTTAATGCCTTGCATGCTGGTACTTGTGGTTCTCTAAGTACCAGCGTACCAGAGAGGCTTGCTGGGACCTATAGATTCACAGCAAAGACAATATTATTTCAAATTTATAACACAAACAAGCTACGAAATCACCACCCACAGACCAGGGGTGGCAGTCATAGCATCGGGCTTCAGGTGACTCACCCCACCCCGGCCAGGGGTGACTAGTTGAGGATTTAATGCCACGGCTGCTGGAACCGGTATAAATGTGTCCCCCAGCTGTGGCATTATCTCCTTGACAAGTGGAGTCCGGTGCTGGTTTTAAAATTATGGGGGACCCCTACATCCTTTCCCCCCCCCCCGTATTTTTAGAACTAGGACTGGTCCAAGAGCCCAGTGCTGGTTGTTAAAATACAGGGGAGCCGTAGTCAATTTTTTCCCTGTATTTTAGCAACCAGGACCGGATCAAAGAGCCCTGGGCTGGTTATGTTTTGTTTTTTTGGGGGTGGGGGGGATGCACGTCTTTTTTTTTTTTTTACTTTTTAACTATTTGTTTACTGTTACAGACAGAAGCATGCACAGATCTCACCAGCCAGAAGCTGGTCTATTTTTTGACAAATGCTTGATGATGTTTTAGGTGTGAGTTGTAAATTCGCAGTTGTATGTTTGCAATGGCAAAACATCTGTATGCGTGTTCTGTCATTGCGAGTTTTGGGATTGCAGGAAACATGCGAGTTTGCATGTTCAAACACCCCATTATATTGGTTGAGTTTGCAAAATGTGCGAGTTTAACGCTAAACTCGCACATTTCTGCAACCTCGCACTGCATTACATCCAGCTACTGAGCTGGAGCAGACTTGGTTTTGCATCAAGATCTTAACATGACAAAAGTTTGTGCTTAGAAGGCTTCTCACTGCCGAGCAGAAAGAAAATCTAAAGCAAATTTGTGCAGACATTTTAGAACAAATTAAAGCATTTATCACCTTGCACTTATCACTGGTTTATCACTTCCATATGCCTTCTCCAGATTAATACATCTGCCCCATAGTAACGTAGTAACATAGTTTATAAGGTTGAAAAAAAGACAAAATGTCCATCAAGTCCGACCTGTATTAAAAGACCTATACTATTATGTAAGTAACCATAGGTTTGACTATACTGACTCAAGTGAAGGCTGTTTATAGTCTAGTTGACAACTTGAATGCATAATTCTGATACTATCATAATATATTATATTCATTTTACTATATCCTTGAATATTATTTTCAATTAGAAATGTATCTAATCCATTTTTAAACATACTAACAGAATCTGCCATTACTGCCTTCTCTGGTAGCGAATTTCAAATTGTTACTGCCCTTACTGTGAAGAATCCCTTCCTTCGTGTGGTTTGAAATGTCTTTCCACTAACCTCAGAGCGTGTCCACGTGTCTTGTAAAGAGATCTATCAATAAACAAATTGCCTGATAGCTCCTTCTAATGTCCCTTTATATATTTGTAAATATTTATAATGTGTCCTCTTAGTCACCTCTTTTATAGTGTAAACATATCTAACCTATTAAGCCTTTCCTCATAATCTAGTTCCTCTAACCCCTTTATCAATTTTGTAGCTCACCTCTGAACCCTTTGGAGCTCTATGATTACTTTTTTGTAGTGTGGTGCCCAAAATTGTACACATTTTTCAAGATGTGGCCGTGCCAATGATTTGTACAGTGTCAGGATTACACTCTCGTCCCTTGTCTCAATTCCTCGCTTTATGCATGCTAATACCTTATTTGCCTTTGTTGAGGCAGTTTGACATTGGGTGCTATTGTTAAGTCTGTTATCAATCAGCACCCCCAAATCTTTCTCAATTATCGTTTCCCCTACATTTCCACCATTTAATTTGTATGTTGCATGTTTATTTTTAGCTCCAAAGTGCATTACTTTACTTTTTTCAATATTAAAACTCATTCTCCATTTAGCTGCCCAATCTTCCAGTTTAAATAAATCATTCTGTAGGCTCTCAGCATCCTTCTCCGAGTTAATTACCCTAGACAGTTTGGTATCATCTGCAAAACTTGACACTGAGCTTTCAAAGTCTACTCCTAGATCGTTAATAAATATATTGAACAGTAGTGGCCCGAGTACTGACCCCTGCTGTATTCCACTGAATACAGTGGCCCAGTTGGAAAACATCCCATTAACCACAACATGTTGTTCCCTGTTATACAACCAATGACTTATCCAAGTACAAACAGTGTTTCCTAGACCGAGTTCTCTTAATTTGGAAATCAGCCTCATGTGAGGCACTGTGTCAAATGCTTTTGTAAAATCCAAATATACCAAATCCACTGCATTTCCCTGGTCCAGATTATCGCTCACTTTCTCATAGAAACTAATTAAGTTAGTTTGACATGACCTGTCCCTCATGAAAACCATGCTGGTTCCTATTTATAACCTTGGAACTCTCCAAGTACTCCTGTATGCTATCGCTTAATATTCCTTCCAATATTTTCCCCACTACGGATGTCAAACTTACCGGTCTATAGTTACCAGGACGAGTTTTGTTTCCCCTTATTAAATATTGGTACTATCTCAGCTATACAACAGTCCTTTGGTAACATGCCTGTTATAATTGAATCATAGAAAATCAAATATAAGGGCCTTGCCAGTTCTGAGTTTAGTTCCATTAGAATCCTTGGGTGAAGTCTATCTGGACCAGGAGATTTATTAATCTTAATTTTGTTTAGTCACTTACAGAATGCTTCCTCACTCAAATAAGTACAAAACAACGGTACATTGTTATTACTTATATAATTCACTACTTCCTCCATCTGGTCCTCTCTAGTAAACACTGATGAAAAAAATGTGTTAAATTTTTCCGCTGTTTCTTTGTCATCATTAATCAGGATTTCCAATTCTCCTTTTTATGGTCCTATATTCTCTTTTTTTAACCTTTTACCATTTATATACTTGAAAAACTTTTTAGAGTTTGTTTTACTCTCCTTAGCTATTTGCTTTTCATTTTCTATTTTAGCTACTCTAATTTAATTTTTGCATTTTTTGTTACATTCCTTGTAGTACTGGAATGACCCTGCCTTCCCATCTGATTTAAATGCTGTGAAAGCAAGGTGGGAAAAACCATGTGCACTGCAGGGGGGCAGATACAACATGAGCAGAGAGTTAGATTTGGGTGGGGAATGTTTAAACTGAAATCTAAATTGCAGTGTAAAACTAAAGCAGCCAGTATTTACCTTGCACAGAAACAAGGTCTGACTTAGGCCCAAAGTTTCCCAATCAATGTCTTTTAATGCTTGTTTCAGCCTGTTGAAGTTTGGTTTTCTAAAGTTAAAAGTTTTAGGTCAACCCCTTATAGTGATGCTTTTGAAAACTAATATCGAAAGTAACCATAGTATGATCGCTGTTTCCCAAGGTTTCCCATACTTTAGCATTTGATACTGCCTCCACATTATCAGTTAGTACTAGGTCCAGTATAGTCCTAATTCTAGAAGGTTCCTCTATTATTTGAGACAAGTAATGATCTTTTAGCATATTTAAGAACCTGTTTCCCCTAGCTGTAGCACACGATTCATTCTTCCAGGTTATGTCCAGATAATTAAAATCCACAGTAATGAAATTACTTGTGATAAAACATAGATTTTCCAGTAAGGTCCAGAGACAAAACGCCAGTCCATGCACTGGAAAACACCATCACCATCATCATCATCATCATCATCATCAAGAATGAAGAGAGTACATCAAAGCAAATACAAATTCAAAGCCATGTTAATTGCTTTCTTTGATGTAAATGGTGTTATTTTGGCCAACTGGGTACCAAAAGGCTCAACAGCACATCAAGATTACTACAAAAATATTCTAGAAACTTTGTGGGAAAGAATCAGAAAAAAAGGCCATAATTGTGGATAAATGATTTCATGCTCCATCAGGACAATGCACAAGCCCACACAGCTCTCTCTGTGAAGCCGTTCTTGATTGAGAAACAGATTGAAGTGCTAGAGAACCCTTCATACTTGCCAGACCTAGCACCGTTTGACTTCCTTCTTTTCATGGGAATCTGTTTTTGCATCAGTTATTGAGGTAAAGAAGAAAAAGACAGAGCTGTTGAGACAGCTGACAGATAATGAGCTACAGCACGGCTTTGACTAATGGAAAATAAGAAAGCAGCGGTGTGTGGAGGCAGAAGGGGAGAATGTAGAAGGGGAACAAAGGGCCTAATTCACTATGGATTGCTACTGAGGCTAAAATATAAATTTTTACAAACCTGCTAATTCTAAAAATCGCATGTGAAGAGCCACCCAGAGAGGATAAAAGAAGCCCACTGGTGTGTTCACAAATCTGCATATGCATTAGCAGAATCGCAATGCATATGCAAAAATCAAGCACAATAGACGGTTGCGGCTGACCCATGCCTACTGAAAACAATGTGAATTCAGTGGCTCCAGGCGCCATGTTTTTCATTGCAGCGTTCATAGTTGAATTCATATACATGCCATCAGAGCTGGATTAAGGAATTGGGGGGCATGGGGTTCTCAAGACAGGGGGTCTAAAATTAAAATGATATATATATATATATGATACACAATGTATCATTTGAACTAGGGGAGTATCGGGTAGTTTGGATAAATTAGCTATTTTATATATACTTATATATATATACACACACACATATACATATATATATATATATATATATATACAGTACACACACACTCACTGGATCCTAACCCTAACACTCCCGCCGCAGCCTAAACCTAATCCGGCCCACCCACCGCATTTTACCTCTCCGTGGGCCTGGCAAACACTCGTTCGGGATTCCAGCGGTCAGGGATCGGAGCAGTGTTGGAATAATTTTGATCTCTTTATTGATGCGAATAAATTTATAAGGTCACTTACACTAAATAGGCTAAAACTGGGGATTTGACCTCTAAAATATCAGATGAAGAGGAAACTGTTAACAAAACGGGTTTAAGAAAATATTCCTCTTACTGCCCGATAGAATCAAGAGGGTGTAATATTGAGACATATTCACGGCTAATTATCAAAGATCTTGAAGAGTTATGTTAAAATGATAAAAGGAGGAGAGACAATTTAGGGCAAGATGAAAGAAAGACCATAAAAGAGCTGGAGGAAAATTATAACCTTATAATAAAGATGGCAGACAAAGGTGGGGGTATTGTGGTGTTAAATAGAAGTGATTATTTGGAAGAAGCCTTCCGTCTCCTTGGTGATGAATTGACATATAAGAAACTCCTAGTGTGAGAGTCCTGAATGAGATCAAGGATTTGTTACAAACTGGTCTTGATAAGGATTGTATAAGTAGACAGGAAATGGAATATGTATTTAATGAATATCCTAAAATAGCTATATTCTACTATATGCCTTAAATACATAAAAGGCTTGAAAAAAACCCTGCTCACCCAATCATTGCGGGAATTGACTCTGCGACATGTAGACCATCTGAATATGTATATTACTTTTCAAAAAAACATGTTGTGACCCTTCGTTCATTTGTGAAAGATTCTACACAGATGTTGAGGATCATAGATCAGATGGTCTGGCAAGAAGGGTATAGCTGGTGTACAGTGGATGTAGAATCCCTGTACACCAGCATACCTCATTATATAGGCCTGGAAGTAGTGCATTATTTTTTGTCTCAAGATGATACAATGACAGCTGAAATTAGATTCTTTTTGGTAGAATGTGTTAATTATATTTAAAAAAAAATATTTTTTTCAAGTTTCAGGGAGATTTTTATATGCAACAGTGTTGGTGTGCCATGAGGACACCGTATGCACCGAGTCTTGCAAATCTATATTTAGGTCAGTGGGAAAAAGAGGTAATCTTTGTGAAAAATTAGTTGCAGCGTCACTTTACTGCACTGGGGTCGCGTTGCAGCATATGGGGGACCCGGCACCCGGCATCGCTCACGGAGCATTGGACACCGGATTCCTGGACAGGTGAGTATGTTTTATGGGTTTTTTTCCTTTTTTTTTTTATTACACTGTGATCAGCTTGTGTGCCCATCGGACACACATAGCTGATCACTCTGCTGGGTCCCCGCTCAGCTTTCTCTGCCAGGGGCAGAGAAAGCTTGGCAAAAGGGTGCTTATCGCAGTGCTTCCCTGTGAACTCGCCAGCCTGAGCTGGTGAGATTATCACAGGGCACACTGCAGTATTTTTTCACATTTTATTTTTTAGTACATTCACAGGTCCGATAGGAAGTATGGGGAATGCGATGTGGGTTACTAAAAAAAAAGTGAATTAAAGGGTTTGGAGCAGTTTTTCATGAAAACTGCTCCAAATGCCCTTTAATACATTCAGGTTATACTAAAATAACGTGAAAATGGTGTGAAAACACCCCTTTTCACATTATTTTAGTAAAAATAATGTTAATAAATAGACCCCTAAGTCCCAATGGACTTAATGAGACATTTGACATTGTCCCTTTTTTGCACTAGGCCTGTCGCTCGGATGTGCACACTGGTATTACATTGTTGTTTTAGTTTAACTACTCTCTTGTAATACCATTAGGGTGTATGGTTGGGCGGGTGAGTATAGGCAATTCTCAATGTTAGTGTCGTTTCCTTCAGTTTAATGTCTAAGGACATGTAGTTTTAATGAATAGGGTAGTCTAATTGAATCAGACTTACTCTGTGTGATTATATACTGCCTTGTAATGGTGGTATTACTGATAATGCAGTTATGAGATGTGATGTTTTTATGTATATGTTTAGAATATATATGTTTATCACGGGTATTGTACTGAGGTCCTATGCCCAGATATATTCAGTTGAAATATAATTTGTTTGTTACCCCTGTAATGGTTAAATGGGAGTATTGGTCCAGGTAATCATACTGAGGTCTGATTCCCATATGTGGGTGGAATATATATAATTAAGTATGCTACTTTTGTAATGACTAAATGGAAGTATGATACTAAGAGATTAAAGCAGTATAACTGGGTCCGAATATATGTGGACATGCTCCTCATTAGAAATATTGTATTAATGAATTGTAACTATGTATTTTATTAATAGTATAATAGAATTGTAAGTGTTGTTGTTGTGCCTGAGATACGAAACATACAGGTGATACTATGTTGCTAATAATGAATGGACTGAAAAGACTGTTATAAAAACATCAGCTGTGTCACATCTGGCTACACCTCCCCTGACGAAGAGACGAAACCAGTCGGGAGTTTGGAGCAGAGCAGTGGATTTATGATCTACTTCCATGAGACGATTGCGGTATACCCGTTCATCCACACCCAGCGGTCATCACCTCGGTCATGCTGCTGAGCGCGTTCCGGAGGCGCTGATGTGGAGGATTGCGAGTGAAGCCGGTTATTGTAAATTATGATCCATGTGAGTGGAATACCTTTTTGCAGTGAAAACTTTTAAATATACTCACCTGTGCGCCATCCATTTGTTGTGCTTTATATATATATATATATATATAGGACAAACAGGTATTCGGCACTCCCGTTCAAATATAGCAATCAGCACGCCGGGTGCCCTCCGAAATGATGCAGACATACAGTGGAAAAGTAGGCGGCACTCACGGACTTATCATGGAACAAAACTCGAGCTGACTCAAGCTTTTGTGCTTAACGTTTCAGTTTTTATTAAACCATCTTCAGAAGTAATAAAACAGTATTACAAAATCTTACCTTTATACAGACTAAAATCACCACCTGTGCAGCGTCCTCGGCTCATCCGCCAGGACCAACTTCCGGTTGCGTCATCATCCACAGACACAGTTGCCCTGACGATGTCGCACTACCGGCTTGGGTGTCAAACCCATCACCATAACAACATATAAACAATGTGGACAAGAGTGGCAACGGTACCGGATTACCACAAGATCTGTACAGATGAGAACAAACGAACATAAATCACAATCACTATACATCAAAAAGCTAGATCCACTATATTGTTATGCAGTTGTACTCGATGTTAGGTATAGTCATGCTAAAAAATGTATCAAACAGGCACATCCTATAAAAAACATGTCAACGATAAGGTCTCATTCGATAAGGCCGTTAGGAGCCACCGTGTTCAAACGGTGTATCCAATGAGCCTCTTTCTGCAATAATATCCTATGCCTATCACGTCCCCGTTTAGAAAACGGTACTTGCTCTAACATTTTGTATTGTAGAGTGGCTAGTCCATGCTGATGTAACTTAAAGTGTTTTGCCACAGGCTGGTCTATACTTTTCCCTTCCAGAATTTGCTTGATGGCACTTCTATGCTGTGACATTCGCTCTTTAAATTGGCAACTTGTCTTCCCTATATAAAATAGGCCGCATGGACATCTAATACAATACACAACAAACTTGCTAGTTCAAGTCAAGATTTGCTTGATCTTAGTTCTTCTGCCCGTGTGGGGATGTACCCAGGGCCGGCCCAAGCCTAATTTTTTTGGTAAGTGAATATATATTTTGGCGCCCCTTAGTGAAATATATGGGGGCGTGGCTTCATGGGGAAGGGGCGTGGCCACAGATTAGCATCAATTCATATTACACAGCACAGTAGAGCCGCTTATACACGTTACACCACAGCGGAGCTGCTTATATACGTTACACCACAGCGGAGTCGCTTATGGTGGCACACACACTGGGTTTCAGGGGTCACCAACCATACAAACGAATATACTATCCATTACACCAATGATCGCGCACACACACACACACACACACACACACACACACACACACACACACATATATATATATATATATATATAGCTATAGAGGGAGAGAGAGAGAGATCATTACACACATAAAAATGTTAATGAGATAAATAGATTATAAAAGAACCGTAACACAAGAAAAGTTCTATGTTTACTAATAAAGCTTATGGCCTGTCCCGCTCCCTTTCTGCACATGATTCTAAAACGGATGTGTAGCTGCAGGATTTATAATGTACGGTGACTTGCGCAAGGCTGCAACACCCTCTGCTACATATACCCCAAAGCAACACCCTGTATGCTTTGCATGAAGCATACAGAAATTATCAGGCAAGGCCATCACCCGGTCTTATTGTTGAGGGGCCAACGCCACGCATAGGGTAGAGGGGCTAATGCCACGCTTAGGGTGAGCGCCATCAATGCTATATGGGGCAGCATCACCTTTTTTGGAAGTCAACATTAAGTATACTCATAGGAAAGGTAACTTGTGGCTCCCAACCTGTTGTGGAACTACAAATCACAGCCAGAAGTTTGCATTGCCCATGCTGGGATGTGTAGTTCCACAGAGATCCTGTGCCTGAGCTATAACAGGGCAACCCAAGGGACTGGGATAGAACTTTAATCTCAAACAAAATTGTGGCTGTCCCTCACCTTGAACTTGCGGCTGTGCTGGGGAGTGTACTCCAGGGTCCAGAGGGAGTGCAGGATCGTGGCTATATACTATAAATCGAGGTATTAAAAATACCATCTGCTAAAGTAATCTTGACATCAAGAAAATGAATACAAACAGGCTGGATATTATAAGTAAATTTGATAGATTCATCCTTCAGGTTTGCTACTTGCATCATCTCAATGAAACCCTCACAGGAGCCTGTCCATAACATGAAGATGTCATCTATGTAACGTGTATACATAACTATGCATGACGAATTCACTGTTGGAAAAAAATAGATCCTGCTCCACACCGAACATAAAAGAATTGACATATGCCGATACGGCGCAAGAACCCATGGCACAACCTTGCACTTGTCTGAAAAACTAATTATTAAAAAGAAAGTAATTTCTATGTAATGTTAAATATAATAACGATATAATGAAACTAATATCAGGACCTGTATAATTAGAATTGCCTTCTATTAATAACTTGACAGCTGCCAAACCTCGATCATGGGGAATGCTGGTGTACAGGCTGATAAAATTTTCAGTGCTCTCTCCTTCTCCTTCCTTTTTTGTTTTCCTTTTTTACTCCCTGGTATAAATACAAGTAGTACTATCCTTGGGAAATAATTACGGGTTATCTGTGTGGGGATATATTTCCCTCTATTGGAGGGTGCTTAAGTTAGTGATATTACAGGGATCACTTTTATAGCACAGTCTCTCAAGAGAGCTCAACAGTAGCTAATAAAGCACTGATTAATTCCAATAATATTTCATATAGCTTACTAAATTGCACAAACCCCCTTTTTTTGCCTAGACAATAAATTTATTGGAAATTGGCATCACTTTGATGGCCTAACTCCACAGGCAAAATATATTCAGTAACAATTTTACACTTATATCTTACAAATTCTTCTCTGCACTTTCAGGCTATCAGATTAGATACGATGCCTGTTCAAGGTGCCTATTTTTAAATATGGAAATAAAAGTCTAAAACATTTTAATATAGAACAATCATTTCAAAAAGAGTGCGCCACACACTAAGCCTCCTTTAGTGGTAGGCCCACTAGTGGCTTACACTAATAATCTCTGAAAAAATACTGTAATTTAGCTTAGTGGCGCACCTCCAACCTTCATTGATTTTCATAAGGGCCTCTTTTTGGCCCTGACTCTAATTCTTTTTCTAAATGGTTGGTTTTCCCATTGATACCCTTTAATTAACTCTTATTTACCTGTGCAGTGTCTTTTGGACCTTGTATCCCCTCTTTAGAAAACACAACCAGCATTCCCCAGAAGAGATGTCAATATCTCTAAGTTTCTGTAGAAAAGTGGCAGCGTCCTTCAAATAGGTGACCTCCTTCTGAATAACCGGTTGCAGAAAATAATCTACATATTGTGCAATCTTGGAAAACAACGAATCCCTCGCTGCAATTATAGGGTGCCCCGGTGGCTGAACAGGGTTTTTGTGCAGCTTGGGAATCATGTAAAAAAACGGTACATGCGTTGCCGTAACCATTAGGGCCTTGCTGGTGGTATTAGTAATAATACCGTTTTCCTCAGCCTGCTGTAATAAAGAGTTTAATTCACCATTATACTCAGGAGTGAGGTCAACCACCAATCTACAATATACAGACTGGTCATCAAGTTGGTGATAAGCCTCTAACTTGTAGTCTGCCAGATCCTGAATCACGATGCCTCCCCCTTTGTCAGCAGGGCGCACCATGATAAGACGACAAATCATGTAAAGCCAGACGCTCTGCCTTAGTCAGATTAGACACAAACAAATTATCATATTTACCACAATCGTCAATACACTGTGAAACAGTCCTAGTAAACACTCTGATTGCCGGATTAGTAGAATACAGATCAAATGAAGATCTGGATCTAATCGGGCAATCTGCAGAATTAGTTATCACATCGACTTTGGTATTGAAGAACTCTTTAAGACGTAGCTGTCTATTAAATCTACACAGATCAATTCTACTGTCCAAATCACTATGTCCATTTGTGGGCACAAAATTTAGGCCTTTAGACATCACGCTAATTTCATCCTCAGAGAGGGATCTTGAAGATAGATTGAATATCACTTCTTCGGTTTTGCGCCTCTTGCGCCATTCCCTTTCACACTGCCCGCCACGTTGAGTTCTGGCTCCACTGGGCTGTCCCGCTGGGCCCTGGTTTGCACCCCCAAAGTGGCCAGTTGTGCAGTAGGGCGTCGCCTAGAAGTGGCACGATCCGACACGCTATTTTAGGTGCCACTGAAGGTGCCTGTCTCCAGTGGCAAGCGGCGTGGTCTTCTATTGGTCCTGGGTCGGTATGTATTGGGTTTTGATGTGGTATTATTAACCCAAAAATAAACTCTGTTTTCTGCATAATCTTTCGTGACGGTGGAAAACTTTTTAGATTTGAATTTGACTAAATCTGATTTGTATTTCTCAACTTCTAATGCCAACTTGGCAGTCCAGTCACAGCTCGTGTCCACACTTAGGATTGGCAGAGTGGTGAGCTCAAGTTCCCGTATCTTTGGCCGTATGGCTTCAAGCTCCCTTGTTGCTTCCTCCACCACCAGAAGGATGAGGTCGAAGGACGCTTTATTGAGCACTGCGGCCCATTTACGGCAGAACTCGGTGTTATGCCTGCCTATGGTGGGGGTATTACGGATGCGAAATCCCCTAGGCAGCATCCGTTCCCCAATTAAAAATATGAGAGAGGTCTGTAATTTCCGTCATAGGTACACTTCAACTGTGAGAGACAGAATCTGGAAAAAAAAATAAGAAATCACATTGTATGATTTTTAAACAATTTATTTGTATATTCTTGCGGAAAATAAATATTTGGACAATCAAATACTCAATACTTTGTAATATAACCTCGGTTGGCAATTACAAAGGTCAAACGTTCGTGTAGTTCTTGACCATGTTTGCACACATTGTAGCAGGTATTTTGACCCACTCTTCCATGCAGATCTTCACTAGATCTGTCATGTTTTGGGGCTGTCGCCAGGCAACACGGACTTTCAACTCCCTCCACAGATTTTCTATTGGGTTGAAGTCTGGAGACTGGCTAGGCCACTCCAGGACCTTCAAATGCTTCTTATGGAGACACTCCTTAGTTGCCCGGGCGGTGTGTTTGGGGTCATTGTCATGCTGGAAGACCCAGCCACGTTCCATCTTCAATGCTCTTACTGAGGGAAGGAGGTTTTTGCCCAAAATCTCATGATACATGGCCACATTCATCCTCTCCTTAATATGGATCAGTCGTCCTGTCCCTTTTGCAGAAAAGCAGCCCCAAAGCATGATGTTTCTACCCCCATGCTTCACAGTGGGTATGGTGTTCTCCCTCCAAACACGGCGAGTGGAGTTTATACCAAAAAGTTCGATTTTGCTCTCATCTGACCACATTACATTCTCCCAATCCTTTTCTGGATCATCCAGATGGTCACTGGCAAAATTTAGATGGGCCTGGACATGTGCTGGCTTAAGAAGTGGGACTTTTCGGGCACTGCAGGATTTCAATCCATGATGACATAGTGTGGTACTAACGGTAACCTTTGTGACTGTGGTCCCAGCTCTCTTGAGGTCATTGACCAGGTCCCCCTGTGTAGTTCTGGGCTGATTCCTCACCGTTCTCAAGATCATTGATACCCCACGAGGTGAGATCTTGCATGGAGCCCCAGGTTGAGGGAGATTGTCAGTGATCTTGTGTTTCTTCCATTTTTAATAATTGCGCAAACAGTTGATCTCTTCTCACCAAGCGGCTTGCCTATTGTCGAGTAGCTCATCCCAGCCTTGTGCAGCTCTACACACACACATACATACACACACACACACACACACACACACATTTTGATATGACCCCTTGATGAAGTCTTATGGACGAAACGCGTTGGGTGCACCTCATATGACTCTCCGTTTTTAAGATAAGCAGCATTCTCTTGTCCCAGATTTTTACTTTTACATATATTTGTGTGAGCGGCGACTGCCGCTGGGCTATCAGTGGGTAGTGCAGTGTTGTGGATCGGATCGGATTACAGATCCGATCTGTGGTGGGTGACGGGGGACCCTCTCCGACAGGGGGGCCCGGGGTAATTACCCCTGGAGCCCCCCCTTAATCCGGCTCTGCATGCCATGACACACCTGCATTTTCCCAACCACTCCCCACAAACGCCATATTACCACCCACGAACGGTCACTTCCTGTCTTCCTGGCAATTAAATTGCAATTTATTTTCACTTAGGCTGCATATGCAGAGCGACTGCATTTTGACCTTCATGCATGTGCAATGCGTTCGCAGTGCATGCACAGTCTGACGATAATCGTTCAGTGCGTGCGTTCACACATTAGCAAATTATAGTGAATCAGGCCCAGAGTTAAAATGTTTTAATATAATTAAATGTAAATTATAGCATCAGTATCGTTATTTAATAGCCACACCTCGTATCCCAGTAGCAAGCACTACGTGTAATGCGCTTCACGAATCACAGTTTACTTCATCAGACAATTGCATTCACAATATACATGAGAGAGTAGATGTAGCTCTGCCTTGATTACTAATTAAAAACATAATATTTGTCAACCAGCTACAGTATATAATGGCAAAAACCATCAAAACTTTTTATAACAATGTGTTATCTTTAAGATTTCCAGTGTAAATACATCCTGCAATGGTTTATATATAAACAAAAAAATGGAGAGAAAGTAGACTCTTGTGTGGGCACACTCTTATTTTCAATGGATATTACAATAAATTCACATGGATAGAGAGAAGAGAATGAGAGATAAAATGTAGCTTTTAATGTTTTCTATTAAAATCAATAATGACCCACAGACATAGAGGAAAGAATTACTTATTGATTCTAAGATAAAGAATTCCCTGTAAAAATGAGAAATGTTCTGGTCCGTTTCTCTATAAAAAATAAAATAAAAAAAAAGGTAAAAAGATGTGGGCACAACTGTATCACATCTATTTCACACTGACCAGTACAGATAAATCTGTATTACTGAGACCACAATGGGTCGTTCTGAACTTGGGAAATCTATTCCCCTCTTGCATATGCATAGGGGCCTAGTTAGAATTATGGTACCAGTGCCATTGGTTCATGTAGTAATCCTATATTGAGTATAACACAGTAACAACAAACAGTTAATCAGCATTACCCGACATTTATCGAAACTGCTGATGGAATTCCCATTGTCAGTACATGTGGGTAGACATCACCATATAAATAGATAGGTGGGTCCACATCACTGTAGGAATGCTTAATCAGTAGCCACCTGATTAGCACTGCCTTTTAATCATTTAATATATATACAATATTGAATTTGATATCTCAAACTAATGTCACACCAACCCTGAATCTAAAGTTCCGGGGATAAACTGCTACTACTGATCTCTAAATATAGCACATTTAATCGCACACTATGTTACCAACATTATTTTATTTTTTATTTTTGTTTACCATTAATGTTTAGATTAATTTTACTAACATAAAAATCCAATTCCGGGATCAGTGACTATCAATCATGTACAGGAACGGCAGATCTCATGCCCCCATATATTATATCCACGGTTATGTGAATTGTGGCAAATTATTTTTGTGTATGTACCTACCTATGGCTCTGGGCGCACCACCCAGCGGATATATTGGGAATTGAGTCCCAGTACATCATCCAATTTGGGTATCAACCTATCTCCTTATAATCATTTGACTTGTGTGGAATCATCTCCTTGTCTTTTATATATTTCAACTTCTGAAAATACCTTATTCTGTAGACATGTAGTCACATCCCTTTACTGTTGTTGTTGTTGTTGTTGTTGTTATTTTAAAAAAAATATTATTATTATTATTATTATTATTAGTAGTAGTAGTAGCATTAGTAGTAGTAGTAGTAGTAGTAGTAGTAGTAGTAGTAGTAGTATAGTAGCAGCAGCAGCAGCAGAACTTTGTTGGAAAGCCTACAATTTATTTGGACAAAGGCACACTACAAAAACAAGGTAATTGAGAGGGTATTAGAGTGGAGATTGAGAGAGTTGTTATAACCAAAGTTGTAGGTTTTATTTGTGGAAGTAGAGTAAACTTTAATGAAGAAATGGGTTTTCATGGAGCATTTAAAGAATTGAGCTGCATGTGTATCAAAGCTTGGAAAGAGATAGAAGAGATAAAGTACCAATCAACAAGCTCCTGTCATTTTTCAAACACAGGGAGAGATGTACTAAGCATTGAAAAGTGATCAATTTCATGGTAATAAAGTACCAACCAATGAGAGTCGAATGAAAGCCAGTGGGTAGCCCATAAACCAGATCACTGCTGGAATCACTGAGAATGACCACTAACAGCCTATGCGCAGTGGTCTAAGGGAATTTGTCCATAGATAGGTGTTTTTCAGGGGCATATTAAGAGAGGGCCCGTGTGCAGCTCGTGTTGTATCTACAACTCACTGTAAATGCCATATACTAGAAAGGTGAAAAAAATTTTTAAATATCCACCAATTGTTCATTTGTAATTAATAGGATGAGTTTTTTTTAAATGATTTCTATTCTCAATAGATCAATTTTTCAACATTACAGTAAATCAGAGAACACCCATAATCCAATTTTGTGCAGAGATATTGAGAAGTGTGAAATCTAAATGCTGTAGGTAGTTGGTATTTCCTTACAGGAACAAGAAGCTGTGCAGAATTTGTAGGCTTAGCCAGGAAGTGTTCAGACAGTAAAAAGTGACCTCTCCAGTAGACTAAACAAAATGCTAACGTTTTTTGTGAGTTTGTTTAGTCTACTGGAGAGGTCATGGTGATCAGTAAACTCTTTTTGGTAAAGGGAGGGTCTTCAAAACATTTAATTATTTTGTAGACCATTTAATAGACTATTGTTATTCCATGTTAAAACATACAAACTAAATTTAACATTATTAGATGGATAGATGCTAATTCAAAATGGCAAAAGCATAACAGATTCTTCTTCTTCTTCTTCTTCTTCTTCTTCTTCTTCTTCTTATTATTATTATTATTATTGTTATAATGTAAGTCACAACCAAAACCCACCACGATATTTTTTAATCTGGTGTTGGGGTAACAAACTAATTTGAATTTATTTATTAAGATTACTTAGTGAAAGGCATTGCTGATAAGTTTTTGTACAAATGCTAAGTACCATTAGTACTAATTTAGACTTAATTTTCCAGAGAAGTGCTTATAAATAAGAATTATTATTTAAATGTAATCATTATAAAGGTTGAGTATACCTTATCCAAAATTCAAAATCACACATTTTTATTTCCCAACTGAGATAATGACACATATATATGTATACTAGCTGGAGTACCCGGCGTTGCCCAGGATTTTAAGAATGTATGTTTACAAAAATAAATGTAAATATTAAACACACAGTATAAATAACATTGTAGATAGCTGAATACCCGTGCTTCGATACAGGATGAGGATGGTAAATTAGAATGATAGTTGTTCGTTAATTTACGTTGGTTGGAGATCTAGTATATACTATATAGGCATATTTTGCTTCCCTGATGCACTTTGTGTAGTGGCTGGACCCCTTTTTGTTCCCCCAAGGGACCATGCTCTTCCCACTATACAACTCTCAGTCTGTGGCTTCCTGCTGCCTCCATTCCCCTCCTCACATCATGTCAGTGCCCCTGTGAAATTATCGATTTATTTACAGTTTCTTATATAGCGTAGCACATTATGTATCTCCTGATATACTCTGTGCTGCTGGGGGACCGTGCTACTTCCACTATATAACTGTCAGTGTGTGGGTTTGTGCTACCTCCATTCCCCTGCTCACATCATGTCACTGTCCCTGTCACATGCAGCCCTGTGATCACTGACATATGATGCATGTCCTGATATAGTCTGAGCTGCTGGGCCACCCCTAGGGGTGCTAGTGGGGTGTTACCCCCACAGTGTTTGTTCCCAGAGTGTAAGTCATATGTGTAGCAAGTTTGGTGTAAATTGCTCCAGGCATTCCAAAGTAATGCTGTCTGCTGAAAAACTCTGTGCTGCTGCATCACCGCTAGGAGTGCTAGGGGTGTCTTACCCCCACAGTGTTTGATCCCAGATTGCAAGTCATATGTGTACCAATTTTTTTTTTAAATTGTTCTAAGCATTCGGGAGTTATGCTTTCTCCTGAAAAATTATGCTGTCTGCTGACATACTCTGTGCTGCTGTCCCACCCCTGAGTGCTAGGGGTGTTTGACCCCCACAGTGTTTGTTCCCAGAGTGTAAGTCATATGTGTGCCAAGTTTGTTGGAAATTGCTGCAGGCATTGCAAAGTTATGCTGTCTGCTGAAATACTCAGTGCTGATGCACCACCCCTAGGGGTGCTAGGGGTGTCTTACCCCCACAGTGCTTGTTCCCAGAGTGTAAGTGATATGTGTACCAAGTTTGTTGTAAATTGCTGCAGGCATTCCAGAGTTTTGCTGTCTTCTGAAATACTCTGTGCTGCTGCCTTACTCCTAGGGGTGCTAGGGGTGTCTTACCCCCCAGAGTTTGTTTCCAGATTGTAAGTCAGATGTGTACCAAGTTTGGTGTAAATTGCTCCAGCCCTTCCACAGTTATGCTGCCTGCTGATATACTCTGTGCTACTGTCCCACCCCTAGGGGTGCTAGGGGTGTCTTACCCCCACAGTGTTTGTTCCCAGAGTGTAAGTCATATGTGTACCAAGTTTGTTGGAAATTGCTGCAGGCATTGCAAAGTTATGCTGTCTGCTGAAATACTCAGTGCTGCTGCCTCACCCCTAGGGGTGCTAGGGGTGTCTTCCCCCCACAGTGTTTGTTGCCAGATTGTAAGGCATATGTGGACCAATTTTTGAGTACATTGCTCCAGCAATTCCGGAGTCATGCTGTCTCCTGATATACTCTGTGCTGCTGTCTCCCCCCCCCCCCCTAGTGGTGCTAGGGATTTCTAATTTTTTTAGTTGCTGGGTTTTACTACGCTTGTATGTCAAATTTCACGATCCTCGCTTGTAAACTGTGGATTTGTATAGCAAGACAGAGAGACAAATTTTCACTTTTATATAGTAGATTATATTATATATCTATATAATATATCTATATATACACATAATATATAATATGTATGTCATTATCTCAGTAGGGGACCCAAAAATGTGGGATTTTGAATTTTGGATAAGGGATACTCAACCTGTAATACATTTTTCAAAAACCACTTTTTAAAGGTTCTCTCATTTTAGCAAGTCAAATGTAATTTTTTTTGTTTCATTTTTTGTTAACATGAACATTTATATAATTTACTCTTGAGTACAGTCACAAGTGGGCATCATTTTCTGTTAATCATCTAGGGCAGGGTTTCCAAAATTCAGTCCTCATTGCACTTTAACAGTCCAAATTTTAAGGATATCCATGTTTGAGGACAGATGCTTAAATCTAGCTGACTGAGGTACTAATTAATACTCCTGTGTTTAAGCATGGATAGCCTTAAAACCCGGACTGATAGGTGGTTTAAGAACCAAGTCTAGGCAAAAAACTCACTATCAGTTACTCTCTTCACATAGGCTCTCTTAAATATTATAACAAAAAGATATCTAATAAAGAAACTTTTAATATTAAGGGGTCTTTTAATATTAAGGGGTCTATTTATAAAAAACATAGGCTTCTGAGTCGCAAGCAAAAGTGCACGCAGCAGCATCTACGGGTGGTTGCCAATCTGCAACTTATGCAAATCTGCTTCAAAATACTTACCTAGTGTTCATTAGTTTGGCCAAATGTGCAAGGACTGAGAAGAACACTTTTAGCATCCATACATGCTGTAATCAGAGCCGGATTAAAGGGGGGGGGGGGGGGCACGAGGGAGTGTGTACCCCCAGGCCCCCTGTGTTAGGGGCCCCCATGGCTGGAGCTGCTCTCCCTTCTCCATCCCTCCCTGGCAGCCTGTAGTCTTCTCTCCACTCTGCAGTATGGATCCCTCCCTCCGACAGCTCCTGTTTCCGACTGCACTGGTCTGGGGTGAGTGCATAGGTGGGTGGGGATGGGTGCAGCTGGCCACGCGGTGGGTGCCGATGGGGGCTGGTTGCTGGCAGGAGGGGGAGGGCACCCTATTTTGGGTGCCCAGGACCCCCTGAGGGCTTAAACTAGCCCTGGCTGTAATATCAATTGGTGAATCCTTAGACACCATCATTGGTCGCGTAATCAAAACTTGCACCATCCTTATGGCAGGTGCAGTTTCTCTACCTGACCATGCAGGGCCGGTGCTAGGGTGTTCAGCACCACCCTGCAAACTATATATTTGCGCCCTCACATACTTTACAAAGGGGCAGTGCACATAATGCCTCCTGTAGCAGTGACAGATATACACATAATACTTCCTGTAGTAGTGCCGCTTATACACACAATGAACCCTGTAGTAGTGCCGCTTATACACAACGTCACCTATAGTAGTCACAACCTGTAGTAGTGAGTGACGCTTGCACACGTGACGCCCACTGTACCAGTGACGCTTACATGTAACGCCCCCTGTATCAGTGATGCTTACATGTAACGCCCCCTGTACCAGTGACACTTACACGTAATGCCCCCTGTGGTAGTGCCGCTTATACACACAATGAACCCCGTAGTAGTGGCGCTTATACACAATGCCACCTGTAGTAGTCACAACCTGTAGTAGTGCCACTTACACACGTAACGCCCCCTGTACCAGTGACGCTTACACATAACGCCCCCCTGTAGTAATGGCGCTTATACACAATGCCACCTGTAGTAGTCACAAACTGTAGTAGTGACGCTTATACACGTAACGCCCCCTGTACCAGTGATGCTTACACATAACGCCCTCTGTACCAGTGATGCTTACACATAATGCCCCCTGTAGCAGTTATGCTTACACATAATGCCCCCTGTAGCAGTGACGCTTACACGTAACGCCCCCTGTAGCAGTTATGCTTACACATAATGCCCCCTGTAGCAGTTATGCTTACACATAATGCCCCATGTAGCAGTGACGCTTACATGTAATGCCCCCTGTAACAGTGACATTTACACATGTAACTCCCCCTGTAGCAATGATGCTTACACGTAAAGCCCCCTGTACCAGTGACGCTTACACACGTAACGCTCCCTGTACCAGTGATGCTCTCACGTAAAGCCCCCTGTACCAGTGACGCTTACATACAGTACATTATGCCACAGTCATACATGCACACACACATACACACACACACCACATAACATATACTGTACATACACACATACTGTACATACATTACACAGATACACAGTCACACAAACTGTATACACAGATACTGTATACACACACACACTTTCACTCACTCTCCTTCCACTTACCTAAAGAAGGCTGGCTGTAGCATGTTATCCTCATGTGTGTTACAGGCTGCAGCCCTGGTCCTGTGTACTCCTCCCCTTTTAGGTCCACACACTGTCACAGGGGAGGGGAGAGGAGGCTTCATGCTGCCGGTGCAGCTGCCTGTCATAGAGTGTGATAGGCGCAGAAGCCGGCAGCAGCAGGGACATCAGCTCAGCACAGGGTAGCAGAGTAGGGAGACTGCCTCTCCAGCCAGTCGCCTCCCTGCACTGCATCCCATTGCTGAGCGGCCAGCACCAGACCTGTGACCATGTCCTCCTATCAGAGCCGGATTAAGGGTGGGTTACAGGGGTAAGTACCCCCGGGCCCCTCTGTCTAAGGGAGCCCCCAGCTTCAGATGCTCTCTCTCTGCAGCGCAGCCTTTGCAGAGACGATTCTGCTTGTCTCCTGCCTGCAGCACCATAGAAGCTAAGAACACTGCGGTCGTTAGGACCCAGAGGAAGCACTATACAGCTTCCTTCAGCATTTCAGAACAGGACGCTGCATCAAGATAATCCGACCCTGCTCTCCCGGAAGATCATCCACATTCCTCAGGCTTGCATTCAGTGCTTTCACTATCATCTATCTCTTTATATCTCTCTCTGGGCGGGATGTATTAATATACATTGCCGCCCCTCGCCGCTCATCGCAATTATGTTAATCGCATATGTACTAACATATGCGATTAACATCGCAATGCGGTGACGGAGGCCCCCCGCGATCTGTGAGGCGGTATGCGGGGGGTCTCCGTCACGTCCCTGGGCTCTCCACACTCCTCCCAGGCCGGGAAGCAGCAGCAGGCTGTCCTGGGCACCTTCTACTCCTCCCTGCAGCCAGAGTCAGGACCTCTGGCTGTGTTGCTAGGGGGAGGAGGAGTTTGACTTTCGGGACCAGGCTGCCTAGATGGAGGTATACCGGGGGGAGGGTGCTCGGCGTCAGTGGCGCGGGGCGGCGGAGGCAGTGGGATGCGGCAGCAGGCGGTAAGAAGCCCATAGGCTTCTATAGAGTATCAAGTCAACATTAAAAGATGGCGATACCTTGTGCGGCGAAAACGCAGCGGCTGGGGCTTAGTACATATGAAAATGCGGTAAAACTCTCGAAAACGGGGGTTTTACCACATTTTCCCATTAGTACATCCCACCCTCAGTCTCTATCTAATCTATCTTATCTATATATCTGTCTGTCTGTCTGTCTATCTATCCATATGCCTGTGACTGCCTGTCTGTCTGATCTATCTAATCTCTGTCTGCCTATCTGTCTAACTTAATATATAGCTATAGATATGTATAGGCAATTAGATATACACTGTAGATATGTGTGTATGTGCATCTATATCTAATATATACTGTATATATATATATATATATACACACAGTATGAATTCAGGTAGCAGACACGATCCCACGCTTAATCAGTAATAGCAAATGTCCTTGTTGCGCCACTCGGACTTTCCACATGTAAATAACAATCAGCCCATATTGTAAAGCTACATTTTATAACCCTTTATCAGGAAACAAGAATGCCGCTACAGGGACATATACTGTGTATATATATATATATATATATATAAGTGATGAGCGAGGTTCGGTTTTACTCGGTTTTACTCGGTTTTACTCGGTTCTCAAAACGGCATCTTATTGGCTATCCAAAACACGTGACATCCGTGAGCCAATAAGATGCCGTTTTGAGAACCGAGTAAAACCGAATCCGCTCATCACTAATATATATATATATACTAGAGATGAGCGGGTTCGGTTTCTCTGAATCCGAACCCGCCAGAACTTCATGTTTTTTTTCACGGGTCCGAGCGACTCGGATCTTCCCGCCTTGCTCGGTTAACCCGAGCGCGCCCGAACGTCATCATGACGCTGTCGGATTCTCGCGAGGCTCGGATTCTATCGCGAGACTCGGATTCTATATAAGGAGCCGCGCGTCGCCGCCATTTTCACACGTGCATTGAGATTGATAGGGAGAGGACGTGGCTGGCGTCCTCTCCATTTAGATTATAAGAGACTGAGAGAGATTTACTGGAGCTGACTAGGAGGAGTACTGTTACTGTAGAAGTGTAGAGACTGAGTGGAGAGAGTTTACTAGTGAGGACAGTGCAGTTTACTTTATAATCCGTTCTCTGCCTGAAAAAAGCGATACACAGCACACAGTGACTCAGTCACATACCATATCTGTGTGCACTGCTCAGGCTCAGGCCAGTGTGCTGCATCATTATCTATATATAATATTATATATATCTGTCTGACTGCTCAGCTCACACAGCTTATAATTGTGGGGGAGACTGGGGAGCACTACTGCAGTGCCAGTTATAGGTTATAGCAGGAGCCAGGAGTACATAATATATTATATAGTGAGTGACCACCAGACACACAGTGCAGTTTATTTAATATATCCGTTCTCTGCCTGAAAAAAGCGATACACACAGTGACTCAGTCAGTCACATACCATATCTGTGTGCACTGCTCAGGCCAGTGTGCTGCATCATCTATTATCTATATATAATATTATATATATCTGTCTGACTGCTCAGCTCACACAGCTTATAATTGTGGGGGAGACTGGGGAGCACTACTGCAGTGCCAGTTATAGGTTATAGCAGGAGCCAGGAGTACATAATATATTATATAGTGAGTGACCACCAGACACACAGTGCAGTTTATTTAATATATCCGTTCTCTGCCTGAAAAAAGCGATACACACAGTGACTCAGTCAGTCACATACCAAATCTGTGTGCACTGCTCAGGCTCAGGCCAGTGTGCTGCATCATCTATTATCTATATATAATATTATATATATCTGTCTGACTGCTCAGCTCACACAGCTTATAATTGTGGGGGAGACTGGGGAGCACTACTGCAGTGCCAGTTATAGGTTATAGCAGGAGCCAGGAGTACATAATATATTATATAGTGAGTGACCACCAGACACACAGTGCAGTTTATTTAATATATCCGTTCTCTGCCTGAAAAAAGCGATACACACAGTGACTCAGTCAGTCACATACCATATCTGTGTGCACTGCTCAGGCTCAGGCCAGTGTGCTGCATCATCTATATATATTATATATCTGTCTGACTGCTCAGCTCACACAGCTTATAATTGTGGGGGAGACTGGGGAGCACTACTGCAGTGCCAGTTATAGGTTATAGCAGGAGCCAGGAGTACATATTATATTAAAATTAAACAGTGCACACTTTTGCTGCAGGAGTGCCACTGCCAGTGTGACTGACCAGTGACCTGACCACACTGACCACCAGTATAGTTAGTAGTATACTTATATTGTGATTGCCTGAAAAAGTTAAACACTCGTCGTGTGACTTCACTTGTGTGTTTTTTTTTTTTTATTCTATAAAAATAAAACTCATTCTGCTGACAGACAGTGTCCAGCAGGTCCGTCATTATATAATATATAATATATACCTGTCCGGCTGCAGTAGTGATATATATATATTTTTTATATCATTTATCATCCAGTCGCAGCAGACACAGTACGGTAGTTCACGGCTGTGGCTACCTCTGTGTCTCTGCACTCGGCAGGCAGTCCGTCCATAATTGTAATACCACCTAACCGTGGATTTTTTTCATTCTTCTTTATACATACATAGTTACATAGACATCTTCTCTTTATCAACCAGTCTATATTAGCTGCAGACACAGTACAGTACGGTAGTTCACGGCTGTGGCTACCTCTGTGTCTGCACTCGGCAGGCAGTCCGTCCATAATTGTATACCACCTAACCGTGGATTTTTTTCAGTCTTCTTTATACATACATAGTTACATAGACATCTTCTCTTTATCAACCAGTCTATATTAGCTGCAGACACAGTACAGTACGGTAGTTCACGGCTGTGGCTACCTCTGTGTCTGCAGTCGGCAGGCAGTCCATAATTGTATACTAGTATCCATCTCCATTGTTTACCTGAGGTGCCTTTTAGTTGTGCCTATTAAAATATGGAGAACAAAAATGTTGAGGTTCCAAAATTAGGGAAAGATCAAGATCCACTTCCACCTCGTGCTGAAGCTGCTGCCACTAGTCATGGCCGAGACGATGAAATGCCAGCAACGTCGTCTGCCAAGGCCGATGCCCAATGTCATAGTACAGAGCATGTCAAATCCAAAACACCAAATATCAGAAAAAAAAGGACTCCAAAACCTAAAATAAAATTGTCGGAGGAGAAGCGTAAACTTGCCAATATGCCATTTACCACACGGAGTGGCAAGGAACGGCTGAGGCCCTGGCCTATGTTCATGGCTAGTGGTTCAGCTTCACATGAGGATGGAAGCACTCAGCCTCTCGCTAGAAAAATGAAAAGACTCAAGCTGGCAAAAGCAGCACAGCAAAGAACTGTGCATTCTTCGAAATCCCAAATCCACAAGGAGAGTCCAATTGTGTCGGTTGCGATGCCTGACCTTCCCAACACTGGACGTGAAGAGCATGCGCCTTCCACCATTTGCACGCCCCCTGCAAGTGCTGGAAGGAGCACCCGCAGTCCAGTTCCTGATAGTCAGATTGAAGATGTCAGTGTTGAAGTACACCAGGATGAGGAGGATATGGGTGTTGCTGGCGCTGGGGAGGAAATTGACCAGGAGGATTCTGATGGTGAGGTGGTTTGTTTAAGTCAGGCACCCGGGGAGACACCTGTTGTCCGTGGGAGGAATATGGCCGTTGACATGCCAGGTGAAAATACCAAAAAAATCAGCTCTTCGGTGTGGAGGTATTTCACCAGAAATGCGGACAACAGGTGTCAAGCCGTGTGTTCCCTTTGTCAAGCTGTAATAAGTAGGGGTAAGGACGTTAACCACCTCGGAACATCCTCCCTTATACGTCACCTGCAGCGCATTCATAATAAGTCAGTGACAAGTTCAAAAACTTTGGGTGACAGCGGAAGCAGTCCACTGACCAGTAAATCCCTTCCTCTTGTAACCAAGCTCACGCAAACCACCCCACCAACTCCCTCAGTGTCAATTTCCTCCTTCCCCAGGAATGCCAATAGTCCTGCAGGCCATGTCACTGGCAATTCTGACGAGTCCTCTCCTGCCTGGGATTCCTCCGATGCATCCTTGCGTGTAACGCCTACTGCTGCTGGCGCTGCTGTTGTTGCCGCTGGGAGTCGATGGTCATCCCAGAGGGGAAGTCGTAAGCCCACTTGTACTACTTCCAGTAAGCAATTGACTGTTCAACAGTCCTTTGCGAGGAAGATGAAATATCACAGCAGTCATCCTACTGCAAAGCGGATAACTGAGGCCTTGGCATCCTGGGTGGTGAGAAACGTGGTTCCGGTATCCATCATTACTGCAGAGCCAACTAGAGACTTGTTGGAGGTACTGTGTCCCCGGTACCAAATACCATCTAGGTTCCATTTCTCTAGGCAGGCGATACCGAAAATGTACACAGACCTCAGAAAAAGAGTCACCAGTGTCCTAAAAAATGCAGCTGTACCAAATGTCCACTTAACCACGGACATGTGGACAAGTGGAGCAGGGCAGGGTCAGGACTATATGACTGTGACAGCCCACTGGGTAGATGTATGGACTCCCGCCGCAAGAACAGCAGCGGCGGCACCAGTAGCAGCATCTCGCAAACGCCAACTCTTTCCTAGGCAGGCTACGCTTTGTATCACCGGTTTCCAGAATACGCACACAGCTGAAAACCTCTTACGGCAACTGAGGAAGATCATCGCGGAATGGCTTACCCCAATTGGACTCTCCTGTGGATTTGTGGCATCGGACAACGCCAGCAATATTGTGTGTGCATTAAATATGGGCAAATTCCAGCACGTCCCATGTTTTGCACATACCTTGAATTTGGTGGTGCAGAATTTTTAAAAAAACGACAGGGGCGTGCAAGAGATGCTGTCGGTGGCCAGAAGAATTGCGGGACACTTTCGGCGTACAGGCACCACGTACAGAAGACTGGAGCACCACCAAAAACTACTGAACCTGCCCTGCCATCATCTGAAGCAAGAAGTGGTAACGAGGTGGAATTCAACCCTCTATATGCTTCAGAGGTTGGAGGAGCAGCAAAAGGCCATTCAAGCCTATACAATTGAGCACGATATAGGAGGTGGAATGCACCTGTCTCAAGTGCAGTGGAGAATGATTTCAACATTGTGCAAGGTTCTGATGCCCTTTGAACTTGCCACACGTGAAGTCAGTTCAGACACTGCCAGCCTGAGTCAGGTCATTCCCCTCATCAGGCTTTTGCAGAAGAAGCTGGAGGCATTGAAGAAGGAGCTAAAAGGGAGCGATTCCGCTAGGCATGTGGGACTTGTGGATGCAGCCCTTAATTCGCTTAACAAGGATTCACGGGTGGTCAATCTGTTGAAATCAGAGCACTACATTTTGGCCACCGTGCTCGATCCTAGACTTAAAGCCTACCTTGGATCTCTCTTTCCGGCAGACACAAGTCTGCTGGGGTTGAAAGACCTGCTGGTGACAAAATTGTCAAGTCAAGCGGAACGCGACCTGTCAACATCTCCTCCTTCACATTCTCCCGCAACTGGGGGTGCGAGGAAAAGGCTCAGAATTCCGAGCCCACCCGCTGGCGGTGATGCAGGGCAGTCTGGAGCGACTGCTGATGCTGACATCTGGTCCGGACTGAAGGACCTGACAACGATTACGGACATGTCGTCTACTGTCACTGCATATGATTCTCTCAACATTGATAGAATGGTGGAGGATTATATGAGTGACCGCATCCAAGTAGGCACGTCACACAGTCCGTACTTATACTGGCAGGAAAAAGAGGCAATTTGGAGGCCCTTGCACAAACTGGCTTTATTCTACCTAAGTTGCCCTCCCACAAGTGTGTACTCCGAAAGAGTGTTTAGTGCCGCCGCTCACCTTGTCAGCAATCGGCGTACGAGGTTACATCCAGAAAATGTGGAGAAGATGATGTTCATTAAAATGAATTATAATCAATTCCTCCGCGGAGACATTGACCAGCAGCAATTGCCTCCACAAAGTACACAGGGAGCTGAGATGGTGGATTCCAGTGGGGACGAATTGATAATCTGTGAGGAGGGGGATGTACACGGTGATATATCGGAGGGTGAAGATGAGGTGGACATCTTGCCTCTGTAGAGCCAGTTTGTGCAAGGAGAGATTAATTGCTTCTTTTTTGGGGGGGGTCCAAACCAACCCGTCATATCAGTCACAGTCGTGTGGCAGACCCTGTCACTGAAATGATGGGTTGGTTAAAGTGTGCATGTCCTGTTTTGTTTATACAACATAAGGGTGGGTGGGAGGGCCCAAGGACAATTCCATCTTGCACCTCTTTTTTCTTTTCTTTTTCTTTGCATCATGTGCTGATTGGGGAGGGTTTTTTGGAAGGGACATCCTGCGTGACACTGCAGTGCCACTCCTAGATGGGCCCGGTGTTTGTGTCGGCCACTAGGGTCGCTAATCTTACTCACACAGTCAGCTACCTCATTGCGCCTCTTTTTTTCTTTGCGTCATGTGCTGTTTGGGGAGGGTTTTTTGGAAGGGACATCCTGCGTGACACTGCAGTGCCACTCCTAGATGGGCCCGGTGTTTGTGTCGGCCACTAGGGTCGCTAATCTTACTCACACAGCTACCTCATTGCGCCTCTTTTTTTCTTTGCGTCATGTGCTGTTTGGGGAGGGTTTTTTGGAAGGGCCATCCTGCGTGACACTGCAGTGCCACTCCTAGATGGGCCCGGTGTTTGTGTCGGCCACTAGGGTCGCTAATCTTACTCACACAGCTACCTCATTGCGCCTCTTTTTTTCTTTGCGTCATGTGCTGTTTGGGGAGGGTTTTTTGGAAGGGACATCCTGCGTGACACTGCAGTGCCACTCCTAGATGGGCCCGGTGTTTGTGTCGGCCACTAGGGTCGCTTATCTTACTCACACAGCGACCTCGGTGCAAATTTTAGGACTAAAAATAATATTGTGAGGTGTGAGGTATTCAGAATAGACTGAAAATGAGTGTAAATTATGGTTTTTGAGGTTAATAATACTTTGGGATCAAAATGACCCCCAAATTCTATGATTTAAGCTGTTTTTTAGTGTTTTTTGAAAAAAACACCCGAATCCAAAACACACCCGAATCCGACAAAAAAAATTCGGTGAGGTTTTGCCAAAACGCGTTCGAACCCAAAACACGGCCGCGGAACCGAACCCAAAACCAAAACACAAAACCCGAAAAATTTCAGGCGCTCATCTCTAATATATACTAATGATCACATTGCTATTATTACTATTAGTAATGTGGCCAGATACATCGATTGCATGTCTTGAAAAAGGTCTGTGTTCAGACCGAAACGTTGACAGCCTTATACTGCAACCAGGGGCTGGATGTAATGACGCCCGAGTACGACGGCCATTCGGGATGCCGGCTGAACTCGACTTTTTTTTTCAAGGGGCAATAACTTACAAGGTAAAACCATGCCTTGTAAATGATTGGTCCTTTAAAAAAGTCAGAGTTCTGCTGGCATCCTGCATGGCCGCTGAACTCGGGTGTCATTACATCCGGCCCAGATATGGAATATTGTGATTATTGCTGATTTGGTAATAAATATTTAAGTACATTGATTTCAAAGACTGGTGAGTGCTCCTGTAATCACGCTGCTGTGATATATTTATGTAGGACCTGCACTGCTGCCTCATGCAGGTGCGGGGGTAGGGGGGCTGTGCTGACAACTGGGGAAGGCCCCCCTCCCCCATTTGTCAAGGTACCTAGGCACCCCAAAGCCTTAATCTGGCCCTACTTCCTATGCTTACAGCTGTGCATCTGGGAATGCAGCCACGTGCATTAACATGCTAGCAACATACCCATAAAATGCTCACTACATGGACCATGCATTTACCGCCACATTTCTGATACCGCCTGAACCTTTGTGCACACACTTTGTATAGTGCATGTAGCAGTTTTCAGAATTTTTTTAGGCATGCGCAGTTGCAAAGATTCACTCCTGTACAGGTGTATGTGACTCAGAATAAGGGGGTTCATTCTGACCTGATCGCGCGCTGTCCTTCATCGCAGTGGAGCGATCAGGTCAGAAGTGCGCATGCACCGGCACATGGCTGAGAGCTGATGGCTGTCGTTGCCTAGCGATCGTTTATGCCTGATTGACAGGCAGAGGCGTTCGCCGGGTGGGAGGGTGCGGCACGGAGTTGTTTGGCCGCCATTTTGTGGGCGAGGTCCAGCCAATGCAGGCGTGGCTAGACAGTACGGGGGGGGCGGACCACAGTAGCTGTGTGATGTCACACGCAGCCGCTGTGACCCGGACAGCGATGAGTAGCTCCCGGCCACCACGCAAAAGCTGCGCTGGCCGGGAGTTACTCCTGAAGTGCAAAAGCATCACCGCTGTGCGATGCTTTTGTACTTCTGCAGGGGGGAGGGGGGGGGGGGGTCGGCCTGACATGTCGGGAGGACTAGTCCTGTGCTGGGTATCCTCCCACATGTCAGTTTACCTGATCGAAGCTACGATCAGGTCTGAATTAGGCTCAAGGCCCATTATAGTGCTTTTCTCCTGCATATTATTAGCAGGAGAAATGTTTCTCTTTATTTAAAAAGTCAACAAACAGCAGTGAAATAAATTATTTCACTGATGTTTCATAGAAGAAAGATTGGAAGTGCCAGCCCCATAAGTGATAACGAGGTCCGCCCACTTCCCCATTTCAACAAATCAAAATAGTTTTGAAATGTGACACTATTGTTGAAAACATAATACCATCTGATTTGGGGGGAGATATAATAAAGCTTAGAGCGAAAGAGATAAAGTGGAGAGAGTGAAAGTACCATCAAATCAGCCTCTTTCATTTTACAGGCGATTGAAAAATGACAGGAGCTCATTGGTTGGTACTTCATCTCACTCCAATTTATCTCTCCAAGCTTTGATAAATCTCCCCTATGTGAGCTAACCTGCTGGTACAGCGGAGAGAAGCAGTGGCGTAAGTTCGTCACAGTCGCCCGGAGGCAAGATAAATATTGGAGCCCCCCTATTTCCTATATTAAGATAAATGTATGTGTGTATGTATGTATGTATGTATGTATGTATGTATGCATGTGTGTGTATGTGTATATATGTATATATGTGTGTGTGTGTGTGTGTGTGTGTGTGTGTGTGTGTAGTGTTCTGAAAAAATGTATATACTGTATTTATACATTTAATTGTCTTTTATTTTAAATCACATATTTCTTAGCAGTCATACACAGGATTAGAACCCATGACCTGTTACACTAACAGCAGACACTTTACTGATGGAGTTATTTGCTCCTGTAGAGGAAGCATGAGAATTCAAACTATATGACGTTACGGGGGTCATTCCGAGTTGTTCGCTCGCAAGCGGATTTTAGCAGATTTGCTCATGCTAAGCCGCCGCCTACTGGGAGTGAATCTTAGCATCTTAAAATTGCGAACGATGTATTCGCAATATTGCGATTACACACCTCGTAGCAGTTTCTGAGTAGCTCCAGACTTACTCGGCATCTGCGATCATTTCACTGCTTGTCGTTCCTGGTTTGACGTCACAAACACACCCAGCGTTCGCCCAGACACTCCTCCGTTTCTCCGGCCACTCCTGCGTTTTTTCCGGAAACTGTAGCGTTTTTTCCCACACGCCCATAAAACGGCCTGTTTCCGCCCAGTAACACCCATTTCCTGTCAATCACATTACGATCGCCAGAACGATGAAAAAGCCGTGAGTAAAAATCCTAACTGCATAGCAAATTTACTTGGCGCAGTCGCAGTGCGGACATTGCGCATGCGCATTAAGCGGAAAATCGCTGCGATGCGAAGATTTTTACCGAGCGAACAACTCGGAATGACCCCCTATATGAAGTTACGTGTAATTGTCAGAGAAGTATCTTCATATAGTTAAAATTCTCATATTTCCTATACAGGAGCAAATAGCTTCATCAGTAAGGTGTCTGCTTCCAGTGTAATAGGTTGTGGTTTCTAATCCTGGGTATGACACTTGTAAAATGTGTATCTACAGTATAATAAAGAGGGTGTGATTTGTAAGGTGCAGGGACCAGTGAGGAAGTCGGCCACTGAAAAGACAGCGACAGCTATCAATTAACTTAATTCAGTGGTGTCACAGAATGGGAGGAGAGGTGCCCCCCTTCAGAGCAGGAGCCCAGCGGCAGATGACTCCGTTGCCTCCCAGAGTTCTGCCTCTAGAGAGAAGATGGAAGAGTATTATCTTTTCCTGCTGTCTCCCATCATTCTTCAGCTCTGCCTGATTGGCTCCACCTCATTGTTATGGTGTTAGTCAAAGGAGAGGAGAGTCGTATGCCCACACTGCGCAGATGCAGTGATGTTCCTGATGTCGTTTGCAAATGTGAAAGACATCTACTAGTCTTTGTTAAAGAGCTCAAAGAAACAGACCAATGTCTGCCCAGGCATTAAAAAATATATAAATACAAACATTTTTTACATGTACAATGCAGCAAATAGTAGCAATACATATTTTTTATGTATTCTATAAATAGATCCCAAAATTGAAAATTTATTTGACAACCAATTTTGTATTAATTTATATTCATTAATGGTGGACAAAAGAACAGACGATAAACCATACAACACAAATTTATACAACCAAACGTTGGTTTGCAACTCTCCATAAATCAATAACACACCTGGACAGCCTTGTGTTATTTCCCAAGAGGGACATTTGTGTTGGCCATCACATAACATGAGCAGTATGTACCCACTAATAGAACTAAGCAATTCAAAAGCATGCAGCCGATTTACCACTGCCACCATAGAAAACATAACACATACAATAAGTAGGGAGGGAAGGCGGGAATTCCAGAAATAAGATGGAGAACAGCTTATACATTGCTTATACAGAAGCATAACCCCTCCTTCCTCTTACTATACTGGCTAACCAAGCTGTCAATTTACTGGTAATGACCAGCATTATAGGTGCAACCACAACAGTCTTAAAGGGACATAACTTGAAATCACCTATGGGTTATGCTCCCTGGCTGTCACTGAATTGCAGTTTGTCAAAATATTCGGGGGGAGTTTTCGCCATAGGACAGTTTTTCCCAAAAAAAATTCAATCACGAGGCCCTAGACCAGGCATGTCCAAACTGCGGCCCTCCAGCTGTTGTGAAACTACATATCCCAGCATGCCCTGACAGTTTTGCTGACAGAGAATGGTAAAGCTGTGTCAAGGCATGCTGGGATGTGTAGTTTCTCAACAGCTGGAGGGCCGTAGTTTGGACATGCCTGCCCTAGAGCATCAGAATTTTTTTCATGCCACTCCTAGGCTAAAAATTTTTTATTGAGAAATTTAGAAAGAAATATTAAATTAAGTAAATTGTGTTTATTTGTCATCCTGGGGTTAAATAAATAGTGTGGTGAGGGACAAGATTTGCATCTGTTTGCCCACATATGTTATGATTTTTTATTTTATGGTTTTGCCTATTACAATGACCATAAATAATGTGACTTGGTCCTGGACCACCAAACCAAGGCACCCCTACAAGTGCCATGAGGCACCACTGGGTGCCTAGGCACACACCGTTTGAGAACCACTGCCATAGGATATAAAGTAACAATTTTATTAAAGGCAGAAAACATCTGGTTTTGCCCTTAATAAAATCAGCCCTTTAAATCTTCTAGCAAAAATTTCAGAAAAACTGTGATTTTGACAAATCACAGTTGATTATAGTTCACCCTTAGTATTTAATAAGGGAACATTTTCAAAAATATCCCTTAATTGTCCAAGTCAATCTGCAGGAGGAAAAGCATATCACTCCACCAACTATATGTGACTCTTACCACATATTTTGGCAATAAGTGAACTAGCAAGCAGAAGGGAAAATGAAGCAGTGGGAATTTATGAAGACATTGGCCGTCATCCCATTTTAATAAGGAAGTCCTCTTTTATACAAATCGCTCTCAGGTCCACTTGGGCTGAGAAGTAGATTACAGTGAATATTAATTCAGTTTTCCTGATGTATATCACAGTAGCAGCACCTTGGTTTTGTTTCATTTTGAATTCTAGTTCTGGTAACAGGAACAAATCAGTAAAGTTAGTTCAGTGTTCACAAAATGATTAAAATAAAATTCTAAAGTCTTATCCAAACCATGGAGGCTACTTTAAATTGTATATCAACTTTAGAGGGAAATGCAGGGTGTAGTTCCAGTTTTCTGCAACCCCCTCCCCAGCCAGTGGATCAAATCATGACCATAATAGCAGTAGTATACAGTATAATACAACTTTACTAGAGCTCTGCCACAACATGCAGCATAAGGGACGGAACAGAGCTGCTATGTATGGTCAATGGCCGCAGTTTCTCCTACCAAGTCTTCTGTGTGTGTGTGAGGATCTGAGCACCGGAACGGTAAGTAGTTGCCAGATAGAAAAGACATGTAACTTATTCAGTGGTGGGATTCAAATTAATTAACAACAGGTTCTATGTCCTAATGACCATTTTAAGTATACCGAAAGGTAGTTTAATAATTCATGCATTTAATACTCAAATAACACCCATTATGCGTTATGCCACATACTGTAATGCCAATTACATATTATGATACACACGGTTATGGCCCTGACACCATTTTATGCCCACACATAATAAATGCCACTTACATTGCTAGGGGTCTCCTGTGCGTTGCCAGGGGTTTCATACGTGTTGCTAGGGGGTCTCCTGTGCATTGCCAGGTGTTTCATACGTGTTGCTAGGGGGTCTCCTGTGCGTTGCCAGGGGTTTCATGCACGTTGCTAGGGGTCTCCTGTGCGTTGCCAGGGGTTTCATACGTGTTGCTAGGGGGTCTCCTGTGCATTGCCAGGGGTTTCATACGTGTTGATAGGGGGTCTCCTGTGCGTTGCCAGGGCTTTCCTGTGTATTGCCAGGTATCTCCTGGCCGCTGCATCAGTAAAGTAGGGAGGGTGGGTGCGGGCATCAGTGGTTACTGCTAGCCCCCGCAGTAGATTGAGACACGCTGGGGGCTGTGGAAGCGCTTCTGTACCATAGCAGTGTAAAAAAAACACCCTCTTAAAATGCCCGCCGCCGAGGAGACAGGCGCTAGAGGTCAAATGTGACCTCTAGCGTCTGTCTCCTCCTTGCCGGTGGCCATTTTTTTTTTTCATTGCTATGGTACAGAAGCGCTTCTGCAACCCCCAGCACGTCTCAATCTACTGCGGGGGCTGCAGGGGCAGCGGCGGCAAGCTCTACTGGGGTAATGGAATCGGCGCCTATGCTGGCGGCGCTCATCAGCAAACGGTTCTCAGAACCATACCTAATATTAGGTATCGGTTCTGAAGAAGCGATGCGAACCGGCTGAATCCCACCACTGAATTTATTATGAGGTGCAAAAAAAAGGAACGAAAGACTGCATAGGATAGAGTGAATATAAGCACCCTGTTTGTTTATGTAACTAAGCTAGATAGATCTGGTTTTTGTGTTGATATTAGTTGATAGGTCACTGACGTTTGTCAATCAAATAAGTTAGCCAATGAGAAGGGTTTAGGTAGGCGGGTTATATTAGTTTATTTAAGTGAGGGCTGAGGTAATCTAATTCCTCTTGCCATTTTGTGATCCCAGGGATGGTAAAGTATTCTGGTATCACTCTGTGGGGCTAGTAGTATTCTTTATATAATTTAGGCTTGGAATTTTATTCTCTGTTTTAATTTTAATATACATAAAGGGTACATTAGCTGCTGTTTTGTTATTTAATTACATTATTTAATTATATTAATTTTGTAAAGTTTCCTGCTTATTGTTTGCGCTGGGCATTAGCTGGCAGCATTCTAAGTGCAGCCTAACAGGATTTTGATATGCATCGTCCCCGCAGCGGCGCCCTCCCCCCCCCCGTCCCCGCCGTTTGGTTGAGGTGGCTAAGCCTCTCTATGCGGCCGCTGCCTCTCCAGCGGTGAGGGGAGCGCGGCAGTACTCTGTGAGGGGAGCCGGTCACGCGGTCTCCGGCTCCCGCTCGGAGCCGCCTGAAGCGGCTTTGAGCGGTCACCCGCCTCCCTCTCCCTCTCCTTCAGTGCTGCGGGCCTGGCTGTCAGGCGCGACGGCCAGCCCTGCTAGCACATTCCGCCGGCATTAATTTAATATAAGCAGCGGGTCCGGTGCATCGGCCCCCGCTGCAGATAGCCCCGCCCCGTCGCCATTTCAGCAGGCGCAGCAGCCATTAGCCCCCCTCCCACAGCTTTAGGAGCTGGGGGGGGGGGAGCTCGGCTGCAAGGGGCAGTAGTGTAGTAACAGAGCTCCAAGGGAGAGGCAGTGTATTAGCCTCTCCCATAGCAGGAGCTGTAGATATAAATGTGAGTGAGGTAGGGATGATAGGGGATAATTATAATTCTCCAGGGCCTGCAGTGGCAGGTTCACATTTGACAGGGGGATTACTTAGGATCCCCTCCCCCTCCTTCCTCTCAATTTTTATCCCAGGCAGGTGTGGGCTTTCAGCCCCCGAGCGTGTCATGGTCCCCATATTTCAGCCGGGGGGCTCAACGGGGTGTAATGCATTTGCCTTTGGCCAGGCAGCAGCACTTGTTTAGCCCTCATTTAGGTCAGTTTCTTCATTTATGTCCGTGGTATCAGTCATATACTGTACCTCAATTTATGCAATTTTCAGCCCCCCCGCAGGCAAGCAATCAATATGCACATTGGTTGCAGCCTGCGTCTAATAAATTAATGGGCGCTCATCGGTTAGGGATGCCACCCTTGCCACAATTTCCTACAACGGCCAGACCTCCGTCACCACAGCAGTCGGAGAATATTACGCGCGTGCAATCTCATGTACGAGCGCCATCGGTGGTAACTGGCGGGTCAGAAGGGCCGGTCAGGCAGGAAGTAACGCTGTTTCGTTGAGTCCGCAGGTTTTGACTTATAGTGCAGCTTCGTTGGACACGTCTCGTCGCACAACGAGGGACAAGAAGTCGCAGGAGAAACGGACGCAGGTCCTTCTACATCTGGAACTGGTGAGAAAAATGTAGTAGTTTAGTTTAGCGCAATTCTTTCTCATTCTGACGAATCATCTGATACGTCTAGTTCGCTGGAGAATCCGCGTAAATTTATGCGGACATTTGTTCAGCCCTTAGAGGGAAACGTAAAAGTTCAAAGGGAGGGCGTAGCGTAGCGATGCAGCTCGGCTCCTGATGCAACTGGGGATAACGTACATTGCGCGAATACAGCAATACTAAGAGGAGTTAGGTCTAAGGTTAGGAAAATGATAAAGAAAGGCCGATTTGTAGACATGTTTGCGATTACGCATGATGCTAAAAAAGCGGTAGATACAGCAAAGGCTGGGGGGCCTGCTGCTGAGGAAGCAAGAAGGAGTTATCCTAACTGGCTTGCGGGAATGTATATATTTGTGGCCTGCTATATGGGGTCTCGTCCGTCAGAATTTATGAATGTTCTGAAGTATTTTCATCTGATACATAATATGTATCCGACGGTGAGGCGCAATGTATGGAGGCAGTATGACGAGTTATTTAGGTTTAATAACGTGCAATGTAATAAAGGAACATTGTGTCGATATAGGCACGTCTGTATGCTGTGTGATGGAAATCACCAAGCAAAGGACTGCAACAGATCAGTCAGCGGGTAGAGGTGAACAGAGAACCGTCCCAAAATGAGGCAGAGCCACCAGTGATTTTAGAAGTTTTAGAACGGTGGTCGGGCCGCTATATCATCTTTAGGGAAGAGGTGGCAATTTTATTACAAAGTTTTAAATTCAGTTTCAATCTACCTGTAGTTAGGCCAGTTATAGTTTTAGCTAGAAGAAACCTAAAATCAGCTAGAGATTTTCCAGAGATCGTAAGAGTGAAGATTGCAGCGGAAGTGGCTTTAGGGCGTATGTGTGGCCTTTGCGAAAGTCCACCTCTGGCTGAGTTTTGCGTTTTCACCATTGGGTGTAGTTCCAAAGAAGGAGCCGGGAAAGTTTAGGATTATTCAGCACCTTTCCTACACGGAAGGGGGCTCAATAAATGAGGCTCTTGACCCTACTTTGTGTAGCGTTAAATATCAGTCTTTTTTGAGGAAGCTGTGGCTAGGTTTAAAGGTTTCGGTTCGGGTGCGCTGTTAGCGAAAGTAGATGTAGAATTAGCTTTTAGACTGTTGCAGCTGCATCCTGATTCGTTTAAGATATAGGTTTCAAGTTGGATGGTAAATTCTTTATAGATAGTGTTTGCCTATGGGTTGTTCAGTTTTGTGTTCTTATTTTGAAGGTTTTAGTTCATTTCTGCAAGGCACCGGTCAGTTGGGAGTCGCCCATTATTTGGATGATTTCTTGTTGGCAGGTACTGCGGGTAGATCAGTATGCCAGGAATTACTTTTTTTCGGTTCAGGCATTTTTTTCAGTTATGGGAGTACCGATAGCTAAAGATAAAACGGAGGGTCCGGTGGCCCGTCTGTCTTATATGAGCATAGAAATCGATACTGAGGCAGGCCTTTGTTGATTACCAGCGGAAAAAGTAAATCGTTTAAGGAGTTTGTTAAAAAAAAAAAAATTATTTCAGTTAAGAAGATGACGTTTAAGCAAGTACAGTCACTACTTGGTTTATTGAATTTTTCATGCAGGGTCATTCCGATGGGTAGGATTCTTAGTCATAGATCGGAAAGAGCCACAGCAGGGATTAGGAAATCTCACCATTTTATTCGGATTTCACTAGATTTGAAAGGAGATTGTAAGGATTGGTGGAAATTTTTGAGTTAGCTCAATGCTGTACGCGTTTGGGTGCACGAAAAAGTGAGTAATTGTGAGCTGCAATTTTCACGGATGCATCAGGGTCAGTAGGTGTCGGCGCGTATTTTGAAGGAGAATGGGTGCCGAAGCTTGGTCTGAAGAGCGGTGCACAAGGAAGCTTACTGATAGTATGCTTTTGCTTGAGCTTTTTCCAATTATTGTTGCGGTTGAGATATGGGGCTTAGGAGTCAGAGGATTTTATTCTGGTGTGATAATTTAGGGGTGGTTCAAGCGATCAATAATCAAAAATCTTCGTGTTTGCATGCTTTGAAGTTATTAAGGCATTTGACCTTTAGGTGTTTGCAGTTGAATATAGATTGAATGCTAGGCATGTCCCGGGCGTTGAGAGTGAGATAGCAGATGCTTTGTTTCGTTTTCAAGGGGATAGATTTAGAGCATTAGCCTCAGTGGCTAAAGTAGAAGGTTTATCATTGGCCTGATTTTGTATGGCAGATCATCAATCCAGTATGAAAGCTTTAGCATTGAAAGCATTGGCCCTGGGAACTTTGAGATCATATTCCACAGCTTGGAATGATGGGCAGGCGTACTTGAATTCTGGAGTAAGTACGATGCTATTTTGGAATTTGTATGGTTATGGCAGGAGAGGGGGCGTTCTAAAGCAGCTATGTCGGGTGCCTTAGCAGGAATTTCATATTTTCGCATTTGGAAGGGTTGTCAGATCCAACTAAATCTTTTATTTTATCAAAGGCTTTGAGGGGTTGGGCTAAGGAGCAAGCAGGTGTAAGTGATGCGCGTAGACCAATCGACATCGAGTTATTGAAGGATTTAATTATCGCTGTTTTTGGTATTGCATTAGGGGAATTTGAGGTGGCCCCCTTTTTAGTTTAGCCTTTTTCGGAGCTTTAAGATTAGGTGAGTTAGTGGGAAAAAGCAAAAAATTCAGTAGATTCAGGTATATCAGCTATATAAAATACACCTTTCCAAAAAGGATCAACTAGGGAGAGGTAAATGGATTTCTGTTCCTATGCATACGGAGCCGAGCATTTGCCCAGTAGGACTAGCAGAGGCTTATGGCCGGAGTCGTCCGAAAGGGGGAGAATGGTGGTTGGTTCAGGAGGATCTGAATCCTTTATCTAAATTTAAATTTACAAGTGTTTTCAATAAATGTTCTGATAGCTTTGGACCTTCCACGGGAGAGTTATGGGACCCATTCTTTTAGAATAGGCGCAGCGACTTGCGCGGCATCGACAGGTTCTTCCAGCGAAGATATTAAAAGGTTAGGGCGGTGGAAGTCGGTTGCTTATAAGGGATATGTTAGGAGCAATAAGTTGCATTAAGAATACGCATCCTGCGAGTTTGTTGTTTGGGAATCCCAGGGCCATAAGCCACCCGCCTTTAAAGGGGGATTGGAGTTCTTTTCACCTTTTTCCTCACAACATTTTTGAGGTTTGGTGTTGTTCACCTCCATCTGGGTCGCCTAAACAACTAAGTTCTTCTTACCCCTCCCTCTTTTCCTCTGGTATTTCGTTAAATATTAAATAATATTGATTGCAATTTTCTTTGTTGACTGTTTTTTTTATTTTATTTTTTACTACAGGGTTTTTTTTTTTGTCATTATCAAGCCGGGTGTGGATTTGTAGGTCATTCATATGTTTATTGGGCCAGTAGGCATAAGATGTCCAAGTTGTTTCCCTTTGAAGTGAAGTGGATAGGTTTAAGGGGAATGAGATGGAGTAACCTATTGAGTGTGCTCTGGGACCTTGAAGAAAAGTGGGGTGCCCCTGATTGTTTGTTGATTCATTTGGGAGGTAATGATTTCGGTACTTGTAAAGGTATAGAACTTATTAACGCCATAAAAAGGGATTTTTTAGATAATCACGGAACATGGGCCTTTGGTTAAGGTGATATGGTCTGAAGTAGTACCGCGTAGATATTGGAGGGGCACCCAAGGGGGGAGTGGCTTTAGATAAAGTAAGGAGGAAACTCAATGCCGCAACCTCCAGATATGTCATTATTTTAGGAGGAAAAGTTGTTAAACATCCAGATTTGCGTTACGAGAAGGAAGATTTTTATAGGTTGGATGGAGTTCATTTATCTGAGAGCGGTTTGGAGTTATCTGTCACAGCCATATTGAGGTGTTTAAAGGAGGTTTGAGGTTTTAGGTAGGTGGCGGTTTTCGTAGTCTAGAGCCTCCGAATTTGGCGGAAAGCAGTGCTATTCGGCGGCTTAATTTAGCGCAGCAGAGCTTGGCTAGCATTTCCCCTTTGAGAAAAGGCGAGTCGGTCACTACCTCAGGGGAGGACCAGGTCACCATCTTATGGAGGGACCAGCACTGTGCCAATTAAGGGGAGATGGTTCTACCCAGGACGGATTGCGCAAGGGGCGGAAACTCCGCCCCATTTGTTTAAAGATTAAAGTTTGAAGCCATGGCCGAGTTGACACTGCTTTTTCGCCACCGGTGAATAATATTTTCAATTCTGATTCGAATTTAATAAATCTGGCTGTGACCTCCAATTTTTCCAATTAATACAGTTGTCTGTGTCATTATTTCTAGGTTTATTGGTTCTAATTTGTGTAATAAATAAAACATATGGGTGACTTAAAAGGAACGAAAGACTGCATAGGATAGAGTGAATATAAGCACCCTGTTTGTTTATGTAACTAAGCTAGATAGATCTGGTTTTTGTGTTGATATTAGTTGATAGGTCACTGACGTTTGTCAATCAAATAAGTTAGCCAATGAGAAGGGTTTAGGTAGGCGGGTTATATTAGTTTATTTAAGTGAGGGCTGAGGTAATCTAATTCCTCTTGCCATTTTGTGATCCCACCCACCCACCCGGCAATTTGAACTTCGGTTTAAAAATTAAAAGTTTTGGTTTTTCTTTTTTGAAACTTTTCGTTGGAATAATGAGTTATTATTATTCCAGCAAGTGCGAGGCGCAGCGGGCGGAAAGCAGTGCTATTCGGCGGCTTAATTTAGCGCAGCAGAGCTTGGCTAGCATTTCCCCTTTGAGAAAAGGCGAGTCGGTCACTACCTCAGGGGAGGACCAGGTCACCATCTTATGGAGGGACCAGCACTGTGCCAATTAAGGGGAGATGGTTCTACCCAGGACGGATTGCGCAAGGGGCGGAAACTCCGCCCCATTTGTTTAAAGATTAAAGTTTGAAGCCATGGCCGAGTTGACACTGCTTTTTCGCCACCGGTGAATAATATTTTCAATTCTGATTCGAATTTAATAAATCTGGCTGTGACCTCCAATTTTTCCAATTAATACAGTTGTCTGTGTCATTATTTCTAGGTTTATTGGTTCTAGTTTGTGTAATAAATAAAACATATGGGTGACTTATGTGTTCTGAGAAAGCTCAGATCTGTTTCCTTCTGGTTATACTATTTATGTGTCATGTATGAAGGACTTTTAACCTTAACATTTGATAAATAAAGTTCATTTTTCAACTACAACCTACACTATAGAGCAGTGGTTCTCAACCTTAACAGTCACATTTTAAGGATTCATGTCTGTGATAGCAGGTGGAATAATTACTGGCCCAGCAACATAGATTAACTCAAATGTACGTTAGTAAAGAATACATGACTTATTTATGGAACTTGAGGGTTGAAGTTGAAAACCCCTGCTATAGACCATGTATAGTGTTAATTATTAATACTATGGGTGGGATGCATCAAGCATCATATTTTGCTTGCAATACATTCTTCCACACTTTGCAAGCATAACAGTATTTATGAATGCTGTATGCTTGAAGAAAATCCCAAAGGACAGCTCTTGTGGCAAGACCTGTCCTTAGCGGTGATAGGACTACTGTGTTTATTACCCGATGTCCTATCTGCGCATGCGTGGGCTAATGGTTGTGCCATGGGGGGTGTTGGGAGGGATCCATCTGTATCCTTGTTCGGGGGGTGGGGGACCAGGATCTATCACATTCCGGGGCAGGTGCATATTCGTTACGTGGCCGCACTTCAGAAAACTGCATTTTTGGAGGTTGGCCACATTTTAAAACTTACATGTGTACGTGTATAAGGAGACAAATATGGGGGCCAGTGATAGGTTCTTCTGCTGCTCCCCAAGACTCCCAGACTTACTGCAAATGCTATATGGAACTTAGATTGTGGATTGGTGCCCACGTCTGGAAAATAAAAACATTCCAGTTCAGGCATGCTGGCACTACTGCTACATCAACGACTTACCATGATCAATAACAAAAAATGCAAGCTGCTCATGATCAATCTATTTACCCTATCACAGGTGCGTAAAAGGGAGGGGTTAATTAAAAAAAGAAATATAAAAAACGCAGATAAAAGCAATGCTGAAGTATAGGTCACACAGATTTGCAAATATATTGTAATCTACCTGCCATAGCAAGGTACTTCTGTATCTGGTGGTCCTACTCCAGGGTTGGACTGGCTCACAGGGGTACAGAGGAAACCCCCAGTGGGCCCTACTGCTTGCAGGAATCCGTTCGACGCATCGACCTACGCTAGATTGACAATGTAAAGATCAACAACACATGATCGACCAAGTAAAGATCAACAGATACAAAACATCCACAAACACATGATCGATAGGTACTCTAGATCGACAACATACATATCGACAACATCACAACTTCGACAAATCACAAACAAGAGAAACAGTACATCTACACACGTGATCAACAACATGAAAACTCGACAAAACAAATGATCGACAAAGCAAACATAGACAAGCCTTCCTCCTCATCTAGGGATCAGGTTCCAGACTGTGTACTTGAATTATACATTATACATATGTTACCTTATACTGCACAGGTCTATGGTGTATTTTCTACAGTGCATTTCTAGCAGTATTCAATGAATACTGCATGCACTAGCAGTATTTAATGAATATATTTATCAAGGGGCCCATGCACTCTCTACTGGTTAGGCAAACCAATATGGTAGTTGGACACCCTCCCCCTGGAGACCAGCCATACCCCTAAACATGGGCCCCTACAACTGCATTCCCCCGGTGGACCCTTCATGCCCCAGTCAGACACTATCCTACTCTACGTAATAATAGCCCGCATATTGGGCCATATATTCACGTGTTACTAACTTGGGGGCTATTTCACCTGGAGGCACCTCATGATCCTCCAATATGGCACTAGGATCAGCATTCCATACAACTATCAATGTACTGTGATTGCTGGTCCTGCATATGTCTGAAGTATTACAAACACTGCACTTTGCATGAGGCAGAACTTAAGTGCTAATTATGCCATTTTCATGGGCTGGCCACACTCTCTCTAAAATCAGGCATTTAGGACCCCCCACTTCCCAACTCATCCACCCCTAAGAAATCCTGCATTTGTCCCTGAACTTGTAACTTTAAGGGAGGTCCGGTGCATTTTTTCATAGAAAAAAAAGTACTGTGACTATGGCTCTAGAATTATTCTAAAATACCAGGCAGATGTGTATCTATTCTGCCAGTCTGGGGAGTTGAAGAGAGTTGTTCAGGATGCAGCAGACCCTAGGCCTGATACAGAGAAGAATGCTACTGCAGTTTTATATGCAACACAACTGCAGATATCAGCAAGTGACGCTGCCATCCAGAAATCAAAAGAGATGCACACCGCAATGACTGCAACTCATTCGCAATTGCGTATGTATATACAGCCTATACGTGAAAACAGGAAACATCGATCTAAGGGTAGGCCTATGGGTGCGCAGACTGGCCTGCAGCAGTAGTCACGTAAGCGCCGTGTTTTGTATGCTAGAGTCCGCAGGTGATGTCAGACACACGCCCCAAAAATGGCAATGACACACCTGCGTTTTAACAAACACTCCCACTAACACCATGTTAAAACCCCCAAACGGTCACTTCCTGTCAATCACTTTGCGAAAGAATCTTCACTGCTTGCGGATCTGCAACAACATCTTGCCATATGCACAATGTGAACGCAGCACATGCGCAGTCTGCCGATAATCGCTCATTTCCGTGGAACATTGCTTTGCGCACTTCTCTGCATCAGGCCCACTGTATCAATTTTATTTACATATATTTATTATATTTATTTGATTTACTTTTTTAAAACACTTTGAGACTGCAGAGTTTTCTCGCCTTTATGACCAGACGCAAGGCCGAATTCAATTAGCCCCGTTAAATTAACAGTGGTGAAAAAGGTTGATAGCCTCGGGCTTTATTGTCTGAGGCCATTCAATACCAGCACCTTTTTCACCAGAACCCCTTCTTAACACCCGATAACATAATGTTAACACACAGAATCCATGAAAAGTTCACAGATTTTTGCATTAATGGGGTTGCACCCATTAACCCCCTATTTATTGGGGACTTTTTTTTTGCGTCTCTTCAGATGCGAAAAAACTTTGGGGTACTTGGATAGCTCCAAGTCTAATTGGATAGCCTGGGGGATTAATTAGTCAGCAGTAAGTTACCGCAGACAATTGAATTCCCCCTAAATGTAACTTATTGCAATGCCTCGATTCATTGGCATAACTTTAATTATTTTGTACACTTTGAGATACATTATCATCATTATAGGCTCTGATGAATCTCCCATGCACACTATTAATATTAGATGCAGATTACTATGGATCTCATAGTGTTAGTAGCAGGAGAGATTGAGTCAGGACATCATACACACCTGCTACGCTCCACAACCAAAAGAAGGGATTCCTAGTGACATCATCATGACATCACCAAGTTACTCTGCAATATCCCACAGGCTCTCTTATGCCTTCTGATAAATTATTTTGTTCCAACTTCTTTAGAGGGTTCTTTGACTTTCACTTATTACTCTGATCCATCTTTTTATAGTCAGTATATATTTACATTGGGTTAGAAATATAAGGCCTCTAGGCACTGCATTGTTTTACTGTGGTTGGTTATGAGTCAGAACAAATTTGTCAGTAATGCAGTAATTAAACTATGGCCTAGTGTCTAGTCCCATGAAGATTCTAGTTAATGTGCTCATTACAAATGACTTAGGATTTCAGGCCACAGGACATCACAGCATTATTTTAAACTTACCCTATTATTATTTTTTTTTAATTGATTTATAGTAACTTATTTGTCCATCATAAATGTCACTCCAACAGCAATGAGTCTATTATATTATATAGCCAATAGACCCCCTTGTGCAAATGAAATGGGGGCATGGCTTACCAGAGAGGGCGTATTGCATTATGGAAGACCACCAGTCACATTTCCGGAGATGCTGGGCTGCCCCTGGAGACTATGGCTGTACTGCCGACTCCTTATCAGTGACAGGAGAATGTTGAACTAAAGTACCCAATTCTTGTCACTACGGAGGAGTTGGCATTTTGGTGTCACCCCCTGGAAGGGTGACAACTGGGCCCAGCTCACCCTTGCAGCAGACCACAAAGTTACCACCATTGACTATAATGGAAGATCGCGATCCTCCATTATAGCTGATGTGCTCTGCCTGATTGACAGGCCAGGAGCGCACAGCCAATCAGGAGAGTGCTATGACGTGGTGCTCCCTGATTGGCTGGCGGGTCTCCAACTGACAGAAGTCACGAGGGGTCCCGGAATTCAGGGGAAAGGGGATCCATGTGTAAACATGGATCCCCTTTAGTGCAACGGGTCGGGATTTTCGGTTTGTTATCTTTTTAACCCCTGGGATGGGGGGTAATGTCACGGATACAGGGGCCAATATAAAGGTGTCCCCCGGCTTTGGCATTATGTCCCTGGCTACTGGATCCCGGTGCTGGTTTTTAAAATACGGGGGGACCCCCTACATCTTTTGTCCTGTGTATTTTTGGAACCAGGACCGGACCAAGACCCCAATGCTGGTTGTATAAATACTGGGGACCCCTACGCATTTTTCCCCCGGTAATTTAACAACCAGGACCGGCTCATAGAGCCCAGGGCTGGTTATGCTTAGGAGGGGGGACTCAACACAATTTTTTTTTTTTTTTTACATTTTAGCTATTCCACACACTTTTGAACAGTGAAACATGCACGGATCTCACTGATCCATGCATGATTCTCCAAACACGCCAGCCAGAAGCTGGTCTATTTGAAAGTTCTATTTCTGTACGAATTCCATGCTTTTCCGTCAGTGTTTGCCTATTGTCGGCAGTGATTGAGAATACGAATCTTTAGTAAATTACCGAGTTGTATGAAGTGTATCTGAAAATCCAACCGTATTTAACCGATGGTCTATTGATTCGTATTTGTGTGGACGGCAGTGTATCTCAATATGAATATCCCCAACACTGCAGAGATTTATGTTTAGTAAATTACCGAGATGACTCTTAGAGAAAAAAAACAAACTCGAATGGATTCGGGACCTTAGTAAATATACCCCTTAATGTCTAGTTACACATAGCTGAACTTGTGCTGGAAAGTGGATTCCCGTTGGTTATAAGCAGTGTAGGTGATTGTATGTATGCAAATATATTTTATATACACGCTCACACTGAAAATGCTGTATTCTCCCTCACAATAAAGACATCAAACCACAATTTGTGCCTACATTTAGCCCACAAAATCCTATCTACCTCTGCATATACTGAGCAAACAGTATCCAATCCTATAAGGTACAGACTACAAAGTGTAAAAATAAATGACAGCATTGATCTGAACATTAAAAACTGAAAGGACCCCACTGACAATTTATTAAATTACAGAACACGTCATTAAGCCTTTATTTACACCTTTTACGGGTAATTAGCTCAAACGTAACATTACGATGAAGGTGCTAATGTGGTGCGCAGGAGACTGTGATAAGAAGATGATAACATTTTATTATCAGATAGTGCAATTAGCATCTGTTCCCATCCAGCATTTTGTTTACATGAATAACTAATGAATGTACATGTATAACTATGTAACATGGGGTGCTCAGGTGTATATCTCATGAGGCCACTTAACTACACAGTTTGCAGGGGCATTCCTAATCCCAAAATCACACACCTCTCTGACAAAGCTCTTTCACCTCGGGCCAGGTCAGGCGATCTTAAGTAATTGGTGCGACCCAACAAATTTGTCATTTTGTTTTGACAACTAATAGTTTTATTTTTCTTTTGTTGATTACACCTCATCTGTAACTAAATCTTTATTTTTAAGTACTTTGCAGTGATTAGGAAGTTCTTAATGTAAATAAGTGTGCTCGTTACACTGGGAAAAAGCAAACCAGTTGAAGCTAACACTTTACAGTCATAGGCTACGGTTAGCTCTAGGCTATTCCTAGCCAGTTGCTCCCACTAATACAGAGAAACGGTTATCTCTTACTACTTTATACGGGGGTCTATGTACTAAGACTCGGAGAGAGATAAAGTGGAGAGAGATAACGTTTTTTTTGTTTTTTTTAAACCAAGCCTGTAACATGGCAATAAGAAGCTGATTGGCTGGTATTTTACCTCTCTAAACTTTGTCTCTCCAAGTTTTAGTACATCTGCCCCATATGTCTTCTCTCTCCTAACTGTCTCTGCTGTCTGACTATGCTTTTCAAAGAGATAAGTGGAAGTGGGGTTACATTTATATTAAGTTCCCCCACATCCTTCTGCACACCATAAAATGTGAGGGGTAACTTGGACTAAGTTTTTTTTAAAGAAAGCATTATAAGACAACAACTAGGCTCTGGCCATCAAAATCAACTAAACAATGAGACAAAGAGCCAATTACTGTCCTAGGATACCAGAGAGCGGAGATATAAATCCTAGTAAGTCTAACAATAGGATCCCTGTGAAATAAACAAATTCAGTGGTGGATTAGGCTGATCTGGGGACATGGGCTGTGTATACAATATACCACATGTGTGTCTTGACTATCTGTCAAATGTACATCTTGTAGAGTGGAATGGTTCTTCTACCGTAGTCTACACAGTGCAGCATAGTGTAACTTGTCAACCCTTAGGTAGAAATCACTGCATTGTAGTAAAGACAAAAAATAAAATAAAAAAGGGAGAAAATTTGGGCTGCCAAATCATTTGCTTTAAAACACATTAGCGTGTGACTTGATACAGTATAAGAACAGAGCAGTTCTTCATATTGGAAGTACCATCAACAGCATGCCAGGTTATTTAGGAGACTGACTCCTTTTTGAGGAAAATGAAAATCGAGCCACTTTGTAGAATTCGACAGTGACAAAAAATTGACAGACATCTGATTAGAATGAGAACTCAGTCTGTTCTTATTACCTGGGTCATACACCAGCTGACCTTCACCAGTGCACTGTACCACCTCCGTCATCTAATCAGACCACTTTCCAGGAGTCTAAAGATGGATTTGTGAATCATATAACGTCTACTTCTTTCAGATCTGTACTAGATATATTTTGTATCCACATTTTTTTTACAGATACAGTATATTCAAAGATTTACAGAGGAATTTACATTTTTCTTCTCACTATTTTGACACATACATTTAGCACAATATATTTTATGGTGCATGTAACATGGAAATGAGTGTGCTATAGAAGATCTACAATGTCTAGGTCAACAGTCATAAGGTCAACCCCATATAGTCGACATGCATTAGATTGACACTGAGAAAAGATCGACATGTATTAGGCCAACACTGACAAAAGGTCAACACAGGAAAAGTCAACAGGTACAAAGGTCAACACATGAAAACATCGACACAGGAAATAGTTGACACACAAAAGGTCAACACAACATTTTTTTATTTTTTTTGGTGTTGTTTTCACTGTCAGAGCACAGGGAACCCCAAGTAGTGTACTACATTCACTTGCATGGCTCGCTTCACATGGGGACTATTCCCACTTGTCGTCCATGTGGATGTAAGAATGAAAAAGATGTAAAACTGCAAAAACACTTAAAAAGCTGTGTCGACATGTGCTGACCATTGCCATGTTGACCATATAAACCTGTCGACCTTTTGTACCTGTTGATCTTTGCCTGTGTTGTCCTTTTGTGAGTGTCGACCTAATGCATGTTAACCTTTTGTGAGTGTCGACCTAATGCATGTTAACCTTTTGTGAGTGTCGACCTAATGCATGTTAACCTTTTGTGAGTGTCGACCTAATGCATGTTAACCTTTTGTGAGTGTCGACTTAATGCATGTTGACCATATGGGGTTGACCTAATGACTGTCGACCTAGACATTGTCTGTCTATACTAGTGGTTCAAAAACTCTTGTGAATCACAGCGCCCTAGAGTATCAGAATTTTTCTCACGGCACCCCTAGCCCAAACGTTTCTTATTGAGAAATTTAGACAGAAATAGTAAGTAAATTGTGTTTATATGTCATCCTTTGTGGTGAGGGAGAAGAGTCACCTCTGCTTGTCCACATATTTTGTGATTAGCAGCCACCAGCACTAGTTTTGCCTATTACATTGACCCTAACATTTTTTAATTGGTCCTGGACCACCAACCCAAGGCACCCCTGCAAGTGCCTGAGGCACCCTAGGGTGCCTAGGCACACAGTTTGAGACCCACTAGTCTATACATTGGAACCCATGGAAATTTGCTCATTTGAATCATTCAACTAATCTATAGCAAATTTCTAGACTTGTGGTTTGCTTCTCTTGCTCAGGTGACTATGGCCTGATTCAGATATGTACACACACCCTATACTTTGCATACAACTCTGATGTTTGGTGGATGGCGCAAGCGAGTTTTTGCAGTGCTCTTATGCGAGATCGCTCACACTACCCCCTAAGCGGCAGCATGAGTGACATAATGCGGCCATTTGGAGGTGGGGAGAAAGTGGCTCAGAGACCATTTAGCAAAACAGGGGTGTTTTGCTCCTGTTTGTAGGCATGACAAAGCCAGGGTCTGGCCCCTGGCAGCGTGAACTCCCCAGCCTTCCTGAGTATCTGTAGGCGGATGTTCATACAAGTGATGCTGAGTCTCCGGAGCACAGAAACTGGCAGGAGGGGTCTATTTGCACAAAACATCTCCTACTAGATTTCCATTCATTAACACACTGCGGACCTTATTCAGAATTGGGAGCAATTGCATTTTGATGCCTGTCCAGAGTTGGCCACAAATGTCAGATACATCCATCTCTGCATAAGTAGCAAATGCACCAGCTCCCCCCTGAAAATAACGTGAGCAGATGCCCCAGAATACAACAGCAGGTGTGACTTGACTGTGAGTACACCTTTCCTATAGATAACAATAAATGGGCAAATAAAATAAAGAAAAATAAAGACCCCAACTTACATGGACACACAAATGTAACATTTTAATTTGCACCAGAGGGTGATTACCTCCATGTCCTCACGCTCTTGTGTGTGCATTATGTACATCCTGCACTGAATCAGGACCTGCAAGCTCTTCATTAAAATGTTGGCCGTTAGTTGACAGATTAGTTGCAATAAGATATATTGATATTTTTGTTATTGTCACAGAACATATAATGAAATAAAAAATATGGACTAACTAGGCAGATATATTGGTAAATACTGTAAGAAACACATTTAGTTTGCAATTACTGGCATTGTGCTAGCTGTGCAATCAGTGTCATTAGCTATCTGCTATCACAGGACCACCCACCGTGCCTGTTTGTCCTACTGCATCCACCTCCTTACAGGTACATTTAGTACCTAATCCTGGCATATTCTCTATTTAGCTAAACACGAAAATCAGCTGATCCTATCCCAGAGGGAGCACATTGTGGAACTGGGGACTGAAAATGAAGGTAGTTTGTAGGCTGCAAATCTGAAATGAAGAATAACACTTATCAGATTACAGACAAGTAACTTCATTAAATAAAAATGAGCACACAATAATTTCCCAGGTTTTTTGTGTACCATGCTGAAATACAATACTCTATAATAATATTGATGTTATTGTCTTGAAGTGACCACACAGACATGCATTTTCAGGCCAGTTTTGTAAGAAAATCCATGGTGTGTTTATATATACATATATATACATATATATATATATATATATATATAATAGGAGATCCTTTTTGCGCTCTAAAATTGGACCTATACCTTTGATTGTACTCAATAATTTTATATATATATATATATATATATATATACATACACACACACACTATATTTACAGGGTTCCGGTATGATTGGTCAACAATGTTAAGGTCGACAGTCATTAGGTCGACCACTATTGGTTGACATTGACATGGTTGGCATGGACAAATGGTCGACACATGAAAATAGTCGACACATGAAAGATCTACACATGAAACTGTCTACATGGATTTTTGAACTGTTTTTGCTGTCATTTTTTCCATAACATAACCAGGAACCCCAATTAGTGTACCGCGTCCCCTTTCATGGCTCACTTCGCTCATCATGCTGTGGGCAAGGTGCCTCGCTCCGCTACCACTGTGCTCGGCACAGGTTACTATTCCCAATCGTAGTCCACGTGGATGGTAAAGTATGAAAAAGTAAAAAATCTTTTTTTTCTCTCCAAAAAGCCATGTCAACCTTTTCATGTGTCGACCTGTCATGTGTTGACAATTTGTACATGTCAAACATGTCAATGTTGACCAATAGTGGTTGAACTAGTGAGTCTTGACTATCTGAACGCATACCATATTGCAGTAATCATCACAGTTCAACCATTAACATCACTACACCCATTGTAACCCAGTTGTTGCAGAATGCTGGGACACAATTGGATCAGCAACTGATCCTACCACATGTGTGATCACATTGCGCTGATCTGGTTGCAATCATTGCATGCAGGCACACAGTGTTGGACTGGGGCATGATGAAGGGCCCACCGGGGGAAAGCAGTGATAGCGGCCCATACTTAGGGGTGTGGCCAGCCTCCACAGAGGCTTGAAATACACAATAGTCTAGTGCAGTGTAATGCAACATATCTACCATGTATAATACAAGTGCACAGTCTGGAACCTGATCCCTAGAGGAAGGAGTGGGCACTCAGGCAGAGGGGCCTACTGGTGGTTTCCCTGGAACCCCCGTGGGCCAGTCTGACCCTGCAGGCACAGTAAATATAGTCACCGCCAGCACCAGAAATTCTGCCATATGCAACAATAACCAAATCCACTGGATTTAATTTCCTAATTATGTATTTATATTAACTTTTTTCCTATGCAATTTACATGTTTTATGCCTATGCACTGTATGGTGCTACAGAACCTTATAATATAAATCAAAAGGTAATAATAATAATAATAATAATAATTATTATTATTATTATTATTATTATTATTATTATTATATCTGTCTATCTATCTATCTATCTATCTATGTACTGTAGGCGTGAATGGGTCAATATATGAAAGCTTTCACAAGATGATATCATTATTAGGTTAAGAAACGTTCCCAGATGCCAGATTTCAGGAACACTCAAGTCCTTCCTTAGTTGTAATATGTTTTTATGCAACATGCTCTTTCCTTCCTCAGGGTGAGGAAGGAACTTCAATGGCTCTTAACTGTAACATCTAAAAACATTCATTAGCCATATAAAGGTATTATACTTAAAACAAACATGTGTTGTTTTTCTTGTATGACTTGGCAAGTGATGACTAAGAACATTCTAAGTGTAATAGTTTCTAAATCATTATCAGGGGAAAGAAACAAATAAATGAAAACATAGATAAGTTCTCTGACATCCATCCTGTTGTGTCCTAAAATTGCTTTTACATTTTCATTTATTCTAATAAGAATAAGCAAAGAGGAAATTAAATATTATAGGTGATACTGAGTCACATATAAGTGTTACATTCTAAACAGTTAAAAACTGTTACTTTTGTTTAAGCTTGAAAAAATATAGTAAAATATAGAAAGTTGTCAAGTAACAAAAGCTGTGCATGTTACAGACAGGGGACTGATTCAGCGATGGATGCAGCCACGCGTCTGTACGCAGTGGCCATCTGGTCTGCGGACGCACAGCGGCAGCAGTGCACGTATGCAACCCTTCTTCTTGCAACCACATCTTGGAAGGATGCGGCCACAAAGTAATTGACAGCGGCAGGCATGGGTGGGCGGCATTTTGCAGGCGTGGAAGACAGAAACGGGGGCATGCCAGGAGTGGTTTTGGGGTGGCTGTGTGAGGTCACACGCAGCCACTTCAATTAAAACAAGGCGGCGGACCACCTGACAGCACAGCCAGGCTGCTCTGCCAGGGGTCAACCTTAATTTGATGCATCCGCAATTAAATTGCTGAGGCATCGTGAAGCGGTACCACACATGCTGGGCAGCCTTGCCCTGTGCTGAGCGGCCCCCAGTATGTGAGAAGATGGATGCAGATCTGGCTGCGTATGCAGCGATCTGCGTACATCTCTGAATCACCCCAGAAACTTTGTATATGTCTGTTAGTTTAATTGGGGTGGTCTTCAGTATGCCAAATGTCGGGATCCCGGCGCACAGTATACCGGCGCCGGGATCCCGACACCAGGCATACCGACAGCTATTCTCCCTCATGGGGGTCCACGACCCCCCCTGGAGGGAGAATAAATAGCGTGGCGCGCATAGTGCGCCACCGTGCCCGCAGCGTGGCGAGCGCAGCGAGCCCGCAAGGGGCTCCTTTGCGCTCGCCACACTGTCGGTATGCCAGCGGTCAGGCTCCCGGCGCCGGTATGCTGGTCGCCGGTAGCCCGGCCGCCGGCATACCATACTACAGCCGTTTCATTGCACACATTACTTATTTGCTTGGTTCAACAGATTGAAATGCTGTATAAAAGAAACATTAATGGGGGTAACCTATTAGAAGCGGTACTTTAAGGGGCTATCCTATTAGCCCCATTGCGGTGCGCTCCTCCTCCTGATCTCGGCACTTATCGGGGATTATGCTTCGGCATAACCTGCAATAAGCGTGTTTTCGAACGATCGCGGGTCCAATTATGGACAATCAAAACAGCCTTTAATTGGATACCACGATAACAGTGACGTGCGGTGGGTGAGGCAGGTGAAGCAGAGCATTTTTCCTGTCATACTAATGTTTGTGCCAGAGTTTTGACTGTATAAACTAGATGAACAATACAAATAATATGTTTGAAATATCTTCTTTGTATTATTCTAATCATTTTTATAGCCAACTGGAGTAAAAAGTTCAGGTGAGGCACTGCTTACCTTATCCACACATCCCTGATCAAAACTCACCAAAATTCCAGGAGTTTATACTGTGTAAATCTGGATCTGGGGCTAGCCAGTACCTCCTGAGCCATTCACCTCACCACATGTCCCTGCACGATAATGACTTCGGGGCTAATAGGATACTGCCCTAAGGGGTTGCTACTGTGCTGACCTTAAGCCTGTTTGCAGAACGTATTTTGCATATGTTTACACTGTACATGCTCTGGAACTGAACATATGCCAGTACGCAGATGACAACATGGTATGCATTGCAGTTGAGACTGAAGTGATGTAAATGGGCTGTAATGGGGCGTCCTTGTGAAGGCAGTTGTATGATATGCAGAGGCAGGGGCGGAACTACTGGCGGGGCAGGCAGTGCATTGCACTGGGGCCCCGCCGCACTCAAGGGCCCACAGCCGCCGGCCGGCATTACATGAATGAGTCACAATGACTCATTGTATGTCATGCCGCAGCCGCACACCAGCGCTCCCGTGACCCGCCCGTCATCCGCACACGAAGGAGGGAGGAGGGTCCGTCCCTCCCTCCCTCATATACAAACAGGTCACAGTGACAGTCTCTCAGTGAAGGAGAGAGCCGCAGCAGCGCTTTGTTACTGGTGGAGGCGCTGCTGCTGCTGCTCCTCTGCTTCACTATAGGCTGTCTCTGAGAACAGCCTATAGGGAAGCAGAGGGGCAGCAGCAGCAGCGCCTCCACCAGTAACACAGCGCTGCTGTGGCTCCCTCCTTCACCTCCCTCCTCCTTCTTCTCTACTGCCCGGGAAGCTGCACCGAGGAGCCTGAGCCAACAGAGAGGGTAAGTATAATTCTTCTTTCTTTCTTTCTTTCTTTCTTTCTTTCTTTCTTTCTTTCTTTCTTTCTTTCTTTCTTTCTTTCTTTCTTTCTTTCTTTCTTTCTCTTTCTTTTTTTATTTGTTGGGACTGCCTGCCGCAATGTGTAAAAAGGGGGGACTGCCTGCCGCTATGTATAAAAATGGGGAATCTGCCTGCCGCAATGTAAAAATGGGGAATCTGCCTGCCGCAATGTAAAAATGGGGAATCTGCCTGCCGCAATGTAAAAATGGGGAATCTGCCTGCCGCAATGTGTAAAAATGGGGATTCTGCCTGCCGCAATGTAAAAATGGGGAATCTGCCTGCCGCAATGTGTAAAAATGGGGAATCTGCCTGCTGCAATGTAAAAATGGGGAATCTGCCTGCCGCAATGTGTAAAAATGGGGAATCTGCCTGCCGCAATGTAAAAATGGGGAATCTGCCTGCCGCTATGTATAAAAATGGGGAATCTGCCTGCCACTATGTATAAAAATGGGGAATCTGCCTGCCGCTATGTATAAAAATGGGGAATCTGCTTGCCGCTATGTATAAAAATGGGGAATCTGCCTGCCGCTATGTGTAAAAAGGTAGAATCTGCCTGCCGTAATGTGTAAAAAGGGCACGCTATCTGCCGTTATGTGTAAAAGTGTATGGTGTCTGCCGTAATGTGTAAAATGGGGACGCTGTCTGCCGTAATGTGTAAAATGGGGACGCTGTCTGCCGTAATGTGTAAAAAGTGCACGCTGTCTGCCGCTATGTGTAACGAGGGCACGCTGTCTGCCGCTATGTGTAACGAGGGCACGCTGTCTGCCATTGTGTAAAAAGTGTATGCTGTCTGCCGCTATGTGTAACGAGGGCACGCTGTCTGCCGTTATGTGTAAAAAGTGCACGCTGTCTGCCGTTATGTGTAAAAAGGGGAATCTGTTCGCTGTAAGGAGTAAAAGGGTCTCTACCTGGTGTAGTGGTGCTACTGTGCGGCGTAATTTGAAGAATGGAGACTACTGTGCACCGTTTTATGAATTGGTATTATTTTGTGGACACACCCCTTCCCCACGAAGCCACGCCACTATGTATTTTTGCGCGCGCCTACGGCACGCACTGCCCATGGGGTGGACTTGGATGGGATGGGGGAGGGGGGCCCAAAGCATTTTGTTGCACCTGGGCCCACCGCTTGCTTGTTCCGCCACTGTGCAGAGGTGTGCGGAAGTGTACATACATATGTTTTCAGATGGATCTTTTGCACCTGGTATAGAGTCTCCATCTGGGACCCCTCATCCCTTTCTGGCAGCATATTAGAATGTGCGGTTGTGCGCTAGTAGACTGTGGCACTGTGCCAGAGTCTACTGCGCATGCACAAGTCTCCAGGGAAATAACGCGCCACCATTTTTCCTGCAATTTTTCCACTGTGCATGTACAAAATGCAGGGAAAATGGCAGTGATTTTGCGCGCTGCCGCTGCCAACACAGGACTCCAGAGAGTAAATAATGTGTGCAGCATGTGCAATATGGGCCCCTGGACCCAGGAGCCCATGTGTACCATGCACACTGCACAGATATGCTACTGGGGCTGATGAATGTGTGCACTGATGATGACAGGTATCAACCCGGTCAAATATAACCATTTACTTACGTGCACTCAGTGGCGTCATAAGGGGGGTGTGGGCCGCCCCTGGGTGTCACCCGCCGAGGAGTAACACCAAAATGCTGTCTCCTACTCAGTGACTGGAGCCAGGTACTGTACTGTAACATTATGTGCAGTACCTGGCTCCTGTCACCTTCCAGGAGCCACCACTGCAGCCATATGACTCCCGAACCCCAGAATCACGAAAACGGGGGTTTGAGCCGCGAGGCCATGCCCCTCCCACTATGCCACACCCCCTCCTGCGAGACCATTCCCTTGTTTAGCAGCCACCCACAGCGGGTGTAATCAGGGGCAGTGACGCCCGTGCGTGCACTCAATGTGGGACTAATTATGGCCAACTTGCCCCTGACTGTACAAATATTAGTGCACTCTTCCATTTGGTTTATTATGCCAGGTGAAGATGAGTCCAATGTTGAATATATAAAACTGGGGAGAGGGCCCATCGATTCAGGTCCATTTGCTCCCGAGTTCCACGCCAGGGTCACTGCATCCACAGTGATGTCTACTATAAACTTTCAGCTCAAGAACTAAAAAACCAAACTGGACATCACTGTAAAGTAAAAAGCTGTGTCCTCAGGAGAAATGGACCTGCATGGGCACCACTTATCTTTGGTCCACATAGCGGACACACCCTGCAGCTGCTGAAGTATTGCCACCAAAGGGAAGGCTAAAAAAATATCTACACTTGGCAGATCTCTATGAAGCCCTGGTTTCTTGTTTTTGACTGTTTTAACCTTTTTTTTTTATTATTAAAGGATACAAAAATACATTAACATAAATTGAACCTTATTTTGATTTGTAATTCCGTTCATGAAGACAATAATGAAATATATGTAGAGGAAAAACAACTTAATAAAAAAGAAGGGGTGTGTCATACATTTTATTGATAGGAATACAACCGGGTATCTGTTTGTTATGGCACCACCATATAGCCAATATGTCAGTATAGGGAAACCATACTACAAAATAGCGTTATGTGCCACTATGAAACCAGTGTTGTACCATATCGCCTCACATACCATCATATATCCAGTATACCTCCTTATAGCCTCACATACCATCATATATCCAGTATACCTCCCTGTAGCCTCACATACCATCATATATATCCAGTATATCTCCTTATAGCCTCACATACCATCATATATCCAGTATACCTCCCTATAGCCTCACATACCATCATATATCCAGTATATCTCCTTATAGCCTCACATACCATCATATATCTAGTATACCTCCCTATAGCCTCACATACCATCATATATCCAGTATATCTCCTTATAGCCTCACATACTATCATATATCCAGTATACCTCCCTATAGCCTCACATACCATCATATATCCAGTATACCTCCCTATAGCCTCACATACCATCATATATCCAGTATATCTCCTTATAGCCTCACATACCATCATATATCCAGTATACCTCCCTATAGCCTCACATACCATCATATATCCAGTATATCTCCTTATAGCCTCACATACCATCATATATCCAGTATACCTCCCTATAGCCTCACATACCATCATATATCCAGTATATCTCCTTATAGCCTCACATACCATCATATATCCAGTATACCTCCCTATAGCCTCACATACCATCATATATCCAGTATACCTCCCTATAGCCTCACATACCATCATATATCCAGTATATCTCCTTATAGCCTCACATACCATCATATATCCAGTATACCTCCCTATAGCCTCACATACCATCATATATCCAGTATATCTCCTTATAGCCTCACATACCATCATATATCCAGTATACCTCCCTATAGCCTCACATACCATCATATATCCAGTATATATCTCCTTATAGCCTCACATACCATCATATATCCAGTATACCTCCCTATAGCCTCACATACCATCATATATCCAGTATATCTCCTTATAGCCTCACATACCATCATATATCCAGTATACCTCCCTATAGCCTCACATACCATCATATATCCAGTATACCTCCCTATAGCCTCACATACCATCATATATCCAGTATACCTCCCTATAGCCTCACATACCACCACATAGCCATTATATTTTCATACAATTTCAAATGCCATTACATAGCCAGAATGACTCCATATAACTTCATATGGCATCATAAGACTGTTACACTTGTATATAGCTTTATAAGCTACTGTGCTGCATAGACAGTATGCTTCCGTATAGCTTTGTATGCTGCCACATAGACAGTATACCTCCATATAGCTTCACATGCCACCACATAGACAGTATACCGCCATACAGATTCATGTGCCACCACAGAGACAGTTTACTTCCATATAGATTAATGTGCCACCACATAATTAGTGTGCCTCAATATACCCTTGCATGCCACCACACAGGAAGTCTATCTCCATACAGGGGGTCATTCCGAGTTGATCGCTCGCTAGCAGTTTTTAGCAGCCGTGCAAACTCATTGTCACCGCCCACTTCATGTCACTCATTCTGCATTGTGCCGTGTGACTGAAAGCTTCGCTAGAACCTGTGCAAAACCACAAAGGTCTTTGTACCCGTACGTCGTGAGTGCGCATTGCGGTGCATACGCATGCACAGAAATGCCGATTTTTAGCCTGATCGCTGCGCTGCAAACAACGGCAGCTAGCGATCAACTCGGAATGACCCCCATAGTCTCACATGCCAACACACGGGTGTGGACTATTAGATTTACACTAAAGAGGTCTACAGTCAATAGGTCGTCCACTAATGGTCGACATACATTAGGTCGACAGGGTCAAAAGGTCAACATGGAATAGGTAGACAGTAGAAAAGGTCAACAGGGTCAAAAGGTCGACATGGAAATGGTCGACACAATAAAAGGTTAACACAATCTTTTTTTTTTTTTTATGGGTTTTGTGTCACTTTTCTGCCACAAACAATCCCCATTAGTGTATGGTGTCCCATCGCATAGCTCCCTTCGCTGCCATGCGTTAGTCAAGGTGCCTTGCTCTGCAACCTTTGTGCTCGGTAGAGGTTACTATTCTCAGTCATAGTCCACGTGGATGGTAAAGTATGAAAAAGCAAAAAAAATAAAAACATTTATTTTTAAATTGTGTTGACCATATGTGTGTCTACCATTGTCCTGTCGACCTTTTGACCGTATTGACCTTTTGAACCTGTCAACCTTTTGAACTGTCTGCCTTTTACATGTCAACATTTTGACCCTGTCGACCTAATACATGTCTACCATAAGTGGTCGACCTATTGACTGTAGAACTTTTTAGTGTAGATCTATAGACCACACAGCCACTCCATATACCCTCATATGACACCACATGCCAGTATACTGCCACAGTCGATGATGCGAGCAATGGTGGCATGTCTAGAATCACCGGCAGTGTTGCAGCATGCACAGTTGCTGAAAGTGGGCATCTTAGTGCTTGCACATTGAGTTGCACGCTAGTACACAGGGGGATGGCTGAAACTAGCATTTGCATATTATTGCAGCTGTGATTCCAGCAACAGACGCAAGAGCGGACTCAGGAGCATCCACCGCTGAATCAGGCCACTAGTGTGGAAGCTGTGTTTTCTGCAGAGCAAGTGTTACAGTATTTGTCAGCCTATTGCTGACATGGGTGGAGTCTCAGTGAAGGCTGCATAACTATTTGTGGTATGGCAGGAGGAGATAGAAATTTACATAGTGGGAATAGTAGACATCACTTCAAAGTCCTGCCTACCAGTGTAACATCTGGTGACATCTGGCTTAAGTCCTGTCCCCGGACTTAAGCCCCACCTCCCATAACCCACTGGCTTAAGCCCAGCCTCCCAGTGACATCATCTGTCAGTCACCGGAAGGGCAGAGAGGAGCGGACTGTATAGATAGTGCAGTGATGCGTGTGGCCTGCCTATTCCTGCAGCCTATGATGAGGGACCTTGGTCTATAAATACTCAGGTCCTCAGCATCTAGGAGGAGGTAGTTCATTTTAAGCTGTGGTTGCTGGATGGGAGGAGAGAGGTCCTGCAGTATCCTGGTGTCTTAGTGCTTAATGAGGGGGAGGGCAGGCATTTATGGGGTGGAGGTAGGGGTGAGGGGGTAGCACTGGTTTGTGAGCATCATGTGCTTGTTCTCCAGGCACTCTCTGCCTCCCACTGCCTCTCCCAGTCACCTACAGTCACCCATTGCCTCTCCCAGTAATCCATTGTATCTCCCAGTCATCCACTGCCTCTTCTTGTCACCCTCTGCCACCTATTGGCTTCTGTGGTCTCCTACTGCCTCTGTCACCCACTGCTTCCTGATATCACACACTACCAGTCACTGTCTCTCCCTGTCACCTACTACCCCCTGTAACCCACTGCCTTCTGCTATCACACACTGCCAGTAACTGCCTCTCCCTGTCACCTACTACCTCCCCTGACACCCACTGGCTCCCCCTGTCACTCATGGCATCTCTGTCTCCCTTTATTTTTCCCTGTCACCCACTGCCTTACCCTCTTCCTCTCCCCTATATCACTATCTCCCCATCAGCCACTGCCTCTCCCGGTCACCCTCTTCTGTCACTTACTGCCTCTCCCCATCACATTCTCCCTGTCACCAACTGCCTCTCCCTGTCACAATTTCTTCTCACCCACTGTCTCTCCATCTCTCACTATCTCTACATGGCTTCACCCACTGCCTCCCCCTGTCACCCATTCTCTGGCATTACCCACTGCCTTTCCCTGTCTTTAGAAAAGCAGTATGAGAGTAAGGTGAGGAGCTGAGCAGTGCTGTGTGTGAGAAGAGGAGCCAAGTGGGAGAAGATAAGACTGTCACTCAGAGCCCAGATCTTGGTTGTGACTGCTGAGGGGAATGGTAAAGGACTGAGAAGGAAAAGTGTGGCAAGAGCTGGGGAGTGGGTGAGTAGGCTGGCATAGGGGGACTGTGTGAGGAAGCATGATGAAAACAAGGGTGTGATTCATTGATACAGCATTCCGTTTAAGGTCATGCCCCTTGTTGCGGGACCACACCCACTTTTCCACGTGCTTGCCTTCAGTGCATGCAAATAACTCCCTCCCCCTTCCCCTGTCATGGTGCCCCCCCCCCCCCCCATTTAATTTTGTTCTGGGTCGGCCCCCGTACAGCATTTACCTCTGCTGCAAGTATTGTAAGGGAAAAATATGGTGAAGTAGAGCTTGTACCCAATATAGGGGGTAATTCTGAGTTGATCGCAGCAGGACATTTTTTAGCAGTTGGGCAAAACCATGTGCACTGCAGGAGGGGCAGATATAACATTTGTAGAGAGAGTTAGATTTGGGTGTGGTGAGTTCAATCTGCAATCTAATTTGCAGTGTAAAAATAAAGCAGTCAGTACTATTTACCCTGCACAGAAACAAAATAACCCACCCAAATCTAACTCTCTCTGCACATGTTATATCTGCCTCCCCTGCAGTGCACATGGTTTTGCCCAACTACTAAAAAAAAATTCCTGCTGCGATCAACTTGGAATTACCCCCATAGTTATTGTGCTGGAGGATCGTGTTGGGGACCAGACCATCATGAGATGGTCTGGCGCCCAACATTTGTTCATTACACTGCACCTGTTGGCCATATGTGTACCCTCTATCAGGTTACTTTATGCTAAGTGTAGCTGTTCATGGATGCCGCAGCTGGAGCAGAGGAAAGCCACCATGAGAGCTGAGTCACACTACATCCAGGTACTCCAAGTAAGTGTACCAAAGCACCAGTAGGGTTTTACACCAGCTCTATAGCACAACCCCCTTCCTTAATTCAAACTGTTTGTTTCCCTTAAAACACTGCTCATAAAAGCCTCATTTATATTCAAATAAATCCTGAGAGTGAGGGCACATCAGGACTGTATATCTTTTATGTGTAACTATGACTTAATACATGGGTATTTGTGCATATATAACTATGCTTTTCAGTAAAAAAAAGGGGAATGAGTGGGCAAATAAAGTTAGGGGAAAAGAAGCCAATGGAAAAGTGACAGTGGGGGTAATTCAGACTGCATCGCTGTAGCGGCAGCGGTCGCAGTCTGAATTACTTTGTGGAGTGCGCACGCGCAGGAGCCCAGTGAGATGCTATCAGCAGCTCAGGGCTGCGATCGCCTTTGCCTGATTGACAGGCAGAGGTGGTCACGTGATGGGAGGGGGCATGCTAACGGCGTTAGAACGCCATTGGTGGGGCATGGTCCGGACAACGGAGGCATGTCTGGACCGGTGGGTGGTCAGGCCGTGGCAGCTGCATGACATCACACGCAGCCGCTGCGACCCGGGACAATACTGATCAATAGGCCCTTTAGTTTGGAGTGCAACTTAGTCATTGGAATCTGCTGTTGTAAACATTTTTTAATAAATACCAACAGTTCAATAACTGCATTGAGTAAATCATTAAAAACCTATTTATAGTAATCAGGATGATTTAGTATGACATCTATAATAACAGTCAAGTCTCCGAGCTTTGAAAGTGTCTTTAAGACCACCTGCCTCGTTTCCTCGCCTTCTGGCCTCTGTCTGCCCTGGAGCTGACAGATAAGCTGTGAACATCCTTTATGAAAGGAAACAGTGATCTATGAAATTTGCACCAGGAATTTTAGTATAGCATTGCACTCAGGACATCCTAAAAATAAAAAAAATGTTCAAAAATAGCACTTTACGTGGAAAACACCATAGTAAAACATAAACAATCCACTTGTCAATGAATTTTGTGAAAAAAAGATATCCCTAGACGCTAGATCCTTGCACAGGTGCAATCAAAAAACATCTGCAGAAAGAGGATTCACACGTGAAGTTCTTCAGTTAAATTTGGAAGCAAAACAGGAAGACATCTTATATAGATTTTTTACAGTAACCATGAGATGCAATATATTTCTATGATAACAATTAAATTACCGTTTTCCTCTGTGTAAAAATAATTGTCACGTTTTCCTTGATAAGCCATTATTCCTATTGTCACTTGCTTAGTAAATGGGACTTTTAACCTTGTATAATTAGGTCAAAGCAGGACAGCTTCCATTATATTTCCTCCTGGCTACCGTTGCTTGGGAAGTCATCCAAATAAGGAATAACTATATTAAAGAAAAGGAACAGGTGGGGCAGCTATGGATCGTGTAAGTTAGAATGTTTTTCGGAGATGTTTTCTTTGGCAAGGCTTTGTTTTATTTTTAAGTAAAAATGCTGTTTGCTCTTCCAAAGGATATTATATTTCCTGCTAGGTATACCGTATAGCATACTGTAGGTCTATGGGACTTCCACTTACATAGCACATTACTTTTTACTGCACATAGGTCAGAAAGCTTTACATGTAATGTCAGGGCAGATAACTACAGGTCCAGTAATTCTTTGGAGCTGATGCACAGTTGACCATAATTGCACCCACATTGCATTACAAGATCTAACCGGCTTGTGATGACGTGTGCTTTGTGACTCTGGGGTAAATGTACTATAAATGTATGATACTGTAAGAGGCGAAGCAGGAAGAGCTATAGTGACACAATCAGTAGCCATGAAAACTCCCCCCTCTGGCGATCTCTGCCTAGTGCTGACACACTGAGTTCTATTTAAGATGGGATGTTGCCCATAGCAACCAATCAGATTCCAGGTATTATCTTCTAGAAGAGCTAGATAAATGAGATGTAAAAGCTGATTGGTTGCTATGGGCAACATCCCATCTTAGATAGAACTCCCATCTTAGTAAATTTACCCCACTGTGTGTCACCTCCCAGCTGTAATCACTGGTCATGCGCAAGATCTCGCAAACATTGCAAGATTTCCTGTGTGCAGCCCGGACCCCAGCAGCCGATACAGGTTAGTATACATACTATGAAAAAACAATAAGCCGCAAATATGTGCTTAGTGGTTTTTTTTAATATACATATGTATGATTTTCCATCACCATACTAGTGTATATATAATAGAGATGTGCAGCGGGCATTTTTCGTGTTTTGTGTTTTGGTTTTGGATTCGGGTCTTCGGTTGTGTTTTGGATTCGGATGCGTTTTGGCAAAACCACCCTTTCGAATTTTTGTAGGATTCGGGTGCATTTTGGATTCCGGTGTTAAAAAAAAAAAAAACAGCTAAAATCATAGAATTTGGGGGTAATTTTGATCCTATAGTATTTTTAACCTCAATAACCATAATTTCCACTCATTTCCAGTCTATTCTGAAAACCTCAAACCTCACAATATTATTTTAAGTCCTAAAATTTGCACCGAGGTCGCTGGATGACTAAGCTAAGCGACCCAAGTGGGCGGCACAAACACCTGGCCCATCTAGGAGTGGCACTGCAGTGTCAGACAGGATGGCACTTAAAAAAATAGTCCCCAAACAGCACAAGATGCAAAGATAAATAAAAAAAGAGGTGTAAGATGGAATTGTCCTTGGGCCCTCCCACCCACCCTCATGTTGTATAAACAGTAGAGATGAGCGGGTTCGGTTTCTCTGAATCCGAACCCGCCAGAACTTCATGTTTTTTTTCACGGGTCCGAGCGACTCGGATCTTCCCGCCTTGCTCGGTTAACCCGAGCGCGCCCGAACGTCATCATGACGCTGTCGGATTCTCGCGAGGCTCGGATTCTATCGCGAGACTCGGATTCTATATAAGGAGCCGCGCGTCGCCGCCATTTTCACACGTGCATTGAGATTGATAGGGAGAGGACGTGGCTGGCGTCCTCTCCGTTTAGAATAGATTAGAGAGACACTTGATTTACTAATTTTGGGGAGCATTAGGAGTACTCAGTAGTGTACAGTGCAGAGTTTTGCTGATAGTGACCAGTGACCACCAGTTTTATTTATAATCCGTTCTCTGCCTGAAAAAAGCGATACACAGCACACAGTGACTCAGTCACATACCATATCTGTGTGCACTGCTCAGGCTCAGGCCAGTGTGCTGCATCATCTATTATCTATATATAATATTATATATATCTGTCTGACTGCTCAGCTCACACAGCTTATAATTGTGGGGGAGACTGGGGAGCGCTACTGCAGTGCCAGTTATAGGTTATAGCAGGAGCCAGGAGTACATAATATATTATATAGTGAGTGACCACCAGACACACAGTGCAGTTTATTTAATATATCCGTTCTCTGCCTGAAAAAAGCGATACACACAGTGACTCAGTCAGTCACATACCATATCTGTGTGCACTGCTCAGGCTCAGGCCAGTGTGCTGCATCATCTATATATATTATATATCTGTCTGACTGCTCAGCTCACACAGCTTATAATTGTGGGGGAGACTGGGGAGCACTACTGCAGTGCCAGTTATAGGTTATAGCAGGAGCCAGGAGTACATAATATTATATTAAAATTAAACAGTGCACACTTTTGCTGCAGGAGTGCCACTGCCAGTGTGACTAGTGACCAGTGACCTGACCACCAGTATATATAATATTAGTAGTATACTATCTCTTTATCAACCAGTCTATATTAGCAGCAGACACAGTACAGTGCGGTAGTTCACGGCTGTGGCTACCTCTGTGTCGGCACTCGGCAGCCCGTCCATAATTGTATATACCACCTAACCGTGGTTTTTTTTTTCTTTCTTTATACATACATACTAGTTACGAGTATACTATCTCTTTATCAACCAGTCTATATATTAGCAGCAGACACAGTACAGTGCGGTAGTTCACGGCTGTGGCTACCTCTGTGTCGGCACTCGGCAGCCCGTCCATAATTGTATATACCACCTAACCGTGGTTTTTTTTTCTTTCTTTATACATACATACTAGTTACGAGTATACTATCTCTTTATCAACCAGTCTATATATTAGCAGCAGACACAGTACAGTGCGGTAGTTCATGGCTGTGGCTACCTCTGTGTCGGCACTCGGCAGCCCGTCCATAATTGTATATACCACCTAACCGTGTTTTTTTTTTCTTTCTTTATACATACATACTAGTTACGAGTATACTATCTCTTTATCAACCAGTCTATATATTAGCAGCAGACACAGTACAGTGCGGTAGTTCACGGCTGTGGCTACCTCTGTGTCGGCACTCGGCAGCCCGTCCATAATTGTATATACCACCTAACCGTGTTTTTTTTTTCTTTCTTTATACATACATACTAGTTACGAGTATACTATCTCTTTATCAACCAGTCTATATATTAGCAGCAGACACAGTACAGTGCGGTAGTTCACGGCTGTGGCTACCTCTGTGTCGGCACTCGGCAGCCCGTCCATAATTGTATATACCACCTAACCGTGGTTTTTTTTTCTTTCTTTATACATACATACTAGTTACGAGTATACTATCTCTTTATCAACCAGTCTATATATTAGCAGCAGACACAGTACAGTGCGGTAGTTCACGGCTGTGGCTACCTCTGTGTCGGCACTCGGCAGCCCGTCCATAATTGTATATACCACCTAACCGTGGTTTTTTTTTCTTTCTTTATACATACATACTAGTTACGAGTATACTATCTCTTTATCAACCAGTCTATATTAGCAGCAGACACAGTACAGTGCGGTAGTTCATGGCTGTGGCTACCTCTGTGTCGGCACTCGGCAGCCCGTCCATAATTGTATATACCACCTAACCATGGTTTTTTTTTCTTTCTTTATACATACATACTAGTTACGAGTATACTATCTCTTTATCAACCAGTCTATATATTAGCAGCAGACACAGTACAGTGCGGTAGTTCACGGCTGTGGCTACCTCTGTGTCGGCACTCGGCAGCCCGTCCATAATTGTATACTAGTATCCAATCCATCCATCTCCATTGTTTACCTGAGGTGCCTTTTAGTTGTGCCTATTAAAATATGGAGAACAAAAATGTTGAGGTTCCAAAATTAGGGAAAGATCAAGATCCACTTCCACCTCGTGCTGAAGCTGCTGCCACTAGTCATGGCCGAGACGATGAAATGCCAGCAACGTCGTCTGCCAAGGCCGATGCCCAATGGCATAGTACAGAGCATGTCAAAACCAAAACACCAAATATCAGTAAAAAAAGGACTCCAAAACCTAAAATAAAATTGTCGGAGGGGAAGCGTAAACTTGCCAATATGCCATTTACCACACGGAGTGGCAAGGAACGGCTGAGGCCCTGGCCTATGTTCATGGCTAGTGGTTCAGCTTCACATGAGGATGGAAGCACTCAGCCTCTCGCTAGAAAACTGAAAAGACTCAAGCTGGCAAAAGCACCGCAAAGAACTGTGCGTTCTTTGAAATCCCAAATCCACAAGGAGAGTCCAATTGTGTCGGTTGCGATGCCTGACCTTCCCAACACTGGACATGAAGAGCATGCGCCTTCCACCATTTGCACGCCCCCTGCAAGTGCTGGAAGGAGCACCCGCAGTCCAGTTCCTGATAGTCAGATTGAAGATGTCAGTGTTGAAGTACACCAGGATGAGGAGGATATGGGTGTTGCTGGCGCTGGGGAGGAAATTGACCAGGAGGATTCTGATGGTGAGGTGGTTTGTTTAAGTCAGGCACCCGGGGAGACACCTGTTGTCCGTGGGAGGAATATGGCCGTTGACATGCCTGGTGAAAATACCAAAAAAATCAGCTCTTCGGTGTGGAGGTATTTCACCAGAAATGCGGACAACAGGTGTCAAGCCGTGTGTTCCCTTTGTCAAGCTGTAATAAGTAGGGGTAAGGACGTTAACCACCTCGGAACATCCTCCCTTATACGTCACCTGCAGCGCATTCATAATAAGTCAGTGACAAGTTCAAAAACTTTGGGTGACAGCGGAAGCAGTCCACTGACCAGTAAATCCCTTCCTCTTGTAACCAAGCTCACGCAAACCACCCCACCAACTCCCTCAGAGTCAATTTCCTCCTTCCCCAGGAATGCCAATAGTCCTGCAGGCCATGTCACTGGCAATTCTGACGAGTCCTCTCCTGCCTGGGATTCCTCCGATGCATCCTTGCGTGTAACGCCTACTGCTGCTGGCGCTGCTGTTGTTGCCGCTGGGAGTCGATGGTCATCCCAGAGGGGAAGTCGTAAGCCCACTTGTACTACTTCCAGTAAGCAATTGACTGTTCAACAGTCCTTTGCGAGGAAGATGAAATATCACAGCAGTCATCCTACTGCAAAGCGGATAACTGAGTCCTTGACAACTATGTTGGTGTTAGACGTGCGTCCGGTATCCTCCGTTAGTTCACAGGGAACTAGACAATTTATTGAGGCAGTGTGCCCCCGTTACCAAATACCATCTAGGTTCCACTTCTCTAGGCAGGCGATACCGAGAATGTACACGGACGTCAGAAAAAGACTCACCAGTGTCCTAAAAAATGCAGTTGTACCCAATGTCCACTTAACCACGGACATGTGGACAAGTGGAGCAGGGCAGGGTCAGGACTATATGACTGTGACAGCCCACTGGGTAGATGTATGGACTCCCGCCGCAAGAACAGCAGCGGCGGCACCAGTAGCAGCATCTCGCAAACGCCAACTCTTTCCTAGGCAGGCTACGCTTTGTATCACCGCTTTCCAGAATACGCACACAGCTGAAAACCTCTTACGGCAACTGAGGAAGATCATCGCGGAATGGCTTACCCCAATTGGACTCTCCTGTGGATTTGTGGCATCGGACAACGCCAGCAATATTGTGTGTGCATTAAATATGGGCAAATTCCAGCACGTCCCATGTTTTGCACATACCTTGAATTTGGTGGTGCAGAATTTTTTTAAAAACGACAGGGGCGTGCAAGAGATGCTGTCGGTGGCCAGAAAAATTGCGGGACACTTTCGGCGTACAGGCACCACGTACAGAAGACTGGAGCACCACCAAAAACTACTGAACCTGCCCTGCCATCATCTGAAGCAAGAAGTGGTAACGAGGTGGAATTCAACCCTCTATATGCTTCAGAGGTTGGAGGAGCAGCAAAAGGCCATTCAAGCCTATACAATTGAGCACGATATAGTAGGTGGAATGCACCTGTCTCAAGTGCAGTGGAGAATGATTTCAACGTTGTGCAAATGTTCTGATGCCCTTTGAACTTGCCACACGTGAAGTCAGTTCAGACACTGCCAGCCTGAGTCAGGTCATTCCCCTCATCAGGCTTTTGCAGAAGAAGCTGGAGGCATTGAAGAAGGAGCTAAAAGGGAGCGATTCCGCTAGGCATGTGGGACTTGTGGATGCAGCCCTTAATTCGCTTAACAAGGATTCACGGGTGGTCAATCTGTTGAAATCAGAGCACTACATTTTGGCCACCGTGCTCGATCCTAGATTTAAAGCCTACCTTGGATCTCTCTTTCCGGCAGACACAGGTCTGCTGGGGTTGAAAGACCTGCTGGTGACAAAATTGTCAAGTCAAGCGGAACGCGACCTGTCAACATCTCCTCCTTCACATTCTCCCGCAACTGGGGGTGCGAGGAAAAGGCTCAGAATTCCGAGCCCACCCGCTGGCGGTGATGCAGGGCAGTCTGGAGCGACTGCTGATGCTGACATCTGGTCCGGACTGAAGGACCTGACAACGATTACGGACATGTCGTCTACTGTCACTGCATATGATTCTCTCAACATTGATAGAATGGTGGAGGATTATATGAGTGACCGCATCCAAGTAGGCACGTCACACAGTCCGTACTTATACTGGCAGGAAAAAGAGGCAATTTGGAGGCCCTTGCACAAACTGGCTTTATTCTACCTAAGTTGCCCTCCCACAAGTGTGTACTCCGAAAGAGTGTTTAGTGCCGCCGCTCACCTTGTCAGCAATCGGCGTACGAGGTTACATCCAGAAAATGTGGAGAAGATGATGTTCATTAAAATGAATTATAATCAATTCCTCCGCGGAGACATTGACCAGCAGCAATTGCCTCCACAAAGTACACAGGGAGCTGAGATGGTGGATTCCAGTGGGGACGAATTGATAATCTGTGAGGAGGGGGATGTACACGGTGATATATCGGAGGGTGAAGATGAGGTGGACATCTTGCCTCTGTAGAGCCAGTTTGTGCAAGGAGAGATTAATTGCTTCTTTTTTGGGGGGGGTCCAAACCAACCCGTCATATCAGTCACAGTCGTGTGGCAGACCCTGTCACTGAAATGATGGGTTGGTTAAAGTGTGCATGTCCTGTTTTGTTTACACAACATAAGGGTGGGTGGGAGGGCCCAAGGACAATTCCATCTTGCACCTCTTTTTTCTTTTCTTTTTCTTTGCATCATGTGCTGATTGGGGAGGGTTTTTTGGAAGGGACATCCTGCGTGACACTGCAGTGCCACTCCTAGATGGGCCCGGTGTTTGTGTCGGCCACTAGGGTCGCTAATCTTACTCACACAGTCAGCTACCTCATTGCGCCTCTTTTTTTCTTTGCGTCATGTGCTGTTTGGGGAGGGTTTTTTGGAAGGGACATCCTGCGTGACACTGCAGTGCCACTCCTAGATGGGCCCGGTGTTTGTGTCGGCCACTAGGGTCGCTAATCTTACTCACACAGTCAGCTACCTCATTGCGCCTCTTTTTTTCTTTGCGTCATGTGCTGTTTGGGGAGGGTTTTTTGGAAGGGACATCCTGCGTGACACTGCAGTGCCACTCCTAGATGGGCCCGGTGTTTGTGTCGGCCACTAGGGTCGCTAATCTTACTCACACAGCTACCTCATTGCGCCTCTTTTTTTCTTTGCGTCATGTGCTGTTTGGGGAGGGTTTTTTGGAAGGGACATCCTGCGTGACACTGCAGTGCCACTCCTAGATGGGCCCGGTGTTTGTGTCGGCCACTAGGGTCGCTAATCTTACTCACACAGCTACCTCATTGCGCCTCTTTTTTTCTTTGCGTCATGTGCTGTTTGGGGAGGGTTTTTTGGAAGGGCCATCCTGCGTGACACTGCAGTGCCACTCCTAGATGGGCCCGGTGTTTGTGTCGGCCACTAGGGTCGCTAATCTTACTCACACAGCTACCTCATTGCGCCTCTTTTTTTCTTTGCGTCATGTGCTGTTTGGGGAGGGTTTTTTGGAAGGGCCATCCTGCGTGACACTGCAGTGCCACTCCTAGATGGGCCCGGTGTTTGTGTCGGCCACTAGGGTCGCTAATCTTACTCACACAGCTACCTCATTGCGCCTCTTTTTTTCTTTGCGTCATGTGCTGTTTGGGGAGGGTTTTTTGGAAGGGACATCCTGCGTGACACTGCAGTGCCACTCCTAGATGGGCCCGGTGTTTGTGTCGGCCACTAGGGTCGCTTATCTTACTCACACAGCGACCTCGGTGCAAATTTTAGGACTAAAAATAATATGGTGAGGTGTGAGGTATTCAGAATAGACTGAAAATGAGTGTAAATTATGGTTTTTGAGGTTAATAATACTTTGGGATCAAAATGACCCCCAAATTCTATGATTTAAGCTGTTTTTTAGTGTTTTTTGAAAAAAACACCCGAATCCAAAACACACCCGAATCCGACAAAAAAAATTCGGTGAGGTTTTGCCAAAACGCGTTCGAACCCAAAACACGGCCGCGGAACCGAACCCAAAACCAAAACACAAAACCCGAAAAATTTCAGGCGCTCATCTCTAATAAACAGGACATGCACACTTTACCAAACCAATAATTTCAGTGACAGGGTCTGCCACATGACTGTGGCTGAAATGACTGGTTGGTTTGGGCCCCCACCAAAAAAGAAGCAATCAATCTCTCCTTGCACAAACTGGCTCTACAGAGGCAAGATGTCCACCTCATCCTCATTCTCCGATTCCTCACCCCTTTCATTGTGTACATCCTCCTCCTCACAGAGTATTAATTCGTCCCCACTGGAATCCACCATCACAGGTCCCTGTGTACTTTCCGGAGGCAATTGCTGGTAAATGTCACCATGGAGGAATTTATAATTAATTTTGATGAACATCATCTTCTCCACATTTTCTGGAAGTAACTCAGCTGTGTGCCTCTTATGGAAAGCCACATGACTGGCTGAATAGCTATTTCTGTTAATGAGCAGGTGTACTGCACCCAGGGTTGGACTGGACCACAGGGCTACAGGGGGCCCCACTGCCTACTTTGCATTGGTATAATTATTCTGGTACATTACAGTACATGTGTGTGTGTATATATCAAGGACCCCAGCCTGTGCACTCTCTAATGGTTGGGTAAAGCAATGTGGCAGCTGGCCACACCCCTAAACATGGGCCCCTATAACTGTGTTCCCCCGGTGGGCCCTTCATGGCCCCGGTCCGACACTGACTGTACCTAATAAAGTGATCACTGTGTGCACATTACCAAAGAGTAAGGAAATTAGTATTCTATTGGTCTCCGCATTGAGCTACCTGCAGTCGTGCGCATGCATTAACTTAAGGTTTCTAGTGTTTGCTGAAAACTAGATGGCCCTATCGAGCCCCTAATAATGAATGGGTCTATTACTAATTCATGTCGTAAATAGCATTTCCACATGTGTAATGGGTCCATTAAGGATAATGAATAATCACCATACGACTCTTAAGGTGCACACACACGATGAGATTTTGACTATGTTCGATTTTGACTATGCGATTTCCCTTGAACTCTCCCAGAGTCGAGAAGCACGATATTGTCTACACACGTGGTGCGATTTTAGATTGTACACAATATAGCCAAAATTGCCTTGCCTGTACAGTCTATTTTTCTTGCAATACGGATCCCGCGGGACCGTGCATCAGTATCGCAAGCTGTATACACATGGGCCCTCATTCCGAGTTGTTCGCTCGGTAAATTTCATCGCATCGCAGCGATTTTCCGCTTAGTGCGCATGCGCAATGTTCGCACTGCGACTGCGCCAAGTAAATTTGCTATGCACTTAGTAATTTTACTCACGGCTTTTTCATCGTTCTGGCGATCGTAATGTGATTGACAGGAAATGGGTGTTACTGGGCGGAAACAGGCCGTTTTATGGGCGTGTGGGAAAAAACGCTACAGTTTCCGGAAAAAACGCAGGAGTGGCCGGAGAAACGGAGGAGTGTCTGGGCGAACGCTGGGTGTGTTTGTGACGTCAAACCAGGAACGACAAGCACTGAACTGATCGCAGATGCCGAGTAAGTCTGGAGCTACTCAGAAACTGCTACGAGGTGTGTAATCGCAATATTGCGATTACTTCGGTCGCAATTTTAAGATGCTAAGATTCACTCCCAGTAGGCGGCGGCTTAGCGTGAGCAACTCTGCTAAAATCGCCTTGCGAGCGATCAACTCGGAATGAGGGCCATGGTGCGATATGTGCTAACTGTCATTGCAAATTTGACTAGATAGTCAAAATCGCAAGAATACATTGCACCATGTGTATGCACCTTTAGACCTGATATATGTATTTTTAAAACTGAAATTTCTGTAGCCCTATCTAACCACAAGGGGGCAGTGTGGTATATAACAAAATACAGTACATGCAGCACAAGCTCTAGTTTCTCTTCTTGTTTATTGTACTGCTGGTAGTGTTCTCTATCCAGATCACCTTATTCATTTTCTAACATATTCACACTCTTCTAGTCACCTAATATTTCTTGCTGTCCCCCCATATATTGGTAACTAGCTGTTCTACCGTTCTTCACATGGGAGTTTCTGATTTTCACGGTTGTAAATATAAAGGAGTGTTAAAAATCAGAAAAATATATAGAGATGGAAATTTGAGACATCTTAATGTAAGTAAATATTAATCCATGGTTCTTGGAGTTACCCAAGGAGCACCCGTAGCAAGTTCAGTAAAAAGTTACAATTTTTTGTAGTTTATTCAATTCTACCCACTGGAGGTGCAATCCAAATTTTGATCCGATTGTCCGTTTGGGCATTGTCGTTCATGATGATGATGTCATTATGTCAACCCCCTGTTCATCCCCTTAGGGGAGGTTTATTAAATTCTATTTATGTAGTTTTCATATTTCCCACCTGAAGAATAGCTATGTTAAATTTCAGCTTCATAACATATTGGGGGTAAGAGAATTAGTGATGAGTGAGTGAGTGAGTGAGTGAGTGAGTGAGTGAGTGAGTCAGTGAGTCAGTGAGTGAGGGCTTTTGCATTTATATATAGATCTCTAGATGGTTGTCTTCCTCACGTCAGTTACCAGAGTTTCAATTTCCTAGTTCAAACACAACCACCAATTTGTAAGATTTTTTTCTAAGTCGACAAGTTGATTTTTTTGCTTTGCAAATGTAAAAACGTTTTGTAAATTGCTCTCATTTAATCTTGTTAAGTTGAAGCTTTCCCATGTGCAACAGCAGATACAGGGCCTAATTCACGATTGTATACAATGTCGATGTTCACATAATGGAGCATTTATCGTCAGAATGCGCATGTGTCATGATCAAGATGAAGCTACGATCACGATCATACTGAGATTTTTATCGCAGAGCGTTTGACAGAAAGGGACCAATGGGTGGAGTGGCAGAAAAAACGCATTTGCGTCATTGCCGTTTTTGGAGCATGTATATACCGTCAGCTATAATTATATACGTACTAAAATATAGCACCTCCGTCACTTCTGCCATGTCCAGTCTGTGTGGCCATAGGTCTAAGCTAGCAGTCGATGTTCCTCATTATTGTGGATAGTCTGCATATGTGTATGCAGTTGCAAATGAGTTTGCGATAGCTGTGGTGGGTGTCTGTCTTCTTTTCTGACGGCAGCTTCACTTGCGATGACTAGTCATTCCAAAGCCTTAAAATGTGCAGCTTCCTAGGCAAGTGCGTACAAAAATTAATTAGGCCCGCAGTCATGACAGGAAACAGTTGCTTAAGGATTTTATTGTAAGGTTTGGGAAACCTGTATCATTAGCTCAGACAGATGTCACTTGCTTTACTGGACTGCTAACAATATAAGGGCCTAATTCAGCAAGGATTGCAAATGCTGCTAATTAGCAGAATTTGCAATCCATGGATCGCATGCTGGGGGCCTTCCATTGCAGGGCAAGGCCACCCAGCATGCTGACCGCCGCCTCAATCCCTTGATGAAGCAGAAATGGTGATTGCATCACAATTTCTGCTTCATAGCAGAAATTAGGGATGCCTCCTGCCAAGGCAGGAGGACCACCGCTATGTTCATGTTCAGGCGGCTATGTGACATCACGCAGCCTCCGTGATCACGCCCACGCCATGCCCCCGGTCGCGCTGGCACATCCCTGCGTTAACAGGCCACGCCCCAGCAACGCTCCGTCTCTGCCTAGGAGGCAGAGTGTTGCCACCCCCACCCCACCCTGCGAATGCCTCTGCCTGATTGACAGGCAGAGGCGCAGAGCCGGCCATAGCTATAGGCAAACTAGGCAATTGCCTAGGGCATTTGATATGCCTAGGGGCATCTGCAGCTTCTGCTGATTAAAATGATATGCGGCATGCCTATATTCTGTATAGCATTTCATATGCAGATACAGCCACAGTCTCACACAGTATATAGGCATGCTGCATATCATTTTAATCAGCAGAATCTGCTTGTGCATCCTAGCCACATAGCAATGCAAATAAGAGGCATTTTCATAAAAAAGGTGCCCGACGTTAGCATTGAGGCAAGATTTATGAGGACACATCTGTATCCAAGCAGAGGCAGAGGTCACAGTGTTAGTGGAAGTGTGAGTGCTGTGTGCATGTGAGTTGGTTGGTTGTGCAGTAGTGTTCGGAATATGTGTAAGGAGCATTATGTGTGTCATGTAAAAATGCATTAATAATGTGCAACACATGTGTAAGGGGCACTATGTGTGTCATTATGTGTATAAGGGCATTAATAAATAATGTGTGGCATACAGTGTCGGACTGGGGAATGAAGGGCCCACTGGGGGAACGCACGTATAGGGGCACATACTTAGGGGTGTGTCTAGCCTACAAAGGGGGTGTGGCCAGCCTCCACAGATGCTTGAAATACACAATAGTTTAGTGCAGTGTAATGCAACATATCTACCATGTATAATACAAGTGCACAGTCTGGAACCTGATCCCTAGAGGAAGGAGTGGGCCCTCAGGCAGTGGGGCCTACCGGTGGTTTCCCTGGTACCCCTGTGGGCCAGTCCAACCCTGGTGGCATATGTGTAACAGGGTACTACTGTATGTGTGTCATTGTGTATAGGGGCACTAATAATGTGCAGCAAATGTGTAGGGGGCACTATGTGTCATTATGTGTATAAGGGCATTAATAATGTGCGGCATATATGTAAGGAACATTATGTGTAAAAGGGCATTAATAAAGGTTGTCATAATGTGTAAGGCACATTATGTTTATAAGGACATTAATAATGTGTAAGGGGCATTACTGTGTGGAATTATGTGTATAAATGCATTACTAATGTGTGGCATTATGTGTATAGGGTGCTCTACTATGTGGCGTTGCGTATAGAAAGGGCACTACTGTGTCATCTAATATGAATAAAGAGCAATAGGGTGTGGTGTAATGTGAATAAGGAGCAATTCAATGTGATGTTATGTGTATAAGGGGCTCTAATGTGATGAGTAATGTTTATAAGGTAAAGTAATACTACTGTGGGATGTAAAATGAATTATGGACACTATCGCATGATCAAATGTGAATAAAGTTGCAGTACTGTGTGGCGTAATTGGAATTGGGGTTACTATTGTGTGGCCATGCCCCTTGCCAGCAAAAACACACCCTATTTGGGCTGTGCACCAAATGTGCGAACTGTTCCTATTTACAATATAGGGGGTACAAACACCAAAATAAGGACTGCTATGGGTGATGGGTGATGGTGCTGGGAAAGAGTTGCAACCAGTGGTGGTGCTAGGGGGCACCAGCCAAAATCTTGCCTAGGGCATCATATTGGTTAGGGCCGGCCCTGCAGAGGCGGTTGCAATTTCTGCGGGGCACCGAGCCACCAAGCCCACAGCATGGTGAGCGCAGTGAGCCCGCAAGGGGACACTTTGCGCTTTTGCTGGCATTCTGGCAGGCGGGATACCACCCAAAGGTAAATCACATGTATTCCACGCAGACACCAGCTGTACTCTATCCGCCTATATACTAAGGCACAGTTGTGTGGAACACCTAGCACAGCCAGGGAGCCTACTGTACTTCTTGAAATCTATAATTAACTACACGCTCTGTAAATACTGCCTGTTGTCCTATCAATAAATTACTACTAGTCACAATCAAGGGCATAGCTACCATAGGTGCAGGTAGCGCAGCTGCTATGGGGCCCAGTGCTGAGAGGGGCCCACCCTCCCTGTCAAAGTTATATACATTTTTCGCCATTGGGTAGTACATAGGGTTCCTTTCAAACTCTTTCCTTGGGGCCTGCAATATATCTAGGTATGCCCCATTGTAGTGTGGTATAAAATGAACTGGAGGGCATTTTAATGTTATATAATATTAAACGGGGCACTGTAATGAGGCACAATATGAATGGGGAACACTATATATCATAATGTGAATTGGGGGTACTGTGCGGTATAATGTGTACTGGCAGCTCTGAAATGTGACATACAGTAGGGTGAACTTCAGCACTACTGCGATTCATAAAATAAACTAGGGCACTACTGTGGGGCACAACATTAAATAAGGTTCTACTATGGTTTAGAAAATGAACTAGGGCACTATTATAGGGCATAAAATTAACAACTGCTGCAGAGAGGTGTCTCTATAGAAGCACTGGGACGGGGGCCCCTTCAAAATGTTGCTATGGGGCCCACAAAGTTCTGGCTACGCCCCTGGTCACAATAGCAAGCTTATCACCCTCTTCGTCATCCTTGCTGTTCTTGCATAGAAAATGTGAAATATCTTGCACCCAGCCATGTAGCACAAACAGGTTCATTCAAATTTCCAGATAAATTCCAAAGGTTTTGTTCTTAATCATGTTCTCGCATATCTACCCTACGTAAACCGCTAAACATTTTAAAAATAAATACTAAAATCATGTATGTTGCTAAGTGCAAAAACAAATTTCATGCTGTGTCCATTATATCTCTAGCACTGAGGAAAATTATGTCCGTATTTCACTGCAATCACTGTCATTATTTTCACTTTACTATGTCATTGAATGTGGTTGATTAAATATAGTTAATGTGGTGTTGTATCATTTATTAGAGATGAGCGGGTTCTGTTCTCAGAGAACCGAACCCTACCGGACTTTGCCTTCCGAGTTCGGTCCGAGCTAGGCTCGGGTTTTCCCGCTTGATTTGGAAACCTGAACGCAGCAAAACGTCATCATCCCGCTGTCGGATTCTCGTGGGATTTGGATTCCATATAAGGAGCCGATCGTCGCGGCCATTTTCACTCCAGTCTCGGAGAGTGTATTGAGAGGACGTGTCCTCAGTGTTCGGTGTCTGTGTGGGGGCGGGAAAGTGGGGTGGCGAGTCTTGTGCTGTGTTGTGCTGTCCAGTGTAGTCAGTGTATTGTGCTGCATCAGTCCAGCCAGTCACAGTGTTGGTGTTCTCTGCTGCCATATATCCAGTGTAGCTGTATAAAGTGGTGCTGTGTTGTGCTGTCCAGTCCACTGTAGTCAGTGTATTGTGCTGCATCAGTCCTGCCAGTCACAGTGTTGGTGTCCTCTGCTGCCATATATCCAGTGTAGCTTTATAAAGTGGTGCTGTGTTATGCTGTCCAATCCAGTGTAGTCAGTGTATTGTGCTGCATCAGTCCAGCCAGTCACAGTATTGGTGTCTTCTACTGATATATTTCCAGTGTAGCTGTATAAAGTGGTGTTGTGTTGTGCTGTCCAGTCCAGTGTAGTCAGTGTATTGTGCTGCATCAGCCCAGCCGGTCACAGTGTTGGTGTCCTCTGCTGCCATATATCCAGTGTAGCTGTATAAAGTGGTGCTGTGTTGTGCTGTCCAGTCCAGTGTAGTCAGTGTATTGTGCTGCATCAGTCCAGCCAGTCAGTCACAGTGTTGGTGTCCTCTGCTGCCATATATCCAGTGTAGCTGTATAAAGTGGTGCTGTGTTATGCTGTCCAGTCCAGTGTAGTCAGTGTATTGTGCTGCATCAGTCCAGCCAGTCACAGTGTTGGTGTCTTCTACTGCTATATATCCAGTGTAGCTGTATAAAGTGGTGTTGTGTTGTGCTGTCCAAGTGTCCAGTCCAGTGTAGTCAGTGTATTGTGCTGCATCAGTCCAGCCAGTCACAGTGTTGGTTTCCTCTGCTGCCATATATCTAGTGTAGCTGTATAAAGTGGTGCTATGTTGTGCTGTCCAGTCCTGTGTAGTCAGTGTATTGTGCTGCATCAGTCCAGCCAGTCACAGTGTTGGTGTCCTCTGCTGCCATATATCCAGTGTAGCTGTATAAATTGGTGCTCTGTTGTGCTGTCCAGTCCAGTGTAGTCAGTGTATTGTGCTGCATCAGTCCAGCCAGTCACAGTGTTGGTGTCCTCTGCTGCCATATATCCAGTGTAGCTGTATAAAGTGGTGTTGTGTTGTGCTGCATCAGACCAGTGGTAGTGTCCTGTCCATCAGTCATTCCAGTGATGAGGCAGTCACAGTAGTATACGCTGCTGCTTACGACAGTGTGAAGAGAGCCCGTAGGGCGGGATGAATCACCTAGTATTATTATAATAGCTCCAAATAAAAGGGTTGTTATCCAAATTAATTTTACAGGCTTTGCCGTGTGTGTGTGTGTGTGTGTGTGTGTGTGTGTGTGTGTGTGTGGTTTAGGGGTACGCTATCCTGTGCCACCAATATTGTGCGTGTATTACATCTGGGCAAATTCCAGCACGTCCCATGTTGTTTGTGCCGCACACTTGTGTCGCTTAGCTTAGTCACACAGCTACCTCATTGCACCTCTTTTTCTTCTTTGCATGATGTGCTGTTTAGGGCCTAGTTTTTTTAAGTGCCATCCTGTCTGCAACTGCAGTGCCACTCCTAGAGGGGACAGGTGTTTGTGCCGCACACTTGTGTCGCTTAGCTTAGTCATCCAGCTACCTCATTACACCTCTTTTTCTTCTTTGCATCATGTGCTGTTTGGGGACTAGTTTTTGAATAGTGCCTTCTTGTCTGCAACTGCAGTGCTACTCCTAGATGGGCCAGGTGTTTGTGCCACACACTTGTGTCGCTTAGCTTAGTCATACAGCAACCTCGGTGCAACTTTTAGGCCTAAAAACAATATTGTGAAGTGTGTGAGGTGTTCAGAATAGACTAGAAATGAGTGGAGATGAATGGTATTGAGGTTAATAATACCGTAGGAGCAAAATTACCCCCAAATTCTGTGATTTTAGCTGCTTTTATGGTTTTCCCCCAAAAAATCATCCAGATCCAAAACCAAAACCAAAACACGAAAGGGTGGTTTTTGCAAAACCAAGCCAAAACCAAAACACGAAAGTGGAATTAGAACCAAAACCAAAACACAAAACACAAAACTTGCCCGCCGCACATCTCTAGCATTTATTACTTAAAATTAGAGATGAGCGCCTGAAATTTTTCGGGTTTTGTGTTTTGGTTTTGGGTTCGGTTCCGCGGCCGTGTTTTGGGTTCGAACGCGTTTTGGCAAAACCTCACCGAATTTTTTTTGTCGGATTCGGGTGTGTTTTGGATTCGGGTGTTTTTTTCAAAAAACACTAAAAAACAGCTTAAATCATAGAATTTGGGGGTCATTTTGATCCCAAAGTATTATTAACCTCAAAAACCATAATTTACACTCATTTTCAGTCTATTCTGAATACCTCACACCTCACAATATTATTTTTAGTCCTAAAATTTGCACCGAGGTCGCTGTGTGAGTAAGATAAGCGACCCTAGTGGCCGACACAAACACCGGGCCCATCTAGGAGTGGCACTGCAGTGTCACGCAGGATGTCCCTTCCAAAAAACCCTCCCCAAACAGCACATGACGCAAAGAAAAAAAGAGGCGCAATGAGGTAGCTGTGTGAGTAAGATTAGCGACCCTAGTGGCCGACACAAACACCGGGCCCATCTAGGAGTGGCACTGCAGTGTCACGCAGGATGGCCCTTCCAAAAAACCCTCCCCAAACAGCACATGACGCAAAGAAAAAAAGAGGCGCAATGAGGTAGCTGACTGTGTGAGTAAGATTAGCGACCCTAGTGGCCGACACAAACACCGGGCACATCTAGGAGTGGCACTGCAGTGTCACGCAGGATGTCCCTTCCAAAAAACCCTCCCCAAACAGCACATGACGCAAAGAAAAAAAGAGGCGCAATGAGGTAGCTGTGTGAGTAAGATTAGCGACCCTAGTGGCCGACACAAACACCGGGCCCATCTAGGAGTGGCACTGCAGTGTCACGCAGGGTGTCCCTTCCAAAAAACCCACCCCAATCAGCACATGATGCAAAGAAAAAGAAAAGAAAAAAGAGGTGCAAGATGGAATTATCCTTGGGCCCTCCCACCCACCCTTATGTTGTATAAACAAAACAGGACATGCACACTTTAACCAACCCATCATTTCAGTGACAGGGTCTGCCACACGACTGTGACTGATATGACGGGTTGGTTTGGACCCCCCCCAAAAAAGAAGCAATTAATCTCTCCTTGCACAAACTGGCTCTACAGAGGCAAGATGTCCACCTCATCTTCACCCTCCAATATATCACCGTGTACATCCCCCTCCTCACAGATTATCAATTCGTCCCCACTGGAATCCACCATCTCAGCTCCCTGTGTACTTTGTGGAGGCAATTGCTGCTGGTCAATGTCTCCGCGGAGGAATTGATTATAATTCATTTTAATGAACATCATCTTCTCCACATTTTCTGGATGTAACCTCGTACGCCGATTGCTGACAAGGTGAGCGGCGGCACTAAACACTCTTTCGGAGTACACACTTGTGGGAGGGCAACTTAGGTAGAATAAAGCCAGTTTGTGCAAGGGCCTCCAAATTGCCTCTTTTTCCTGCCAGTATAAGTACGGACTGTGTGACGTGCCTACTTGGATGCGGTCACTCATATAATCCTCCACCATTCTATCAATGTTGAGAGAATCATATGCAGTGACAGTAGACGACATGTCCGTAATCGTTGTCAGGTCCTTCAGTCCGGACCAGATGTCAGCATCAGCAGTCGCTCCAGACTGCCCTGCATCACCGCCAGCGGGTGGGCTCGGAATTCTGAGCCTTTTCCTCGCACCCCCAGTTGCGGGAGAATGTGAAGGAGGAGATGTTGACAGGTCGCGTTCCGCTTGACTTGACAATTTTGTCACCAGCAGGTCTTTCAACCCCAGCAGACCTGTGTCTGCCGGAAAGAGAGATCCAAGGTAGGCTTTAAATCTAGGATCGAGCACGGTGGCCAAAATGTAGTGCTCTGATTTCAACAGATTGACCACCCGTGAATCCTTGTTAAGCGAATTAAGGGCTGCATCCACAAGTCCCACATGCCTAGCGGAATCGCTCCGTGTTAGCTCCTCCTTCAATGCCTCCAGCTTCTTCTGCAAAAGCCTGATGAGGGGAATGACCTGACTCAGGCTGGCAGTGTCTGAACTGACTTCACGTGTGGCAAGTTCAAAGGGCATCAGAACCTTGCACAACGTTGAAATCATTCTCCACTGCACTTGAGACAGGTGCATTCCACCTACTATATCGTGCTCAATTGTATAGGCTTGAATGGCCTTTTGCTGCTCCTCCAACCTCTGAAGCATATAGAGGGTTGAATTCCACCTCGTTACCACTTCTTGCTTCAGATGATGGCAGGGCAGGTTCAGTAGTTTTTGGTGGTGCTCCAGTTTTCTGTACGTGGTGCCTGTACGCCGAAAGTGTCCCGCAATTCTTCTGGCCACCGACAGCATCTCTTGCACGGCCCTGTCGTTTTTTAAAAAATTCTGCACCACCAAATTCAAGGTATGTGCAAAACATGGGACGTGCTGGAATTGGCCCAGATTTAATGCACACACAATATTGCTGGCGTTGTCCGATGCCACAAATCCACAGGAGAGTCCAATTGGGGTAAGCCATTCCGCGATGATCTTCCTCAGTTGCCGTAAGAGGTTTTCAGCTGTGTGCGTATTCTGGAAAGCGGTGATACAAAGCGTAGCCTGCCTAGGAAAGAGTTGGCGTTTGCGAGATGCTGCTACTGGTGCCGCCGCTGCTGTTCTTGCGGCGGGAGTCCATACATCTACCCAGTGGGCTGTCACAGTCATATAGTCCTGACCCTGCCCTGCTCCACTTGTCCACATGTCCGTGGTTAAGTGGACATTGGGTACAGCTGCATTTTTTAGGACACTGGTGACTCTTTTTCTGAGGTCTGTGTACATTTTCGGTATCGCCTGCCTAGAGAAATGGAACCTAGATGGTATTTGGTACCGGGGACACAGTACCTCCAACAAGTCTCTAGTTGGCTCTGCAGTAATGATGGATACCGGAACCACGTTTCTCACCACCCAGGATGCCAAGGCCTCAGTTATCCGCTTTGCAGTAGGATGACTGCTGTGATATTTCATCTTCCTCGCAAAGGACTGTTGAACAGTCAATTGCTTACTGGAAGTAGTACAAGTGGGCTTACGACTTCCCCTCTGGGATGACCATCGACTCCCAGCGGCAACAACAGCAGCGCCAGCAGCAGTAGGCGTTACACGCAAGGATGCATCGGAGGAATCCCAGGCAGGAGAGGACTCGTCAGACTTGCCAGTGACATGGCCTGCAGGACTATTGGCATTCCTGGGGAAGGAGGAAATTGACACTGAGGGAGTTGGTGGGGTGGTTTGCGTGAGCTTGGTTACAAGAGGAAGGGATTTACTGGTCAGTGGACTGCTTCCGCTGTCACCCAAAGTTTTTGAACTTGTCACTGACTTATTATGAATGCGCTGCAGGTGACGTATAAGGGAGGATGTTCCGAGGTGGTTAACGTCCTTACCCCTACTTATTACAGCTTGACAAAGGGAACACACGGCTTGACACCTGTTGTCCGCATTTGTGGTGAAATACCTCCACACCGAAGAGCTGATTTTTTTGGTATTTTCACCTGGCATGTCAACGGCCATATTCCTCCCACGGACAACAGGTGTCTCCCCGGGTGCCTGACTTAAACAAACCACCTCACCATCAGAATCCTCCTGGTCAATTTCCTCCCCAGCGCCAGCAACACCCATATCCTCCTCATCCTGGTGTACTTCAACACTGACATCTTCAATCTGACTATCAGGAACTGGACTGCGGGTGCTCCTTCCAGCACTTGCAGGGGGCATGCAAATAGTGGAAGGCGCATGCTCTTCACGTCCAGTGTTGGGAAGGTCAGGCATCGCAAACGACACAATTGGACTCTCCTTGTGGATTTGGGATTTCAAAGAACGCACAGTTCTTTGCGGTGCTTTTGCCAGCTTGAGTCTTTTCAGTTTTCTAGCGAGAGGCTGAGTGCTTCCATCCTCATGTGAAGCTGAACCACTAGCCATGAACATAGGCCAGGGCCTCAGCCGTTCCTTGCCACTCCGTGTGGTAAATGGCATATTGGCAAGTTTACGCTTCTCCTCCGACAATTTTATTTTAGGTTTTGGAGTCCTTTTTTTTCTGATATTTGGTGTTTTGGATTTGACATGCTCTGTACTATGACATTGGGCATCGGCCTTGGCAGACGACGTTGCTGGCATTTCATCGTCTCGGCCATGACTAGTGGCAGCAGCTTCAGCACGAGGTGGAAGTGGATCTTGATCTTTCCCTAATTTTGGAACCTCAACTTTTTTGTTCTCCATATTTTATAGGCAGAACTAAAAGGCACCTCAGGTAAACAATGGAGATGGATGGATTGGATACTAGTATACAATTATGGACGGACTGCCACGGTTAGGTGGTATAAAAAAACCACGGTTAGGTGGTATATATTATAATAATAATACAATTATGGATGGACGGACTGCCTGCCGACTGCCGACACAGAGGTAGCCACAGCCGTGAACTACCGCACTGTACACTGGTTGATAAAGAGATAGTAGTATACTCGTAACAATTAGGATGACACTATGACGGTATAAAGAATGAAAAAAAAACCACGGTTAGGTGGTAGGTATATAATAATAAATAATACAATTCTGGTCGGACGGACTGCCTGCCGTGTGCCGACACAGAGGTAGCCACAGCCGTGAACTACCGCACTGTACACTGGTTGATAAAGAGATAGTAGTATACTCGTAACAATTAGGATGACACTATGACGGTATAAAGAATGAAAAAAAAACCACGGTTAGGTGGTAGGTATATAATAATAAATAATACAATTCTGGTCGGACGGACTGCCTGCCGTGTGCCGACACAGAGGTAGCCACAGCCGTGAACTACCGCACTGTACACTGGTTGATAAAGAGATAGTAGTATACTCGTAACAATTAGGATGACACTATGACGGTATAAAGAATGAAAAAAAAACCACGGTTAGGTGGTAGGTATATAATAATAAATAATACAATTCTGGTCGGACGGACTGCCTGCCGTGTGCCGACACAGAGGTAGCCACAGCCGTGAACTACCGCACTGTACACTGGTTGATAAAGAGATAGTAGTATACTCGTAACAATTAGGATGACACTATGACGGTATAAAGAATGAAAAAAAAAACCACGGTTAGGTGGTAGGTATATAATAATAAATAATACAATTCTGGTCGGACGGACTGCCTGCCGTGTGCCGACACAGAGGTAGCCACAGCCGTGAACTACCGCACTGTACACTGGTTGATAAAGAGATAGTAGTATACTCGTAACAATTAGGATGACACTATGACGGTATAAAGAATGAAAAAAAAAACCACGGTTAGGTGGTAGGTATATAATAATAAATAATACAATTCTGGTCGGACGGACTGCCTGCCGTGTGCCGACACAGAGGTAGCCACAGCCGTGAACTACCGCACTGTACACTGGTTGATAAAGAGATAGTAGTATACTCGTAACAATTAGGATGACACTATGACGGTATAAAGAATGAAAAAAAAACCACGGTTAGGTGGTAGGTATATAATAATAAATAATACAATTCTGGTCGGACGGACTGCCTGCCGTGTGCCGACACAGAGGTAGCCACAGCCGTGAACTACCGCACTGTACACTGGTTGATAAAGAGATAGTAGTATACTCGTAACAATTAGGATGACACTATGACGGTATAAAGAATGAAAAAAAAACCACGGTTAGGTGGTAGGTATATAATAATAAATAATACAATTCTGGTCGGACGGACTGCCTGCCGTGTGCCGACACAGAGGTAGCCACAGCCGTGAACTACCGCACTGTACTGTGTCTGCTGCTAATATAGACTGGTTGATATTTAAAGAGATATTAGTAGTATACAACAATACTATACTGGTGGTCAGGCACTGGTCACCACTCCTGCAGCAAAAGTGTGCACTGTTAATTAATATAATTGTACTCCTGGCTCCTGCTAACAACCTGCAGTGCTCCCCAGTCTCCCCCACAATTAATTATAAGCTTTTAATTTATACATTGATGACTGTGCAGCACACTGGGCTGAGCTGAGTGCACACAGACTGAGTCACACTGTGTGACTGACTGTGCTGTGTATCGTTTTTTTTTTTCAGGCAGAGAACGGATATAGCAGAGAGAAGTGAACGGATATATTATATTAAATAAAAGTTAACTAGCAACTGCACTGGTCACTGACTGTGGTAAACTAACTCTGTCTGCGACTCTGCACAATCTCTCTCTCTCTATCTAATCTATCTCTATTCTAATGGAGAGGACGCCAGACACGTCCTCTCCCTATCAATCTCAATTCACGAGTGAAAATGGCGGCGACGCGCGGCTCCTTATATAGAATCCGAGTCTCGCGATAGAATCCGAGCCTCGCGAGAATCCGACAGCGTCATGATGACGTTCGGGCGCGCTCGGGTTAACCGAGCAAGGCGGGAAGATCCGAGTCGCTCGGACCCGTAAAAAAAAACATGAAGTTCGGGCGGGTTCGGATTCCGAGGAACCGAACCCGCTCATCTCTACTTAAAATGATGGATAAATGTGTTTGGTCTGCATTCACATTGGCAAAATAAAGCTGCAGGACTCTTTCAAAGGTTTCTTATTACAAACATAGGTATTTTGCCTGTGAAATCTATCAAGTAAATAGGTGCTTACTGGAAAAATATGAATGAACAGTAGCAAGCAGAGCGATACTATAAACTGATAGTCACATCCACCACTCATCAAATGGGGCTAAGTCCAAGGCAGGCTGAGGTCAGGCCAGCAAAGGGCAATTCAAGTTTATATTTGGAGATACAGGAAAAAGTCAGTCCAGACAGGTCAAGTTGTTTCCAAGGGTCAGGGGAAAAAGCAGCCCTTCCCAAAATAGTCACTTGACAGCCATTGTATATCCAGTCATTTAGACTTCCTGATAGCCAGTCAAGGAAATCTCTTTCAGTGCCATGTTTGGAGAAGATGAGCCATTTCACAGATACGACACACCCTTATGAAATTATAGGCTTGGTTGATGAACATGTAGATTACAGATCATTGAAATCAAGTGGTCACCAATTTTAAATCACAGTTTATATAAAAACATTGGTGGTCATTCCGAGTTGTTCGCTCGGTAATTTTCTTCGCATCGCAGCGATTTTCCGCTTAATGCGCATGCGCAATGTTCGCACTGCGACTGCGCCAAGTAATTTTGCTATGCAGTTAGGAATATTACTCACGTTTTTTTCATCGTTCTGTTGATCGTAATGTGATTGACAGGAAGTGGGTGTTTCTGGGCGGAAACAGGCCGTTTTAGGGGCGTGTGGGAAAAAACGCTTCCGTTTCTGGGAAAAACGCGGGAGTGGCTGGAGAAACGGAGGAGTGTCTGGGCGAACGCTGGGTGTGTTTGTGACGTCAAACCAGGAACGACAAGCACTGAACTGATCGCACTGGCAGAGTAAGTCTCGAGCTACTCAGAAACTGCACAGAGATGTCTTATCGCAATATTGCGAATCTTTCGTTCGCAATTTTAAGATGCTAAGATTCACTCCCAGTAGGCGGCGGCTTAGCGTGAGTAAATCTGCTAAAAACAGCTTGCGAGCGAACAACTCGGAATGACCACCATTAATTGCTATAAAAAAAAAACCCTGACAAAATAAAACAAAAAAAACCTTAGTCCTAGAAGTACAAATTTCTCTCTGGGGTGCTATCCTAAGTCTACGGTATACTCCTCTTAATGGCACTGTCTATTTCTCTTTCAAATAGGCTATGACTATGTGCAACTAGGAACTACTAACTGGCTGAAGCCACAGTTTCTAGCAAATTCATATACTGCATTCCTATGAATATCAGTACAACCTACAAAATGACCAACCCAACATATAAATATTAGAGATGAGCGCCTGAAATTTTTCGGGTTTTGTGTTTTGGTTTTGGGTTCGGTTCCGCGGCCGTGTTTTGGGTTCGACCGCGTTTTGGCAAAACCTCACCGAATTTTTTTTGTCGGATTCGGGTGTGTTTTGGATTCGGGTGTTTTTTTCAAAAAACCCTAAAAAACAGCTTAAATCATAGAATTTGGGGGTCATTTTGATCCCATATTATTATTAACCTCAAAAACCATAATTTCCACTCATTTTCAGTCTATTCTGAATACCTCACACCTCACAATATTATTTTTAGTCCTAAAATTTGCACCGAGGTCGCTGGATGACTAAGCTAAGCGACCCTAGTGGCCGACACAAACACCTGGCCCATCTAGGAGTGGCACTGCAGTGTCACGCAGGATGGCCCTTCCAAAAAACACTCCCCAAACAGCACATGACGCAAAGAAAAAAAGAGGTGCAATGAGGTAGCTGTGTGACTAAGCTCAGCGACCCAAGTGCCCGACACAAACACCTGGCCCATCTAGGAGTGGCACTGCAGTGTCACGCAGGATGTCCCTTCCAAAAAACCCTCCCCAAACAGCACATGACGCAAAGAAAAAAAGAGGCGCAATGAGGTAGCTGTGTGAGTAAGATTAGCGACCCTAGTGGCCGACACAAACACCGGGCCCATCTAGGAGTGGCACTGCAGTGTCACGCAGGATGTCCCTTCCAAAAAACCCTCCCCAAACAGCACATGACGCAAAGAAAAATAAAAGAAAAAAGAGGTGCAAGATGGAATTGTCCTTGGGCCCTCCCACCCACCCTTATGTTGTATAAACAGGACATGCACACTTTAACCAACCCATCATTTCAGTGACAGGGTCTGCCACACGACTGTGACTGATATGACGGGTTGGTTTGGACCCCCACCAAAAAAGAAGCAATTAATCTCTCCTTGCACAAACTGGCTCTACAGAGGCAAGATGTCCACCTCATCATCATCCTCCGATATATCACCGTGTACATCCCCCTCCTCACAGATTATCAATTCGTCCCCACTGGAATCCACCATCTCAGCTCCCTGTGTACTTTGTGGAGGCAATTGCTGCTGGTCAATGTCTCCGCGGAGGAATTGATTATAATTCATTTTAATGAACATCATCTTCTCCACATTTTCTGGATGTAACCTCGTACGCCGATTGCTGACAAGGTGAGCGGCGGCACTAAACACTCTTTCGGAGTACACACTTGTGGGAGGGCAACTTAGGTAGAATAAAGCCAGTTTGTGCAAGGGCCTCCAAATTGCCTCTTTTTCCTGCCAGTATAAGTACGGACTGTGTGACGTGCCTACTTGGATGCGGTCACTCATATAATCCTCCACCATTCTTTCAATGTTGAGAGAATCATATGCAGTGACAGTAGACGACATGTCCGTAATCGTTGTCAGGTCCTTCAGTCCGGACCAGATGTCAGCATCAGCAGTCGCTCCAGACTGCCCTGCATCACCGCCAGCGGGTGGGCTCGGAATTCTGAGCCTTTTCCTTGCACCCCCAGTTGCGGGAGAATGTGAAGGAGGAGATGTTGACAGGTCGCGTTCCGCTTGACTTGACAATTTTGTCACCAGCAGGTCTTTGCACCCCAGCAGACTTGTGTCTGCCGGAAAGAGAGATCCAAGGTAGGTTTTAAATCTAGGATCGAGCACGGTGGCCAAAATGTAGTGCTCTGATTTCAACAGATTGACCACCCGTGAATCCTTGTTAAGCGAATTAAGGGCTGCATCCACAAGTCCCACATGCCTAGCGGAATCGCTCCCTTTTAGCTCCTCCTTCAATGCCTCCAGCTTCTTCTGCAAAAGCCTGATGAGGGGAATGACCTGACTCAGGCTGGCAGTGTCTGAACTGACTTCACGTGTGGCAAGTTCAAAGGGCATCAGAACCTTGCACAACGTTGAAATCATTCTCCACTGCACTTGAGACAGGTGCATTCCACCTCCTATATCGTGCTCAATTGTATAGGCTTGAATGGCCTTTTGCTGCTCCTCCAACCTCTGAAGCATATAGAGGGTTGAATTTCACCTCGTTACCACTTCTTGCTTCAGATGATGGCAGGGCAGGTTCAGTAGTTTTTGGTGGTGCTCCAGTCTTCTGTACGTGGTGCCTGTACGCCGAAAGTGTCCCGCAATTCTTCTGGCCACCGACAGCATCTCTTGCACGCCCCTGTCGTTTTTTAAAAAATTCTGCACCACCAAATTCAAGGTATGTGCAAAACATGGGACGTGCTGGAATTTGCCCATATTTAATGCACACACAATATTGCTGGCGTTGTCCGATGCCACAAATCCACAGGAGAGTCCAATTGGGGTAAGCCATTCTGCGATGATCTTCCTCAGTTGCCGTAAGAGGTTTTCAGCTGTGTGCGTATTCTGGAAAGCGGTGATACAAAGCGTAGCCTGCCTAGGAAAGAGTTGGCGTTTGCGAGATGCTGCTACTGGTGCCGCCGCTGCTGTTCTTGCGGCGGGAGTCCATACATCTACCCAGTGGGCTGTCACAGTCATATAGTCCTGACCCTGCCCTGCTCCACTTGTCCACATGTCCGTGGTTAAGTGGACATTGGGTACAACTGCATTTTTTAGGACACTGGTGAGTCTTTTTCTGACGTCCGTGTACATTCTCGGTATCGCCTGCCTACAGAAGTGGAACCTAGATGGTATTTGGTAACGGGGGCACACTGCCTCAATAAATTGTCTAGTTCCCTGTGAACTAACGGCGGATACCGGACGCACGTCTAACACCAACATAGTTGTCAAGGACTCAGTTATCCGCTTTGCAACAGGATGACTGCTGTGATATTTCATCTTCCTCGCAAAGGACTGTTGGACAGTCAATTGCTTACTGGAAGTAGTACAAGTGGGCTTACGACTTCCCCTCTGGGATGACCATCGACTCCCAGCAGCAACAACAGCAGCGCCAGCAGCAGTAGGCGTTACACGCAAGGATGCATCGGAGGAATCCCAGGCAGGAGAGGACTCGTCAGAATTGCCAGTGACATGGCCTGCAGGACTATTGGCATTCCTGGGGAAGGAGGAAATTGACACTGAGGGAGTTGGTGGGGTGGTTTGCGTGAGCTTGGTTACAAGAGGAAGGGATTTACTGGTCAGTGGACTGCTTCCGCTGTCGGCCCAAGTTTTTGAACTTGTCACTGACTTATTATGAATGCGCTGCAGGTGACGTATAAGGGAGGATGTTCCGAGGTGGTTAACGTCCTTACCCCTACTTATTACAGCTTGACAAAGGGAACACACGGCTTGACACCTGTTGTCCGCATTTCTGGTGAAATACTTCCACACCGAAGAGCTGATTTTTTTGGTATTTTCACCAGGCATGTCAACGGCCCTATTCCTCCCACGGACAACAGGTGTCTCCCCGGGTGCCTGACTTAAACAAACCACCTCACCATCAGAATCCTCCTGGTCAATTTCCTCCCCAGCGCCAGCAACACCCATATCCTCCTCATCCTGGTGTACTTCAACACTGACATCTTCAATCTGACTATCAGGAACTGGACTGCGGGTGCTCCTTCCAGCACTTGCAGGGGGCGTGCAAATGGTGGAAGGCGCATGCTCTTCACGTCCAGTGTTGGGAAGGTCAGGCATCGCAACCGACACAATTGGACTCTCCTTGTGGATTTGGGATTTCGAAGAACGCACAGTTCTTTGCTGTGCTACTGCTTTTGCCAGCTTGAGTCTTTTCATTTTTCTAGCGAGAGGCTGAGTGCCTCCATCCTCATGTGAAGCTGAACCACTAGCCATGAACATAGGCCAGGGCCTCAGCCGTTCCTTGCCACTCCGTGTGGTAAATGGCATATTGGCAAGTTTACGCTTCTCCTCCGACAATTTTATTTTAGGTTTTGGAGTCCTTTTTTTACTGATATTTGGTGTTTTGGATTTGACATGCTCTGTACTATGACATTGGGCATCGGCCTTGGCAGACGACGTTGCTGGCATTTCATCGTCTCGGCCATGACTAGTGGCAGCAGCTTCAGCACGAGGTGGAAGTGGATCTTGATCTTTCCCTAATTTTGGAACCTCAACATTTTTGTTCTCCATATTTTAATAGGCACAACTAAAAGGCACCTCAGGTAAACAATGGAGATGGATGGATACTAGTATACAATTATGGATGGACTGCCGAGTGCCGACACAGAGGTAGCTACAGCCGTGGACTACCGTACTGTACTGTGTCTGCTGCTAATATAGACTGGTTGATAAAGAGATGTAGTAGTAGTATGTATGTATAAAGAAGAAAGAAAAAAAAACCACGGGTAGGTGGTATACAATTATGGACGGACTGCCCAGTGCCGACACAGAGGTAGCTACAGCCGTGGACTACCGTACTGTACTGTGTCTGCTGCTAATATAGACTGGTTGATAAAGAGACGTAGTAGTAGTAGTATGTATGTATAAAGAAGAAAGAAAAAAAAACCACGGGTAGGTGGTATACAATTATGGACGGACTGCCGAGTGCCGACACAGAGGTAGCTACAGCCGTGGACTACCGTACTGTACTGTGTCTGCTGCTAATATAGACTGGTTGATAAAGAGATGTAGTAGTAGTATGTATGTATAAAGAAGAAAGAAAAAAAAACCACGGGTAGGTGGTATACAATTATGGACGGACTGCCCAGTGCCGACACAGAGGTAGCTACAGCCGTGGACTACCGTACTGTACTGTGTCTGCTGCTAATATAGACTGGTTGATAAAGAGATGTAGTAGTAGTATGTATGTATAAAGAAGAAAGAAAAAAAAACCACGGGTAGGTGGTATACAATTATGGATGGACTGCCCAGTGCCGACACAGAGGTAGCTACAGCCGTGGACTACCGTACTGTACTGTGTCTGCTGCTAATATAGACTGGTTGATAAAGAGATGTAGTAGTAGTAGTATGTATGTATAAAGAAGAAAGAAAAAAAAACCACGGGTAGGTGGTATACAATTATGGACGGACTGCCCAGTGCCGACACAGAGGTAGCTACAGCCGTGGACTACCGTACTGTACTGTGTCTGCTGCTAATATAGACTGGTTGATAAAGAGATGTAGTAGTAGTATGTATGTATAAAGAAGAAAGAAAAAAAAACCACGGGTAGGTGGTATACAATTATGGACGGACTGCCCAGTGCCGACACAGAGGTAGCTACAGCCGTGGACTACCGTACTGTACTGTGTCTGCTGCTAATATAGACTGGTTGATAAAGAGATGTAGTAGTAGTAGTATGTATGTATAAAGAAGAAAGAAAAAAAAACCACGGGTAGGTGGTATACAATTATGGACGGACTGCCGAGTGCCGACACAGAGGTAGCTACAGCCGTGGACTACCGTACTGTACTGTGTCTGCTGCTAATATAGACTGGTTGATAAAGAGATGTAGTAGTAGTATGTATGTATAAAGAAGAAAGAAAAAAAAACCACGGGTAGGTGGTATACAATTATGGACGGACTGCCGAGTGCCGACACAGAGGTAGCTACAGCCGTGAACTACCGTACTGTGTCTGCTGCGACTGGATGATAAATAATGATATAAAAAATATATATATATCACTACTGCAGCCGGACAGGTATATATTATATAATGACGGACCTGCTGGACACTGTCTGTCAGCAGAATGAGTTTTTTATAGAATAAAAAAAAAAACACCACACAAGTGAAGTCACACGACGAGTGTTTAACTTTTTCAGGCAATCACAATATAGTATACTATACTACTAACTATACTGGTGGTCAGTGTGGTCAGGTCACTGGTCAGTCACACTGGCAGTGGCACTCCTGCAGCAAAAGTGTGCACTGTTTAATTTTAATAATAATATGTACTCCTGGCTCCTGCTATAACCTATAACTGGCACTGCAGTGCTCCCCAGTCTCCCCCACAATTATAAGATGTGTGAGCTGAGCACAGTCAGATACGAGTGTTTAACTTTTTCAGGCAATCACAATATAGTATACTATACTACTAACTATACTGGTGGTCGGTGTGGTCAGGTCACTGGTCAGTCACACTGGCAGTGGCACTCCTGCAGCAAAAGTGTGCACTGTTTAATTTTAATAATAATATGTACTCCTGGCTCCTGCTATAACCTATAACTGGCACTGCAGTGCTCCCCAGTCTCCCCCACAATTATAAAATGTGTGAGCTGAGCACAGTCAGATATATACATAGATGATGCAGCACACTGGGCTGAGCAGTGCACACAGATATGGTATGTGACTGAGTCACTGTGTATCGTTTTTTTCAGGCAGAGAACGGATATATTAAATAAAACTGCACTGTCTGGTGGTCACTGTGGTCAGTCACTAGTAAACTCTGCACTCTCTACAGTTCTACAGTACTCCTAAGCTCCAGTAAATCAGGTCAATCTCTCTCTCTCTCTCTTCTAATCTAAATGGAGAGGACGCCAGCCACGTCCTCTCCCTATCAATCTCAATGCACGTGTGAAAATGGCGGCGACGCGCGGCTCCTTATATAGAATCCGAGTCTCGCGAGAATCCGACAGCGTCATGATGACGTTCGAGCGCGCTCGGGTTAACCGAGCAAGGCGGGAAGATCCGAGTCGCTCGGACCCGTGAAAAAAAACATGAAGTTCGTGCGGGTTCGGATTCAGAGAAACCGAACCCGCTCATCTCTAATAAATATTATTATTTACAACTCTAATATATGTAGTAGAGATGTGTGGCGGGCACTTTCGCGTTTTGTGTTTTGGTTTTGGATCTGGATTCACAGTCGTGTTTTGCAGTGCCAGATTAATGTCCATATGGGCCTGGAGCTGAAATTTATGAAAGGCCTATTGTGTGCCGTGCAGATCCGGATTAAGGAGGGGGAGCCCCCGTGCCTACCATCAACAGAACAGGTAATGTGGTAGTGCAAGTACCACTACTCTACTAGTTAAATTATATATTACAGAGAGCATCAGTGACCACCATACATGTCCACTTACATCTTACCTCCAAGCACGATAAACAGCCATTCTAGTCACATCATGCTGTGGCGTGACTCAGTAGCGCCTAACGTATTTACGTGCGATTTTTTTCCATTAAAATGTGTTTTATTCGCAAAACAATGTGAAAAGGACACACAAGCACTTTATGCTAATTAAAATGATAAGCGGCATGCCTAGATTTTGTGTGAGACTGTGGCTGTATCTGCATATGAAATGGTACAATACAGTGTTTTCCTATAAAACACTGTAACGTACCATTTTGTATGCAGTTCGTATACCATATACTACAGAGAGCATCAGTAACCACTATATATTACAGATGGCATCAGTGACCACCATATATATTACAGAGAGCATCAGTGACCACCATATACTATAAAGAAAACCAGTGACCACTGTATATTACAGAGAGCATCAGCGACCACCATATATTACAGAGAGCATCAGTGACCCCTGTTTACTGGAGAGCTGCAGCTCCATCCACCCCATTGTTAATCCAGCCCTGGTGTTTTGGATCTGGATTGGTTTTGTCAAAACCACCCTTTCAGGTTTTGGTTTTGGTTTTGGATCTGGATGATTTTTTTGGGGGAAACCATAAAAACAGCTAAAATCACAGAATTTGGGGGTAATTTTGATCCTACGGTATTATTAACCTCAATAACATTCATTTCCACTCATTTCCAGTCTATTCTGAACACCTCACACACTTCACAATATTGTTTTTTAGGCCAAAAGGTTGCACAGAGATAGCTGGATGACTAAGCTAAGCGACAGAAGTGGGCGGCACAAACACCTGGCCCATCTAGGAGTGGCACTGCAGTGTCAGACAGGATAGCAGTTTTAAAAACAAGGCCCCAAAGAGCACATAATGCAAAGGGAAAAAAAGAGGTGCACCGAGGTCGCTGGATGACTAAGCTAAGTGACACAAGTGGGCGGCACAAACACCTGGCCCATCTAGGAGTGGCACTGCAGTGTCAGACAGGATGACAGTTTTAAAAAACTAGGCCCCACTTGGACTCTCTTTGCGGATTTGTGATACCATCTTAGAACGCACAGTTCTTTGCTGTGCTTTTGCCAGCTTAACTCTTATCATTTTTCTAGCGGGAGGATGAGGGATTCCATCGTCATGTGAAGCTGAACAACTAGTCATGAACATAGGCCAGGGCCTTATCCGTTCCTTGCCACTCCGTGTCGTAAATGGCATATTGCCAAGTTTACGTTTCTCCTCAGACCATTTAAATTTATTTTTGGGGGTAATTTTACTGAACTTTGTTTTTTTGGATTTTACATGTCCTCTACTATTACATTGGGCATCGGCCTTGGCAGACGACGTTGATGGCATTTCATCGTCTATGTCATGACTAGTGGCAGCAGCTTCAGCACTAGGAAGAAGTGGTTCTTGATCTTTCACTATTTTATCCTCCAAATTTTTGTTCTCTATTATTTTTCTGAAGTTATATAACACTGGGGGTCATTCCGAGTTGTTCGCTCGTTGCCGATTTTTGCTATGCTGCGATTTGTTGCTAATTGCGCATGCGCAAGGCACGCAGGGCGCATGCGCTTAGTTATTTAACTAAAAACTTAGCAGTTTTGCTGTGGATCCTGTGGTGCTTTTCAGTCGCTCTGCTGATCGGTGAATGATTGACAGGAAAGGGGCGTTTCTGGGTGGTAACTGAGCGTTTTCCAGGAGTGTGCTTAAAAACGCAGGCATGTCAGGGAAAAACGCGGGAGTGTCTGGAGAAATGGGGGAGTGGCTGGCCGAACGCAGGGCGTGTTTGTGACTTCAAACCAGGAACTAAACGGACTGAGCTGATCGCAATCTGTGAGTAGGTCTGGAGCTACTCAGAAACTGCAAAGAATTATTTATTAGCAATTCTGCTAAACTTTCGTTCGCTATTCTGCTAACATAAGACACACTCCCAGAGGGCGGTGGCCTAGCGTGTGCAATGCTGCTAAAAGCAGCTAGCGAGCAAACAACTCGGAATGAGGGCCAATATGCGGCACAGGACAGCGTACCCCTACACCACACAGGGCAAACCCTGTATAAATTATTTGGATTAAATATTAATAACCCCTTTATTTGGAGTAAATAATATACAGCACAGGACAGCACCAATGGATTTATACGGCAGTACCACTGGACTTATACGGCAGTACCACTGGACTTATACGGCAGTACCACTGGACTGGATTTATACGGCAGTACCACTGGACTTATACGGCAGTATCACTGGACTTATATGGCAGTACCACTGGACTGGATTTATACGGCAGTACCACTGGACTTATATGGCAGTACCACTGGACTTATACGGCAGTATTACTGGACTTATATGGCAGTACCACTGGACTTATGCGGCAGTACTGCTGGACTGGACTTATATGGCAGTACCAATGGACTTATACTGCAGTATCACTGGACTTATATGGCAGTACCACTGGACTTATACGGCAGTACCACTGGACTTATACGGCAGTACCACTGGACTTATACGGCAGTGCCACTGGACTTATACGGCAGTACCACTGGACTTATACGGCAGTACCACTGGACTTATACGGCAGTACCACTGGACTTATACGGCAGTACCACTGGACTTATACGGCAGTACCACTGGACTGGACTTATATGGCAGTACCACTGGACTTATACAGCAGTATCACTGGACTAAAATGGCAGTATCACTGGACTTATACGGCAGTACCACTGGACTGGATTTATACAGCAGTACCACTGGACTTATACAGCAGTATCACTGGACTTATATGGCAGTACCACTGGACTTATATGGCAGTACCACTGGACTTATACGGCAGTATTACTGGACTTATATGGCAGTACCATTGGACTTTAACGGCAGTACCACTGGACTTATGCAGCAGTACCGCTGGACTGGACTTATATGGCAGTACCAATGGACTTATACTGCAGTATCACTGGACTTATATGGCAGTACCACTGAACTTATACGGCAGTACCACTGGACTTATACGGCAGTACCACTGGACTTATACGGCAGTACCACTGGACTTATACGGCAGTATTACTGGACTTATACGGCAGTACCACTGGACTTATACGGCAGTACCACTGGACTTATACGGCAGTACCACTGGACTTATACGGCAGTACCACTGGACTGGACTTACATGGCAGTACCACTGGACTTATACAGTAGTATCACTGGACTAAAATGGCAGTATCACTGGACTTATATGGCAGTTTCACTGGACTTATACAGCAGTACCACTGGACTTATACGGCAGTACCACTGGACTTATACACCAGTATTACTGGACTTATACGGCAGTACCACTGGACTGGACTCATACAACAGTACCACTGGACTTATACGGCAGTACCACTGGACTTATACAGCAGTATCACTGGACTTATATGGCAGTATCACTAGACGGGTGTAGTATGGTTTGCCGGCGGTCGGGGTCCCGGCGACCAGCATACCGGCGCCGGAATCCCAACTGCCGGCATACCGACAGCTGGGCAAGCGCAAATGAGCCCCTTGCGGGCACGGTGGCTATGCATGCCACGCTATCTATTCTCCCTCCAAGGGGGTCGTGGACCCCCAAGAGGGAGAAAAGATGTCGGTATGCCGGCAGTCGGGATTCCGGTGCCGGTATGCTGGTCGCCGGGACCCCGCCCGCTGGCAACCAGAAGACCACCCCACTAGACTTATATGGCAGTACCACTGAACTTATACGGAAGAACCACTGAACTGGATTTATATGGCAGTACCACTGGACTTATACAGCAGTACCACTGGACTTATACGGCAGTATAACTGGACTTATACGGCAGTACCACTGGACTTATACGGCAGTACCCCTGGATTTATACGGAAGCACCCCTGGACTGATGCAGCACAACACAGCACCACTGCACTGTACTTATACAGCAGCATCACTGGACATATGGAAGAACAGGACACCAGCACTGGAGTTATGGCAGCACAGGACACCACCACTGGACTTATGGCAGCACAGGACACCACCACTGGACTGATGCAGCACAAGACAGCACTACTAGACTGGACTTATACAGCAGCACTGGGCATATGGCAGCACAGGACACCACCACTGTGACTGGACTGATGCAGCACAAGACACCACCACTGGACTGATGCAGCACAAGACAGCACTGCAATGACACATAACAGCAGGTCGCCACATCACTTTCCCGCACAGACAGACACTGAGGAGAAAGACACGTCCTCTCGCTACACTCTCGAGGACTTGAGTGAAAATGGCGGCGACGCGCGGTTCCTTATATGGAATCCAAAACCCGAGAGAATGCGACAGCGGGATGATGACATTTTGACTCGTTCTGGTTTCCATGTCTGGAGTGAAAGTCCCGAGCCGGGCTCGGAACGTGAAGTTCGGGGTGGTTCGGTTCTCAGAGAACCGAACCCGCTCATCTCTAATATTTAGGGTTGCAACCATCCTATAATATACAGGATTATCCCGTACTAGCTGAATACTCGTGCTTTACTACAGAATTTCAAGTATTTCCGTGCGTATAACTTTAATTTTAAAGGGCTTCCTGGTAAACTAATTAGACTTACATGCTCCGCCCGCCACTGCCAATCTTTCTCAGGCCACACCTCTGGACGGGCCTTTCCCAGATTGATGTTGTCAAAAGACTAGCGCTGAGGAGAATAATCCGCCTCCTTCTCTGCCCCATCCCGCCTCTGATGCTGCCCTGCTCAGTGCTGTAAATGCTGGGATGACAGGCCAAGCTCCACTCACTGTATGTTAAATATGTAAGGTTTGCAAGGATAGGCTGACTCTATTCCAAAGGGCCCGAGGTCTCCTTGTTTAGCTTCTCACTCTCCTTAGGGCTCCTCCTTTGAGGTGAAAATGTAAAGATTTTTGCACAACACTTAAAGTCACTGGGAGATCTGTCAGAACCCTTTACACAGCAGATCAGCAGTAGCTGACTAGCAAGCTTTCCTTTAATGTATTTAAGAGTCAAAGGGGTATATTTTAGAGATGAGCGGGTTCGGTTCCTCGGAATCCGAACCCGCCCGAACTTCAGGGTTTTTTACACGGGGCCGAGCGACTCGGATCTTCCCGCCTTGCTCGGTTAACCCGAGCGCGCCCGAACGTCATCATCCCGCTGTCGGATTCTCGCGAGGCTCGGATTCTATCGCGAGACTCGGATTCTATATAAGGAGCCGCGCGTCGCCGCCATTTTCACACGTGCATTGAGATTGATAGGGAGAGGACGTGGCTGGCGTCCTCTCCGTTTAGACTAGAGTACTAGAGAGAGAGACACAAATTTTGGGGAGCATATTATTAGGAGGAGTACTACTTGCTGCTGATAGTGTGACCAGTGACCACCAGTTTAATTAATCCGTTCTCTGCCTGAAAAAAAACGATACACAGTGTAACACAGTCACATACCATATCTGGGCTCAGCCCAGTGTGCTGCATCATATGTAATACTGTATATCATTATCTGACTGTGCTAAGTGCTCACTGCTCACACAGCTTAATTGTGGGGGAGACTGGGGAGCAGTTATAGCAGGAGTACATATTTTAAGTACAGTGCACACTTTTGCTGCCAGAGTGCCACTGCCAGTGTGACTGACCAGTGACCACTGACCACCAGTATTGTGATTGTCTGCTTAACCACGAGTATATTGTGATTGTCTGCCTGAAAAAGTTAAACACTCGTCGTGTGGTGTTTTTATAAACGCATTCTGCAGACAGTGTCCAGCAGGTCCGTCATTACATAATATATACCTGTCCGGCTGCAGTACTAGTGTGATATATATATATTTTTTATTTTATCTCATTATCATCCAGTCTATATTAGCAGCAGACACAGTACGGTTGTCCACGGCTGTAGCTACCTCTGTGTCGGCAGTCGCTCGTCCATCCATAATTGTATACCACCTACCCGTGGGTTTTTTTTTTCTATCTTCTTGATACTAGTAGCTTACTTTAGGAGTCTGCAGTGCTGAGTCTGACAGACAGTGTCCAGCAGGTCCGTCATTACATAATATATACCTGTCCGGCTGCAGTACTAGTGTGATATATATATATATATTTTAATTTTATCTCATTATCATCCAGTCTATATTAGCAGCAGACACAGTACGGTAGTCCACGGCTGTAGCTACCTCTGTGTCGGCAGTCGCTCGTCCATCCATAATTGTATACCACCTACCCGTGTTTTTTTTTTTCTATCTTCTTGATACTAGTAGCTTACTTTAGGAGTCTGCAGTGCTGACAGACAGTGTCCAGCAGGTCCGTCATTACATAATATATACCTGTCCGGCTGCAGTACTAGTGTGATATATATATATATATATTTTAATTTTATCTCATTATCATCCAGTCTATATTAGCAGCAGACACAGTACGGTAGTCCACGGCTGTAGCTACCTCTGTGTCGGCAGTCGCTCGTCCATCCATAATTGTATACCACCTACCCGTGTTTTTTTTTTCTATCTTCTTGATACTAGTAGCTTACTTTAGGAGTCTGCAGTGCTGAGTCTGACAGACAGTGTCCAGCAGGTCCGTCATTACATAATATATACCTGTCCGGCTGCAGTACTAGTGTGATATATATATATATATTTTAATTTTATCTCATTATCATCCAGTCTATATTAGCAGCAGACACAGTACGGTAGTCCACGGCTGTAGCTACCTCTGTGTCGGCAGTCGCTCGTCCATCCATAATTGTATACCACCTACCCGTGTTTTTTTTTCTTTCTATCTTCTTGATACTAGTAGCTTACTTTAGGAGTCTGCAGTGCTGACAGTGTCCAGCAGGTCCGTCATTACATAATATATACCTGTCCGGCTGCAGTACTAGTGTGATATATATATATATTTTAATTTTATCTCATTATCATCCAGTCTATATTAGCAGCAGACACAGTACGGTAGTCCACGGCTGTAGCTACCTCTGTGTCGGCAGTCGCTCGTCCATCCATAATTGTATACCACCTACCCGTGGTTTTTTTTTCTATCTTCTTGATACTAGTAGCTTACTTTAGGAGTCTGCAGTGCTGAGTCTGACAGACAGTGTCCAGCAGGTCCGTCATTACATAATATATACCTGTCCGGCTGCAGTACTAGTGTGATATATATATATATTTTAATTTTATCTCATTATCATCCAGTCTATATTAGCAGCAGACACAGTACGGTAGTCCACGGCTGTAGCTACCTCTGTGTCGGCAGTCGCTCGTCCATCCATAATTGTATACCACCTACCCGTGGGTTTTTTTTTTTCTATCTTCTTGATACTAGTAGCTTACTTCAGGAGTCTGCAGTGCTGAGTCTGACAGACAGTGTCCAGCAGGTCCGTCATTACATAATATATACCTGTCCGGCTGCAGTACTAGTGTGATATATATATATATTTTAATTTTATCTCATTATCATCCAGTCTATATTAGCAGCAGACACAGTACGGTAGTCCACGGCTGTAGCTACCTCTGTGTCGGCAGTCGCTCGTCCATCCATAATTGTATACCACGTACCCGTGGTTTTTTTTTTTTCTATCTTCTTGATACTAGTAGCTTACTTTAGGAGTCTGCAGTGCTGACAGACAGTGTCCAGCAGGTCCGTCATTACATAATATATACCTGTCCGGCTGCAGTACTAGTGTGATATATATATATATTTTAATTTTATCTCATTATACTCCAGTCTATATTAGCAGCAGACACAGTACGGTAGTCCACGGCTGTAGCTACCTCTGTGTCGGCAGTCGCTCGTCCATCCATAATTGTATACCACCTACCCGTGGTTTTTTTTTTCTATCTTCTTGATACTAGTAGCTTACTTTAGGAGTCTGCAGTGCTGAGTCTGACAGACAGTGTCCAGCAGGTCCGTCATTACATAATATATACCTGTCCGGCTGCAGTACTAGTGTGATATATATATATATATATTTTAATTTTATCTCATTATCATCCAGTCTATATTAGCAGCAGACACAGTACGGTAGTCCACGGCTGTAGCTACCTCTGTGTCGGCAGTCGCTCGTCCATCCATAAGTATACTAGTATCCATCCATCTCCATTGTTTACCTGAGGTGCCTTTTAGTTGTGCCTATTAAAATATGGAGAACAAAAATGTTGAGGTTCCAAAAATAGGGAAAGATCAAGATCGACTTCCACCTCGTGCTGAAGCTGCTGCCACTAGTCATGGCCGAGACGATGAAATGCTAGCAACGTCGTCTGCCAAGGCCGATGCCCAATGTCATAGTACAGAGCATGTAAAATCCAAAACACCAAATATCAGTAAAAAAAGGACTAAAAAATCTAAAATAAAATTGTCGGAGGAGAAGCGTAAACTTGCCAATATGCCATTTACCACACGGAGTGGCAAGGAACGGCTGAGGCCCTGGCCTATGTTCATGGCTAGTGGTTCAGCTTTACATGAGGATGGAAGCACTCAGCCTCTCGCTAGAAAAATGAAAAGACTCAAGCTGGCAAAAGCACAGCAAAGAACTGTGCGTTCTTCGAAATCCCAAATCCACAAGGAGAGTCCAATTGTGTCGGTTGCGATGCCTGACCTTCCCAACACTGGACGTGAAGAGCATGCGCCTTCCACCATTTGCACGCCCCCTGCAAGTGCTGGAAGGAGCACCCGCAGTCCAGTTCCTGATAGTCAGATTGAAGATGTCAGTGTTGAAGTACACCAGGATGAGGAGGATATGGGTGTTGCTGGCGCTGGGGAGGAAATTGACAAGGAGGATTCTGATGGTGAGGTGGTTTGTTTAAGTCAGGCACCTGGGGAGACACCTGTTGTCCGTGGGAGGAATATGGCCATTGACATGCCTGGTGAAAATACCAAAAAAATCAGCTCTTCGGTGTGGAAGTATTTCAACAGAAATGCGGACAACATTTGTCAAGCCGTGTGTTGCCTTTGTCAAGCTGTAATAAGTAGGGGTAAGGACGTTAACCACCTCGGAACATCCTCCCTTATACGTCACCTGCAGCGCATTCATAATAAGTCAGTGACAAGTTCAAAAACTTTGGGCGACAGCGGAAGCAGTCCACTGACCAGTAAATCCCTTCCTCTTGTAACCAAGCTCACGCAAACCACCCCACCAACTCCCTCAGTGTCAATTTCCTCCTTCCCCAGGAATGCCAATAGTCCTGCAGGCCATGTCACTGGCAATTCTGACGAGTCCTCTCCTGCTTGGGATTCCTCCGATGCATCCTTGCGTGTAACGCCTACTGCTGCTGGCGCTGCTGTTGTTGCTGCTGGGAGTCGATGGTCATCCCAGAGGGGAAGTCGTAAGCCCACTTGTACTACTTCCACCAAGCAATTGACTGTCCAACAGTCCTTTGCGAGGAAGATGAAATATCACAGCAGTCATCCTGTTGCAAAGCGGATAACTGAGGCCTTGACAACTATGTTGGTGTTAGACGTGCGTCCGGTATCCGCCGTTAGTTCACAGGGAACTAGACAATTTCTTGAGGTAGTGTGCCCCCGTTACCAAATACCATCTAGGTTCCACTTCTCTAGGCAGGCGATACCGAGAATGTACACGGACGTCAGAAAAAGACTCACCAGTGTCCTAAAAAATGCAGTTGTACCCAATGTCCACTTAACCACGGACATGTGGACAAGTGGAGCAGGGCAGGGTCAGGACTATATGACTGTGACAGCCCACTGGGTAGATGTATGGACTCCCGCCGCAAGAACAGCAGCGGCGGCACCAGTAGCAGCATCTCGCAAATGCCAACTCTTTCCTAGGCAGGCTACGCTTTGTATCACCGGTTTCCAGAATACGCACACAGCTGAAAACCTCTTACGGCAACTGAGGAAGATCATCGCGGAATGGCTTACCCCAATTGGACTCTCCTGTGGATTTGTGGCATCGGACAACGCCAGCAATATTGTGTGTGCATTAAATATGGGCAAATTCCAGCACGTCCCATGTTTTGCACATACCTTGAATTTGGTGGTGCAGAATTATTTAAAAAACGAGAGGGGCGTGCAAGAGATGCTGTCAGTGGCCAGAAGAATTGCGGGACACTTTCGGCGTACAGGCACCATGTACAGAAGACTGGAGCACCACCAAAAACGCCTGAACCTGCCCTGCCATCATCTGAAGCAAGAAGTGGTAACGAGGTGGAATTCAACCCTATATATGCTTCAGAGGTTGGAGGAGCAGCAAAAGGCAATTCAAGCCTATACAATTGAGCACGATATAGGAGGTGGAATGCACCTGTCTCAAGCGCAGTGGAGAATGATTTCAACGTTGTGCAAGGTTCTGCTGCCCTTTGAACTTGCCACACGTGAAGTCAGTTCAGACACTGCCAGCCTGAGTCAGGTCATTCCCCTCATCAGGCTTTTGCAGAAGAAGCTGGAGACATTGAAGGAGGAGCTAACACAGTGCGATTCCGCTAGGCATGTGGGACTTGTGGATGGAGCCCTTAATTCGCTTAACAAGGATTCACGGGTGGTCAATCTGTTGAAATCAGAGCACTACATTTTGGCCACCGTGCTCGATCCTAGATTTAAAACCTACCTTGGATCTCTCTTTCCGGCACACACAAGTCTGCTGGGGTTCAAAGACCTGCTGGTGAGAAAATTGTCAAGTCAAGCGGAACGCGACCTGTCAACATCTCCTCATTCACATTCTCCCGCAACTGGGGGTGCGAGGAAAAGGCTCAGAATTCCGAGCCCACCCGCTGGCGGTGATGCAGGGCAGTCTGGAGCGACTGCTGATGCTGACATCTGGTCCGGACTGAAGGACCTGCCAACGATTACGGACATGTCGTCTACTGGCACTGCATATGATTCTCTCCCCATTGAAAGAATGGTGGAGGATTATATGAGTGACCGCATCCAAGTAGGCACGTCAGACAGTCCGTACTTATACTGGCAGGAAAAAGAGGCAATTTGGAGGCCCTTGCACAAACTGGCTTTATTCTACCTAAGTTGCCCTCCCACAAGTGTGTACTCCGAAAGAGTGTTTAGTGCCGCCGCTCACCTTGTCAGCAATCGGCGTACGAGGTTACTTCCAGAAAATGTGGAGAAGATGATGTTCATTAAAATGAATTATAATCAATTCCTCCGTGGAGACATTGACCAGCAGCAATTGCCTCCACAAAGTACACAGGGAGCTGAGATGGTGGATTCCAGTGGGGACGAATTGATAATCTGTGAGGAGGGGGATGTACACGGTGATATATCGGAGGATGATGATGAGGTGGACATCTTGCCTCTGTAGAGCCAGTTTGTGCAAGGAGAGATTAATTGCTTCTTTTTTGGTGGGGGTCCAAACCAACCCGTCATTTCAGTCACAGTCGTGTGGCAGACCCTGTCACTGAAATGATGGGTTGGTTAAAGTGTGCATGTCCTGTTTATACAACATAAGGGTGGGTGGGAGGGCCCAAGGACAATTCCATCTTGCACCTCTTTTTTCTTTCATTTTTCTTTGCGTCATGTGCTGTTTGGGGAGTATTTTTTTGAAGGGCCATCCTGCGTGACACTGCAGTGCCACTCCTAGATGGGCCAGGTGTTTGTGTCGGCCACTAGGGTCGCTTATCTTACTCACACAGCTACCTCATTGCGCCTCTTTTTTTCTTTGCATCATGTGCTGTTTGGGGAGTGTTTTTTGGAAGGGCCATCCTGCGTGACACTGCAGTGCCACTCCTAGATGGGCCAGGTGTTTGTGTCGGCCACTAGGGTCGCTTATCTTACTCACACAGCTACCTCATTGCGCCTCTTTTTTTTCTTTGCGTCATGTGCTGTTTGGGGAGTGTTTTTTGGAAGGGCCATCCTGCGTGACACTGCAGTGCCACTCCTAGATGGGCCAGGTGTTTGTGTCGGCCACTAGGGTCGCTTAGCTTACTCACACAGCTACCTCATTGCGCCTCTTTTTTTCTTTGCGTCATGTGCTGTTTGGGGAGTGTTTTTTGGAAGGGCCATCCTGCGTGACACTGCAGTGCCACTCCTAGATGGGCCAGGTGTTTGTGTCGGCCACTAGGGTCGCTTAGCTTAGTCATCCAGCGACCTCGGTGCAAATTTTAGGACTAAAAATAATATTGTGAGGTGTGAGGTGTTCAGAATAGACTGAAAATGAGTGGAAATTATGGTTTTTGAGGTTAATAATACTTTGGGATCAAAATGACCCCCAAATTCTATGATTTAAGCTGTTTTTTAGGGTTTTTTGAAAAAAACACCCGAATCCGACAAAAAAAATTCGGTGAGGTTTTGCCAAAACGAGGTCGAACCCAAAACACGGCCGCGGAACCGAACCCAAAACCAAAACACAAAACCCGAAAAATTTCAAGTGCACATCTCTAGTATATTTACTAAGGTCCCGATTTTGACCGAGATGCCGTTTTTTCATCAAAGTGTCATCTCGGTAATTTACTAAGCAATAATCACGGCAGTGATGAGGGCATTCGTAATTTTTTGGAAGTCCAACAAAAAAAATACGAATGAATACACCATCGGTCAAAACGCGGCTGTTTAAGTATGAATCTCGGTAATTTACTAAGAAGTGCAAAGCAAAAAAAAAAAAAAAACACTGCCGTGAAAACTTACAACTCGTAAAAAAGTGCTAAAAAAAAACAGACCTGCTTTTTTAATCCGTGATTGTATAGGCATGCAGGGATCCATGAGATCCGTGCATGTATATCAGTGGGAAGGGGTGGGAAAGTGGTTATTTTCTTAAAAAAAATTGCGTGGGGTCCCCCCTCCTAAGCATAACCAGCCTCGGGCTCTTTGAGCCGATCCTGGTTGCAGAAATATGGGGAAAAAATTGACAGGGGTTCCCCCATATTTAAGCAACCAGCATCGGGCTCTGTGCCTGGTCCTGGTTCCAAAAATACGGGGGACAAAAAGAGTAGGGGTCCCCCGTATTTCTAAAACCAGCACCGGGCTCTACTAGCTGGACAGATAATGCCGCAGCCGGGGGTCACTTTTAAATAGTGCCCTGCGGCCGTGGCATCAAAAATCCAACTAGTCACCCCTGGCCGGGGTACCCTGGGGGAGTGGGGACCCCGTCAATCAAGGGGTCCCCCCCCCAGCCACCCAAGGGCCAGGGGTGAAGCCCGAGGCTGTCCCCCCCCATCCAATTGGCTGCGGATGGGGGGCTGATAGCCTTTTGTGAAAATGAAAAGATATTGTTTTTAGTAGCAGTACTACAAGGCCCAGCAAGCCTCCCCCGCATGCTGGTACTTGGAGAACCACAAGTACCAGCATGCGGCGGAAAAACGGGCCCGCTGGTACCTGTAGTACTACTACTAAAAAAATACCCAAAAAAAGACAAGACACACACACCTTGAAAGTAAAGTTTTATTACATGCATCCACACAAACATACATACATACTTACCTTATGTTCACACGAGGGTCGGTCCTCTTCTCCAGTAGAATCCATGGGGTACCTGTTGAATAAATTCTACTCACCAGATCCAGGGTCCCAGGCTCCTCGTAGCATCCATTTGTAATCCACGTACTTGAATAAAATAAAAAAACGGAGAGCCGAGCCACGCACTGAAAGGGGACCCATGTTTGCACTAGAGATGTGCACTTGAAATTTTTCGGGTTTTGTGTTTTGGTTTTGGGTTCGGTTCCGCGGCCGTGTTTTGGGTTCGACCGCGTTTTGGCAAAACCTCACCGAATTTTTTTTGTCGGATTCGGGTGTGTTTTGGATTCGGGTGTTTTTTTCAAAAAACCCTAAAAAACAGCTTAAATCATAGAATTTGGGGGTCATTTTGATCCCAAAGTATTATTAACCTCAAAAACCATAATTTCCACTCATTTTCAGTCTATTCTGAACACCTCACACCTCACAATATTATTTTTAGTCCTAAAATTTGCACCGAGGTCGCTGGATGACTAAGCTAAGCGACCCTAGTGGCCGACACAAACACCTGGCCCATCTAGGAGTGGCACTGCAGTGTCACGCAGGATGGCCCTTCCAAAAAACACTCCCCAAACAGCACATGACGCAAAGAAAAAAAAGAGGCGCAATGAGGTAGCTGTGTGAGTAAGCTAAGCGACCCTAGTGGCCGACACAAACACCTGGCCCATCTAGGAGTGGCACTGCAGTGTCACGCAGGATGGCCCTTCCAAAAAACACTCCCCAAACAGCACATGACGCAAAGAAAAATGAAAGAAAAAAGAGGTGCAAGATGGAATTGTCCTTGGGCCCTCCCACCCACCCTTATGTTGTATAAACAGGACATGCACACTTTAACCAACCCATCATTTCAGTGACAGGGTCTGCCACACGACTGTGACTGAAATGACGGGTTGGTTTGGACCCCCACCGAAAAAGAAGCAATTAATCTCTCCTTGCACAAACTGGCTCTACAGAGGCAAGATGTCCACCTCATCATCATCCTCCGATATATCACCGTGTACATCCCGCTCCTCACAGATTATCAATTCGTCCCCACTGGAATCCACCATCTCAGCTCCCTGTGTACTTTGTGGAGGCAATTGCTGCTGGTCAATGTCTCCACGGAGGAATTGATTATAATTCATTTTAATGAACATCATCTTCTCCACATTTTCTGGAAGTAACCTCGTACGCCGATTGCTGACAAGGTGAGCGGCGGCACTAAACACTCTTTCGGAGTACACACTTGTGGGAGGGCAACTTAGGTAGAATAAAGCCAGTTTGTGCAAGGGCCTCCAAATTGCCTCTTTTTCCTGCCAGTATAAGTACGGACTGTCTGACGTGCCTACTTGGATGCGGTCACTCATATAATCCTCCACCATTCTTTCAATGGGGAGAGAATCATATGCAGTGCCAGTAGACGACATGGCCGTAATCGTTGGCAGGTCCTTCAGTCCGGACCAGATGTCAGCATCAGCAGTCGCTCCAGACTGCCCTGCATCACCGCCAGCGGGTGGGCTCGGAATTCTGAGCCTTTTCCTCGCACCCCCAGTTGCGGGAGAATGTGAATGAGGAGATGTTGACAGGTCGCGTTCCGCTTGACTTGACAATTTTCTCACCAGCAGGTCTTTGAACCCCAGCAGACTTGTGTGTGCCGGAAAGAGAGATCCAAGGTAGGTTTTAAATCTAGGATCGAGCACGGTGGCCAAAATGTAGTGCTCTGATTTCAACAGATTGACCACCCGTGAATCCTTGTTAAGCGAATTAAGGGCTCCATCCACAAGTCCCACATGCCTAGCGGAATCGCTCTGTGTTAGCTCCTCCTTCAATGTCTCCAGCTTCTTCTGCAAAAGCCTGATGAGGGGAATGACCTGACTCAGGCTGGCAGTGTCTGAACTGACTTCACGTGTGGCAAGTTCAAAGGGCAGCAGAACCTTGCACAACGTTGAAATCATTCTCCACTGCGCTTGAGACAGGTGCATTCCACCTCCTATATCGTGCTCAATTGTATAGGCTTGAATGGCCTTTTGCTGCTCCTCCAACCTCTGAAGCATATATAGGGTTGAATTCCACCTCGTTACCACTTCTTGCTTCAGATGATGGCAGGGCAGGTTCAGGCGTTTTTGGTGGTGCTCCAGTCTTCTGTACGTGGTGCCTGTACGCCGAAAGTGTCCCGCAATTCTTCTGGCCACCGACAGCATCTCTTGCACGCCCCTCTCGTTTTTTAAATAATTCTGCACCACCAAATTCAAGGTATGTGCAAAACATGGGACGTGCTGGAATTTGCCCATATTTAATGCACACACAATATTGCTGGCGTTGTCCGATGCCACAAATCCACAGGAGAGTCCAATTGGGGTAAGCCATTCCGCGATGATCTTCCTCAGTTGCCGTAAGAGGTTTTCAGCTGTGTGCGTATTCTGGAAACCGGTGATACAAAGCGTAGCCTGCCTAGGAAAGAGTTGGCATTTGCGAGATGCTGCTACTGGTGCCGCCGCTGCTGTTCTTGCGGCGGGAGTCCATACATCTACCCAGTGGGCTGTCACAGTCATATAGTCCTGACCCTGCCCTGCTCCACTTGTCCACATGTCCGTGGTTAAGTGGACATTGGGTACAGCTGCATTTTTTAGGACATTGGTGACTCTTTTTCTGAGGTCTGTGTACATTTTCGGTATCGCCTGCCTAGAGAAATGGAACCTAGATGGTATTTGGTACCGGGGACACAGTACCTCCAACAAGTCTCTAGTTGGCTCTGCAGTAATGATGGATACCGGAACCACGTTTCTCACCACCCAGGATGCCAAGGCCTCAGTTATCCGCTTTGCAGCAGGATGACTGCTGTGATATTTCATCTTCCTCGCAAAGGACTGTTGGACAGTCAATTGCTTGGTGGAAGTAGTAAAAGTGGTCTTACGACTTCCCCTCTGGGATGACCATCGACTCCCAGCAGCAACAACAGCAGCGCCAGCAGCAGTAGGCGTTACACGCAAGGATGCATCGGAGGAATCCCAGGCAGGAGAGGACTCGTCAGAATTGCCAGTGACATGGCCTGCAGGACTATTGGCATTCCTGGGGAAGGAGGAAATTGACACTGAGGGAGTTGGTGGGGTGGTTTGCGTGAGCTAGGTTACAAGAGGAAGGGATTTACTGGTCAGTGGACTGCTTCCGCTGTCGCCCAAAGTTTTTGAACTTGTCACTGACTTATTATGAATGCGCTGCAGGTGACGTATAAGGGAGGATGTTCCGAGGTGGTTAACGTCCTTACCCCTACTTATTACAGCTTGACAAAGGCAACACACGGCTTGACAAATGTTGTCCGCATTTCTGTTGAAATACTTCCACACCGAAGAACTGATTTTTTTGGTATTTTCACCAGGCATGTCAATGGCCATATTCCTCCCACGGACAACAGGTGTCTCCCCGGGTGCCTGACTTAAACAAACCACCTCACCATCAGAATCCTCCTTGTCAATTTCCTCCCCAGCGCCAGCAACACCCATATCCTCCTCATCCTGGTGTACTTCAACACTGACATCTTCAATCTGACTATCAGGAACTGGACTGCGGGTGCTCCTTCCAGCACTTGCAGGGGGCGTGCAAATGGTGGAAGGCGCATGCTCTTCACGTCCAGTGTTGGGAAGGTCAGGCATCGCAACCGACACAATTGGACTCTCCTTGTGGATTTGGGATTTCGAAGAACGCACAGTTCTTTGCTGTGCTTTTGCCAGCTTGAGTCTTTTCATTTTTCTAGCGAGAGGCTGAGTGCTTCCATCCTCATGTGAAGCTGAACCACTAGCCATGAACATAGGCCAGGGCCTCAGCCGTTCCTTGCCACTCCATGTGGTAAATGGCATATTGGCAAGTTTACGCTTCTCCTCCGACAATTTTATTTTAGATTTTTGAGTCCTTTTTTTACTGATATTTGGTGTTTTGGATTTTACATGCTCTGTACTATGACATTGGGCATCGGCCTTGGCAGACGACGTTGATGGCATTTCATCGTCTCGGCCATGACTAGTGGCAGCAGCTTCAGCACGAGGTGGAAGTCGATCTTGATCTTTCCCTATTTTTGGAACCTCAACATTTTTGTTCTCCATATTTTAATAGGCACAACTAAAAGGCACCTCAGGTAAACAATGGAGATGGATGGATACTAGTATACTTATGGATGACGAGCGACTGCCGACACAGAGGTAGCTACAGCCGTGGACTACCGTACTGTGTCTGCTGCTAATATAGACTGGATGATAATGAGATAAAATTAAAATATATATATATATCACACTAGTACTGCAGCCGGACAGGTATATATTATGTAATGACGGACCTGCTGGACACTGTCTGTCAGACTCAGCACTGCAGACTCCTAAAGTAAGCTACTAGTATCAAGAAGATAGAAAAAAAAAAACCACGGGTAGGTGGTATACAATTATGGATGGACGAGCGACTGCCGACACAGAGGTAGCTACAGCCGTGGACTACCGTACTGTGTCTGCTGCTAATATAGACTGGATGATAATGAGATAAAATTAAAATATATATATATATCACACTAGTACTGCAGCCGGACAGGTATATATTATGTAATGACGGACCTGCTGGACACTGTCTGTCAGACTCAGCACTGCAGACTCCTAAAGTAAGCTACTAGTATCAAGAAGATAGAAAAAAAAAAAACCACGGGTAGGTGGTATACAATTATGGATGGACGAGCGACTGCCGACACAGAGGTAGCTACAGCCGTGGACTACCGTACTGTGTCTGCTGCTAATATAGACTGGATGATAATGAGATAAAATTAAAATATATATATATATCACACTAGTACTGCAGCCGGACAGGTATATATTATGTAATGACGGACCTGCTGGACACTGTCAGCACTGCAGACTCCTAAACTAAGCTACTAGTATCAAGAAGATAGAAAAAAAAAAAACCACGGGTAGGTGGTATACAATTATGGATGGACGAGCGACTGCCGACACAGAGGTAGCTACAGCCGTGGACTACCGTACTGTGTCTGCTGCTAATATAGACTGGATGATAATGAGATAAAATTAAAATATATATATATCACACTAGTACTGCAGCCGGACAGGTATATATTATGTAATGACGGACCTGCTGGACACTGTCTGTCAGACTCAGCACTGCAGACTCCTAAAGTAAGCTACTAGTATCAAGAAGATAGAAAGAAAAAAAACCACGGGTAGGTGGTATACAATTATGGATGGACGAGCGACTGCCGACACAGAGGTAGCTACAGCCGTGGACTACCGTACTGTGTCTGCTGCTAATATAGATTGGATGATAATGAGATAAAATTAAAATATATATATATCACACTACTACTGCAGCCGGACAGGTATATATTATGTAATGACGGACCTGCTGGACACTGTCTGCAGAATGCGTTTATAAAAACACCACACGACGAGTGTTTAACTTTTTCAGGCAGACAATCACAATATACTGGTGGTCAGCAGACAATCACAATACTGGTGGTCAGTGGTCACTGGTCAGTCACACTGGCAGTGGCACTCTGGCAGCAAAAGTGTGCACTGTACTTAAAATATGTACTCCTGCTATAACTGCTCCCCAGTCTCCCCCACATTTAAGCTGTGTGAGCAGTGAGCACTCAGCACAGTCAGATAATGATATACAGTATTACATATGATGCAGCACACTGGGCTGAGCACAGATATGGTATGTGACTGTGTCACACTGTGTATCGTTTTTTTTCAGGCAGAGAACGGATTAATTAAACTGGTGGTCACTGGTCACACTATCAGCAGCAAGTAGTACTCCTCCTAATAATATGCTCCCCAAAATTTGTGTCTCTCTCTAGTACTCTAGTCTAAACGGAGAGGACGCCAGCCACGTCCTCTCCCTATCAATCTCAATGCACGTGTGAAAATGGCGGCGACGCGCGGCTCCTTATATAGAATCCGAGTCTCGCGATAGAATCCGAGCCTCGCGAGAATCCGACAGCGGGATGATGACGTTCGGGCGCGCTCGGGTTAACCGAGCAAGGCGGGAAGATCCGAGTCGCTCGGCCCCGTGTAAAAAAACCTGAAGTTCGGGCGGGTTCGGATTCCGAGGAACCGAACCCGCTCATCACTAGTTTGCACATGGGCCCCCTTTCCCCGAATGCCTGAAACCCACTCTGACTGATGTCTAAGTGGGTTTCTTCAGCCAATCAGGGAGCGCTACGTTGTAGCACCCTCCTGATCGGCTGTGTGCTCCTGTACTGTCTGACAGGCGGCACACGGCAGTGTTACAATGTAGCGCCTATGCGCACCATTGTAACCAATGGTGGGAACTTTCTGCCCTGCGGTTGACTGAAAGTGACCTCACCGCTGAGCAGAAAGTTCCCACCATTGGTTACAATGGAGCGCATAGGCGCTACATTGTAACACTGCCGTGTGCCGCCTGTCAGACAGTACAGGAGCACACAGCCGATCAGGAGGGTGCTACAACGTAGCGCTCCCTGATTGGCTGAAGAAACCCACTTAGACATCAGTCGGAGTGGGTTTCTGGCATTCGGGGAAAGGGGGCCCATGTGCAAACATGGGTCCCCTTTCAGTGCGTGGCTCGGCTCTCCGTTTTTTTATTTTATTCAAGTACGTGGATTACAAATGGATGCTACGAGGAGCTTGGGACCCTGGATCTGGTGAGTAGAATTTATTCAACAGGTACCCCATGGATTCTACTGGAGAAGAGGACCGACCCTCGTGTGAACATAAGGTAAGTATGTATGTATGTTTGTGTGGATGTATGTAATAAATCTTTACTTTCAAGGTGTGTGTGTCTTGTCTTTTTTTGGGTATTTTTTTAGTAGTAGTACTACAGGTACCAGCGGGCCCGTTTTTCCGTCGCATGCTGGTACTTGTGGTTCTCCAAGTACCAGCATGCGGGGGAGGCTTGCTGGGCCTTGTAGTACTGCTACTAAAAACAATATCTTTTCATTTTCACAAAAGGCTATCAGCCCCCCATCCGCAGCCAATTGGATGGGGGGACAGCCTCGGGCTTCACCCCTGGCCCTTGGGTGGCTGGAGGGGGGGACCCCTTGATTGAAGGGGTCCCCACTCCCCCAGGGTACCCCGGCCAGGGGTGACTAGTTGGATTTTTGATGCCACGGCCGCAGGGCACTATATAAAAGTGACCCCCGGCTGTGGCATTATTTGTCCAGCTAGTGGAGCCCGGTGCTGGTTTTAGAAATACGGGGGACCCCTACTCTTTTTGTCCCCCGTATTTTTGGAACCAGGACCAGGCGCAGAGCCCGATGCTGGTTGCTTAAATATGGGGGAACCCCTGTCATTTTTTCCCCCATATTTCTGCAACCAGGGTCGGCTCAAAGAGCCCGAGGCTGGTTATGCTTAGGAGGGGGGACCCCACGCATTTTTTTTCGCCGTTTTACAGTGTTTATTTAAAAAAAAAAAAAAAAAAGAACCCCAGCACGGATCACACAGATCCGGCCGAGATTCATTGTGATAAAGTCGGCAGTGTTTTGCTAATCACTGCCGTAAAAAACGGGAAAAAAACACGAATGACATCGACATCGGAACAAATGAAAAATCCGAATACGACAGCTTAGTAAATTAGGCGTAATAAATTCAAAAAGTTGCAGTTTTACACTTTCGATGTCATTCGTGATTGAACTTTGACCTTTTTCCGAAAATTACGAATGTTAGTAAATATACCCCAAAATATCTATGTTTCCTTTCCTCCTATCGCTCTCTAAGAGGTTCGGCAATGATTAGTTTAAGTGTTAGGTTAACCTCTGATAATTGAGACACTATCCTCTCCTGACTGGAAATAGGTTGGTTAAGTGCTTATATCTGAAATATATATATATATAAAAGACAAATATCACTGACTCATCAGAAAATCTCCTGAACCATACGGCTGCACTTTCTTGCCAGTGGCAGTTTTAGAGCAGTCTATTATTCAAATAGGGGAGCTACCCTCAGCAATGTGTGACAGTGTTTAGGGGTGGCATTTGATGTGGCTCCATTATGTGAATAATGGAGTACTCTGCAACTGCCACTGCAAGGAAGTCCAGGACCAGAGCATTGTGTCCTCCTCTCTCCGCGACTTGGTATCGCCGGCACCATGCATTCTTTATAGCCCTGGCTGGGTGGGCTGTCCTAACTCTCCTCTGTGAGGGGGGAATTATCTCACCCCTTTTAACCCCTTTGTGGGTGGAATTTTAAAAATCCCTTTTTAGTGGGTGCCTACGTCACAAAAGCAAGCTACTGTCCAAATTCCAAGTCCTTTTGGTGCAGGAGATTTTGTGATGAGTCAGTGGTATTTACCTTTTATATATATAGATTTGAAAAGGACATGATGCATCCTATATTTATTCAATATGGGACACAGTTTGTCCCATTTTTAGGTCTGGTGCAGTGACACACATTGACTGATGTGAAGAGTGACAGGTGCTCTCAGCGGCAGCCTATGCTTGCTCCTGAGTGCAGCATTAGCACGACTGAGCGAGAGTCACTCATTATGGCTATGCAGCAGCGAGCAGGCAGAACATGGGTAAGCATGGAGCGCCTATGCAGCAGCAGCAGCACAGTCTTTCCCTACTCCCATGGGATTGACTTGGATAATGCACATATGCTAGACAGGGGGCAGGAGCCTAGAAAGACAGATGGCTGGAGTGACAGTGGGTTGGAAAGACAGGGGACAGAAGATAGTAGAGAGACAGAGGGTGCAGGAGGCTGGAGAGACACAGGAGGGTATAAGAGGCTGTAAAGACGAGCCTGGAGTGACACGGCAGAAGGCTGTAAAGACAGGGGACAGGAGGCTGGAGAGACATGGGGGCAGAAGGCTAGAAAGACAGAAGGCTGGATTGACAGGGCAGGAGTCTGGAGAGACACAGAGGTCAGAAGGTTGGAGAGATACAGGTAGCTGGAGGCTTGATGTTATGAAAGAAGCACTAGTCTGATTGGAATGTCTGTGTATTATGATGACTTTGGATATATTCCTACACAAACAGGTGACTTCCAGACCAGGTGATCTCTTACATGAATAGTGAATACCGACCCCGTTGCAGAGAAGCCACCATATAGGTATTGTATATTTTTATTTAGTACACACGAAAAACAGTAAAGACATTTTACCCGGGACTGGGCTTGTTGGAGGGGCCCAACAGAGGCCCCAGCAGTTGCTGAGGGAAAAAATTTCCCAGGTTACAGAGCTTCTAGGGGCGTATAGCATTTTTTCTACTTTTTGGGGAAAGGGACTTGGCCACAGCTCCCAGATTTGGTTATGTCCCCTGACATATATTTTGCCAGAACACAGGTGGCAACCTTACTTATAGAGTTCAAAAAACAACTTTACTTTAATGGGACTGATTCAGAGTTCAGAGCAAATAAAAGGAGAGGGAAGAATGAGAATTTTGCACCTGGGCAAATTCATGTTGCACTGCAGTTGGACAGAGCCTGTCACAATCAAATTGGTTCCCTAAGCAAGATTTTGTCTGGGGCCCCCTACCTCTATGTTGAAGCATTTGGCGTGCCTTTGGTGCACATGAAAAAGGTGCATGGCCTTGTGATGCTGTGCTCTCCTTCCCCTATTGTGTTGGCCTCCAGGGCCGAAACTAGGATTTTTTACACCCTGGGCAAGACAGTAAGTTGTCCCCCCCCCCCTCCCATTGTAAGTGTGTGTGTGGTAGCTGCTGTAAAGCTTTTTAGAGATGTAGAAAAACAAAGAAATTATAACCCATACCTTGAAACATATGTAAAATCACACACCTATACACATGCAGGTTAGCACTTGATATGCCGGCTGTCGGGATCCCGGCGCTCAGCAAACCAGCGCCGAATCCCGGCAGCCGGCATACCAACAACTATTTTCCCTCTTGGGGTGTCCACGACACCCCTGGAGGGAGAATAAATAGTGTGCTACTGTGCCTGCAGTGTGGCGAGCACAGCGACCCGCAAGTGGCTCTTTTGCACACAAACCGCTGCCGGTATACCGGAGGTTATGATCCCGGCGATGGTATGCTGGGCGCCGGGATCCCGAGCGCTGACATACCGTAGTAGACCCCACATGCATACTGTCACACACCTAAATATATACATGCATGCATACATTCACTCACTCACATATATACATATAGTTACACACCTGTATACATACATATATAGAGGCACACATATATACATACAGTGACACACAAGCACACATACAGATATGTAGTCACACACCTATTCACATATAGTCACGCACATGCACACATTCAGAGAGACACACATATATGGTAGTCACCAGGGTCGTCAGAACGTTTTTTGCTTGGGGGGGCCAAGATAAAATCTCTTTTTGGCGCCCCTAGCTTCTGGCCACCATAGATGGGTCGCTTGCACCTGTACGGCACTCTAGAGCAGCTGCGAGTGAGTGGCCTCTTGTATACATTACACCTGGTAGAGCCCATTACACACATTATGCCAGGTAGAGCCCATTATACACATTACGCCTGGTACAGCCCATTATACACATTTTGCCTGGTAGAGCCCATTACACATGTTACATATGACGCCTGGTAGAGCCCATTACACATTACACATTACGCCTGGTAGAGCTCATTACACGTTACACATTACGCCTGGTAGAGCCCATTACACGTTACACATTACGCCTGGTAGAGCCCATTACACATGTTACACATTATGCCTGGTAGAGCCCATTACATATGTTACACATTACGCCTGGTAGAGCCCATTACACATTACACATTACGCCTGGTAGAGCCCATTACACATGTTACACATTATGCCTGGTAGAGCCCATTACACGTTACACATTATGCCTGGTAGAGCCCATTACATATGTTACACATTATGCCTGGTAGAGCCCATTACATATGTTACACATTACGCCTGGTAGAGCCCATTACACATTACACCAGGCAAAGCCCATTACACGTTACACATTACGCCTGGTTACCCATTATACACATTACGCCTTGTAGAGCCCATTACACATGTTACACATTACGCCAGATAGAGACCATTATATACATCTGCTAGATAGAGCGACTCCTCCTCCTTGCTCCTCTCGCTACTCCTTCCCCACAGCCAGCAGCTATGTTGCTTTTTACCTCTGCTGTCACAAGCAGCACGTCTCTGCAGAGCATAGACACTTCATGAAATGTGGTGGGGTTGGCGGAGCCAAAGCCGGCCCGATCCTAATTTTTTTGGTAAGCGAAAATATATTTTGGCGCTCCTTAATGGAATATATAGGGGCATGGTTTCATGTGGAGGAGGCATGGCCACAGAAAAGTACCAATTCACATTACACCTCACAGTAACATCAGTTACTCACATTACAGCGCACAGTAGCATCCGTTACTCACATTACACCGCACAGTAGCATCCATCACATTACACCGCGCAGTGGCGTCCGTCACATTACACCGCACAGTAGCATCCGTCACATTACAGTGCACAGTAGCATCCGTTACTCACATTACACCGCACAGTAGCATCCGTTACTCACATTACACCGCACAGTAGCATCCATCACATTACACCGCGCAGTGGCGTCCGTCACATTACACCGCACAGTAGCATCCGTTACATTACACCGCACAGTAGTGTCCGTCACATTACACCGCACAGTAGCATACGTTACACCTCACAGTAGCGTACATTACACCGCACAGTAGCGTCTGTCATGTTACACCACACAGTAGCATCTGTCACATTACTCTGCACAGTAGCATCTGTCACATTACACCGCACAGTAGCATCCATCGCATTACACCACACAGTAGCGTTTGTCACATTACTCCGTGCAGTAGCATCCGTTACATTACACCGCACAGTAGCGTCTGTCACATTACACCGCAGAGTAGCGTCTGTCACATTACACCGCAGAGTAGCATCTGTCACATTACTCCGCACAGTAGCGTATGTCACGTTACTCCGCACAGTAGCATCTGTTACATTACACCGCACAGTAGCGTCTGTCGCATTACACCACACAGTAGTGTCTGTCACATTACTCCACACAGTAGCATCCATTACATTACACTGCACAGTAGCGTCTGTCACATTACACTGCACAGTAGCATCCGTTACATTATACAGTAGGGGAGAGAGAAAAAGAGAAGGGGGGAGGAGGGGAGAGAGGGGGGGGAGGTCAGGGAGAGAGAGAGCGAGAGGGGAGGGTGAGAGAGTGAAGGGGGGGTGAAAGAGAGGGGAGAGAAAGAGACCTTCTCTGACATGGTCCCAGCTCCATGTCCCTCCTGCAGCTCTTTGCCTTTGTGTCCCACAGCATCTCCTTATGTTCCCTTCCCCCAGACCCTTCTAACCTGGGGCGGGCGGCCAACCAGGCAGGCAGGCGGGAGAGGAGGGCTTGGCGGAGTAGGCATATCACCGTGGAGCCGCTGGGATCTGGCGGGCGGCCACGCTGTCCAGTGAGTGAAGGTGACTCACTCACTGAGCAGCGGTGCCCTCCACTGACTGGCGCTCTACGTGGCTTGCAAAGCCCGCGTATGCGTCGCGCCGGCACCAGCCAGAGCACACGGGGAAGGCAGCTTCAGCGCTGCCTGCTGCATGAAGTAATAGTATCAGTGCTGGATGCACCGCTGCAGTGCTAATACAGCGCAGGCAGCGCTGAAGCTGCTGATAGCGGCTGCACAGGCATTCAGTTGTGGGTCCGAGTGAGTGGCGCCTCTCTCATGATTTGGGTGGAGCAAGTTGCCCCTTTGCCCCCCCCCATTCTGACGCCCCTGGTAGTCACACATACAGTGCCCCTTCCCTTACACTCACTATTTAGGCTCCTCTGCTCTTGGATAGTGACAGTGGCGGATCCAGGGGGGGGGAGCACTCGGGACCGTGCCCCCTCTGTCATATGTGGCCTCCGTCCCCCTGTCATTTGTGGCTTCCGTCCCCCGTCCCCTCCTGGCGCCGCACAGGGAGATGACGGGCGCCTGCTGAGATTGTGTTACCAGCGGGCGCCCGTCTCCCTGCACAGCGGCAGCCGGAGGCAGGAGCTCAGTACTGAGCTCCAGCTTCCGGCGCTGTCACTGTGCGGCGTGCGCTATGGAAGAGACGTCAGTCATGACGTCTCTCTCATAGTGCTGACTGAGGAGCGGACGCCAAGAGGAGGACTGCAGCGGTCAGGAAGCGGGAACGGGGCTCGGTAAGTATGATGGTTTTTTCTTCCTTAGTCCAGCGGGGGCATCTACTGGGGAAAACTATGGGGGGACATTACTACTGGGGGGGCATCAACAAGGGGCATTACTACTGGGGGGGCATCTAATGCCCCATTACTACTGGGGGGTCATCTATTGGGGGCATTACTACTGGGGGCAGCTACTGGGGGACATTTTTACTGGGGGCCATCTACTGGGGGCATTATTACTGGGGGGCATCTACTGGGGGCATTACTATGGGGGGTCATCTATTGGGGGTAATCTCCTAGGGGACATTACTACTGGGGGCAAACTACTGGAGGACATTATTACTGGGGGGGCATCTACTGGGGGCAAACTACTGGGGGACATTATTACTGGGGGGCATCTACTGGGGGCAAACTACTGGGGGCCAACTACAAAGGGGCTAACTACTGGGGGCATACTACAGGAGGGCATTACTACTGGCGGCATAACTACAGGGGCATTACTACTTGTGGGCTAAACTACAGGGGGGCCAAACTACTGGGGGCATAATTACAGGGGCCAAACTACTGGGGGATAACTACAGGGGCCAAACTACTGGGGGCATTACTACTGGGGGCTAAACTACAAGGGGGCATAACTACAGGGGCTAAACTACAATGGGGTAAACTACAGGGGGGCATTACTACTGGTGGCTAAACTACAAGCAGGCAAACTACTGGGGGCATTACCACTGGGAGGCTAAACTAAAGGGGGCGGAGGTAAACTACTGGGGTCATAACTGCAGGGGCATTACCACTGGGGGCATAACTACTAGGGCGCTAAATGACTGGGGGCATTACTACAGGCAACATTATTACTGGGGGCAATACGAGCATTGCATAAGGGGCACCACTACTTTGGGGTCTATATAAGGGGCACTACCAGTACAGTGGACATTGCATAATGAGCGCTACAACTGTGGGCATTGTATAAGAAGCGCCGTCTCACATGCACCGAAGCCGCACGCAAATGTACTTGCCCCTTCCATGGTGCCCCCCGCTATAATTTTCTTCTGGATCCGCCCCTGGATAGTGAGCTCTCCTCTCTCCCAATGATGCTGCTGGCTGGCCTGGCACTGTGTACAGTACAGTGCCGTGTAGCCCCTCCCCCTTTTAGGACCTTCGGCTGCCTCTTGTTTTCAAGCTCAGCAGTGCACTATAGTAGTGCACTGCTGCGATGATTAAAGGCAGCAGGGGGGAGGCTGGGGAGTCCACTTCGCCCCTGTGCCCCCTCTTCATCCAGTTCTGCCGGGGCAGGCACTACACCGACCAAATAGAAGAAACTGAAAGTAAACTACAACTCCTTCAGCAAGGGCTGCTGGGAGCTGTAGTTTATTTTCAGTTTCATCACCACAATGCGGCCGCAGCAGCTAGTAGAGTCTGGAGCTTGTGCTCCATCGGCTCTAAGGGACACAGCATATAGGCAGGGGGTGTTAGGGGGATCAAGCTGATCATCTCGTCGCCGTCGCCCCCTCCTATCCTGCTCCCAGGTCACATGCCCCCCTAGCCCCCCCCCCCCTAGTTACGGCCATGCAGCCTCATACCCCCTTGTGCATCTCCAGGACACACAAGTATCTCTCCAGCCCCAGCACACACAAGTGTCTCTCCAGCCCTAGCTACAGAACATTGTTAATATAGTGCCAGTGGCATCACAAGCCGGCTGTGAGGGGGAGGGGGCGGGGGTGATACCTAGAAGGGGTGACACCTATCTGTGGGCTCCTCCACAATGACAGGAGCCAGGTGCTGCAGTGTGAAATTCTGCTACAGCACCCGTTTCCTGTCATAGAATAGGAGCAGAGAGCGCTGCAGACAGTCTCCGGGGGCAGTCCAGTAAAGCCCTGCATCTCTGGAGATGCTGGGCACGCCCCCGGAGTGATGACCCGAGGCCACGCCCCTTTCTTTGTGGCCATGCCTCCTTTTTGCCGCGAGCATGCTGGCATATCAAGGGTGCGCACCAGGGCCCTCATTCCGAGTCGTTCGCTCTGTATTTTTCATCGCATCGCAGTGAAATTCCGCTTAGTGCGCATGCGCAATATTCGCACTGCGACTGCGCCAAGTATCTTTGCTATGAAGAAAGTATTTTTACTCACGGCTTTTTCATCGCTCCGGCGATCGTAATGTGATTGACAGGAAATGGGTGTTACTGGGCGGAAACACGGCGTTTTATGGGCGTGTGGCTGAAAACGCTACCGTTTCCGGAAAAAACGCAGGAGTGGCCGGAGAAACGGGGGAGTGGTTGGGCGAACGCTGGGTGTGTTTGTGACGTCAAACCAGGAACGACAAGCACTGAACTGATCGCACAGGCAGAGTAAGTCTGGAGCTACTCTAAAACTGCTAAGTAGTTTGTGATCGCAATATTGCGAATACATCGGTCGCAATTTTAAGATGCTAAGATACACTCCCAGTAGGCGGCGGCTTAGCGTGTGTAACTCTGCTAAATTCGCCTTGCGACCGATCAACTCGGAATGAGGGCCCAGGTGTCACTACACCCAGTGACGTCTCTGTATAGTGCATATCTCAAACAACATAATGAATTTCTGCAGACTCCAGCCCCAGCCCACACAAGTATCTCTTCAGCCACAACATCACACAAGTATCTCTTCAGCCACCACACCTACCTTCTTTGATGTCTTCTGGTTGCCCACTTTTGTCTTCTGGCTGCCTGCTGCCTCAGCGGTGCTGCATGATTATAAAAAAAAACCTTTATTGCACTGACCACCGCCAGGCATTTGCCTATACAGCCTATGCCTAGGGTCGGCTCTGCAGATGAAGCAGAATTAAAATGTGCAGAGAGATTTGTAGTTGGCAGCAGCAACTGCTCCTACTTTTTTCACGCAAGCCATGCCGGGCTCAGAAAAGAGAGCCATCCCCCGGACAGCATGTACAATAAATCTGGCAGACGCTGGGACCTGCGCATGCGCACCAGTGGTTGCTTGAGCACATGCCCCCAGCTTCTATGGACTGCATTGGCTGCAGTCTATAGATGCTGGATTGGGCTGATGATCAGTCAGGGAGTGGTTTCCTTCTGGAACCAGCTCTCTGCTAATTGCAGCCCGGTCTGGGAGTCCCAGAGGGAGGAAACACTTCCTACTGGGACTGCCTGTCCTGAATATCTAAATATTATTTAAAAAAAATAGGGTGTGCCATTCCACACAGGAGGGGCACAGGGGTGGGGGGCAGATGGGGGCGCGGGGGAGGGCATCTTCTACCTACCTTAATTTATCAGGAAGCAGGTCCCTCCTCTTCGGCCAGCGCCATCTTCACATTTATATTTGGGAAGATGACACTGGCCACTTTGCTTTCAATGTGCGGGCGCCATCTTTCTGAAGATAGCACCAGGAAGATAGTGCCAGTCACAGCACGGATATCCTAGGGGGAGGGGGTTAGCGGCCCCGGGCCCCCGCCAGGCCCCTCCAGCAGCCCGGGCCCAAGAAATTAACAATTTCTCCTCCCCCATCTCAGCGCCACTGGTCACTGCCGGTCTCATTGAAGCCACTGAGACAATGCAGTCACACAGACTGCAGCTGACTCAGCTGAGCTCACTGAAGTGGCAAATTTTACTGGGGAACCTGCAGTCCTGTTTGTTGGGAGAAGGTGTTCTGGCTTATTTCTAAATTTCAGTGTAAATGCAATGCTTTTCAGTATTTTCCCTGCATGTAAAAAAAATAAATGAATTTGCACCCCTTGTATCATCACAGCATGTGTAATGTATAATGGGGGTCATTCCGAGTTGATCCCTCACTAGTTAGTTTTAGCAGCCGTGCAAACGCTATGCCGTCGCCCACTGGGGAGTGTATTTTAGCTTAGCAGAAGTGCGAACGCTTATGCAGCCGAGCTCTGCAAAAAAAGTTTGTGCAGTTTCAGAGTAGCTCTGAACCTACTCAGCGCTTGCGATCACTTCAGCCTATTCATGTCCGGATTTGACGTCATACACCCGCCCAGCGAACGCCCAGCCACGCCTGCATTTTTTCAGACACGCCTGTGTTTTTGCAAACACTCCCTGAAAACGGTCAGTTGACACCCAGAAACACCAATTCCTGTCAATCTTCTTGGGGCCGTCAGTGCGACTGAAAACTTTGCTACAACCTGTGCTCAACCACAACGGGCTTTGTACCCGTACGACGCGTGCGCACATTGCGGCCCATACGCATGCGCAGAAATGCCCATTTTTAGCCTGATCGCTGCACTGCGAACAACGGCAGCTAGTGATCAAATCGGAATGACCCCCAATATTCAGAGCTGGATTTAGGTTCACATAGGTCTGGAAATGAAAATGTTCAAGGGCTTTTACTAAAAAGGGGAGGTGATATGACCAGTGCTGTGTAAGTGTGACCAGAGCCATGTGGGCATGTACACCCGGATCCCCTATGTCGAGAGGACCTTTTCCCCATACTGCCTGGGTCAATTTCACCATCTATTGGGAATAGTACCCTGTGGTGAGCAAAGCGAGGCTAAATACATGAAATGACCTCAACCTAGACTGGAGAAAAAATAAAAATGCTGTAAATCATAACATAATTTCCATCATCATCACCTAATGTCACATCAGGGTCCTTTCAGTGAAGGGGATGTAGATTCTACCATGTACACCCCTACATGTAATCTCATCTATCAAATTCTGATGTTTTTGATGAATATATAATGATCCATTTATTCATACGCTATCAGCCCCACTGTCTCCATAACTACATAAATATAGAAAACTTGCATCATTTCGTGAGAAAACAAGAAATACAATTTTAATACCTATGATTTATGGCTGACTGTGTGGCCAGATAGGGAGTTTTAGGGGTCTATTTACTAAGCGTCAGATGGAGATAAAGTGGACAGAGATAAAGTACCACCCAATCAGCTCCTGTCATTTTTCAAACCCAGCTTGTGACATGGCAGTTAGAAGCTGATTGTCTGCTACTTTATCTCCGTCCACCTCATCTCCATCCAAGTCATCAATCAGTTAGTCATGCTGCCAACATTATGGGCCTATTTTTATGTGGAGGAAAGGAGCTGGATCTGTCTCCCCCATTGTTAATCTGGCACTGAGAATATTTGTCAGGTTATACTGCAGCACTGCCAGTAGATGTCACACTTTAAACAGAAAAGCAATTGAAATACATTTGTGAAGGCAACAACAATTTTAGCTATTTCAACAATTCCATATTAGTATGAGCCATACGTATATACATTAGAGATGAACGGTCCAGTTCTCTGAGAACCAGACCCACCCGAACAAAGCATTCCGAGCCGGGATCTGACTCCGGCTCAGGTTTTTTCCACCTGACTTGGAAAGGAGAAATGTCATATAAGGGCTGGGGTAGATGAGCATAAAACATATAAGGGAGAGTACACAAAATTATAAAATATATCCAAGGGAAGGTAAGGGGCTCTGCTACCTGCGTAATGTGTATAAGAGGACAACTGTATGGTATATTATGTTTAATGGACACTACTGTGTGGTCAAGTGTACCGTGTATAAGGGGCACCACTGAGCGGTGTAATGTGAATCGGTACTGTTATGTAGTGATGTTCCTTCCCCACGAAGTCACGCCCATTTATTTTTGCTACACACCTGCGACGCTCTCTTTTACTATTATGAATGGGGGGCAATTCTTTTTCTGTCACAGGGCACCAAAATGTCTAGTTACAGCACTGTATATAATTGTTCATTTGTATGTATGTTCGCGATAATATGAAGAACTTCTGAACTGATGGTGTTTTCACTGAAATGTTCCTTTAGATCCTCAGATTAACATAGGGTAAGAAAGAATCATCTTGATATCGTGTGACTTGGCTAATTCGTGAACACAATAATCAAATCATCTCTGTCGTCGAGCCACAGAGCAGATAAAGTAGGGGTCAGAGCCACACATGGGTAATGGGGTTCAGAAGCACACATAGGTAGTCAGGGCCAGTTCTACACCTTGCGGCGCCCAGTGCGAAAGTTTCCACTGGCGCCCCCCCTTTCCCCTCCTAAGGGAGGATCGTGGCCACAGTTATGCCCCCAGTAGCTGTGCCCCCAGATTTTCCCCAAGTAGTTGTGCCCCCCGGTTGATTTTCCCCCTGTAGCTGTGCCCCCTGTAGATTTGCACCCAGTAGCTGTGCCCCCAGTTAATTTGCCCCCAGTAGCTGGTCCCCTTGTAGCAGTGCCCCCAGTAGCTGTTCCCCCTGTAGCAGTGCCCCCAGTAGCTGTTCCCCCTGTAGCAGTGCCCCCAGTAGCTGTTCCCCCTGTAGCAGTGCCCCAGCATGTGCCCCCTGTAGATATGCCCCCTGTAGCTGTGCCCCCTGTAGTAGTGCCCCCAGTAGCTGTTCCCCTTGTAGCAGTGCCCCCAGTATGGGCCCCTTGTAGATTTGCCCCCAGTAGCTGTGCCCTTTGTAGCTGTGCCCCCTGTAATAGTGCCCCCAGTAGCAGTGCCCCCAGTATGTGCCCCCTGTAGTAGTGCCCCCTGTAGTAGTGCCCCCAGTATGTGCCCCCTGTAGTATTGCCCCCAGTAGCTGTTCCCCCTGTTGCAGTGCCCCCTGTATGTGCCCTCTGTAGTTGTGCCCCTTGTAGCTGTGCCCCCAGTTATAGGGCCCCTTGTAGCTGCGCCCCCTATATGTGCCCCCAGTAGTAGCGACGCATTCAAAACCTAAAAGTAAAAAGTAAAATACTTACCAGCCTCGCTCCTGTTTCCGGACCGCTGTTGCGCTGCTTGCCCGTGGCAAGAACCGCTACTGTAGGTAGTGATAGGGCACATAATAAGGAGGCACCCCTTGTCCTTTAGGAAATATTTTATTTCAGATTATTCAAGTGTAGCAACACTGTGTGCATGGGGTGCCGTGGGGTGCAGTGCGCTGAGGAAACTAATACTGTTTGCCCATCGCCTGCATATCCCTGCCAGCAGTGCTGTTGACTGGGTGGTTAAGACAGGCGAGCAAACTACAAAATGTAAAAGACAAAAATGTATACTTGAATAATATGAATAATCCCTTGGCAACAATAGGTAGGCACTGCTAGTTTATTGTACATTTTGGTGTGCCACCGAATTTTAAAATTCCTTATTGCCACATACAGTGGCGTCGAGAGGGAGGGGGAGCAGGCACTTTCTACTGGGGCCCAGGCTTGTTGGGGGGCCCAGGGGGACACCAAGTACTGCTGCCCCCCCTTCCCCGTTATAGACAGTGTGCGACCACTTGGGTGCGGGGACTCAGTGAGAAAGAGGAGTGATTGCTGCTGCATCAGCCTCTCCCCCCAGCACACACTGCTGTGTGCTGCACTGGGAGAGAGAGACAGCTGCAGAAGCAGTGTCCTCTCTCTCCCTGTGTGATGTTCAGGGGTGAGCGATTGCTATCGCGATTGAACCGACTCCCCCTGCTCAGCGGTGGACGCCGTCGCCCATTGGTACTCACCTGGCTCCCCATGTGCAACGCGCACGGCCGCTTTGTGGCTGCACAGAAACTATTTTAATATTTCCTAGGCTGGCCACAACCCCCTCCCCAGTACCTGGGACCGACATGGCCACATATGTCAATAGGGGTTCTTAATTTACTAAATTTTAAACACCAGCACATGGGTGTCCAAATAAGGGACTGTCCTAGATATCAGGAAGAAGTAAAGTAACCACCTTCACAATAACTTTACTTCTAGCTATGGGTACTTTCACAGTTTCTATGCATGCACGGCTTTCAAACAGTGCGGTAACGGACCCAGAGCACTTCGGGACCTCCTGCAGCCCACTGGAGAGGGATCGCAAGATCCATCTCTGGCAGAACTGCTCCATTGCAGTCAATGGGCTAAAGCCAGATAAAAATGGCTTTGCTTTGTGGATCTTGTTAAATACAGTAGCTATAGAAAGCAATGGGGACAGCAGCTGCGGGAGCCATCGGATGGAATCTCCTGCTTTCTTTCTTATTATATTATAAGGATACTTACTTCTGTCATTGAAAATGTGGACACAGAAGTTTCTGCATATTTTAAGGTAAGAATTGATTACAGATGAGCAGAGAACCGAACCCAACATCCCGTTCTGAGCCATAATCCGAGTCTGGCTCGGGACTTCCCACCAGGGGTGTATCTAGGGGTCTGAGAGCCCCTGGCAAAGTAAAGGACTGGCGCCCCACACCCGCCCATATTTGAAATATGGAAGGCGCATGTGCCAAAAAGGGTGTGTGGCCACTCAATAGTACTCAAATACAAATTACACCACTCAGTAGCATTCCTTACTAGCATTACACAGCACAGTTATGTCCATTGTTTCACATTACGCTGCACAGTAGCACCCCTTATACACATTATGCCACACAGTAAGGCCTATAGTATATATATATAGGTGAGGATCTCGCTGAGGGTCTTTAAACGTGCACCGGGTTAAGTAAAGTTTGTATTGGAGTGCCGGCCTGGAAAAGCTCTATATATATATATATATATATATATATATATATATCTCCAAAAAATGCTAACCCAGAATACCAGAATATATATTCATTCCAATAAGAAGAGGTGCACTCACCATGGACTTTTCAGCAGGTTTTATTTACTCACATCACCAGTGTAGACAAAAACTTAACGTAACCTTTCTCAAGACATCCCACCAGTAGAAGAGACACACACACACATATATTATATATAGTGGTAATAGTGGAAATTGTGAAGTGGCGGTATGGAAAAGTGAAGGTTGTAATTATGTGCGCGCCGAAGGCGCGTGCACTCAGAGAAAATGAGGCATGGCTCAAAATGGGATGTGGTCACTCAAAAGGGGGCATGTCCTTAAGTGTAGTGTACCACATCATATACCCCTTATACACATTATGCACCACAATAGTAGGACCCCTTATACCATCTAGTACTAGTGCCCCTTACACATTATGCAACACTGCATGAGCCAAAATTCACATTATGCAACACGGAATGAGCCAAAATTCACATTATGCAACACTGCATGAGCCAAAATTCACATTATGCAACACGGAATGAGCCAAAATTCACATTATGCAACATGGTATGAGCCAAAATTCCCATTATGCAACACAGACTGAGCCAAAATTCACATTACCCGACACAGAATGAGCCAAAATTCACATTACCCCACTCACATTAGCCCCCAAATTTCACATTTCCACACACAGTATGATCCAAAATTCACATCACCCCACACAGTATGAGCCAAAATTCACATTATCCCACCCACATTACCCCACACAGGCCCTCATTCTGAGTTGTTCGCTCTCAAGCTGCTTTTAGCAGCATTGCACACGCTAAGCCACCGCCTACTGGGAGTGTATCTTAGCTTATCAAAATTGCGAACGAAAGATTCTCAAAATTACGAATAGACACCTCTTAGCAGTTTCTGAGTAGCTCCACACTTACTCGGCATCTGCGATCAGTTCAGTCCGTTTAGTTCCTGGTTTGACGTCACAAACACACCCAGCGTTCGCCCAGACACTCCCCCGTTTCTCCAGCCACTCCCGCGTTTTTCTCAGAAACGTCAGCGTTTGAAATACCTAACTGCATAGCAAATTTACTTGGCGCAGTCGCAGTGCGGACATTGCGCATGCGCAGTTAGCGGAAAATCGCTGCGATGCGAAGAAAAATACAGAGCGAACAACTCGGAATGACCACCCCAGTGTGATCCAAAATTCACATTACCCCACACATTATGATTCAAAATTCAGGGACAGGGAGAGTGACAGCAGGGACATAGTTACAGGGACAGTGACAGAGAGACAGCAGGGACAGTGACAGAGAGAGTGACAACAGGGAGAGTGACAGAGTGACAGCAGGGACAGCGAGAGTGACAGTAGGGACAGGGAGAGTGACAGCTGTGACAGAGGGACAGAAAGAGTGACAGAGGGACAGTACATGAGCAGCTGATGGGGCTGTGGTCGGCGGCGGTGCAGAGGCTGAAGTCAGCGGCAGTGAGGAGAAGGCCCTGGGCAGTGGTGGTGAACAGGAGAAGGCCCTGGGTGGCGTAGCGGAGGATGACATGGGCGGCAGCGGCGGAGGACATGGGCGGCAGTGGTGAAGAGGAGGAAGCCCAGGGCAGCGGCCGTGTGGAGATGGCCTTCGGTCCCTATGACCGTGGCGTCACCGTTTGAAATCTATTCTAGTGTACACCGGCCCACTTTGAGCATTATCTATCTATCTATCTATCTATCTATCTATCTATCTATCTATCTATCTATCTATATATATATTATATATATATATATACACACACACACACACACACACAATATTCCCCAGCACTCCAGGATCCCCTTAGGGTAACATGTTCCAGGGCACTCCTAGGGGGTATGTGCCCCAAAATATGCAGGCAGGAATGAACAGGCAGAACTCGGAGACTCCTAAATAGTAAAATATCCCAGCAGGGTGGTTTCATTAATCTACATTTCGGGGATGGTCTTCCTTTGCTGTCCTGAAGAAGGGGAAATCACCCCCGAAACATAAAGTAATTAAAGCACCCTCTTGGGACATTTCACTATTTTCGAGTCTCTGAGTGCCACTAAATAATCGCAGGGTGGTGGCGGCACTCTTCAGACTTGCACAGTGTCTGTGGTATATCCCTGAAACATAACGGCCTAATGGTCAATAAACAGACACTGCCTTAAGGACCCCGTGCAAGTCTGATGAGTGCCGCCACCACCCTGCGATATATATATATATATATATATATATATACAGCAAAACGAGGCGGCACTCGGAGTCGGTGTAAACAAATATAACGTGTATTAAGAATAAATGTCAACGTTTCGGGGGCCAACTCCCCATTTTCCCCGAAACTTTGACATTCATTCTAGATACATGTTATATTTGTTTACACCGACTCCGAGTGCCGCCACGTTTTTCTGTCTATATGAGGCGTGTGTCTTCTGTGGAGGGCACCGGAGCAAGCAAGATCCTTGGTTGGATCACCTGAGTGCTGGAACGCAGGTGTGTGTGTGTGTGTGTGTGTGTGTGTGTGTGTGTGTGTGTGTACACACACGCATATATACACACACACATATACACACACACACACACACATACGTATAAGGGAGGTCATTCCGAGTTGTTCGCTCGCAAGGCGATTTTAGCAGAGTTGCTCACGCTAAGCCGCCGCCTACTGGGAGTGAATCTTAGCATCCTAAAATTGCGAACGACGTATTCGCAATTTTGCGATTACACACCTCGTAGCAGTTTCTGAGTAGCTTCAGACTTACTCGGCATCTGCGATCAGTTCAGTGCTTGTCGTTCCTGGTTTGACGTCACAAACACACCCAGCGTTCGCCCAGACACTCCTCCGTTTCTCCAGCCACTCCTGCGTTTTTTCCGGAAACGGTAGCGTTTTTTCCCACACACCCATAAAACGGCCAGTTTCCGCCCAGAAACACCCACTTCCTGTCAATCACATTTCGATCACCTGAGCGAAGAAAAAGCCGTGAGTAAAAATCCTACCTTCATAGCAAATTTGCTTGGCGCAGTCGCAGTGCGGACATTGCGCATGCGCACTAAGCGGAAAAACGCTGCGATGCAAAGAAATTTTCCGAGCGAACGACTCGGAATGACCTCCAATATACATACAAAACGACATCCAATTTATTATTAAGCACTGGGAAGATGTGTGAAAGTTTAATAAAAGTGATACTGTTTTGAATAGTATTCATTAAAAAGGATAAACAAGAACTACTTATAATAAATAATGTCAGTGCCATTCTTCGGAATGAGAAAAATGTACTCCTTGGAAAAAGAATAAAATCTTACATTAAACCTGCACATTTATATGTTAATATGTACTGGCATTATGGTTCTGTATGTTCCCACCCACCATAGTAAGCTATCCTTCACCTGCAGTGCCCACAGCATTTTGTGGTGCTTTTATGGGATAGGATGGGGAACCACTTAACTGATGTATATATTGTCAATGTGTACCCTCGAGCACTCTCCTCCTCCCCCCCCCCTCCCTCCCTCCCTCCCCCCCCCTCCCCCCGTTAGTCCCTCACCCGCACTGATGCCCATCGACCATAGCAGGCAGCCGCTGTCACAGTAATTGGCGCCGGGATCCGACACCGCGCTACAATCAAGAAACTACCCCTTACCAGCGGCCCTTGCTGCAGTGACCTCAGGGCAGCAAAGGCTGCTGGGAGCTGTAGTTTCTGTGGTTTCCTGATTGTAGCGCTGTGTCGGACCCCGGCGCTAATTACAGTGACTGCCGCTGCTGCGGCTGCCTGCTATCTTCAGTGCAGCCAGGTGTCAGTTCGGTGTGACGACTGACGAACTAACGAGGTGGGGGGGAGACAGACCTTGGGGGGCGGCAGTGGACAGCTGCTTAATATTAAATCTACCTACTGGCCGCGGGTGGCACCGCTGGGCGGCGCCCCTCCTCGGCTGGCGCCCCTGGCGAGTGCCATCCTGGCCAATAGGTAGATACGCCCCTGCTTCCCACCAGACTTGGTAACCAGAACGAGGCAAAACTTAATCGATGTCGGATTCTCACGGGTTTTGGATTCCATATAAACAGCCACGCATCGCTGCCATTTTCACTCCACACTTGGAGAGTGAGGGAGACAGACCTCTGTCTCTCTCTGTGGGTGGTGGCATTGGGTGGGGTCAGCATGTGCTCTCTAGGGGTGCTGTTCTGTCACTGTGATGTTAGGGGTGCTGTCCTGGCAGTCACTGGTGTTTCATGTGCTGTTAGGGGTACTGCAGCTGTTCATGGGTGTTATTGCTGTCCTGGCTGTCACTGTGGTGTACAGGTTGCAGGGTCACTGTCCTCCTGTGTGCAATGAAAATACAAGGGTGCTGGCCCTGTCTTGTATGCTGTAAAAATTCAGAGGTGTTGTTGTTATAATAAATGTACACTGGCCCTGTCTTGTATGCTGTAATGATTCAGGGGTGCAGTAAAATAAATGTACACTGGCCCTGTCTTGTATGCTGCAAAAATTCAGGGGTGCTTATGTTAAAATAAAAGCACACTGGTCCTGTATGCTGTAAAAATTCAGGGGAGTAGTTGTTAAAATAAAAGCACACTGGTCCTGTATGCTGTAAACATACAGGGGTGCTGGCCCTGTCTTGTATGCTGTAAAAATTCAGGGGTTCTGTTATTAAAATAAAAGCACACTGGTTCTGTATGCTGTAAAAAAACAGGGGTGCTGCTGTTAAAATAAAAGTACACTGGACCTGTGTGCTGTAAAAATAAAGGCGGTGCTGCTGTTAAAATAAAAGTACGGGGCGTGGTTTGGCTAGCAGGGAAGGTGGCTGTGTTTCACCTCAGCTCCTCCGGTGAACACACGATCAGAGCCCTTATAGCCCCTCTACCTATCCCCCACATAGCCAGGAGGTAACCCAGCAGACCCCTCTACTTCACCACCACAGCCTGGGGAGTCCCGCGGAGTCGGGAAGCGCTTTTAAGTGCTTCTGCGGACTGCGGCCTTCTCCCCGGACGGAAGCCGGGGCCTAGAGTTGGAGGGGAGCCCGGATCGCTCCATCCGGAAGCGGACCTCCACTGCGTGACGGCGCCCGGCGGTTCCTAACGCACCATTCGGACTCACCAAGCCTCGGTTGAAGAGAGGAGGACAGGTCCTGCATCCGGGGGTAAGTTCGCTCCACGCACGGAGCTCGGGCCGAGGCTGCTATACCGTTCCTCGGCGGCCGTGACCCCCGTGAACCCGCTGTCTCTTATCCGCGACCCCGCAGCGCAGCACTGTGCGCCCCGATACACGGACCGCCCGGCGATCCCGCTGACGGCTGACACCACTCGTTCTCCCTTCGTCCTGCAGACGCTAAAGCTCTCCCCTCAACCTTCGGTCACACCATTCCGGGAGGCCTCACCCTGCTAGACGAGGCAGCAGCCCCGGCGGGACTGTCACCATCCCCACAGAAGCTCATCCCCTTTATCCCAGCACCCACTCATACCCTATTATTACAGGGGTATTATTTGTATAACAGGGACAGGGTTTGCGGAGCCGACGGGGGCCTTAAAACCCCCCTGCAGGTTGCGGCCTAACCCCTCTCCAGAAGCTGGGGACTCGATTATTCACTACACCTGAGAAAGGCCCTCTCATAAACCCTGAGCCATTGCTCACACAGAAAACTCCCCCTGGTGGCTACCTTGAGATAATTCACCAAAGAAGTGCATTTAAACCCACTCAAGGGAAACCATCTGAATGTCTTTTTGTAACTTTGAGTAAATGGCGCTACCAGTCATGCACCACACCTGGCTGTTGTTGCTACTGCTACCGTAATGCACTGCTGATGCCAAACCACAGGGAGCCGCTCCGCTGAAGGCATTCTTATGCGAGCTATGTAAATAAATTCAACCTCGTTAATCCGATTTCAGGGAATCTAAACTCCCCTCCGCTGATTGAGTGATGACCAGGAACAAAAGACCTACTAAAAAGGCCGACACATCAACCCCACGAGGAAATATGTCACAATCCGCTATGAGATCCTTTCTACAACCCACCCCACCCGCCCTAGTTGATAACCCTCCTGACGCGGACTCCCCCGCTCCCCCACAGATCCCTCATCTATCTCCTACAGGTGTGGAAACACCACACGCTTGCTCCCCAGGAAGTAGGGATCTACAAGATATTCTAGCTTACATGAAAAACCTACCCACTAAGAAAGATCTGCAAGATACAGAGCGACGTGAGCTGGCGGCCGTGAGACAAGATATCTCTCATATCTCCGACCGGGTGACGAGCCTAGAGGATCACCAGGATTCCTCCGACACATTTCTAAAGTCGTTGACAACCATCATTGATGCTCAGTCCATAGAGCTCCGTTCACTCCAAACACGACTAACAGATTTGGACAACAGAGGGAGAAGAAACAATATCCGTGTACGGGGTCTGCCGGAGGATGTCCCCCAGACGGGTCTAATAGACGCCCTCACGAAAATCTTTAACGAGATCCTGGGCAACGACCCCAACGATATCATTACTTTCGATAGGCCCCACAGAGCCTTGAAACCAAGGGGTCTCTCTGCGGATAGACCACGCGATGTAATCTGCAGATTGCATTACTTCTCCCAAAAGGATGACATCATGCGCAAAGTCCGTCAACTCGACGGAGTTGATTTTAACGGCTCACCGATCCAAATATATCAAGATTTGTCCTGGCACACACTCCAACAGCGAAAGGCCCTCAAGCCCCTGACGGACGAACTCCGTAAACGCCAATTGAAATATCGATGGGGCTTCCCTTTTAATCTCCAAGTCTCCTTGTCGGGGAAAACCCACACCCTCAACTCATTCTCAGATCTCCCGGAATTTTGTACAGGACTGGGCATTCCGAAACCTAATCTGCATGATTGGGACTTCCCTACCCTAGAGCTACCATCTTTCCAACCCTTGCACACCGGAGCCCCCTGGACAGAGGTGCGGAGGACTGGGAAAAGAAGTTCCAATGGCCCCCCTCCTAACGGGGACTCACGCGCCACCTGATAGCATGATTACAGTGGGACGCGGTTTCCTGGAATACAGCGTGATGCCATCTCCCACTACTGATGGATCCTCATTCGATATCTCACTGTCGCTGGAGCTCGGCCCCCTCCCCCCTATTATGTTATGAGTCGTTGACTGCAAACTCCTGCTCCCTGATCATGAGATTTCTTGCAGCCGGCCACTCGACGTCTTTTACATATTAACGAGGGTTACAGTTTACAGTTTAAAGTTTACATATAGCTAACACTATGTATGTTTATTGATTCTTCCTCTACTTTTGCTTATTGACAAGATGCCCTTGGCGGAGGCTCCCTTATCCGCCCCGCACCCGCCCTTGGCTGTAATGCCTCTTGGGTTTCCAATCCTCAGATGGATTGGTAACCTCAACGCGGGTTTTTCGAATGTTATTGTTGTTTTTTTTCTCTCTCTATGTTCCACCCCTTTCATACTTTCCTCTACTCCTCACTCCTCCCTTTCACTGACCATTCTGGATTTACAATCCCCCATCACGACCTACGCCCCCCATGACATCCCCTGGCAGAATTAAAGTAACATTGATCAATGCGAAAGGCCTTAACGTCCCGGAGAAAAGAGCATCCCTGTTGTGGTCCCTATGGGCTGACAGAGTGGATGTCGTGCTAGTCCAAGAGTCACATTTTAAAATTTCCGCCAAGAACCCACCCCTGACTAACTACCGCTACCCCCAGGCTTTTTCTAACAACAATCCAGACGCCAAGTCCAAGGGTGTGGCGATAATATTCTCTAGGACTCTCCAGCTGTCAGAAATAACAGTCCACAAACCGATCCCAGGTCGCGTCTTGATAGTCAGCTGTAAAATATGTATGTGCCCATACACATTTGTTGTACTCTATGCCCCAAATAAGGACCAGATCCCATTTCTCCGTTCCGCCCTTACCTTAGTGGAACCAATACTTTCGGAGGTTATAGTTGTGGGTGGAGACCTGAATTGGATAATGGATCCATCCCTGGATTCATCTTCCGGCTCTCCCCGGACGTCCCAACGTCAACACCGACAGGTTAGGCGACTATTTCATGACCTCCAGCTGGCTGACTCCTGGAGAGTTCTCCATCCCTCTGATCGAGACTACTCCTTTTACTCGACCCCGCACAATGCTTACTCTCGCCTCGATTACCTATTTCTGAGTCATAGACATCTCCCTCAACTAAAAGATTCCTCCATAGGCTCGATAACCTGGTCTGACCACGCCCCAGTACATATGACCCTCTCAACCCCCCAGGCAGCTCTGGGCCAATGGACTTGGTGCCTTAATGAGTTACTACTACAGGACCAATATTGCAAAGGCGAAATAGAAAAGGGCCTGATGGAATTTTTCTCCTTTAACGACACTGATGAGGTCTCCAAGGTTACTCTGTGGGAAGCACATAAATGTACCATAAGGGGCAAACTTATACAGCTGGGGACGTTTATGAAGAAACAGGTCAGCACTAATCACCAAACTACTAGAACGACTTTGCCACCTCGAGTCCTCACACAAAATGTCCCTCTCGGAAACCGATTACCTAGAACTAATTGACACCCGTGCCCAATTGAAAAAATCCCTCACAGATAGTATTCAGCTCTCTGTCCGCAAATGTAACTCTAAATACTACCAGTGGGGCAACAAACCTGGTCGCCTCCTGGCCCAGGCTCTCAGAGCTCAACGCTCATCTCTGTACATTAACAACATAAAAGACAACGGAGGCTCCCTCCGATTCATGACCCCTGAAATTGCTACGTGCTTTAAACAATATTATTCCCTTCTATATAATCTAGAGAACCGAGCCGACGATACAGCCACTCCCTATAACTTCCTACAGGCGAAAGCATATTTAGAAAAGGTGTCCTATCCTGTTCTAACACTTGCGGACAGAGAGGCACTAGAACAACCCTTTACCCAGCTAGAGCTGGAGGACGCTCTGGCCTCGACGCCCTCTGGTAAGAGCCCGGGGCCGGACGGCTTCACACTCTCATACTATAAACAATTCAAAGACCTCCTCTCCTCCTACCTTCTCCAGGCCTTTAACTCCATCTCAGCAGATACCCATTTTTAAAGCCAATCCCTGGAGGCCCACATCTCTGTTCTGCCTAAGCCCGGCAAGGACCCCTCGGTGTGCTCCAGCTATAGGCCCATATCTCTTCTAAACGTCGATGCTAAGCTGTTTGCAAAATTAATGGCGAATAGACTAAATGCACTTCTGCCCTCCCTGATCCATAACGATCAGGTGGGTTTTGTCCCGAACCGCGAGGCCAAAGACAATACCACTAAGGTTCTGAGCCTAATTCACATAGCATCCCAGGGGGCCCCCCTACTGTGTTATTGTCTACCGACGCCGAAAAGGCTTTCGATAGAGTTAGCTGGGGTTTTATGAGGTCTGTGTTGGGGCACATCGGATTGGGTCCCCTAGCACTCGGCAGAATTATGGGACTCTACAGATCACCCACAGCCCGAGTCCGAATCAATGGATCCTTATCCGAACCCTTCTGTATAAGTAATGGGACACGTCAGGGATGCCCACTATCCCCTTTACTTTTTGTCCTCTGTATTGAAGCCTTCGCGAGGGCTATTAGGGCCACAGGCCTGAAGGTTGGAGATACAGATCACAAACTCTCCCTGTTTGCTGATGACCTATTGGCCACAATAACACATCCGATCTCCTCCCTTCCCCACTTCATGCAAGAACTGACCCATTTTGGGCAACTCTCCAACTTTAAGATTAACATGTCCAAATCCTGCGCTCTGAACATCTCCGCGCCCCCCGACACTGTGACTAAACTTAAACGATCCTTCCCCTTCACTTGGAACACCTCTCACCTATCCTATCTGGGTATACAGCTGCCGAGAGACTTGACCTGTTTGTTTAATTTGAACTTCGCACCCCTTCTCCGAATACTCAGAGCTGATTATAGCAGATGGTATCTCAAACCACTCTCATGGGTGGGGAAAGTAAACGTTGTAAAAATGAATATATATGCTGCTATATAAATTACAAGCTCTCCCCATACGGATCCCAGACTCCTGGTTCAAGTCCATACAACTCTTGATACAACAATTCATATGGTCTCGGAGACGACCCAGAATTAGTCGATCCACTATGATCCGTCCCACCCGGAGTGGCGGTTTCCAATTACCAGATATTAGAGGCTATTATTGGGCAATTTTGCTTAATAGGGTTCTGGATTGGACGAGGAGTCGAGATACCAAACAGTGGGTGGCTCTAGAGGGGCTCTACATGCAGCAATTCCCAGCGATCTTCCCTTGGCTCCCCTCCCTGCCCAGGCCTCCTCCCTCCCACCCAACTATCAACGCTACCCTCTCTTTCTGGAAAAAAAGCACGCAATTGGCCCTTCCTTTCTTCCGCTTTTGGCCCGTTGACCTCTTTTCTAGCAAACCCCGACTTCTTACCCGGCTTAACGCCCTCCCACTTTAGCGACTGGGCCCTTGCGGGTCTCTTTAGGGTAGGCCAGTTGGCGACTCCCTCAGGAGTTAAGCAGTTTTCAGAGGTGCGATTAAAATGGGACGTCCCGCAGCGTGACTTCTGGAAATATCTACAGCTTAGACATTTTTTGCATTCCAGGCATAGATATCTCCAGGCTTCAAGGGAACTAAAACAGTTTGAGAGGTTGTGTGTCTCCAGGTGTTCCCCCCAGCATACTGTCTCTACACTCTACAAACTGTTACAAAGCACTGATGTTCAAACACCTACATCCTTCCAGATGGCCTGGGAGAGGGACCTGGGGATTCAATTGACGGATAGGGATTGGCGGATGATATTCCTCAAATCCCACAAAAGTTCAGTGTGCATACAAGTTAGGGAAACCCAATATAAACTACTTTTGAGATGGTACAGACACCCCTCTCTCCTTCACTTCATGTATCCTGGAGTGACGGACAGATGCTGGAGATGCCTTGGCGCCACCAGCTCCCTAATGCACATTTGGTGGAGCTGCCCCCTACTTCGGCCATTTTGGGCTGAGGTCATTTCCATCTCTCAAGATATACTCCATGCCTCTGTCCCTATTGATCCGGCCTTCTGGTTGCTTTCCCACTCCTCTACCCCATTGGCCCAGCATAAAATATCATTGCTCCGCCACTTATCCAACGCAGCACGGGCAGTTATCCCCACTCTCTGGAGGTCCCCAACCCCGTCCACGAGAAAACTATGGTTCACTAGAATTAACTACTACATGAACATGGAGAACATTCTCCTGGTTTCTAGAGACAAACTCTCAGAGTTCATGGCCACGTGGCTACCATGGGTAGAATACATCTCCTCCAAAGACTACAAAGATTACATTTATGCAACCAAGTGATTTAGCATCATAACCGATCGATCACAAAGACGGCACTACACCCATTTCTTAGTTTGCAAGTTCCCCAGTACTGGTCACCTTTTGTTCTCTGCCCCTCCTTTTCCTTACTTTATTCCTCACTCCCCCTATAACTATCCTACTAATCTCACCCAGATACCACGATTGTATTCATTGTATAGACAAGAAAGCAAGTGGATACTGTATTGATGCTATAGGATGATGTACCGATGCCTTCACTTATACAGATCCCCAGGGTCTGGGGTAACCCAACACTCTGCTACCATGGGCAAAAGTGTACTTAATCCTAATTTTACTCGTAGTTGCTTTTGTGTCTGAACTTGATGTAATCTTTATATTTTCATGAATAAAAACAGAATATACAAAAAAAAATAAAAGTACACTGGCCCTGTATGCTGCAAAATACAGGGTGCGGTGAAAATAAATGTACACTGGCTTTGTCTTGTATGCTGTAAAATTACAGGGGTGTTGTGAAAATACAGGGGTGCTGGAACTGTATGTGGTTGCAATGTCTAGGCCTGACCTTCACAACACTTTATGGGAAGAGGAGGCTCTTACCACCATTTGCAAGCCCTCTGCAAGTGCTGGGAGGAGCACCGCCAGTCCAGTTGCTGATATTGAGATTGAGGATGTCACTGTAGAAGGACACCAGGATGAGGAGGATATGGGTGTAGCTGGGGCTGCGGAGGAAGTTGACGATGAGGATTCTGATGGTAATGTGGTTTGTTTGAATGAGGCACCAGTGGAGATAGTTGTTGTCCATGGGATGAAAAAGCCCATTGTCATGCCTGGGCAAAATACCAAAAAAGCCACCTCTTCGGTGTGGAATTATTTCTCCACAAATCCGGACAACAGGTGTCAAGCCATCTGTTGCCTTTGTCAATCCATAATAAGTAAGGGTAAGGATGTTAACTACCTAGGAACATCCTCCCTTATACGTCATCTGCAGCGCAACTTTGGGTACTAGTGTAAGCAGTCCACTGACACCTAAATAATGTCATTTGTTTGAATATTATTTCTCTGTGAGGATGAGGATGTAAACATTAAAGGAGGGGGGATCTGAGGAAGAGGACAAGATCTTGCCACTGTAGAGCCAGTTTGTGCAAGGAGAGAGTAATTGCTTTTTATTGGTGGGGGCCCAAACAAACCAATCATTTCAGCCACAGTCGTGTGGCAGACCCTGTCGCTGAAATGACTGGTTTGTTAAAGTGTGCATGTCCTGTTTATACAACATAAGAGTGGGTGGGTCCATCTTGCACATCTTTTCTTTGCCACATCATTCTTGGAGTGGACTGCCCTATCAGTCCAGGAGTGCTGCCCCACTGCCGTTTAAGTCCAAGGGTGCTGTTGCCTGTCTGCTGTGCTGTGCAATTCCCCAGGGGTGCTGCCTATGCTGTATAAATCCAGGGATGCTACCGTATAATTCCAGGGGTACTGCTGTACTTGATCCTTGAGCAGATATGAAACAAGCAAAAGAAATTAAAGCCTAGAGCAGATATGAAACAAGCTTCAACATCACAGATATGTGAAAACTAGCCGCAAAGGTGGAAATGGAAATTGCTATTTTGACTGTTTTTAAATAAAGTGGGGAGAGACCACATTTGTGGCCAAAGACAGTGTGACTCAGAAGAGATTGAATCATAATCCAGCGCAACTGCCGGAGAGGTAAAAGTGAGATTTTCTGCCGGAGCATTAGAGAGATATTTTTCTCAATTATTTCATGTTAGGGACCCACTCAAATGAATGGCTCCAATTAGTCAACCTTAATTTTGATTTATTATTGATGTTCCACATTTTGAGATTATTTATTTAGAAGATGCGCATTTGTTGTACAGGGATCTTCTTTTCCTAAGGGCTGTGTAGGGTTATCACAAAACTTGCGGTGTTAGAAGAACAGAGTTTCAGTGATCTTGCATTGCATCAGCTTTCCATTGCACTGCAGCACTAGGTGGGCCTGGAGCTCCTGTGAGGCACAAACAGTTACTGAATAAGGCCCAGTATGCAGTCTCATGGTGGCTTACAGACAGGAAGATGTCTGGCTTGCCAGGCTGAGGCATACTGTGGGCACAGAGGTTAGCATTGCTTCCTCCCACATTCCTACTTATAGTATGAAATGAGTTTAGCTGTAGAGTGATGAGCTCCACTAGTGCAGGGGCTCAATAACAAAAAAATCACTGCTCAGTCGTGCTTAGTACTTTACCGAACCCACCCGAACTCAACTTGCCCCATCTGGGGCTGCTGTGGGGGCTCATGAGGGGCTGCTAAAACACCTAAGGGGCTGCTTTATTTAAAAATAAAATATTAATAAAATAAACAAGACACACAGGTTTGCTCACATGCATGTAACTGGGACACACAGGTATGCTCACATGCGTATAACTGGGAGCTGTGAAAAACAAAAATAAGGCATCTGTCACAAAATCTACTATATTAAAACACGGCGGAGGCAACTAAAACAATTTGAAATCCCTAGCACCCCTGGGGAGGAGACAGCAGTACAGAGTATATTAGGAGACAGCATAACTCTGGAATTGCTGGAGCAATGTACTAAAAAATTGGTACACATATGCCTTACAATCTGGGAACAAACATTGTAAGGGGGATGACTAGCACCCCAGGGGTGAGGCAGCAGCACTGAGTATTTCAGCAGACAGCATAACTCTGGAATGCCTGCAGCAATTTACAACAAATTTGGTACACATATGATTTACAATCTGGAAACAAACACTGTGGGGGTCAGACACCCCTAGCACCCCTATAGGTGGGACAGCAGCACAGAGTATGTCAGCAGACAGCAAGACTGTGAAAGGCCTGGAGCAATTTACACCAAACTTGGTACACATCTGACTAACAATCTGGGAACAAACTCTTTGGGGGTTAGACAACCCTAGCACCCCTAGGGGTGGGACAGCAGCACAGAGTATTACAGGAGACAGCGTAACTCCTGAATGCTGGACCAATTTACAACAAACTTAGTATACATATGACTTACAAGCTGGGAACAAACACTGTAGGGTAAGACACCCCTAGCACCCCTATGGGTGAGGCAGCAGCACAGAGTTTTTCAGAACACAGCATAACTCTTGAATGTCTGGAGCAATTTACACCAAACTTGCTACACATATGACTTACACTCTGGGAACAAACACTGTGAGGGTAACACACCACTAGCACCCCTAGGGGTGGGACAGCAGCACATACTACATCAGGACATGCATGATATGTCAGTGATGACAGGGCTGCATGTGACAGGGTCAGTGACATTGTGTGAGGAGGGGAATGCAGGTAGCACAAACCCACACACTGAGAGTTATATAGTGGAAGTCCCCCAGCAGCACAGAGTATATCAGGAGATACATAATGTGCTGCGCTATATAAGAAACTGTAAAAAAAATCGATCATTTCACAGGGTCACTGACATGATGTGAGGAGGAAAATGGAGGCAGCATGAAGCCACAGACTAAGAGTTGTATAGTGGGAAGAGCAGGGTCCCTTGAGGGACCAAGAAGGGGTCCGGCCACTACACAAAGTGCGTCAGGGAAGCAAGATATGCCTATATACTAGATCTCCAACTAACGTAAATTAACGATCAACTATCATTCTAATTTACCATCCTCATCCCGTAGGGAAGCACGGGTATTCAGCTATCTACAATGTTATTCATACTGTGTGTTTAATATTTACATTTATTTTTGTAAACAGACATTCTTAAAATCCCGGTCAACGCCGGGTAGTCCAGCTAGTATGTAAATAAAAATGCAATAAAGAAATTGGAAAAAAAGAAACCCATGAGAGTTTCACAAAATAAGTCTTCAGACTCTGTGGAGGGGAAAAATATCCAATCTTGATTCTGTGGTATACACCAGTTAATTTGCATCCCAGCATTAAATCCAAGATTTTTTTAATTCCTGAAAATGGAGAAGGGGGTACAAATTTGGAGGCTAGTTTTTCAGTTTCTCCAATAATGTAGTAATTATATTTGCTTGGTTGAAGTCCTTTCCGGTCCACACCAAGGAGTGGAGGTGAAAGCCTGTGTGTTGTTCCTGATCCCGTGTGCCTCTCTAATTTTTAATCACCTTTTTGACACTGTTCTCTTTCTCTTGCCTCTTCTCATAATGTGAAAAGTCATCAAAGAAGGAGGTGGTATGTTTGTAGCTAGCTATGATTCAAATAACTTGGCAAGCTTTTTCCAGGGGGACCACCTGTCGCTGAAATGATGGGTTTATTAAACTGTGCATGTTCTGTTTAAACAACATAAGGGTGGGTGGCAGGGCCCAAGACAATTCCATCTTGCACCTCTTTTTTTCTTTGCCTGATGTGCTCTTTGGGGCGTAGTTTTTAAAACTTCCACCTAGTCTGCCACTGCAGTGCCACTCCTAGATGGGCCAGGCGTTTGTGCCGCCCACTTGAGTCACTTAGCTTAGTCATCCAGCTACCTCGGTGCAACCTTTTGGCCTAAAAACAATATTGTGAGGTGTGATGTGTTCAGAGTAGACTGGAAATGGGTTGAAATGAATGTTATTGAGGTTAATAATACTGTAAGATAAAAACTTCCATTTCTGACGCTGATGTGAGCTAAAGCAGCCATGTGAGCTCCATGGCCACCCCAGCCCCCGCTAGCCGGCACACTGCGCAAAGCGCACTGAGACCCTCCTGGACCGCACAGCTACCTGAGGAGGCGCTTCTATAGTTCTTGATGGAGCATTTCCTGCCAGAAGCGGCAAAGCCTCTGAAGCAGTGCCTTGCTAAACCGTAGGGGGACCAAGATGGCCAATGGGCAGCAGACGCAGACACTGCAGCAGCATGTGAGTGCAGACTGCAAGTTTACCTCCTCCCCTGACTCCCCAGCAGACACAACCCACACCCTGCATACTGCCCCCCTGCACATAAGTCTCATAAGCATTCTCAGCAGGCTGAGGGATCACATATTCTGACATGGTAAAGGCCATCCAGGATTCCATTAACCCTATTATGGAGTCTCACGCTGACAAAGTTACACAAGCAGTACATGACATCAAGTCACAATTCAAACAGCTTTCCAAGAGGGTGCTGGCTAATGAGCAGCATCTGGGAGAGTCTTTTCAAGATGTTGCAGATTCAAAGACGCAGTGTGCCTTTTTACAAAAATCTCATTACCAACTGCTTAATAAAATTAACGATCTTGAGAATAGATTCCATCCTAATAACTTAAGAATTGTTGGACTGCCGGAGTCTCTTAAAGGACCAGCACTCTTTACATTTATTCAATACACGCTTCCTGATTTGTTAGATATTCAAGATTCCTGCAATGGAATGGTCATCGCATTGGCCCTCCGAGGCCTACACAGGATAACAGACCCAGAGCCGTTATCTTACGATGTCTTAACTATGTCCACAAGGACACTATTTGGTCCGCATCTAGACGTAAATGAGATCTGCAGTGGAACGATGTATGGATTTATATCTTCCAAGATTACTCTGCGGAAGTGGCCAGGGCGAGACGTCAGTTCACCCCACTTTGCTCTCGACTTGCCAAATCAAACAAGAAATTTGCGCTTATATACCCTGCTCGGCTGCACTTATTCAAGGGATCCACATTTACGGACTTCTCCACTGTTGCCAATGCCGAATCCTATTTACAGGAGGAGGAGTGTGATCAATCTTTACCACACCTGCACCTGCCTGACTCTACCCCTGAGTGATGAACACTGTTATGTTGCATCATTGCTTAGTTAATCCTTACACGCCTGACGATCCTTTATGTTCTGTTATAGTTGTTTCCACTATTGATTATTTTCGCTAGGGATGCCTGGATTCATTATTTGAGACGTTGCACCTCTACTCCCTCAGTGTATTTTACTTATGATCATTTCTTTTGCTGTATTTTATATTGGATATGTTTTTCTAGAGTGCTTCTCTCAAAGCGATCCTTGTTATATTTGATATATTTCTATGTATATATGCTTTGCTTTCTGCTTTTATATTTTAGGACTGGGGCAAGCCTGGAGTTTTCACCTAGTTCCCAATTTGGTGAACTTCATGCTAGTCAATGTCATTTTCATACCTGAAGTGTATTGTTGATGATTTTGTACTGATCCATTCGTTTCTGGATCTCCTGTACTGTTTTTCCCCCCTTCTCTCCCCAATGTTTTTTCCCTTTTGTGTCTTGTCTTGTCTACTTGATATCTCTTTTTCAACAACGCATTCTGTTGATGTTGCATTTCCGGTTCTGGGACTCCACATTTTACTGTTCTCTGAGGTCGATATTCATCACCGTGAGTCATATCATTCCCATGTACTTGAATGGCTAGTTTAAAATTTTGTACGTATAATGTTGGAGGATTTCATTCTCCTGCAAAGCGGAAGAAAATATTACTTTATTTATCTAAATTAAAATGAGAAGTAGCTTTTCTCCAAGAGTCTCATCTCATCCCGTCAGAAATACTAAAACTCAATACCTTAGGTTGGAGGGTATTGGCGTCAGCCCCCTATAATGCTAAGGCTCGTGGGGTACTTATTTTAATCAGACAAAATGTACACGTAGACCTTCATTCCACCCAATCGGACCTTGATGGCAGATTTCTTATTGTTGATGCCACTCTTGAGGCCACTCGTTTCCTTCTCTGTAATATATATGCCCCCAATGTTGATTCACAATCCTTTTTTCTGTCTATTGCCACTAAACTGCGTCCACACTCTCACAAACAGCTGGTACTCGTGGGTAACTTTAACTCTACTGTTTCCAATGCCCTTGATAGGAACACTAGTACTAGATCTAGACGCCCAATCCCTAAATATGGCTTATGTTATTTAATGACACAGCTTGTTGATGTTTGGAGGGCTTGCCATCCAGTAGACCGTGACTATACCTGCTTTTCAGCAGCCCATGGCACACTACAAGAATTGATTATTTGCTTATATCCGCATCTATGTTCAATACAGTCCAGGATTCCAAAATTGAACCTGTATTTTTATCTGACCATGCGGTCTGCTGGATGACACTCACGACCTTCACTCATAGGGGCCCCATCAGGCCGTCTCACCTTGCCATTTCCACTCAATTTAGAAACATGCTAGAGGCCTCATGGGCGGACTTTAAACACAATAATACTGAATCGGCAGAGGAATCGCCTGTATTGGCAGGCATCTAAACCTGTGCTCAGGGGCTCTATTATCTCGTTCACTTCCAAACACAAGAAAGACACACAAGCTCTTTACCTTGAATCTCAATCAAAAGTTACTAACGCTTATCAGGCATTCACACAAAATCCCACTCAAACAAGTATATTATGAACAAAAGTCTTCGTTTGATAAACTTCTAGCCCAAATCGTATCTAGGCTAACATTTATGTCTCAAAGTAGATTCCTAAATTTGGCAATCGATCCAGTAGATTGCTCTCCAACCTTTTAAGGGGCCAACACTTTCCTACAATAATCCGAGATCTGAAGAAAACTGATGGCACAGTGGTACATACTTGTAGCCAGGTGTCTGAGGTACTGCATTCTTTTTACTCCTCATTGTATTCAAAACCCTCTATAGATCGCCAAAAACAACACTCTTTATGGACCTCTCTCACACTCCCCACCCTGTCTCCTGTGTTAACCCAGACTTTATTGACTCCCATTACTGAAGAGGAAGTGCTGAGCTCAATTAAACACTTGAAACCAGGCAAGGCCCCTGGTCCTGATGGCTTGACTAACAAATAGAGATGAGCGCCTGAAATTTTTCGGGTTTTGTGTTTTGGTTTTGGGTCCGGTTCCGCGGCCGTGTTTTGGGTTCGAACGCGTTTTGGCAAAACCTCACCGAATTTTTTTTGTCGGATTCGGGTGTGTTTTGGATTCGGGTGTTTTTTTCAAAAAACACTAAAAAACAGCTTAAATCATAGAATTTGGGGGTCATTTTGATCCCAAAGTATTATTAACCTCAAAAACCATAATTTACACTCATTTTCAGTCTATTCTGAATACCTCACACCTCACAATATTATTTTTAGTCCTAAAATTTGCACCGAGGTCGCTGTGTGAGTAAGATAAGCGACCCTAGTGGCCGACACAAACACCGGGCCCATCTAGGAGTGGCACTGCAGTGTCACGCAGGATGTCCCTTCCAAAAAACCCTCCCCAAACAGCACATGACGCAAAGAAAAAAAGAGGCGCAATGAGGTAGCTGTGTGAGTAAGATTAGCGACCCTAGTGGCCGACACAAACACCGGGCCCATCTAGGAGTGGCACTGCAGTGTCACGCAGGATGGCCCTTCCAAAAAACCCTCCCCAAACAGCACATGACGCAAAGAAAAAAAGAGGCGCAATGAGGTAGCTGTGTGAGTAAGATTAGCGACCCTAGTGGCCGACACAAACACCGGGCCCATCTAGGAGTGGCACTGCAGTGTCACGCAGGATGTCCCTTCCAAAAAACCCTCCCCAAACAGCACATGACGCAAAGAAAAAAAGAGGCGCAATGAGGTAGCTGTGTGAGTAAGATTAGCGACCCTAGTGGCCGACACAAACACCGGGCCCATCTAGGAGTGGCACTGCAGTGTCACGCAGGATGTCCCTTCCAAAAAACCCTCCCCAAACAGCACATGACGCAAAGAAAAAAAGAGGCGCAATGAGGTAGCTGTGTGAGTAAGATTAGCGACCCTAGTGGCCGACACAAACACCGGGCCCATCTAGGAGTGGCACTGCAGTGTCACGCAGGATGTCCCTTCCAAAAAACCCTCCCCAAACAGCACATGACGCAAAGAAAAAAAGAGGCGCAATGAGGTAGCTGACTGTGTGAGTAAGATTAGCGACCCTAGTGGCCGACACAAACACCGGGCCCATTTAGGAGTGGCACTGCAGTGTCACGCAGGATGTCCCTTCCAAAAAACCCTCCCCAATCAGCACATGATGCAAAGAAAAAGAAAAGAAAAAAGAGGTGCAAGATGGAATTGTCCTTGGGCCCTCCCACCCACCCTTATGTTGTATAAACAAAACAGGACATGCACACTTTAACCAACCCATCATTTCAGTGACAGGGTCTGCCACACGACTGTGACTGATATGACGGGTTGGTTTGGACCCCCCCCAAAAAAGAAGCAATTAATCTCTCCTTGCACAAACTGGCTCTACAGAGGCAAGATGTCCACCTCATCATCACCCTCCGATATATCACCGTGTACATCCCCCTCCTCACAGATTATCAATTCGTCCCCACTGGAATCCACCATCTCAGCTCCCTGTGTACTTTGTGGAGGCAATTGCTGCTGGTCAATGTCTCCGCGGAGGAATTGATTATAATTCATTTTAATGAACATCATCTTCTCCACATTTTCTGGATGTAACCTCGTACGCCGATTGCTGACAAGGTGAGCGGCGGCACTAAGCACTCTTTCGGAGTACACACTTGTGGGAGGGCAACTTAGGTAGAATAAAGCCAGTTTGTGCAAGGGCCTCCAAATTGCCTCTTTTTCCTGCCAGTATAAGTACGGACTGTGTGACGTGCCTACTTGGATGCGGTCACTCATATAATCCTCCACCATTCTATCAATGTTGAGAGAATCATATGCAGTGACAGTAGACGACATGTCCGTAATCGTTGTCAGGTCCTTCAGTCCGGACCAGATGTCAGCATCAGCAGTCGCTCCAGACTGCCCTGCATCACCGCCAGCGGGTGGGCTCGGAATTCTGAGCCTTTTCCTCGCACCCCCAGTTGCGGGAGAATGTGAAGGAGGAGATGTTGACAGGTCGCGTTCCGCTTGACTTGACAATTTTGTCACCAGCAGGTCTTTCAACCCCAGCAGACTTGTGTCTGCCGGAAAGAGAGATCCAAGGTAGGCTTTAAATCTAGGATCGAGCACGGTGGCCAAAATGTAGTGCTCTGATTTCAACAGATTGACCACCCGTGAATCCTTGTTAAGCGAATTAAGGGCTCCATCCACAAGTCCCACATGCCTAGCGGAATCGCTCCGTGTTAGCTCCTCCTTCAATGTCTCCAGCTTCTTCTGCAAAAGCCTGATGAGGGGAATGACCTGACTCAGGCTGGCAGTGTCTGAACTGACTTCACGTGTGGCAAGTTCAAAGGGCATCAGAACCTTGCACAACGTTGAAATCATTCTCCACTGCGCCTGAGACAGGTGCATTCCACCTACTATATCGTGCTCAATTGTATAGGCTTGAATGGCCTTTTGCTGCTCCTCCAACCTCTGAAGCATATAGAGGGTTGAATTCCACCTCGTTACCACTTCTTGCTTCAGATGATGGCAGGGCAGGTTCAGTAGTTTTTGGTGGTGCTCCAGTCTTCTGTACGTGGTGCCTGTACGCCGAAAGTGTCCCGCAATTCTTCTGGCCACCGACAGCATCTCTTGCACGCCCCTGTCGTTTTTAAAAAAATTCTGCACCACCAAATTCAAGGTATGTGCAAAACATGGGACGTGCTGGAATTTGCCCATATTTAATGCACACACAATATTGCTGGCGTTGTCCGATGCCACAAATCCACAGGAGAGTCCAATTGGGGTAAGCCATTCCGCGATGATCTTCCTCAGTTGCCGTAAGAGGTTTTCAGCTGTGTGCGTATTCTGGAAAGCGGTGATACAAAGCGTAGCCTGCCTAGGAAAGAGTTGGCGTTTGCGAGATGCTGCTACTGGTGCCGCCGCTGCTGTTCTTGCGGCGGGAGTCCATACATCTACCCAGTGGGCTGTCACAGTCATATAGTCCTGACCCTGCCCTGCTCCACTTGTCCACATGTCCGTGGTTAAGTGGACATTGGGTACAACTGCATTTTTTAGGACACTGGTGAGTCTTTTTCTGACGTCCGTGTACATTCTCGGTATCGCCTGCCTAGAGAAGTGGAACCTAGATGGTATTTGGTAACGGGGGCACACTGCCTCAATAAATTGTCTAGTTCCCTGTGAACTAACGGCGGATACCGGACGCACGTCTAACACCAACATAGTTGTCAAGGCCTCAGTTATCCGCTTTGCAGCAGGATGACTGCTGTGATATTTCATCTTCCTCGCAAAGGACTGTTGAACAGTCAATTGCTTACTGGAAGTAGTACAAGTGGGCTTACGACTTCCCCTCTGGGATGACCATCGACTCCCAGCAGCAACAACAGCAGCGCCAGCAGCAGTAGGCGTTACACGCAAGGATGCATCGGAGGAATCCCAGGCAGGAGAGGACTCGTCAGAATTGCCAGTGACATTGCCTGCAGGACTATTGGCATTCCTGGGGAAGGAGTAAATTGACACTGAGGGAGTTGGTGGGGTGGTTTGCGTGAGCTTGGTTACAAGAGGAAGGGATTTACTGGTCAGTGGACTGCTTCCGCTGTCACCCAAAGTTTTTGAACTTGTCACTGACTTATTATGAATGCGCTGCAGGTGACGTATAAGGGAGGATGTTCCGAGGTGGTTAACGTCCTTACCCCTACTTATTACAGCTTGACAAAGGGAACACACGGCTTGACACCTGTTGTCCGCATTTCTGGTGAAATACCTCCACACCGAAGAGCTGATTTTTTTGGTATTTTCACCTGGCATGTCAACGGCCATATTCCTCCCACGGACAACAGGTGTCTCCCCGGGTGCCTGACTTAAACAAACCACCTCACCATCAGAATCCTCCTGGTCAATTTCCTCCCCAGCGCCAGCAACACCCATATCCTCCTCATCCTGGTGTACTTCAACACTGACATCTTCAATCTGACTATCAGGAACTGGACTGCGGGTGCTCCTTCCTGCACTTGCAGGGGGCGTGCAAATGGTGGAAGGCGCATGCTCTTCACGTCCAGTGTTGGGAAGGTCAGGCATCGCAACCGACACAATTGGACTCTCCTTGTGGATTTGGGATTTCGAAGAATGCACAGTTCTTTGCTGTGCTGCTTTTGCCAGCTTGAGTCTTTTCATTTTTCTAGCGAGAGGCTGAGTGCTTCCATCCTCATGTGAAGCTGAACCACTAGCCATGAACATAGGCCAGGGCCTCAGCCGTTCCTTGCCACTCCGTGTCGTAAATGGCATATTGGCAAGTTTACGCTTCTCCTCCGACAATTTTATTTTAGGTTTTGGAGTCCTTTTTTTTCTGATATTTGGTGTTTTGGATTTGACATGCTCTGTACTATGACATTGGGCATCGGCCTTGGCAGACGACGTTGCTGGAATTTCATCGTCTCGGCCATGACTAGTGGCAGCAGCTTCAGCACGAGGTGGAAGTGGATCTTGATCTTTCCCTAATTTTGGAACCTCAACATTTTTGTTCTCCATATTTTAATAGGCACAACTAAAAGGCACCTCAGGTAAACAATGGAGATGGATACTAGTATACAATTATGGACTGCCTGCCGAGTGCAGACACAGAGGTAGCCACAGCCGTGAACTACCGTACTGTACTGTGTCTGCTGCTAATATAGACTGGTTGATAAAGAGATGTCTATGTAACTATGTATGTATAAAGAAGAAAGAAAAAAAAACCACGGTTAGGTGGTATACAATTATGGACGGACTGCCTGCCGAGTGCAGACACAGAGGTAGCCACAGCCGTGAACTACCGTACTGTACTGTGTCTGCTGCTAATATAGACTGGTTGATAAAGAGATGTCTATGTAACTATGTATGTATAAAGAAGAAAGAAAAAAAAACCACGGTTAGGTGGTATACAATTATGGACGGACTGCCTGCCGAGTGCAGACACAGAGGTAGCCACAGCCGTGAACTACCGTACTGTACTGTGTCTGCTGCTAATATAGACTGGTTGATAAAGAGATGTCGTAGTAGTATGTATGTATAAAGAAGAAAAAAAAACCACGGTTAGGTGGTATATACAATTATGGACGGGCTGCCGAGTGCCGACACAGAGGTAGCCACAGCCGTGAACTACCGTACTGTACTGTGTCTGCTGCTAATATAGACTGGTTGATAAAGAGATGTCTATGTAACTATGTATGTATAAAGAAGAAAGAAAAAAAAACCACGGTTAGGTGGTATACAATTATGGACGGACTGCCTGCCGAGTGCAGACACAGAGGTAGCCACAGCCGTGAACTACCGTACTGTACTGTGTCTGCTGCTAATATAGACTGGTTGATAAAGAGATGTCTATGTAACTATGTATGTATAAAGAAGAAAGAAAAAAAAACCACGGTTAGGTGGTATACAATTATGGACGGACTGCCTGCCGAGTGCAGACACAGAGGTAGCCACAGCCGTGAACTACCGTACTGTACTGTGTCTGCTGCTAATATAGACTGGTTGATAAAGAGATGTCGTAGTAGTATGTATGTATAAAGAAGAAAAAAAAACCACGGTTAGGTGGTATATACAATTATGGACGGGCTGCCGAGTGCCGACACAGAGGTAGCCACAGCCGTGAACTACCGCACTGTACTGTGTCTGCTGCTAATATATAGACTGGTTGATAAAGAGATAGTATACTCGTAACTAGTATGTATGTATAAAGAAAGAAAAAAAAACCACGGTTAGGTGGTATATACAATTATGGACGGGCTGCCGAGTGCCGACACAGAGGTAGCCACAGCCGTGAACTACCGCACTGTACTGTGTCTGCTGCTAATATAGACTGGTTGATAAAGAGATAGTATACTCGTAACTAGTATGTATGTATAAAGAAAGAAAAAAAAACCACGGTTAGGTGGTATATACAATTATGGACGGGCTGCCGAGTGCCGACACAGAGGTAGCCACAGCCGTGAACTACCGCACTGTACTGTGTCTGCTGCTAATATAGACTGGTTGATAAAGAGATAGTATACTCGTAACTAGTATGACTATAAAGAAAGAAAAAAAAACCACGGTTAGGTGGTATATACAATTATGGACGGGCTGCCGAGTGCCGACACAGAGGTAGCCACAGCCGTGAACTACCGCACTGTACTGTGTCAGCTGCTAATATATAGACTGGTTGATAAAGAGATAGTATACTCGTAACTAGTATGTATGTATAAAGAAAGAAAAAAAAACCACGGTTAGGTGGTATATACAATTATGGACGGGCTGCCGAGTGCAGACACAGAGGTAGCCACAGCCGTGAACTACCGCACTGTACTGTGTCTGCTGCTAATATATAGACTGGTTGATAAAGAGATAGTATACTCGTAACTAGTATGTATGTATAAAGAAAGAAAAAAAAAACACGGTTAGGTGGTATATACAATTATGGACGGGCTGCCGAGTGCCGACACAGAGGTAGCCACAGCCGTGAACTACCGCACTGTACTGTGTCTGCTGCTAATATATAGACTGGTTGATAAAGAGATAGTATACTCGTAACTAGTATGTATGTATAAAGAAAGAAAAAAAAACCACGGTTAGGTGGTATATACAATTATGGACGGGCTGCCGAGTGCCGACACAGAGGTAGCCACAGCCGTGAACTACCGCACTGTACTGTGTCTGCTGCTAATATATAGACTGGTTGATAAAGAGATAGTATACTCGTAACTAGTATGTATGTATAAAGAAAGAAAAAAAACCACGGTTAGGTGGTATATACAATTATGGACGGGCTGCCGAGTGCCGACACAGAGGTAGCCACAGCCGTGAACTACCGCACTGTACTGTGTCTGCTGCTAATATATAGACTGGTTGATAAAGAGATAGTATACTCGTAACTAGTATGTATGTATAAAGAAAGAAAAAAAAACCACGGTTAGGTGGTATATACAATTATGGACGGGCTGCCGAGTGCCGACACAGAGGTAGCCACAGCCGTGAACTACCGCACTGTACTGTGTCTGCTGCTAATATAGACTGGTTGATAAAGAGATAGTATACTCGTAACTAGTATGTATGTATAAAGAAAGAAAAAAAAACCACGGTTAGGTGGTATATACAATTATGGACTGGCTGCCGAGTGCCGACACAGAGGTAGCCACAGCCGTGAACTACCGCACTGTACTGTGTCTGCTGCTAATATAGACTGGTTGATAAAGAGATAGTATACTCGTAACTAGTATGACTATAAAGAAAGAAAAAAAAACCACGGTTAGGTGGTATATACAATTATGGACGGGCTGCCGAGTGCCGACACAGAGGTAGCCACAGCCGTGAACTACCGCACTGTACTGTGTCTGCTGCTAATATAGACTGGTTGATAAAGAGATAGTATACTACTAATATTATATATACTGGTGGTCAGGTCACTGGTCACTAGTCACACTGGCAGTGGCACTCCTGCAGCAAAAGTGTGCACTGTTTAATTTTAATATAATATTATGTACTCCTGGCTCCTGCTATAACCTATAACTGGCACTGCAGTGCTCCCCAGTCTCCCCCACAATTATAAGCTGTGTGAGCTGAGCACAGTCAGATATATATATACATTGATGCAGCACACTGGGCTGAGCAGTGCACACAGATATGGTATGTGACTGAGTCACTGTGTGTATCGTTTTTTTCAGGCAGAGAACGGATATATTAAATAAAACAAACAACTGCACTGTCTGGTGGTCACTGTGGTCGTCAGTCACTAAACTCTGCACTCTCTTCTACAGTATCACAGCCTCAGGTCAATCTCTCTCTCTCTCTCTCAACCCTAATCTAAATGGAGAGGACGCCAGCCACGTCCTCTCCCTATCAATCTCAATGCACGTGTGAAAATGGCGGCGACGCGCGGCTCCTTATATAGAATCCGAGTCTCGCGATAGAATCCGAGCCTCGCGAGAATCCGACAGCGTCATGATGACGTTCGGGCGCGCTCGGGTTAACCGAGCAAGGCGGGAAGATCCGAGTCGCTCGGACCCGTGAAAAAAAACATGAAGTTCGGGCGGGTTCGGATTCAGAGAAACCGAACCCGCTCATCTCTACTAACAAATACTACAAAATACAAAATTTTAGCCCCTTATTTAGTTATACCCCTTTGTGCCCTTTTTAACTTGCTGTTAAATGGAAATCCCCCCCCCTCCCCCCCCCCCCCCACACACACACACTCTATTTCAATGCAGCGATCCTGAAAATTCTGCACAAACCAGGCAGGGACCCCATGCTTCCCAGTTCATATAGACCCATTTCCTTATTAAATACAGACTATAAACCAAAATCATGGTGGATCAGGTTAAGCTTTTTTGCCTACTCTTATACAGGAGGACCAAACAGGTTTTATATGGGGTCGTCACTCTGCAGTAAATGTGCGTAAAATATTGGCTCTCATGCAGTCGGGGAGCCAGGAACCATGTTATTGTTTATTTCAAAACCCCAGTCATCTATTCCCACTATAAAACAGATTATATCTCACTTTGGTTGCTTCTCAGGCTTTAGAGTAAATTATGATAAATCTCGTCTCCTCCCCTTGGGCTCTAGACGTTCCTCAGCTCCCTTATCCTCTACAATGACACAATTTACTATTTGTCATTCCCCGCTCAAATATTTGGGTGTAATTATCCCCCCCAACCTTAGATGCCCTTTATTCTGTAAATTTTCAACACATATATTCTTCTGCGGAGAAAATATTGAAGGGATGGATAGCTTTACCTTTGTAGTTAACCACAATACTGCCAGATATCAAAGACTTTGTTTTCCCCAAATTATCCTATGTTCTCCAAATGCTCCCATAGCAATTTTCTAAATCCAACATACAACAGTTTAATTCTCTTTTCACATGATTTATATGGTCAGGGAAGAAGTCTAGAGTCTCTTGTCATACACTGCGGTTGCCCAGGGTGGAGGGTGGCTTTGGGATGCAAGACATTCCTGCTTTCTCAAAAGCTGCACTGTTTCTCTATATTGCAGACTGGTTTTCTGGTGGCTCAGTGTACACACTCCCTTATATAGAAGAGCACCTTTTTCACCCCTATTCTCCAGCTGCCTTACTCCATACACCTACTACACTGATCCCTCCGCATTTAAAGACTAATGTGCTCTTTTGCGACACATATAGAGCATGGAAGTCCATTAAGAAACGACTGCATAGGAACTTCACTAACACTACCTTCTGGGGTAACCCCCAATTTACTCCTGGACTTGAAAACCATACTTACCTCACATGGAGGGAAAAGGGTATTTCGTCTATTCGAAATATCTTTGATCCTGGAGGTGTAATATACCCCTTCTCTACTTTGGTTGATAAATATAAATTACAAAATGTACACTTCTTTATGTACCTACAATCTCGCCATTTTGTACAATCATTACCCCCCGCAATACTTCTTGATACTAACATTGACCCCCTTGCACCTCTTTTGCATTCGGATATAGGTCTTGGTTATAGTATACGTAATTTATACTCTATTCTTGTTGATTCCAGGAAGGGAGCTTTACAGCATAAACTTTGTTCACATTGGTTACAGGATATGCCTGATTTTCCTTCTATATCGGACCTCATGTCCACATTGCCTCCCACACTTAAGCATTTAAGATCAGCGGCTTTACAAGAAACACATCTTAAGTTCTTAAATGGAGCCTACATTTCCCCGAAACAGCATTCTTATTTCACCCTGACCTCTTCAGGTCTTTGTTTTAAATGCGGGATGGCTGACGCCACATACTTTCATAATTTTTGGGGTTGTGGGAAAATAAGGACTTTTTGGGATAAGTTGATGAACTTTATTAATGTTACTTTCTCACTCCATCTCTGTAAACACCCTGCCGCCTGTCTGCTCTACTGCTTTTCAGAATGGGATTTAGGTTTAGGCCCACACAAAATGTAGATCATACCCGCACTAACTGTTATACTTACCATTGCCAAGAAGATAATTCTTACTCATTGGTTGCATAAACAATCTCCATCTATTGCGGAGCTGAAAGTAACTCTATTAAATAATATCTTCTATGAAAGACAAGCTTTAGTACCTGAAGTAGAGTCAGGAGCGCCTAGATTTTATAGGAAATGGGATAATGTTATTCAAAGCTTTGATGAATAAACTCAACTCAGGATTCAATTTTTTTTTGAGTCTACTACTTGGTTCATGTTAAGACAAATTTCATAGAAGACTTGTTTCTATTATGCCTTTCTTTGTTCTGCTCATGGGACTCCATTCAGTGGGTATAACTAATTAACACCTCTTATGTAGGATTTTTAATGCTCTCAGGACTGGTAATGCCTATTGTCCTTGTCTCGGTCTTGTGAACCCCCCTCCTCCCCTCCTTTCTCCTCTTTATTTCTCTTTCCCTCCCCCCATCTTTCCCCATTACGCACATTTTATTGTTATAATTTTTCTATTGGACGAACCACCCTTATTAAATAGAAAATTAAAAATGAAGAAAAGGTTACTTTTATGTTACTATCCAATAATGGTTGATTTGCTGATGTTTTGCGCTTACTTCGCACAACAATATGACACTTGAACGATTCTTTCTCCTCATTTGGTCTATCTATATCCTCTTGCTAGAATGGTTTCGCTCGCATTTATAGGGTTCGCACTCTAATTGAATCAGACCACACGTAACTCTCAATTGTCATATTTCGCTTTATTTTCGTATGTCTTACAAAATACAATTTGTTTACCTGTCATGACGGTTTTACATATGATGGATGTACATCATATCGCTGTATACGTTATGATTTCAACCAATGATGTCTGTAATCCCATATATGCCTTTTTCTTTAATAAAAATTGACGGGGGGAAAAACGTAGGATCAAAATTACCCCCAAATTCTGTGATTTTAGCTGTTTTTATGTTTTTTTAAAAAAATCATCCAGATCCAAAACCAAAACCAGAAAGGATGGTTTTGGCAAAACCAATCCAGATCCAAAAGACGAGGGGGGATCCAGACCCAAAACCAAAACACGAAAAGTGTCCGCCGCACATCTCTAGAATTGATTAATAAATATATTCCCAGGTCACTGACATTTCTGTAAAAATGCAGGAGCATGTAAACAAAAAGGTGCATTTACACATATGGCCAGCAGAGGGACACAGTGAGCCAATCACTAAAAGCTACAATCCTTTCTAAAGAGTTGTGAGTTGTTTTTATTTTAACATAAATCACTCTAATAACCAGTTAGATAACACATTGTTAATTTTTCATTAATGGTTTGTAACAAGCTGTTATTAATAATTTCACAGGTTTCTAAGTATTTTTATTACCATGACAACCACAGCTATACAACATCTGATGGAGTGATGAGTGAGGCTTAGAAACTTTTCATAGTAAAGAGCCCACTGACCACTACTCCTTTTTCCTATCTCATGTTATAGCTGGGCAGCTTACAGTCTGCTGGTCCAGGAAAGATACCAATTTTGTCTATGTCAGCCACAGTATATACATTTTTACACATGATAAATTGGTGATAGAAAAACAAGTTATTATTATACTTGTATGTAACCCCCAAGTTACAATAATATGTATGCAATTTCATGGTTTAAATGTCCGTTTTAAACATATATGTTATGTCACAGATGTAAATATGTATACAGTGATAAACAAAATAATCCTTGTTGTGCTTTAACCAAGGTATTCCTTTTATGATATACCTTTTAAGTGTGATTCAAAATACAGGTTGAGTATCCCTTATCCAAAATGCTTGGGACCAAAGGTATTTTGTATATGGGATTTTTCCGTATTTTGGAATAATTGCATACCATAATGAGATATCATGGCGATGGGACCTAAGTCTAAGCACAGAATGTATTTATGTTTCATATACACCTTATACACACAGCCTGAAGGTCATTTTAGCCAATATTTTTTACAACTTTGTGCATTAAACAAAGTGTGTCTACATTCACACAATTCATTTATGTTTCATATACACCTTATATACACAGCCTGGAGGTCATTAATTACAATATTTTTAATAACTTTGTCTATTAAACAAAGTTTGTGTACATTGAGCCATCAAAAAACAAAGGTTTCACTATCTCACGCTCACTCAAAAAAAGTCCGTATTTCGGAATATTCCGTATTTTGGAATATTTGGATATGGGATACTCAACCTGTATCATGTTAAACAAAAATAGTTTATTCATTATCTTATGCTGCTACCTAGAAGCCCCTTGCCAATATGGGCCTAAGAGAAATAACATAAAATTGTTTTATTTGAGGAGAGCTATAATTAATTAGAAATGTCTCAATTGGTTAAAAACCACTTAGAATAGTAGAGAATATGAACTAAGGAATGACTGTTATTATTGAAGTGTGGAATCTTATATAATATATATTTATTATATCATATATTGATTTATGCTTTATGTATCTTACATCTGCAAATATATTATAATAGGCTTACAAATTAGGTTGGCTCATAGCTAAAGGGGCAGAGATTAGCACTAGTCCAATCACACAGCAATGTACATTATATGAACATTCCTATACATATAAAAACAAGGGGGGAGGTATAGCGCCACTTGTGAAGTATGATCTCAGTAAAATAATCTAAATTAAGATTATAATTGTTTAAACATTACCATAGTAAAACACACATAACCTCATTAAAGGTGTCTGCCGGGCCCTAAGTATGCAGTGCCGGTATCGCACTGCTGGGCGTATGGAAAAATGGAGAGATAGGGTTCGGCGCTCAGTGTTGTTAAAAAAATGGTAAATGGTAAATTTAAAAGCCAAAAAATATATACATGTATAAAATTTATAAAAAAGGTTTTTTAATATATATGAGAGTAAAACAAGTTCTTTTGAAAAAAAGCATAAAAAGCATAAAAACGTACAACCATAAAAATCAGGACCAAGTATTAAAAGGATAAGGAGTTTAACTTAACTCAAAAGCAGCAAGGGATTAGTGCAGGAAAATCCAACGCGTTTCGTCTCATCAGACTTCTTCAAAATTCCTATACATATGCATGTGATTGGCTCATTTGGGTTTAGGAATTATATATCTACTTGTCCAAGAGATATGTCAAGGTAAAGTGTAATTATACTTTACAGAGATATATAATCCTGGCTCATTGACTATGTGGGTATGAATATAGCTACTGAAAACAATTACTGTCCAAGCAATACATCTGTGCACATGGTAAATATACTTTATGCAGGGATGTATCCTTCTGGCTCATTTGATATATCAATGCTCTATACCTTAGGGGTATAAATATATTGTCCAACTTTGCAGAGCCTTATATAATATATGCAGATTTGTATGATTTAGAGATTCCAAAAAATGAGTTTGAACCATGGAATAATAGCTCTATTTCAATAACACTTTATTCTAGGTATACAAAATACAAGATATGAAAAACACAATGATAATAAATCCTATAATTATTATTAACTGCAGTACATATTAAACAAACACAAACAATATTACAAACTTAAACAATTAACACACATACTGTACACTTGCAAGAATTATTGAGGGTTAAATGCATAGCTACCTTCTTCTGATGTCTTAGGATCCTTTCCTTGTCTCTTTCCCTCTGCACTAACTAAAGACTGCTCCAAACCCTGTCTTATATCCCAACTTTAACAATCCCAATTTACATATTCAAAGGTGTTGTAAAACATATCAGATAATTTGTTCAACAGTGACGAGCAGGGGGTGAATTCTGGAGTCATAGCGTCTGATATTTGTTTGTCTATCAAGGTTTTCCTTTGGTTATTTTGGAGTGTAAATACTGCTAGTGTTCATCAACATTTGAGACTTCGTTAATTCAATTGATCCTAGGAGTCATTGTCTCAAAGCAGAAGGCCGAATAACATACATTGCTCAGAGTGTTGTGTGGGGGTTACAAAAGTTTGGGAACTTTGTTTGTAAACATGCATTCCTGAATTAATTTCATGTATTTTCCCTTTAAACATGTTTCCAGGTGAATACATTTCAAAGTTTGCAACTCTGGTTGCCATGGGGGTTTTCACCATGGGGAACTTCCCCACCCCTGTGTGCACTGTACTGCTGCTATCAGTGTTTAAATCTGCTGACAATTCACCTTTGCCTAAGGGCATAACAAATTCTTCATTTACATTGGGAACTCTGAGAGTGTATTCAGCAGAATACTCATAATCTGAGTTACAATAATCTTCCCCTTTAGTAGAAACAGTATAGGGGACATCTCCTATTGCTGCTACCTCCTTTACATTAATGTGCTGTCTGATGATAGACACATCCGGCACATTGCTACTTTCTTCCTTTACCACAGAGGCTGTTCTGCTGGTGGTCTGTGTGACCATAGCAGACTCTGTGTGCTGCACATGGACAATGCTGTCCTGAGTCTCACCTACATCTACAATGTTCTCCCTTGTACTTTCTTTTATCTCCTCCTGAGAGGTCATGACAGTTTGCTTACAATCTGCCAGGCTTTTTGCTTCTGCCCCAAACTTTTTCTGTTTATTTTTCTGTTTAAGGGACTTAAATAATGAATGCATTTTTGCATTAATGGTCAGGCACGCCTTACGAAGACGTGAACCTGATCCTTCTTTACATTTCTGTTTGGCTTCTAAATCCGCAGTTCTGCGCATTTTTCCTAATGCTGCTGCAACTTTTTGCATATTTAACATTACAATGCTAAATTTATATATTCTTTGTTTTTAGTACTGAAGGTATCCTCTCCTTAAGATTGACCGGTGTCTTAAGGTTAAACTCTAATACCTGGTACATTTATACATTTATTTGGAAATACTAATTTCCACTGTGCACATTTTCTATTCTAGGCCTTTAAATTCTTTATTCTCATTTGTAACCTATTCCACTGTGATCTTGTACTTTGCCAGCAGGCTTATAGCCATTGGTGCTGCTTCCTAATAGATATTATGTTAGTTTAAAATAGATACCAAATTATTCCATGGTCCCATCTGGGGTGCCAATTATTGAAGTGTGGAATCTTATATAATATATATTTATTATATCATATATTGATTTATGCTTTATGTATCTTACATCTGCAAATATATTATAATAGGCTTACAAATTAGGTTGGCTCATAGCTAAAGGGGCAGAGATTAGCACTAGTCCAATCACACAGCAATGTACATTATATGAACATTCCTATACATATGCATGTGATTGGCTCATTTGGGTTTAGGAATTATATATCTACTTGTCCAAGAGATATGTCAAGGTAAAGTGTAATTATACTTTACAGAGATATATAATCCTGGCTCATTGACTATGTGGGTATGAATATAGCTACTGAAAACAATTACTGTCCAAGCAATACATCTGTGCACATGGTAAATATACTTTATGCAGGGATGTATCCTTCTGGCTCATTTGATATATCAATGCTCTATACCTTAGGGGTATAAATATATTGTCCAACTTTGCAGAGCCTTATATAATATATGCAGATTTGTATGATTTAGAGATTCCAAAAAATGAGTTTGAACCATGGAATAATAGCTCTATTTCAATAACACTTTATTCTAGGTATACAAAATACAAGATATGAAAAACACAATGATAATAAATCCTATAATTATTATTAACTGCAGTACATATTAAACAAACACAAACAATATTACAAACTTAAACAATTAACACACATACTGTACACTTGCAAGAATTATTGAGGGTTAAATGCATAGCTACCTTCTTCTGATGTCTTAGGATCCTTTCCTTGTCTCTTTCCCTCTGCACTAACTAAAGACTGCTCCAAACCCTGTCTTATATCCCAACTTTAACAATCCCAATTTACATATTCAAAGGTGTTGTAAAACATATCAGATAATTTGTTCAACAGTGACGAGCAGGGGGTGAATTCTGGAGTCATAGCGTCTGATATTTGTTTGTCTATCAAGGTTTTCCTTTGGTTATTTTGGAGTGTAAATACTGCTAGTGTTCATCAACATTTGAGACTTCGTTAATTCAATTGATCCTAGGAGTCATTGTCTCAAAGCAGAAGGCCGAATAACATACATTGCTCAGGATATGCAGATTCCTGATTGTAGTCTTAGGCACTTCCTTGCGCATGCCATTACCTGTGTGCCTTTGAAGTGACCTAAACCAAGTGGCTTGCTGATTTTATCTATCAGAATCAAATTATTCATTTGCTACAGACATATATCTGTATGCAGACATTGCATTACATTATTCCCTACTATGCCTATACACACAAAAGCATACACATATATACCATCTAACTAGATCGATACTTCCTATGCATGTTCACTATGGTTACATCGCCTATTTATAATGAATTATATTTTGATTCAGACAACATCCATTGCCCTAATATTATATTGAGTGCGGACAATTACCTATATGTCAACAGTCGCCCCCTTGTGGCCATGAGAAATTATTTTGATTGGCCACACATTAAACTAGCGTAATTGCTTCCAAATACATTTCAAAATTTCTTCAAAACATAACTTTTGTTGTAACCATAATATATACCATAAGTGTAATAATAATAACCATTATGATTTTAAAAATCTCAAAAAATTCTTAGCTTACCTAACCTTATTCTACTTTTACTTTTAACTAAAGCAGACAAGACTGAGGTTTTTATTCAGTATTCATGAGGAAAACTAATTTCTACAGACATTTGGAATACCATAGCCCAATTGTAGACCTTTTTTCTGTATCTGGATCAGTACGTTTGGACATTTTTGCTGTTCTTGGCTGTAGCAATTTACTGGGAGAGTAATGTCATCTGCGTGGTTTGCTTGCCATTGGAGACGTATTACGTTTGCCTCATGAAGGCAGTTGAAGTAGAATTCTTCATAGCAGCTGCTCCTTTGCTTGCCATTTCGCTGTTTGAGGCAGAGGGCTGTGTACGTCGAGTGCTGTGTCTTGAACATTCAGTACTTGTGATGACCCTCGGTAATAGTAATAGTCTTTATACAGTCTTTAGCCTTGTGCGTCCTTTAAATGTTTTTCCAATGCCGCAGTTGTGACAAGTGTCCATATTGCTTTTGCACAAACAGGTTGTGATTTTGAATAGAACAGGCATATATGAAACAGTCTTTTTTTTTTTTTTTTCTTTCTTTCTTTCTTTCTTTCTTTCTTTCTTTCTTTCTTTCTTTCTTTCTTTCTTTCTTTCTTAATTGTCTTCGGGCAATAGTACCACAAATGGCTGTGAGTAGTACACCTACTCTGTTCTGTATTTCCTCACTGAATAAATGACCATGCAGTCTTAAGTCTCCTTATTCTACCTTGAACCTATTTATACATCTCAATCTTAAATAACCCTATACCAGTTTAACCCATATAAAGGCGTTTTCTATCCTACCTATATTTTGACTAATAATTATTTAAAATGCTTTTGATGTGTATATAGTAACATCCTATCAATACAATAAATGAATACAATTTTGCTTCAAACAGATATTAAATATCATTTAGGAATGGCTTTGACTAAATCTAATTCCATCCAGTATTAGATATTTAATTACTTTTGAAGCTTTTACGAAGGAAGCATGGGTAGTATCTACTGTGTAATATAAAAAAAACATAAAATATTTACAAGGTATATAATACAATGATATAAAAAAAAAATATATATATATATATATATATATATATCTCAGACAAATGTTTACATATATATTTGATTAAGGTATATGAAGGGATGAGACAGTTCTGTATAATCACAGTGATGAGATGTGCTGTACACTGTTGTGGGGGTGTACATGTAGTTTGAAAGACAAGTAATGATTACTTGTGATGAAAGGGTTAATGAAAACCTTCCCCTTTCTTGTGAAACTGGAAAACTCCTTGAGGATTTGTCCATATATCAGTCTTTAGGGATGCTATGTCGATTTTGCTGGATAGCAGCGATGAAAGGGTTAATGAAGACCTTTTCCCTTGTAAATTAGAGTCTTTTTGGAGTCTTGCACCATTCTGTATACAGGTTGCCAGGATTACTATGAATCAAACAAAAAGACATACAATGAATATCACAGATATTTATACAGTGATTTAACATACCGTGCTATGCATTCTGTCCTATCTGCTGCATGTTATCAGGTACAGAATTTACAAATGTGTCTTTAAAGATTGAATAACAAACAAACAATTGTTTCTGGCCTGTGCCAATCTTTCCTGTCACATTGTGTGTCAATGACAGCACAATTGTCGCTGCAGATATGATGCAGGTTTAATTTGGAAACTGTGGCTGTTGGAACATCAAAGCAAACAATGGCTACATTGGATCTAACAAGTAAAGGAATGATACTACCGTATTCACTTGTGACCATACTCCCTTGTGATGCAGCCTGGTCCCAGACTGTCTCCAACCATAGCGTTTGCTGCTTGGCATGGCTTCTTGGTCTTGAAGCATCTTGTATTTCCTGAAAAATATTCTTGTGGGGAGAGAAACTTGTTAGACTTTGCCAAATATGTTTTGTAGGTTCCAGGGCCTTCTGTTTGTCCACACCTTTAATAAAATGGTTATGGCACCAGGGCATAAAAAGATTCTCATCCTGGTGATACTTTGTGTCATTGTTAATTGGTGTGTGGTTTGCAGAATGACACTCTGCATGTGGTCTCTCTGAGAGCATGCAAACATTTGCACCATCACTAGATTTCTCTGAGTGTTGTGTGGGGGTTACAAAAGTTTGGGAACTTTGTTTGTAAACATGCATTCCTGAATTAATTTCATGTATTTTCCCTTTAAACATGTTTCCAGGTGAATACATTTCAAAGTTTGCAACTCTGGTTGCCATGGGGGTTTTCACCATGGGGAACTTCCCCACCCCTGTGTGCACTGTACTGCTGCTATCAGTGTTTAAATCTGCTGACAATTCACCTTTGCCTAAGGGCATAACAAATTCTTCATTTACATTGGGAACTCTGAGAGTGTATTCAGCAGAATACTCATAATCTGAGTTACAATAATCTTCCCCTTTAGTAGAAACAGTATAGGGGACATCTCCTATTGCTGCTACCTCCTTTACATTAATGTGCTGTCTGATGATAGACACATCCGGCACATTGCTACTTTCTTCCTTTACCACAGAGGCTGTTCTGCTGGTGGTCTGTGTGACCATAGCAGACTCTGTGTGCTGCACATGGACAATGCTGTCCTGAGTCTCACCTACATCTACAATGTTCTCCCTTGTACTTTCTTTTATCTCCTCCTGAGAGGTCATGACAGTTTGCTTACAATCTGCCAGGCTTTTTGCTTCTGCCCCAAACTTTTTCTGTTTATTTTTCTGTTTAAGGGACTTAAATAATGAATGCATTTTTGCATTAATGGTCAGGCACGCCTTACGAAGACGTGAACCTGATCCTTCTTTACATTTCTGTTTGGCTTCTAAATCCGCAGTTCTGCGCATTTTTCCTAATGCTGCTGCAACTTTTTGCATATTTAACATTACAATGCTAAATTTATATATTCTTTGTTTTTAGTACTGAAGGTATCCTCTCCTTAAGATTGACCGGTGTCTTAAGGTTAAACTCTAATACCTGGTACATTTATACATTTATTTGGAAATACTAATTTCCACTGTGCACATTTTCTATTCTAGGCCTTTAAATTCTTTATTCTCATTTGTAACCTATTCCACTGTGATCTTGTACTTTGCCAGCAGGCTTATAGCCATTGGTGCTGCTTCCTAATAGATATTATGTTAGTTTAAAATAGATACCAAATTATTCCATGGTCCCATCTGGGGTGCCAATTATTGAAGTGTGGAATCTTATATAATATATATTTATTATATCATATATTGATTTATGCTTTATGTATCTTACATCTGCAAATATATTATAATAGGCTTACAAATTAGGTTGGCTCATAGCTAAAGGGGCAGAGATTAGCACTAGTCCAATCACACAGCAATGTACATTATATGAACATTCCTATACATATGCATGTGATTGGCTCATTTGGGTTTAGGAATTATATATCTACTTGTCCAAGAGATATGTCAAGGTAAAGTGTAATTATACTTTACAGAGATATATAATCCTGGCTCATTGACTATGTGGGTATGAATATAGCTACTGAAAACAATTACTGTCCAAGCAATACATCTGTGCACATGGTAAATATACTTTATGCAGGGATGTATCCTTCTGGCTCATTTGATATATCAATGCTCTATACCTTAGGGGTATAAATATATTGTCCAACTTTGCAGAGCCTTATATAATATATGCAGATTTGTATGATTTAGAGATTCCAAAAAATGAGTTTGAACCATGGAATAATAGCTCTATTTCAATAACACTTTATTCTAGGTATACAAAATACAAGATATGAAAAACACAATGATAATAAATCCTATAATTATTATTAACTGCAGTACATATTAAACAAACACAAACAATATTACAAACTTAAACAATTAACACACATACTGTACACTTGCAAGAATTATTGAGGGTTAAATGCATAGCTACCTTCTTCTGATGTCTTAGGATCCTTTCCTTGTCTCTTTCCCTCTGCACTAACTAAAGACTGCTCCAAACCCTGTCTTATATCCCAACTTTAACAATCCCAATTTACATATTCAAAGGTGTTGTAAAACATATCAGATAATTTGTTCAACAGTGACGAGCAGGGGGTGAATTCTGGAGTCATAGCGTCTGATATTTGTTTGTCTATCAAGGTTTTCCTTTGGTTATTTTGGAGTGTAAATACTGCTAGTGTTCATCAACATTTGAGACTTCGTTAATTCAATTGATCCTAGGAGTCATTGTCTCAAAGCAGAAGGCCGAATAACATACATTGCTCAGGATATGCAGATTCCTGATTGTAGTCTTAGGCACTTCCTTGCGCATGCCATTACCTGTGTGCCTTTGAAGTGACCTAAACCAAGTGGCTTGCTGATTTTATCTATCAGAATCAAATTATTCATTTGCTACAGACATATATCTGTATGCAGACATTGCATTACATTATTCCCTACTATGCCTATACACACAAAAGCATACACATATATACCATCTAACTAGATCGATACTTCCTATGCATGTTCACTATGGTTACATCGCCTATTTATAATGAATTATATTTTGATTCAGACAACATCCATTGCCCTAATATTATATTGAGTGCGGACAATTACCTATATGTCAACAGTTATTACCTTAATGCACACACCCAATGTATTCATATATAAATATTAATTTATTAAAATACAGTAAAAACAATTGTTAAAATATTAGAGATTTCATTTTCATAAAACAGTTTTTCACCAAAAATAGCAATGACCACTGTTAGATGTATCATTGGATTAAGTGAAATACCTATGTATAAATTCCCCCTAAGGGTAATTGTTAATTGTGAAATATGTATTTCCATACCAGATATTGTTGAAATTGAGTAGTTACATTTTAATTGTTTTTTAAATTATGTATCAGTTCTGCACACTAAAACACCCTTTGTTCTCCTTTTTTCACATTCAAAGACACCCCTGAAGAAGTCGCCTTAGATGAAACGCGTTGGGTGAAAACTTTATGTTATATCTGTTAAAGTGAATGGACTATAAAAGCCTGAAAGTTGTCATTGCTTTTTTTGGTGAAAAACTGTTTTGTGAAAATGAAATCTCTTATATTTTAACAATTGTTTTTACTGTTTTTTAATAAATACATTTTTATATATGAATACATTGGGTGTGTGCATTAAGGTAATAACAGTCATTCTTCGGTTCATATTCTCTACTATTCTAAGTGGTTTTTAACCAATTGAGACATTTCTAGTTAATTATAATGCTCCTCAAATAAAACTATTTTATGTATACAGTGATGTTAGTATAGTACATGCTTATTACAGTAAATATAGGAGAGGTTGAAGCAGTGTAGGGAGAATAATATCATAGCTCCCAACATTGTTGTTCAGTGGAGCATGACCGAAAAGGGGGCAGAGCCTAATGAAAAGGGGTGGAGCTTCACAGCAGCCCCGTTCCTGTCAGAGAGAGTGAGTGAGTGAGTGAGTGAGTGTGTGTGCGTTAATGCCATGTGCATGGCATCTGTTCACCTGCTATTTACCCGCTGCTATACTAGGAAAATGGGACTGTCCCGCTGAAGGTTCTGGATGTGGACCTGGTGGGGAAGAATGAACTTGTAACGACCAGTGGCTTTGCCAGACCGGGAAAACCGGGCAGTTGGAGAGCTGAGAGACTACTGGCACCTGAAGGACCTGACGTGAAGCATAGGAGCCAATATGCATAGAATGCGGACTCCATCCCCCGATCCAACACCAGCCAATTGAGGGAGCGGTCTGTCTGGATTGGAAGGATCTGAAGGTGGATCTATGAGGCTGCTGTAAACTCCTCCCAACCTTGCATTTTTGCTTAAGGGATCAGCAGTGCATCAGTTCAGAAAGGTATCTTAATACTGACAGTCCAGCAGCACAAAATGGCTAGACACTTGAAATAAAATATAGCCTCAGCCACTGTGGTCAGAAGTTAAGGCTGGCATACACACTGCAGTAGTGACTTACAGTACAAGAATGCAAATGGGCTAACATTGCCAGACATATAAGGCGTCTATTGATTAATTGTGATTACCTTTGCACAACCAATAAGCTAGCATATCTCTAAAATAATGACACATACAAAATAAGACGCGGACAACACCTGCGTAAGTTTAAAAGGTCATTAATGTATTTATTAAGTGGAATGCCCCTTCTGGTAAGGGATGGCAAGGAAAACGTTTGATAACCAGCTCTAGCCAATTGATGTTATACAATAATGGCGGCGACTTAAAAGCACCTACTTTTATAATATGAGGCGACTAAAACGCCAAAAGCATAACCTGCATTGAGAAGGCAACACCACCCTTCACTATGGCATAGCGTGAACATTTCCTACAGAAAATGCCCATCATCCCCCCTTATGGGCAGAACTCACTAGCCGTCCTTGGAAAGGGTAGGTGCCCCTCAAAGACCACTTATGCCCCATGTGGCCGCTGGTAAAAAGCACTTTCCCGCCACGGCCAGGTTCTAACCCCAATGATAAAATGGCCCACCAAACCACAGCACGCCATCCAGCACCGAAAAAACAACAAACTGGAACTAGACCAAACAGAAAAAATAGTCAGAAGAAAAACCTCCAAACCAGCCTCAGACAAATGGACCCTGTCCCTCCTAAAATACAAAGGATTCTCAGTCAACAGCAAAGAGTGCCGCACGGCAAAACCACCTCTAGCCTTAACAAATTTAGAAACTGCAAAATTTACTTTCTTCCGGGCCTTATCAACGGCAATCAGGCTGATAGAACCCCTCCACTGCATCCTAGGGACTATGTCAGACCACACGACACAAACATCAGGCCATCGGGCGCGTAAGCAACACAAATCCTCCTTAACCTGAAGCGTCAAATCAATAACTTTCCTCTGGCATATGTCATTACCCCCTAGGTGAAGTATAACAACATCTGGACGACCCCAATACCACTATTTTTCAAACTGCAATGACAATAAACCAGACCACCGTAAACCCCTAACACCGAGCCACCTAACACTCCGAACGCCTGTGCAGCTAAGGGGTGACGCTCCGCCCAAAAAATGTAGGAATGGCCCACCACCCAAACCTGGGAAGATGAAAAATTAGGGGCTGTAAAAGAGAATAGCCTAACGGTTAGCATGTATGACCAAAAAAGGAAACACAACTAAATAATAACAGCAGAAAAAACGGACCCAAGTGAAGGCAAAAACTTTTAATAAACCTCAGGTGGACTTGTAGGACAGACAATTGTAATTAGCCCACTAACGGGGAAAAAATAAATAAATTCCTTCATGCCCCCAGATAAGGAATGCTAGCCGTTCCAAATCTGGTGGGCAAACAACGTTTCTGGGTCGACACCAACGGGCGCACATCACAACTTATCAACATGAACATATGACTTATAAGCAGCGGACTTCCATGATCCATGTCTTGAATGGCCGACTGGGAATGCCCGCTGGCGGTGGCCCAAGTAGCCGCCCCTATCCGAAATTAATGCGTTCCGTAGTCCGCCACATTAAGCCCTAATTGTGTCAAGCAACGTTTAAAAACAGCAGTGAACTGGAAACGAGTAAGAGGCAAAGAGTTAGAGTGCAGCAAAAATTGAATGCCGGCCACCGTCCTGGTGGGCAAATAAGCCTGTGTTAAGCTAAGGGGGCACAGATCAACCTCTGGGTATACTTTCAGCTACACCCATTTTCCGCAGCCTAACTGATCCGTCTTGGACCAGGCAATCTTATACATGATCAGCCCGTCACGGCAGACTACGTTCTTGAAAAGAATCCAGAGTCAGAGGAAAAGTTGTTAACGGCCACCAGCTCACTAATCCTAAAAGCGCCAAAAAAGGCAAGAGAAAATGCCACTCTAAATAAAGATGCATCAAACTAATTTCCTGCTACGGCAGAAACCGCAACCAACAACTTGCGCAACAAACGCAGGTCAACGGGCCTGCGTGCATCAGCAACTAAGGGGTCTCCCTGGCCCACCCTCTCAACGCCTTATCCAGGATGAATGACTTTGTGGGGTCAACTGTCCCTAGTAACCTAGCATAAAAGGATATATCCACAATGGATTTGCCCCGTGGGTAATGGCCCCACACGTACTCGAGGAAGCAATCCTCCACAGACTTACCAGCAACTAAGTGAGAAGTCTGATAGGATTCCCAATTCCTCCAAGCCGAGGCGTAGTCCTGCGAGGTAGAAGATGCCAATGATCTCACCTCCAACAACCTCAGGCCTGTTCTACAATCTGCCAGACAGAATGCGGACAAGTTAGACCGAGAGCTGAGGCTCCCGGGGCTAACTCCTGAAACCTCAGAAAATGTAAATGCGATAAAGCATCCGCAATACCGTTGTCAACACTGGGAACGTGCCTGGCTGTGAAGCTTATGTTAAAGCGCAAACAGGTCAGGACCAGGTGTCGCAGCAAATGTAAAACCTGAGGGGAGGAGGATCTTTGATTATTTACCGCATGAACCACCCCCAAATTGTTGCACCAAAAAATTATCGTCTGATTAGCCAATCGAGGCGACCACAATTCGTCCGCCACAATGATTGGGAACAATTCGAGCAACAGCAAATTAGCAGTGAAACCTCGCGCTACCCAAGACTGGGGCCAAGGAGCAACACATTACTCGCCCTGGAAAAAGGCACCAAAGCCCGAGGAACCCACAGCATCAGTAAAGAGCTGGAGATGGGGGCTGGATACTGGGGGAAGGGGCCATAACAACTCCCTATTAAAGTGTTCTAAAAATGGTGCCCAAGTTCTAAGATCGTCCTTAATCTCCCGAGACAGGCGGATGGTGTGATGCAGCTTGTTCACCCCAGCGGTCGCCCACTCAAATTTCCAACAAAAAACCCTGACCATCGGTATGACCCTACAGGCAAAATTGAAGGAACCCAACAGGGACTGAACCTGACGGAGCCTGACCCTGGTCCTGCCCAAACAATCTCCAATCAAAATCAAAAGCTTATGGATCTTGTCTTCGGGAATACGACAACAACCTACAGCCGTGTCGACTTCGATACCGAGATAGGAAAGGCAACACGTAGGGCCCTCATTTTTGTCCGCTGCAATGGGAACTCCCAAACGCCTAAACAAAACGGATGCGGACCGCAATACGTGCAGGCAAACCTCGCTATCTCTGGGGCCTATAAAGAGAAAGTCGTATAAATAGTGAGCAATACCGGCGTGGCCCGTGCTCTCCTGGATGCACCAGTGTAAAAAACCACTGAATTTCTCAAATTAGGCACAAGAAATAGAACACCCCATGGGCAGGCACCTGTCAATGAAATAGGACCCATCTAACCGGAAACCCATGACCGAAATGAACCGGGGTGTAAAGGGAGGAGCCGGAAAGCTGACTCGATGTCCAGCTTAGCCAGCAAAGCACGTTCACCAAATCCCTGAACCAGCTCAAGAGCTTCGTCAAAAAGTTGATAAAGCACCCTACAGTACTCATCAGGAATAGCGTCATTAAGGGAACCGCCGCGTGGGTAAGACAAATGCTGTATTAGATGGAACTTGCCCGGAACCTTCTTGGGCACGACCCCCAAAGGGGAGTTGCACAAGTCGGGCAACGGTACACAGAAAAAAGGGCCGCACATCCAGCCCAATTCCACGTCCGCATCCACCTTCTGACGAACCACTTGCGGCGAATCCAGAGCAGACTGTAAATTCCTGCGGGACACTACCAAAACTGAGTCGGGTATGGGCAACTTGAAACCGTAACGGAAACCGTCAAATAAAAACCCGGCAGAATGTGGGTAACGCGCCAGCCACTTCTACAGTTCCAGTACGATTATGGGTGAAGGAGCTTTATTGAGCTCTATCGGTGGGGTCCCCCTGATCGGCGCATCGGCTGCCGGGATTGGATTTACAGTCCTTGGCAGGGTGGCCCGTTCCGCAAAGACTACAGGAGTGGCGAAAACGGCATTTGTCCAGTTACGATACACCTTCACCACAGCAGAATGGTAACAGTTCACAAACTTTTCAGTGCCGGGATTGGAAGCTCCAATCCCGGGGATTGCGGGATCAGGCGACCCTTTAATGCTGGGCAGCATTAAGCATCCTCAGCATTAAGCGTCCTGTGGGGCAGGTGGGGAGAGGCAGGGCGGACACACAAGAAGAAAGCCAATCCCGGGTATCTCGGGAATCCCGGGATTGACCATTTTCAATCCCGATACCCGATGAAAAAATGGCCTAGGATTGGCCTCCCTAGATGTGACATCTTGGAGAGGAGCAATATAGGAAAAACCAGATCCCTGAAACGTGTCGTGTGTAGTGTGCTGGCTTCTCAAGTCCAAAATTACTATATGTAGAAAAATTAGGGACTGTTTCTGAACTATGGAGTAAATAAAATGATACTTCTATTATCCTCACAAAATTGTATAATTCTTCTACTGTTACATATTTAGACATTGGGACTGATAGTGTACCTGGGGTAGAGGCGCACATGCCACTGGCCACACCCACACAGAACCAATCACAGGTCTTCCGTTTCTCATAATAGGCCCTACTTGCCTACTCTTCTGGAATGTTCGGGAGGCTCCTGAAAATTGGTTGGCCCTCCTGGCCCCTCGGAAGTACAGGCAAGTCTCCCAACTTCAGAAGAACTCCCCCTGCCCGGCTGCCCACTTAGCGAGGAAAGTGGGTGGTCTGAGTGCCGATGATGCAATTCTGGGTGAATCGCATCATTGTAGCCAAGATCCCTGCTGTATAATGGCTGCAATCTTGGCATTGTAATGTAGGGGGCGTGGCTACAATGATATGTCATGGTCGCCACGCCCACGTACAGCCTCCACCCTGCCCCCTTTGATGTGCCATGTGTCACCACCACTACCACCTAACTAAGCCGACCTGACTGCTTTCTCCCGGCGAGAGCAGCCCAGAAGTTGGCATGTATGTAATAGGCCATTGAACATTTTCTGCCCCAGATCTATGAGGACTTTAATCTAGTCTTGTTTAGGATGCTGAGTAGACTTTGGTTAAAATATGGCAGCATGCACGTGACAACTTATGAATCATTTTCTTAATAAATCAAAAGTGATCTGACATAGAAACAAAAATAAAACAAAGCGGGTTTCCTCCACAACACTTAATAAAGTATTGTTTAGCTTTTACTCAACTATAAATATTAACAATATTAATAACCTGGCCTGAAATGTAGACAGTGATACAATATGCACATTGTCTGTATGTGATTAAGATGCTGAGCGACAGAGAGTTAATCCATGGCTTTAGTGGTAAAGATTACTAGGTGTGGCAAGCATTTATTTGCTGTTTATTTGCTGTTGCTACAGTAAAGCTTCAATGGAGAACAAACAGTGAGTTTTTAAATAAATATATTTTCATTATTCAGCTGCATGACCCACAACAGAGCAGCTTACTGGCTTCTAACTGCTAACACATCTAGTACTCCTCTGGGTGAATGAAGACGCATGATCCAGCTCACTGGAAAGCAGGTACAACTAACCAGCAGCCAATGTTCTGTTTTATTCTGATCATGTTCACCCGGATTTTTCAAGTGATTATTTCTGTCTAAAGTGTTTGTGACATGAACTAAGATGTATATACCGAATGTCGGGGTTCCTCAACCTCTCCTCGTGTACTGTGCATCCCTAGTGAGGTTATTCAAACTGCTCTGAATCTGAATACATTACAATGATTTAAGGGCCAGATTCAATTAGCAATGCTAATTGTTTATCACAGGCTTTTAGCAGTGGCTGCTGCTATTCAATTGCTGCTTGCTGCAGCCTGCAGTCATTTCCCTTCTATATCGGGAGTTGGGGCCATTCTGCATATGCACAGTCAGAAGACCACGCATGTGCAGTGGCCATTGCCGGGGAGAGTTCTACTAGAAGAACCCTCAACCCTCTACTGGTTATCTTTGTGAAATAGTAGCCCAAAGATGGCATTATATTATCACTAGCCAATAGCTCTGCCTCTGGGCATACATCCCAGAGTCTATGGGCTAATGTGCATGATTAGCCGTGGAATTACAGCGCAAGCAGAAGGGCCTGTATCTGAATAACTAAGGATGTAAAGTCCACGGCTACAAGCTCTTTTCCTTGTGCAGTAAGTATCGAGCCTATTTGAATCCGGCCCTACAAATTCAACATTTCTAATTGTGTTTGTTTGCTTTATTCTTTACTATTGTGGGTGGTATCCAATTAGCCGCTGTAATTTACCAGTGTTTCCAGGGATTAGAGAGTTTCAATGCCTAAGATTGCTCCCATTCTGGATCAAATAAAAGAAGGGTACCCTTATTTGAAGCCATAAGTTGTCCAGGTTTTAAAAATGTCATACAGTGTCTTGTGGGGCTACCATGTTATTTTATGCATTACATTCCAGTATCAAATAAAAAATTATTTTATCTGTATACAGAATTTTGGTTATTAATGCTTTTGAAAGGTGTATTGATAGTTACCATGCAAGAAACAAGTATTTATTGATGGTTGTCAGAAAAAAAAACCCCACTCATTTGCTTTTAGTTTATTTACTTAAACTCTTATTGACCATTTTAGGTAGATTGCCTTTGCCATGTGAAGAGGTACAAGCTAGTGAATGATATATTCTGAATAGTCTGTCTTCTGTGAAAATAAAACAAGATACAGTGTATTATGTGTACTGTATAATGTGTATATACAAATTACTGATACTGACGCTGGAATGTGACCAGCTTGAAAAGTGCCAAAATAGGTTCAACACAGGGGTGGTGGAAGGGTTAAAGGTAATTTGTGTATCAGAATAAATGCAGGACAGAGTAAATACCATATTTATAGTTGTGACTATTTTTATGCTATTGCATCTTTTTACATTTAAACATACATGTAGTAACAGCAGGGAGTGCAAAGATTGCATCTTCAGGGTGAAGCGGGCTGTTCCTTGAAGGGGAGGTACTTTGGGGGATAAGATCCATTAATGTCCATCAAGTAGGGCATCTGTATTTACTTTAAAGCTTGATAGTGCTCCATATAAACTAAGCTGTTTGTGAAGTGAAGGCAATTGTATCAGTGCAATATTATTATGATGATTATTATCATTATTATTATTATGATTATTATTATTATTATGGATACCTGCTGCTACAGCAGGTATCTACGTGAAGAATATAGGTGATAAATCTGAGTATCAGTCACTTGTGGAAGATAAGATGAGCATAGGAACTCCTTCATTTACTTGAACATATCGATAAGGGGTAGTTGCATTGTTCTGCAAGCTGTGTAAAGTGAAAAAGTATTTCATCATTTGCTCTAAATCCCTGAAATTGCTGAAGCATTTTACTCACCTGTTCTGCTACAAGAGCACTAAGCTTTTAACTTCCATGCAAGGATTGCATCTGTCGGGTATGGGACTCAGGGTCGACAGTGTCTAGGTCGACATCTATTGGTTGACGGTGACTAGGTTGACACAGGAAATTGCATTGGGGCAATACAAAAATAAGAGCTGACGTGTAAGCAAAAAAAATAATTTATTATACTAATGACATTGAATTATAACATTAAATGTCAATTATATATTTACGAAAAATAAAATAAAAATTATGCCAAAGTTTGGATGTCAAAACACCTTGATATTGAAGGTATATGAGCTGGAGGTTAACACCTTCAGTAGTGATGAGACAATGTGTCTAGTTTCAATCTCCATATAATGTATCCACAGTCAAATAAGCGGCCAATCAGTTAATGGCTGATATAGGAGTGCCGTAATTAACAGTCTCAATATGGCAAATGGAAAGCGGTTGCCTGACACATAAGTGTGTACCTCTCCATGGGCTGGTCCAAACCGAGCGTCCTCTGTTGTGTAGTCCTGCAATGCCCACTACTTGCTATGCAGCGGAGAGGTGATCGTGCTGTCGCCGGGCGGGTATGTTAAGTTGTCAGCAGCGTACTGGTAAAGGCTGCCGGCGGCAGTGAAGTAAAGCCGGAGTGTGGAACCAATGTGGAGATAGCTCAATCAGCAACTTGCTACCTTTACGGATACCAGGATCAAGGTGTACAAGGAGGCTGCTGACAACTTAACATACCCACCCGGCGACAGCACGATCACCTCTCCGCTGCATAGCAAGTAGTGGGCATTGCAGGACTACACAACTGAGGACGCTCGGTTTGGACCAGCCCACGGAGAGGTACACACTTATGTGTCAGGCAACCGCTTTTCATTTGCCATATTGAGACTGTTAATTACGGCACTCCTATATCAGCCATTAACTGATTGGCCGCTTATTTGACTGTGGATACATTATATGGAGATTGAAACTGGACACATTGGCCAGTATTTACTAAAAATCCGAGTTTGTCCGATTTGTGTTTTTTTTTCTAAGTCCCAATCCGGGAATTCACTAAGCACCAATCTCGGCAGTGTTTGGACTATTCGTAATGGTTTGATTTGCAAAGTTCCGAAATACGAATGAATAGACCATCGGTCAAACACGGCTGTTATTTCATACAATATGGGGATTCACTATTCATTCGTATTTGGGTGTTAGTTTCTGAGTGCTCAAGTGCGGGTCTGTTTTTTTTTAGATTTGTTAAAAAAAGCAGCAAAAAAATAGACCTGCTTTGGATAACCATGCACGGATCAGTGAGATCTGTGCATGGTTATCTGTGGGAAAGGGTCTGTTTAGTGTAAAAACTGGAAAAAAATTGCGTGGGGTCCTCCCTCCTAAGCATAACCAGCCTCGGGCTCTTTGAGCCGGTCCTGGTTGGAAAAATATGGGGGGAAAAATGACAGGGGTTCCCCCATATTTAATCAACCAGCACCGGGCTCTGCGCATGGTCCCAGTTCCAAAAATACGGGGGACAAAAAGTGTAGGGGTCCCCCGTATTTTTGAAACCAGCACCGGGCTCCACTAGCCAGGTACATAATGCCACAGCCGGGGGACACTTTTATACTGGTCCCTGCGGCCCTGGCATTACATACCCAACTAGTCACCCCTGGCCGGGGTACCCTGGAGGAGTGGGAACCCCTTAAATCAAGGGGTCCCCCCTCCAGCCACCCAAGGGCCAGGGGTGAAGCCCGAGGCTGTCCCCCCCATCCAAGGGCGGCGGATGGGGGGCTGATAGCCTTTTGAAAAAATGTGAATATTGTTTTTAGTAGCAGTACTACAAGTCCCAGCAAGCCTCCCCCGCAAGCTGGTACTTGGAGAACCACAAGTACCAGCATGCGGTGGAAAACCGGGCCCGCTGGTACCTGTAGTACTACTACTAAAAAAATACCCCCAAAAAAACAGGACACACACTGTGAAAGTATAAGTTTATTACATACATGCACACCTCCATGCATACATACTTACCTATGTTCCCACGAGGCTCGGTCCTCTTCTCCATGTAGAATCCTTGGGGTACCTGTGAAAAAAATTATACTCACATAATCCAGTGTAGAATCAGACCTTTGTATAATCCATGTACTTGGCAAAATAATAAAATGGAAACCCGACCACGCACTGAAAGGGGTCCCATGTTTACACATTGGCTACAATGGAGCGCATAGGCACTACATTGTATCTGTGCCGTGTGCTGCCTCACAGACACTACAGGAGAACACAGCCAATCAGAAGAGTGCCATGACGTGGCGCTCCCTGATTGGCTGAAGGGACCCTCTTTGACAGGAGTCAGGGGGGGTCCTGGCAGTCGGGGAGGCTTGCTGGGACTTGTAGTACTGCTACTAAAAACAATATTCACATTTTAACAAAAGGCTATCAGCCCCCCATCCGCCGCCCTTGGATGGGGGGGACAGCCTCGGGCTTCATCCCTGGCCCTTGGGTGGCTGGAGGGGGGGGGACTCCTTGATTTAAGGGGTTCCCACTCCTCCAGGGTACCCTGGCCAGGGGTGACTAGTTGGGTATGTAATGCCAGGGCCGCAGGGACCAGTATAAAATTGTCCCCCGGCTGTGGCATTATGTACCTGGCTAGTGGAGCCTGGTGCTGGTTTCAAAAATACGGGGGACCCCTATGCTTTTTGTCCCCCGTATTTTTGGAACCAGGACCAGGCGCAGAGCCCGGTGCTGGTTGATTAAATATGGGGGAACCCCTGTAATTTTTTTCCCCATATTTTTTTAACCAGGACCGGCTCAAAGAGCCCGAGGCTGGTTGTGCTTAGGAGGGGGGACCCCACGCAATTTTTTTCAGATTTTTAAAGACTTTAAACAACTTTTTAAGGTACACAATGAAGCCCTGCATGGATCTCACAGATCCGGCCGGGATTCCTTGTGTTTTGTCAGGCAGTGTTTTACTCATCACTCCCGTAAAACACTGCCTGATATTACGAATCACATCGACATCGGAAAAAACGATTGTGCAAAACTCGGCAGCTTAGTGAATGATCGTATCAGGATTCAAAAAGTTGCAGTAAAATGCACCTGATACCATTCGAGTTCAAACACCCTTCAAAACGGCCAAAACACAAATCTTTGTAAATATACCCCTATGTCTCATCATTACTGAAGGTGTTAACCTCCAGCTCATATACCTTCAATATCAAGGTGTTTTAACATCCAAACTTTGGTATAATTTTTATTTTATTTTTCGTAAATATATAATTGACTTTTAATGTTATAATTCAATGTCATTAGTATAATAAATTATTTTTATTGCTTACACGTCAGCTCTTATTTTTGTATTGCCCCAACACATTGCGCCGCCGCTCTCTTCTTTTTTCCATATTTGTTCCTAGCTAAACACCCATACAGTGTTTTATGGCAGCGCAGGTGTTGGAGTAATTCTAATTATAATTTACTACTTGCTACATCATTTTATTTGAGGCGCTATACAGCAGTTTTTTGTTGTTTGTTTCTCGTTGACACAGGAAATTGGTCGATATGAACAAGGTCGACATGGATAAAGGTCGACATGGGGTTTTTTATGTTCTTTTGGTGTTGTTTTCTTCGTAAAGTGACGGTGAACCCCAATTAGTGCACCGTGTCCCCTCGCATGGCTCGCCATGCTTTGGGCAAGGTGTCTCACTCCACGACTGCTGCGCTTGGCACAGGTTACCGTTCCCAATCGTAGTCCACGTGGATTGTAAAGTATGAAAAAGTTCAAAAATGTGAAAAACCTTTTCTATGTCGACCTTGTTCATATCGACCGAATGGTTGTGTCGACCTATTTCCCGTGTCGACCTAATGTGTGTCAACCTAATGTGTGTTGACCTAGACAGTGTCAGCCTAGAGTCCGAATACTGCATCTGCCTTAGCACCTTCTCATAATGGGCCCGATTCAGACCTGACCGCTGCTGTGCGTTTTCGCACAGCGGGCGATTATCGATTGACTGCAAATACATATGCACCGCAATGCGCACTCGCGTTGCCAAACAACAACAGGCATCCCCAAACAGCGACAAGCTGGTGAGAAAATTTGGATTGCCCAGCCATTCGCAAGCTGATTGACATAAAGAGGGCTATTGTGGGTGGTAACTGACCATTTTTTGGAAGTGTCAGGGAAAACGCAGGCATTCCCAAGCATTTCTGGGACGGTGTGTGACGTCAGCTCCGGCCCCGATCAGTCTGTTCTTTTCACACTGTAGGAGTAAAGGGCTCTACACACTAGAAGACATGACCAATGTGAAAGATGAACAATGTGGAAGATGAGCAATTTCCCTTGAACTTCCCAGAGCCCTGACAAACAAAATTGAGTGTACACACTAATGGGCCCTACACACCCGACACAGTGGAGGCAGACAGCAGACAATGGTGGGAAAGAAGTGCCCGGTAGCACAAGGGGCATGGCCTCTAGCACGCGAACACTGTCACCATACCTGATTAACCCATTGCTACTATGCATACACCAAATGACTCCTCCAGAGATGGTTCATTAACTTACCAAGAAGTCCGCCGGAGTTACAACTGTGCATGTGCGGTGCCACCTTGTTACTGTGTAGAGGGACATAATGGGAGACAGACGTCTCCCCCTTAGCTCCAATAGACCTGCCTTGTTACCTGCCTTACCGCTACTCCAGCATACTGAACCACTACCAGCATCTAATATACAATTATTGGCTGGTGAGCTGTGACAACCCAGCTCCACTACAAGCTCCGCTTCATGCCCCTACCCAGTGTGACTACAGTGAGTAGGCTGTTCCTATAAATAAACCACACTACTGGTTATGTTACTGGACTGGTCTTTGGGTCAGGAACATTCAGCTGGTGCATTACTCTGCAACACCAACGCATGTACACACAGATTCCCAACAAACAGTTATTTGGCAGAAGTATGTAAAAAAGCAAAAAGTACAATATATTCAAATACAGGAAACATGACATAATGGGAATTGCGCTGTGTCCCTGGAAAGTATTTTGAAATATTGCCAACTATGTTAGCATCACATTGCAAGCATCTATTTTCTCAGTAAGATAAAAGCAGTCTGTTTTTATCATGATCAGGGGTGGTGGATTAAGTCTGAGAGCAACACATACAACCTCTAGGTCCTGCTGCTGATGGGGCACAGTCAGAGGTGTAGCTAGGTGCCAGGGTGCCCGGAGCAAGGGTTTAGCGCCCCCCCACCCCTGTACTGAATTGAGGGCCTAGCCAACATGTGGTGGCATGTTACATTTTAAAAGAAAAAATATTAAAAAATCCTAAATTGGTGACAGGGCCGGTTCTAAACCTTGTGGAACTTGCTGCATACAAAATAAAGGGGTCACAATAGTACCAATCACATACTAGTGTCCGTTATTCACAATACACCACACAGTAGTACCCCTTATACGCATTATGCTACATACTAGAGCCCCTTATTCACAATATGCCCTACAATAGAGCCCCTTATACACATTACAGAACAGTATAGCCACTTATACACGGGGCAGGGAGAAGTGGTGCAGTAGCCGGAACAGAGAGTGGTGCTGCAGAAGCCTGGGCAAAAAGGGGTGCTGCAGCATACGAAGTAGAGACATATGCTGCAGCTTCCAGGAAAGAGACATTATACAGTAACTGTGGAAAAGAGAGGTGCTGCAGCAGCTGGGCTAGACAGAGAGAGGTGCTACAGCAACAGGGGCAGAGAGTGGTCTGCAGGACACAAGTAACCCTACTGCACAGCTACAAGCAGTGAGACATATAAAGAGGGCAGCAGAGCTCCGGCATGTGCCGGCTGGCCGTGCTCCTGCTGTTTTGCTTTTGGCCTGCCCTGTTCCCTACCTACTGTATCCTGTGAGTAAGAATCAGTGTGCTCCTGCTCTTTGGCTGCCTGTACAGCAGCCCACAGTGAAGCGTAAGGAGGGAGGGTGGGAATTTTTTCAAAGCTTGGAGAGACAAAGTGGAGAGAGGTAAAGTACCAACCAAACAGCTACTAACTGTCATTTTTCAACCACAGCCTTTAAGGTGACGTTTAGAAGCTGATTGGTTAGTAGTTTATCTCTCTCCATTTTATCTCTCTCCAAGCTTTGATAAATCTCCCCCTTAGTCACTGGCATATCTTTAGTGGGTGCAAAGTGTGCGGTGAACACAGGCATGCACCACACACCCTACACCCATATAATTATACTTACCCTCCTGAGTCCTGCAGCGGCTGTTGCTGTGGACTGAAATCACCAAATCACCTGGAAAATGGCACAGCAGCTATTTTCCCAGTGATTTGTATAATAGAGATACCCAGAGGCAGAGTGGCCATAGGTCTCACAGGGAAGATTCCCGGTGGGCGGGCACACCCTTGGGGGCCTGTTTTGTTTGAGGACATATGGGCCTATTAACAGACATAATGAATAAGATGCTAAATAATTTGCATATATGAAAATGACTTTGCCACTTAGCCTGTAATTGCAGATGATCTAGTGTATGCCCTGTCTGCCTGCTTGGCTGACATATAAGATTGAGTGAATAGTGATTGGGATACAGTTGGAGTAATAATTAAGCAAGACAATATATATTTCTAAAGAATTATATAGTTTCCTAAATTCTAAAGGTGTATCATATAATGTGCTCATAATATTTAATTTTATTTCCTTTTAACGTCCCCCTTGATGCTGGACATGCCCACTATCTGGAAAGTCTTGGGGGAAGGGTACTGCTGCTATGGCCCATGGGTAGACCTTACACCTCTGGTGCTGCCCATGTGGGGCCACTAGTGCTAATTTTTCCAGGGCGGCTTTTTGTTCCCAATCCGCCCCTGGAGATACCTCCGGAACAACATGTGTGCATAATTTTCCCAGAGACCTCTGCATGCGCAGTACACTCTGGCACAAAGTCAGAGTCTACTTCTCTGCCAGACAGGAGGGGGCCAACACTGAGCCTACACATTGTCCCTTGCTTCTCTTAAAACACCCCTGCCCTTAGTGTACTCCCCTCTGTCGTGAGAGTGAGAACATACCTTACAACTGTCCAGATATTCGCGGGACAGTCTCGTTTTTTTGGGACTGTCCCACCCGCGAGCAGCAGTGTCCCGCAGTGGGTGGGTGGGTGAGGGGACAGTTGAGTGACTCCAGTCACTCCCTGCTCTGCAGTGGTGAATAAATGCTATGCGCACAGCGTCTATTCACAGGCGGAAGAGGGACTGGGGGCATGCCAGCAGCTCATAGAGCGCTGAGCATGCCCCCTAAATGATAAAAATGGAGGCATGGTTGCGATTGTGGCTCTCCCACGAAGCCACAACCACTTTTCCAAAGGCCATGCCCCCTTTTTGTCATGCGTGGCTCCCGCTTTCACAGGAGCTGATGTTGGGAGGTATGGCGTGAAAGTGAAGCTTAATTAACTTCCAGAATTAAATTCCTGAATAGCGACTCTTGGCAAATACCCTCTACATTATTCTATAGGCCACATGTTACACCTCTTATAACTAGAAGTGACTGGTATAATGCTATCTAAGCAGGGCCTGATTAACAATGAGGCAGGTGGGACTACAGCTCCATGCCTCCATATACAAAGAGGCCCATTCTTATAATGGCAAGATGATGACAGCAACACAGCTTGCCATACTTTCTCCATAAATCATAATATTAACCTCTTCAGTGGCATGTCCGGAAAATTTCCGGGGCCAGCTGTGCTGTGCAGACTGGCAACCCCGGAAATTTTCCGGGGCATGCCACTGCTCCCCCTCCCTCCACCTTACATTGCACTCAGCTGGTGGACTTTGAAGAATGACGCGATCATGTCATGACGCAATTGCGTCATGACATCATGATGCAATCGTGCGGTGTTGTCATGATGCGTTCGCATCATTCCGCAAAACTCCGCCAGCTAGGCGGAGTCCAAGGGAGGATGGGGGAGAGGATTTCAGTGCTGGCGGGCGAGTACCCACCAGCAAATGCTACCTGGTGGATGCCCATCGGTGGGTTATCAATCGATGGTCACCATCGATGGGTGACTTTGATGGTGTAAAACCATCTGGAATGGATCCATCAATGGTTTTACCCATCGATGATCATCCCTGCTCTACCGTTCAAATTAGAACCAGGGAACATGGCTTAGTGAGTGTCAGGGTCGTAGAACGCACAGTTCTTTGCTGTGCTTTTGCCAGCTTAACGAGAGGATGAGGCCTTCCATCGTCATGTGAAGCTGAACCACTCGTAAATGGTATATTGGTAAGTTTATGTTTTTCCTCAGACAATTTCAATTTATTTTTGGGTCTTTTTACTGAACTTTGGCTTTTTGGATTTTACATGCCCTCTACTATCACATTGGGCATCGGCCTTGGCAGACAACGTTGATGGCATTTCATTGTCTATGTCATGACTAGTGGCAGCAGCTTCAGCACTAGGAGGAAGTGATTCTTGATCTTTCCCTATTTTATCCTCCAAATTTTTTCTCCATTATTTTTCTGGCGTTATATAACACAATATGCGGCACAGGACAGCGTATCCCTATACCACACAGGGCAAAACCTGTAAACATTATTTGGATTATATATTAATAACCCCTTTAAATGGAGTAAATAATATACAGCACAGGTTAGTACCACTGGACTTATACGCCAGTACCACTGGAATTATACGGCAGTATCACTGGAATTAAATGGCAGTACCACTGGATATATACAGCAGTATCACTGGACTGGATTAATACACCAGTACCACTGTATTTATACGGCAGTACCACTGGACATATATGACAGTATCATTGGAATTATATGGCAGTACCACTGGACATATACGGCAGTATCACTGGATTTATACGGCAGTACCACTTGATTTATACGGCAGTACCACTGGACATATACGGCAGTATCACTGGAATTATATGGAAGTACCACTGGACATATACGCAGTATCACTGGATTTATACGGCAGTATCACTTGACATATCTGGCAGTATCACTGGACATATACAGCCGCTGGACATATACGACACCACCACTGGACTGATGCAGGATAACACAGCACCACTGCAATGGACTGGACTTATAAAACAGCACTGGACATATGGCAGCAGAGGACACTACCACTGTGACTGGACTGATGCAGCACAAGACACTACCACTGTTCTGATGTAGGTCAACACAGCACCACTGCAATGGACTGGACTTATACAGCAGAACTGGACATATGGCAGCAGAGAACACCACCACTGTGACTGGACTGATGCAGCACAATACACCACCACTGAACTGATGTAGCACAACACAGCACCACTGGACTGGACTTATATAGCAGCACTGGACATATAGCAGCAGAGGACACCACCACTGTGACTGGACTGATGCAGCACAACACATTACCACTGGACTGGATTTATACAGCAGCACTGGACATATGGCAGCAGAGGACACCACAACTGTGACTGGACTGATGCAGCACAAGACACTACCACTGTACTGATGCAGGACACAGAGGATGGAGACACGTCCTCCCGCTACTCTCTCCAATGCCGGAGTGAAAATGGCGGTGACGCGTGGCTCCTTATATGGAATCCAATCTCAGCGAGACTCCGACAGCGGGATGATGAAGTTTTGCCTCGTTCTGGTTTCCGAGTCAGGTGGGAAAACCCGAACCGGGCTCCGAACCGGGCTCGGCAGTTGCGTCATGAGGTGGGTGCGGGGGGTGCGGCCCGCACCCGGGTGTCACCCTTCAATAGGGTGACAGCAAAGGGAGCCGCACACTCACACGCACAAACCTCCATCCCCTGACATGACAAAGACAAAGCCTGGTGGTCCACCGCTGCGGCTACACCCCCTCCTCCCAGGCCCCGCCTCCTAAAGCCCGCTGCCCGACATTCTCACCTGTCAGTGAGATCAGCAGGCAGCAGCCACAGAGCCATGCAGGCAGTGCTCTGGCCGCCCCTCCCCTCTCCTCCAGACTCCACTCTCTCCTCACTTGGGTCCTGACTGAGCCTGACAGTAACACACACAAGCTCCGCCTCCCACACTGTCCTACAGGAGGAAGGAGCTGCTGCTGCTGATTTTGCTGCATGATACCAGGTAACTTCTATAAATGCTCCACGATGAGCAGAATCGATTTATGAAATGTATGTGTGTGTGTGTGTGTGTGTCTGTATGGGGGTAAATGTGTTAATGGGCATTTGGATGTACAAATTGTTGGGTTGAGTGCTGGGGGGGGGGAAGCTAATTGGGGCTGTGTGAGTGTAGTATGGGTGCCACAGTGTGAGCGTAGTATGAGTGCTGTGTAGTATGGGTGCTGTGTGAGTTTAGTATGAGTGCTGTGTGAGCGTAGTATGGGTGCCACTGTGTGAGTGTAGTATGGGTGCTATGTGAGTGTAGTATGGGTGCTCACTGTGTGAGTGTAGTATGGGTGCTGTGTGACGTAGTATGGGTGCTGCTGTGTGAGTGTAGTATGAGTGCTGTGTGAGTGTAGTATGAGTGCTGTGTGAGTGTAGTATGGGTGCCACTGTGTGAGCGTAGTATGAGTGCTGTAAAGTATGGGTGCTGGGTGAGTTTAGTATGAGCGCTGTGTGAGCGTAGTATGGGTGCCACTGTGTGAGTGTAGTATGGGTGCTGTGTAGTATGGGTGCTGTGTGAGCGTAGAATGGGTGCCACTGTGTGAGTGTAGTATGGGTGCTGTGTAGTATGGGTGCTGTGTGACGTAGTATGGTGCTGCTGTGTGAGCGTAGTATGGGTGCTGCTGTGTGAGTGTAGTGTGGGTGCTGTGTAGTATGGGTGCTGTGTGAGCGTAGTATGGGTGCTGCTGTGTGAGCGTAGTATGGGTGCTGCTGTGTGAGCATAGTATGGGTGCTGCTGTGTGAGCAAAGTATGGGTGCTGCTGTGTGAGTGTAGTATGAGTGCTGTGTGAGTGTAGTATGGGTGCTTGCTGTGTGAGCGTAGTATGGGTGCTGCTGTGTGAGCGTAGTATGGGTGCTGCTGTGTGAGCATAGTATGGGTGCTGCTGTGTGAGCATAGTATGGGTGCTGCTGTGTGAGCATAGTATGGGTGCTGCTGTGTGAGCAAAGTATGGGTGCTGCTGTGTGAGTGTAGTATGAGTGCTGTGTGAGTGTAGTATGGGTGCTTGCTGTGTGAGCAAAGTATGGGTGCTGCTGTGTGAGTGTAGTATGAGTGCTGTGTGAGTGTAGTATGGGTGCTGTGTGAGTGTAGTATGGGTGCTGTTTGAGTGTAGTATGGGTGCCACTGTGTGAGTGTAGTATGGGTGCTGTGTGACGTAGTATGGTTGTTGCTGTGTGAGTGTAGTATGAGTGCTGTGTGAATGTAGTATGGGTGCTGTGTGAGTGTAGTATGAGTGCTGTGTGAGTATAGTATGGGTGCTGCTGTGTGAGTATAGTATGGGTGTTGCTGTGTGAATGTAGTATGGGTGCTGTGTGAGTGTAGTATGAGTGCTGTGTGAGTATAGTATGGGTGCTGCTGTGTGAGCATAGTATGGGTGCTGCTGTGTGAGCGTAGTATGAGTGCTGTGTGAGTATAGTATGGGTGTTGCTGTGTGAGTGTAGTATGAGTGCTGTGTGAATGTAGTATGAGTGCTGTGTGAGTGTAGTATGGGTGCTGTGTGAGTGTAGTATGGGTGCTGTTTGAGTGTAGTATGGGTGCTGTGTGAGCGTAGTATGGGTGCTGCTGTGTGAGTGTAGTATGGGTGCTGTGTGAGTGTAGTATGGGTGCTGTGTGAGTGTAGTATGGGTGCTGTGTGAGTATAGTATGGGTGTTGCTGTGTGAATGTAGTATGGGTGCTGTGTGAGTGTAGTATGGGTGCTGTGTGAGTGTAGTATGGGTGCTGTTTGAGTGTAGTATGGGTGCTGTGTGAGCGTAGTATGGGTGCTGCTGTGTGAGTGTAGTATGAGTGCTGTGTGAGTATAGTATGGGTGTTGCTGTGTGAATGTAGTATGGGTGCTGTGTGAGTGTAGTATGGGTGCTGTGTGAGTGTAGTATGGGTGCTGTTTGAGTGTAGTATGGGTGCTGTGTGAGCGTAGTATGGGTGCTGCTGTGTGGGTGTAGTATGGATGCTGCTGTGTGAGTGTAGTATGGGTGCTGTGTGAGTGTAGTATGGGTGCTGTGTGAGTGTAGTATGGGTGCCGTTTGAGTCTAGTATGGGTGCTGTGTGAATCTAGTATGGGTGCTGTGTGAGTGTAGTATGAGTGCTGTGTGAGTGTAGTATGAGTGCTGTGTGAGTATAGTATGGGTGCTGCTGTGTGAGCGTAGTATGAGTACTGTGTGAATGTAGTATGGGTGCTGTGTGAGTGTAGTATGGGTGGTACTGTGTGAGCGTAGTATGGGTGCTGCTGTGTGAGTGTAGTATGGGTGCTGTGTGAGTGTAGTATGGGTGCTGTGTGAGTGTAGTATGGGTGAGTGTAGTGTGAGTGTAGTATGGGTGCTGTGTGAGTGTAGTATGGGTGCTGTTTGAGTGTAGTATGGGTGCTGTGTGAGTGTAGTATGGGTGCTGCTGTGTGAGTGTAGTATGAGTGCTATGTGAGTGTAGTATGGGTGCCGCTGTGTGAGGGGAGCTTTATGTGAGCTGATAGTGTGGGTGGATGAATGTGCTAGGAGGGATTGATAACGAATTGGGGAGAGATGGGGTAATGGATGCACGGAGACGGGGGGCTTCAGTAATGGGTTCTTGGACAGGGATATGTTTGCGGTTGCTGTTTAGGGGAAATTGGTTAATCAGTGCCACCACCAAGTAAATCCCATGCCACCACCAAGACACCACATGATACCCCATGTCACCACCAAGACACCACATGATACCCCATTTCTCCACATGATACCCCATATCCCCACATTTCACCAGATGAGCTGTGGGTTTAGTACGCTAAACGTAGCAAAACTACAACTGCTTTCTCTAGCATGAGGGGGGGGGGGGGGCGCCCAGCACAGGGCAAGGCCGCCCCTCATGCCGGGTCTGCCCCCCGCTGATATGCGAGCGCATTGCTACACAGAGATGCGCTCACATTTTAAGGGTAGCCCTCTGCCTCTGCAGCCTAGCTGTGAAGGCAATCGCCGGACCGACATCTTTTGGGTCGCAGCTGCTGCGTGTGCCGTCATGCAGCCGCGCGGCTCGCCCGACAAATGGTCCGGAAACATCTGCATTGCCGGACCACGCCCCTCAAACGGTGCGTCGCCGCCCATTCACCACCCCCGCCAGGATTCCTTATGGTGTGATAGGGGAGGAGGTCCATGGGGGGTGACACCATGAGTTACCACACCGGGTGACACCAACCCTAGTGACGCCTCTGGGGCTCGGGTAGTGAAGTTCGGGGGTGTTTGGTTCTCAGGGAACCGAACCCGCTCATCTCTAATTTTAACAGATAAACTACTGGCTGGCAGAGGGAGAGTGCAGGGGGAGGCAGTGCAGGGCAGTCAACCCAGGCTGTTGGCTTGTAGTGCTTGTAAGAAGGGAAGCCATAGCCGGGTTGCAGAAAACTGTCTTCCTGCAACTGTGAGTAGACAATCCTTCCTTCTGTAGCCCAGCCTTCAGGAATGGGATCCGGATTGAAAGTCGACAGTAACTAGGTCGACAATGGCTAGGTCGACCACTATTGGTCGACAGTAACTAGGTCGACAGGGTGTCTAGGTCGACAGGGTCTTTAGGTTGACATGTTCTAGGTCGACATGAGTTTTTCACAATTTTTTTCTTTTTTTGAACCTTTTCATACTTAACGATCCACGTGGACTACGATTGGAACGGTAATCTGTGCCGAGCGAAGCGGTAGCGGAGCGAAGGCACCATGCAAGGGGACGCGGTGCACTAATTGGGGTTCCCAGTCACTATACGAAGAAAACGACACCAAAATAACATTAAAAACTCATGTCGACCTTTTGACCTGTCGACCTAGAACATGTCGACCTAAAGACCCTGTCGACCTAGACACCCTGTCGACCTAGTTACTGTCGACCAATAGTAGTCGACCAAGACATTCTCGACCTAGTTACTGTCGACTTTCAATACCACACCCTTCAGAAATAGGCAGCATGGAGGTAACCGTCAGGTGGGATGAGCCTCAGCTTGGCAACTGTTGGAAGAATAGCACTCCGGCGATCAGGGAAAGCCCTGATTGGCGAGGCCACATATCATGCAGCCATGCCAGACAAGTGGTTAAAAGATCGACATTTGAAACAAATTATTTCAATTGTGACACTGTAGAGAGCTTTAAAACGTGCACTATTAGGAATCCCTGAGGACTGGCGTTGGGAAACACTGGCTTATGTTGCACAAGGCATTTATTATCTAGCATGGTCATACTCGTGGTAGACACTACATGGAATAGTAACCTAACTTCTAGAACGTCTGTCAGTTGTTACAAAAGAATGTTTTACAAATTGAAAAATGTGCAACTTTTTGCAAGATACAGAAAAGCATGTACTGTCCTCGCTGCATAACAGACAAATGTATTCATAACTAATGAGGTTTACCAACAAGGTGTACACAACACGCTGTACTTCAGAGCCTCCATGTGAATTATTTATCTCTAGCACCATGGCAATCTTGCACTACTTCTGTTTCTATTTGCTTTACACTCACCAATGGCATTAACAAAACACAGCTAATAAATGCGTCCTTAGAAACGTCTTCTAGTAAACTTCTCAGGCAAACAAGCTTGGCTGTGTGAGCAGTTTATGCCAAGTGTAGCCTTTATACTGATTATACTCCTCACATAACACTGGACAACTTAACCTCTGTGCTCAGGAGCTGCCAGGAAGTGTTTGTAAAAACTTGTCTTTATGCATTTATTAGGACTATTTTTTAGAGATGAGCGGGTTCGGTTTCTCTGAATCCGAACCCGCCCGAACTTCATGGTTTTTTTCACGGGTCCGAGCAGACTCGGATCCTCCCGCCTTGCTCGGTTAACCCGAGCGCGCCCGAACGTCATCATGACGCTGTCGGATTCTCGCGAGACTCGGATTCTATATAAGGAGCCGCGCGTCGCCGCCATTTTCACACGTGCATTGAGATTGATAGTGAGAGGACGTGGCTGGCGTCCTCTCCATTTAGATTATAAGAGAGAGAGATTTACTGGAGCTTAGGACTAGGAGGAGTACTGTAGAAGTGTAGAGAGTGCAGAGAGTTTACTAGTGAGTGACCACCAGACAGTGCAGTTTATTTAATATATCCGTTCTCTGCCTGAAAAAAGCGATACACACAGTGACTCAGTCACATACCATATCTGTGTGCACTGCTCAGGCTCAGCCCAGTGTGCTGCATCATCTATATATATTATATATCTGTCTGACTGCTCAGCTCACACAGCTTATAATTGTGGGGGAGACTGGGGAGCACTGCAGTGCCAGTTATAGGTTATAGCAGGAGCCAGGAGTACATAATATTATATAGTGAGTGACCACCAGACAGTGCAGTTTATTTAATATATCCGTTCTCTGCCTGAAAAAAGCGATACACACAGTGACTCAGTCACATACCATATCTGTGTGCACTGCTCAGGCTCAGCCCAGTGTGCTGCATCATCTATATATATTATATATCTGTCTGACTGCTCAGCTCACACAGCTTATAATTGTGGGTGGGGGAGACTGGGGAGCACTGCAGTGCCAGTTATAGGTTATAGCAGGAGCCAGGAGTACATAATATTATATTAAAATTAAACAGTGCACACTTTTGCTGCAGGAGTGCCACTGCCAGTGTGACTGACCAGTGACCTGACCACACTGACCACCAGTATAGTTAGTAGTATACTTATATTGTGATTGCCTGAAAAAGTTAAACACTCGTCGTGTGACTTCACTTGTGTGTTGTTGTTTTTTTTATTCTATAAAAATAAAACTCATTCTGCTGACAGACAGTGTCCAGCAGGTCCGTCATTATATAATATATAATATATACCTGTCCGGCTGCAGTAGTGATATATATATATATTTTATATCATTTATCATCCAGTCGCAGCAGACACAGTACGGTAGTTCACGGCTGTGGCTACCTCTGTGTCTGCACTCGGCAGGCAGTCCGTCCATAATTGTATACCACCTAACCGTGGTTTTTTTTTCTTCTTTATACATACATACTACTACGACATCTCTTTATCAACCAGTCTATATTAGCAGCAGACACAGTACAGTACGGTAGTTCACGGCTGTGGCTACCTCTGTGTCTGCACTCGGCAGGCAGTCCGTCCATAATTGTATACCACCTAACCGTGGTTTTTTTTTCTTTCTTCTTTATACATACATAGTTACATAGACATCTCTTTATCAACCAGTCTATATTAGCAGCAGACACAGTACAGTACGGTAGTTCACGGCTGTGGCTACCTCTGTGTCTGCACTCGGCAGGCAGTCCGTCCATAATTGTATACCACCTAACCGTGGTTTTTTTTTCTTTCTTCTTTATACATACATAGTTACATAGACATCTCTTTATCAACCAGTCTATATTAGCAGCAGACACAGTACAGTACGGTAGTTCACGGCTGTGGCTACCTCTGTGTCTGTACTCGGCAGGCAGTCCATAATTGTATACTAGTATCCATCTCCATTGTTTACCTGAGGTGCCTTTTAGTTGTGCCTATTAAAATATGGAGAACAAAAATGTTGAGGTTCCAAAATTAGGGAAAGATCAAGATCCACTTCCACCTCGTGCTGAAGCTGCTGCCACTAGTCATGGCCGAGACGATGAAATGCCAGCAACGTCGTCTGCCAAGGCCGATGCCCAATGTCATAGTACAGAGCATGTCAAATCCAAAACACCAAATATCAGAAAAAAAAGGACTCCAAAACCTAAAATAAAATTGTCGGAGGAGAAGCGTAAACTTGCCAATATGCCATTTACGACACGGAGTGGCAAGGAACGGCTGAGGCCCTGGCCTATGTTCATGGCTAGTGGTTCAGCTTCACATGAGGATGGAAGCACTCAGCCTCTCGCTAGAAAAATGAAAAGACTCAAGCTGGCAAAAGCAGCACAGCAAAGAACTGTGCATTCTTCGAAATCCCAAATCCACAAGGAGAGTCCAATTGTGTCGGTTGCGATGCCTGACCTTCCCAACACTGGACGTGAAGAGCATGCGCCTTCCACCATTTGCACGCCCCCTGCAAGTGCTGGAAGGAGCACCCGCAGTCCAGTTCCTGATAGTCAGATTGAAGATGTCAGTGTTGAAGTACACCAGGATGAGGAGGATATGGGTGTTGCTGGCGCTGGGGAGGAAATTGACCAGGAGGATTCTGATGGTGAGGTGGTTTGTTTAAGTCAGGCACCCGGGGAGACACCTGTTGTCCGTGGGAGGAATATGGCCGTTGACATGCCAGGTGAAAATACCAAAAAAATCAGCTCTTCGGTGTGGAGGTATTTCACCAGAAATGCGGACAACAGGTGTCAAGCCGTGTGTTCCCTTTGTCAAGCTGTAATAAGTAGGGGTAAGGACGTTAACCACCTCGGAACATCCTCCCTTATACGTCACCTGCAGCGCATTCATAATAAGTCAGTGACAAGTTCAAAAACTTTGGGTGACAGCGGAAGCAGTCCACTGACCAGTAAATCCCTTCCTCTTGTAACCAAGCTCACGCAAACCACCCCACCAACTCCCTCAGTGTCAATTTCCTCCTTCCCCAGGAATGCCAATAGTCCTGCAGGCCATGTCACTGGCAATTCTGACGAGTCCTCTCCTGCCTGGGATTCCTCTGATGCATCCTTGCGTGTAACGCCTACTGCTGCTGGCGCTGCTGTTGTTGCTGCTGGGAGTCGATGGTCATCCCAGAGGGGAAGTCGTAAGCCCACTTGTACTACTTCCAGTAAGCAATTGACTGTTCAACAGTCCTTTGCGAGGAAGATGAAATATCACAGCAGTCATCCTGCTGCAAAGCGGATAACTGAGGCCTTGACAACTATGTTGGTGTTAGACGTGCGTCCGGTATCCGCCGTTAGTTCACAGGGAACTAGACAATTTATTGAGGCAGTGTGCCCCCGTTACCAAATACCATCTAGGTTCCACTTCTCTAGGCAGGCGATACCGAGAATGTACACGGACGTCAGAAAAAGACTCACCAGTGTCCTAAAAAATGCAGTTGTACCCAATGTCCACTTAACCACGGACATGTGGACAAGTGGAGCAGGGCAGGGTCAGGACTATATGACTGTGACAGCCCACTGGGTAGATGTATGGACTCCCGCCGCAAGAACAGCAGCGGCGGCACCAGTAGCAGCATCTCGCAAACGCCAACTCTTTCCTAGGCAGGCTACGCTTTGTATCACCGCTTTCCAGAATACGCACACAGCTGAAAACCTCTTACGGCAACTGAGGAAGATCATCGCGGAATGGCTTACCCCAATTGGACTCTCCTGTGGATTTGTGGCATCGGACAACGCCAGCAATATTGTGTGTGCATTAAATATGGGCAAATTCCAGCACGTCCCATGTTTTGCACATACCTTGAATTTGGTGGTGCAGAATTTTTTAAAAAACGACAGGGGCGTGCAAGAGATGCTGTCGGTGGCCAGAAGAATTGCGGGACACTTTCGGCGTACAGGCACCACGTACAGAAGACTGGAGCACCACCAAAAACTACTGAACCTGCCCTGCCATCATCTGAAGCAAGAAGTGGTAACGAGGTGGAATTCAACCCTCTATATGCTTCAGAGGTTGGAGGAGCAGCAAAAGGCCATTCAAGCCTATACAATTGAGCACGATATAGTAGGTGGAATGCACCTGTCTCAAGCGCAGTGGAGAATGATTTCAACGTTGTGCAAGGTTCTGATGCCCTTTGAACTTGCCACACGTGAAGTCAGTTCAGACACTGCCAGCCTGAGTCAGGTCATTCCCCTCATCAGGCTTTTGCAGAAGAAGCTGGAGACATTGAAGGAGGAGCTAACACGGAGCGATTCCGCTAGGCATGTGGGACTTGTGGATGGAGCCCTTAATTCGCTTAACAAGGATTCACGGGTGGTCAATCTGTTGAAATCAGAGCACTACATTTTGGCCACCGTGCTCGATCCTAGATTTAAAGCCTACCTTGGATCTCTCTTTATAGCAGACACAAGTCTGCTGGGGTTGAAAGACCTGCTGGTGACAAAATTGTCAAGTCAAGCGGAACGCGACCTGTCAACATCTCCTCCTTCACATTCTCCCGCAACTGGGGGTGCGAGGAAAAGGCTCAGAATTCCGAGCCCACCCGCTGGCGGTGATGCAGGGCAGTCTGGAGCGACTGCTGATGCTGACATCTGGTCCGGACTGAAGGACCTGACAACGATTACGGACATGTCGTCTACTGTCACTGCATATGATTCTCTCAACATTGATAGAATGGTGGAGGATTATATGAGTGACCGCATCCAAGTAGGCACGTCACGCAGTCCGTACTTATACTGGCAGGAAAAAGAGGCAATTTGGAGGCCCTTGCACAAACTGGCTTTATTCTACCTAAGTTGCCCTCCCACAAGTGTGTACTCCGAAAGAGTGTTTAGTGCCGCCGCTCACCTTGTCAGCAATCGGCGTACGAGGTTACATCCAGAAAATGTGGAGAAGATGATGTTCATTAAAATGAATTATAATCAATTCCTCCGCGGAGACATTGACCAGCAGCAATTGCCTCCACAAAGTACACAGGGAGCTGAGATGGTGGATTCCAGTGGGGACGAATTGATAATCTGTGAGGAGGGGGATGTACACGGTGATATATCGGAGGGTGATGATGAGGTGGACATCTTGCCTCTGTAGAGCCAGTTTGTGCAAGGAGAGATTAATTGCTTCTTTTTTGGGGGGGGTCCAAACCAACCCGTCATATCAGTCACAGTCGTGTGGCAGACCCTGTCACTGAAATGATGGGTTGGTTAAAGTGTGCATGTCCTGTTTTGTTTATACAACATAAGGGTGGGTGGGAGGGCCCAAGGACAATTCCATCTTGCACCTCTTTTTTCTTTTCTTTTTCTTTGCATCATGTGCTGATTGGGGAGGGTTTTTTGGAAGGGACATCCTGCGTGACACTGCAGTGCCACTCCTAAATGGGCCCGGTGTTTGTGTCGGCCACTAGGGTCGCTAATCTTACTCACACAGTCAGCTACCTCATTGCGCCTCTTTTTTTCTTTGCGTCATGTGCTGTTTGGGGAGGGTTTTTTGGAAGGGACATCCTGCGTGACACTGCAGTGCCACTCCTAGATGGGCCTGGTGTTTGTGTCGGCCACTAGGGTCGCTAATCTTACTCACACAGCTACCTCATTGCGCCTCTTTTTTTCTTTGCGTCATGTGCTGTTTGGGGAGGGTTTTTTGGAAGGGACATCCTGCGTGACACTGCAGTGCCACTCCTAGATGGGCCTGGTGTTTGTGTCGGCCACTAGGGTCGCTAATCTTACTCACACAGCTACCTCATTGCGCCTTTTTTTCTCTTTGCGTCATGTGCTGTTTGGGGAGGGTTTTTTGGAAGGGCCATCCTGCGTGACACTGCAGTGCCACTCCTAGATGGGCCCGGTGTTTGTGTCGGCCACTAGGGTCGCTAATCTTACTCACACAGCTACCTCATTGCGCCTCTTTTTTTCTTTGCGTCATGTGCTGTTTGGGGAGGGTTTTTTGGAAGGGACATCCTGCGTGACACTGCAGTGCCACTCCTAGATGGGCCCGGTGTTTGTGTCGGCCACTAGGGTCGCTTATCTTACTCACACAGCGACCTCGGTGCAAATTTTAGGACTTAAAATAATATTGTGAGGTGTGAGGTATTCAGAATAGACTGAAAATGAGTGTAAATTATGGTTTTTGAGGTTAATAATACTTTGGGATCAAAATGACCCCCAAATTCTATGATTTAAGCTGTTTTTTAGTGTTTTTTGAAAAAAACACCCGAATCCAAAACACACCCGAATCCGACAAAAAAAATTCGGTGAGGTTTTGCCAAAACGCGTTCGAACCCAAAACACGGCCGCGGAACCGAACCCAAAACCAAAACACAAAACCCGAAAAATTTCAGGCGCTCATCTCTACTATTTTTACAAATACGATATTGTACTGTTTTTTGATAAAAATATGAATATTGTAATTTGTGTATATGGTACTGTGTTAAATACATAGAACAACAGTAGAAACCATAGTCAGAGGGCCTGAAGGTTACTAGAAATGAATTACATTGATATGCTGTTGCATGACCTAGCTCTGAACCTCTAGTATATGAAGCAGGTTTACATTAGGTATACATACACCAACATAAGCATACACACCATCATCCTAACTAGATGAAAGGTTTCTTACCATTTGTTTTGCTAGCAAATAAACTTTTGTTGTTTGCTAAAAGGAAAAAGGAGTTCTAGAAATGTGCATAAGAGCTAACCCTGGGCACTAAATAATGATATGCAAGCAGTGCTGTCACCATTGGGGAGGCACTCTCGCTGATCCACTGTGCCTTCATTTGTCTTGCACATACTTGCCTACTTTTGAAAAAGCATTTCAGCAGGGCCGTAACTACGTGTGTGCCAGCGGTGCCTGGCACACAGCGCAGTCTCCTTCAGGGCGCAACTGGCCGCATCCCCTAAAGTCGGCGGCAATGTAATGAGTCAGGCTCATTACAAGCTGCCTGTGTGCACTGTGCACTGCCGCCAGAGTGAGGAGTAGAGCAGCTTCGGAGGCAGGAGAGAAGGAGGAGGGAGACGGATGCGGGAGCCTCAGCAGCACAATGTAATTGGTGGCGACGCCACTGCAGCTGTCCCTCTCCTTCCTCATTGGCTGGCCGCCGCTGAAGCTGTGAACGCTGGGATGCACTACCCGCATCCAAGCATTCACAGCGGCGGCAGCCAGTCAAATGTGGAAGTAGAGGGACAGCTGCAGTGGTGCCACCACCAATTACATTGCGCTGCTGCAGCTCCCGCATCCCTCTTCCTGCTTTCCTGCCCCCCAGAGCTGCTCTTCTCCTCGCCTGGCAACTCGACTACGCACCAGGCAACAGCTGTACAGGTGAGGAGCAGTAACACACACATTCAGTTTTGTGCCTGGGGCGGGGGTCAGTGTTTGGACATACAGTGGCACCGTGTTTCTCAGCCTGCTCTGCCAGTAACTACAGTAACATGTCCTGGCTCAGAAGTGTTTCCCTACAGTACTATCATTACATGTATGAGGCCTGAGGACAGATCTGGGGACGTGTATAGGGAGAGTGCAGAAAGTTTGTAGCTGCAGTGCTGCATGCAATGACACACCTATTTTCTTGTCCTGATCCTTTTCATTTTAAAGTATTTTTATTTCTAAAATCTCTATCTGTATATTAGCAGACGAGTGTCCCTGTTCTGGACATATTTGGTAACGTTTGCTTATAAGTAGCATTTTTTATTATTAGCAGTATTATTATAATTGAATGCATTATCTGCCTGCCATAATGTGTAAAAAGGGACTCTGCCTGCCATAATGTGTAAAAAATAGACTCTGTCTGCCATAATGTGTAAAAGGGGGCTCTGCCTACCATAATGTGTAGAAAATGGACTCTGTCGTAATGTGTCAAAAGGGGGACTCTGCCTGCCATAATGTGTATAAGGTGGCTGTGCCTGCCATAATGTGTAAAAAGGGACTCTGCCTGCCATAATGTGTAAAAAATAGACTCTGTCTGCCATAATGTGTAAAAGCCATAATGTGTAAAAAATAGACTCTGTCTGCCATAATGTGTAAAAGGGGGCTCTGCCTACCATAATGTGTAGAAAATGGACTCTGTCGTAATGTGTAAAAAGGGGGACTCTGCCTGCCATAATGTGTATAAGGGGGCTGTGCCTGCCATAATAGGTAAAAAGGAGACTCTACCTGACATAATTTGTAAAAGGGTCTCTACCTGGAGGAGTGGCGCTACTGTGCGGTGTAATTTTAAAAATGGAAACTACTGTGCACCGTAATATGAATTGGTATTATTTTGTGGCCACACCACTTCCCTATGAAGCCACTCCCTTATAATTTTGCCCTATTTTAGATAAGGGGGGGCGCCGATGCTGTTTCTTGCACACAGCGCTACAATGTTTAGTCACGGCACTGTTAATGGGGGACACAGGGGGGCATGTATGATACCCCAATGGTGTGAGCCCATTTCGGGTTTTTAGGCATTCAGTCTAAGAGCAGGCTAATGAGTGCATGTCCCTGTAAAGGGCTGATATAAGCTGTGTCAGAGCTTGGCCCAGGGTCTGACTACCTGGGGAAACAAGCAGCAGGCCTGTTATGAGACACTGTGATTTACTGACTGTAAGTAATGTGTATATATATATATATATATATATGTCTCTGTTTGTGGTAGGGCATTGGACCTTACCATTTTGAGGGATGGAATCTATGATGTTTAGTTAGTGCACAGATGCGCTAGGAATTATTTATATGTTATGTTTTTGTACTGCACAATGGCCCTCATTCCGAGTTGATTGCTCGCTAGCTATTTTTTGCAGAGCAGCGATCAGATAGTCGCCACCTCTAGGGGAGTGTATTTTTGCTTTGCAAGTGTCCGAACGCTTGTGCAGCCGAGCAGGACGAAAAAGTTTTTTGCAGTTTCTGAGTAGCTCTGGACTTACTCAGCCCTTTGCGATCCCTTCAGCCTGTCTGGTCCCAGAATTGACGTCAGACACCCGCCCTGCAAACGGCTGGACACACCTGCGTTTTCCCTACCACTCCCAGAAAACGGTCAGGTGTCAATCACCTTGCGATCGGTTGTGCGAATGGATTCATCGCTATAAGCATTGCACAGCAACAATGCTGTTTGTACCCATACGACGCGCATGCGCATTGCGGTGCATATGCATGCACAGTAGTAACCTGATCACTGCGCTGCGAAAAACGGCAGCAAGCAATCAACTCGGCATGAGGGCCCATAAAACCAGCCATGGCTAGAGTGCATAAAAACTCTGGACTGGCGTGTTGTTTCCTAGCTGCTGTGTGTTTGGAGGTGCCCATCTATATGTATGTATGTATATGTGTAAAATATACAGGGTTGGATTGGAATGGAAAACCAGCCCAGGAAATTTATGAAAGCAGCCCTAATGGGGGTGGGGTCTGATGTGGGGGTGCAGGCGCGCACGCGAGGGGGGGGGGGTTCCGAGTACCTGGAAACCCCCCCCCCCTGATGAGCAAAATGTTTGTTTGTGAGACGGAGACAGCAGTGTCTCTGTCTCAGCAAAAGCCACAATCGCGACCGCGACCATGGAGCTACTGCAGCAGCAGACAGCTACGTAGCTCTCTGCATAGAGAAGTTCTCTGCATAGAGAAAGTCTGGGGAGAGCTGCTGGCTGCACATGCTCAGCTGCAGCAGCTCTCTCCCTCCTCGCAGAACCGCTAGTCTGCTCCTGCCTCCCACTGCTCCCAGCCCCTGGTGGTATGTATACCACCAATACTGTATGTGAAGTATGTGTGTGTGTGTGTGTGTGTCTGTGTGTGTATGTATGCATTTACAGCAATGTACGTGTATTTGTGTATGAATGCATGTGTGTTTGTGCATGTATGAATGCGTGTGGTATGTATATATACTGTATATGTGTGTGTGTGTGTATAAAAAAAAAAAAAATATATATATATATATATATATATATATATATATGTATATATCCAGAAAGTCCACACTCACTGCTTCAATTTGCAACCTGGGCGGTGCTCCATACGAGATTCACAAGAAATCCAGAAATATATCCAAAAAAGATACAGGCACTCACCACTTCCTTGATGATGAAAACTTTATTGGTGTGTCTCACATAGAGACAATTAACAGCATGTCAGCAAAAGGTGTCGACGTTTCGGCTCCATCTGAGCCTTTTTCAAGACTAATAAGATTATATCAGGTTCTCACCAAGCAGCCCATGACACACATCAAACCCTGGAGCACTTTTATAGCAGAGGCATATCACAAACCCCGCCCATCAATCATCCAACAGGAAGTAACAAAAACACTGGTATTAAAGTGTTTAAAGTGGTTAATCGAGGATATGTATACAGCCAATCGAATGTCCTATGACCTCAGAGTTACACAACATGTGAACATAACCACAACTGTTTAAAATCAGAAAAACAACGGATAGCGGCTAATAACCGCGTTACCGGAAGTGCTGTGTGTTCCATTGCCAGTGGAACGCACACGTCCATCCGGCGGAAGTGGATTAGCGGACGTTACGTGCGCTCCACTGTGTATGTGGCCGGAAGTGTAAATGGCATAGGACGGCTGTACGTCATCGCTAAGCAACCCGGCTGACGCCAATATATACGATCACATGATCGACAAGAACACATCAGTGAATATGATCATAGATTGTGTGTAGTAAGGCGCGCAAGCACGGAAATCATTCGTAGATATATTGAGCATAGGGCAGGGGCTCCATATCAGTCCTGAGTGCGGAACAAGCATTAACCACACTAAACATCTCTTAGTTTGATTCCAGTAGATAACAAGTAATTATCACATGATAATTCATATTTACTGCTGACAAAACTTCATTCCTGAGGTAAAAGCTTGTTGACCGCCCATCACTAGCCAAAAGAACCAAAAATTCTCGCCTTTGTAAGTATATGTAGAATAATTCATAATGACTTATACAGCTTAGCTGAGAAATGTGTAGTAGGAGTTTATAACACATAATATGGATATATATGGAACCCAGGACTTAATGGAGACCGTATTGGGTGTGTGATATTGCCTCTGCCACTAGGTGAACCAGAGTGATCACCAACACAAAAGACAAGAAAATCACAAATAGGACAACACACATGTTTGTAAACATACATTATGGAAAATGCAAATATTAAAAAAGTCTAGTCATAGCCCTGTCCAAGAAAAATATTGAATGGATTTGCCTCATTTAGGCCTCGTGGTGTCAGAGTGTCCAGCTCGTATATCCATTTAGCCTCTCGTTGTCGTAACTGCCTCTCCCAGTCACCCCCACATGGAGGTTTTGGTACATGATCAATCAACATGCACTTCAAACTAGAAATTGAGTGCCCCCTACTTGCAAAATGTTGTGCTACTGGTTTGTCAGACACCTTTGAGACCAATGCAGCTCGAATTGATGTGCAATGATTAGCCATTCTGTCATGGAAGTTTCTAGTTGTCATGCCAACATAATAGTACCCACAGGGACAGATAATGATATAGATTACATGGTCCATGGTACAATGTAATCGATGACGAATTTTGATTTGTTGACCACTATGTGGATGTGCAAAGCTTGCACCAGTCATCATCGACCGACACGTGGTACAATTAGGGCACCGGTAGCAACCTTTCTTGGTATCTGAAAGCCAGGTCTTACTAGTGGCAGATGGTTGCAAAGTCGGACGCATTAGCATCTGTCGTAAATTCTTACCACGTCTGTAGGCACAAAGAGGTGGTTGATGGCCTAACCCTTTGAAGACTGGGTCAGTGGCAATAATTGGCCAATGTTTACGTACGACATGTTCAGAATGTGATGAAGCGACATCAAATGTAGTCGTGAAGAGCATTCTATTGGCTACTCGCTTGGCACGATGACCGTGGCTGGAGTGGGAGTGCCTATATCTTGCTTTAAGCAAACATCTTTCGACAGTTCTCCTCGAATAGCTGCTTTCGTAAAACCTTTCAGCCATCGCCTTAATCTGTATCTCAGTGTCCTCATTCAAGGTATTATTTCGGAGCACACGCATAAATTGAGATATTGGAAGACTCTCTTTCAGATGGACAGGGTGGTGACTGGAGGCATGAAGCAGCGTATTTCTGTCTGTCTCTTTTCTATAGAGGGTTGAGGCAAGTTTACCGTTGTGTCGAAAAAGAGACACATCAAAAAAATTCACTCTATCACGATTGATGTGATATGTGAAGCGGATAGGGCTATCTAGACTATGTAAATAATCAATCATCTCATAGAACTCTGTGTCGGTCCCTAGCCAAATGATAAAAACATCGTCAATATAACGGAAAAAAAATAGACACTTGGATCCAAATTTCGGTATGATGTTATTGGATTCATACTTGTGCATGTACAAATTGGCATACGATGGGGCCAAGTTTGACCCCATCGCAGTGCCACTGCACTGCATAAAGAATTCCTTGCCATAGGCAAAATGATTTTTGTTTAATACTAAGCTAGCAAGCTCCAACAGAAATTCAGACGGTGGACCATCATGTGGACCTGTGGTCAAAGCTTCACGCATGGCCTCTAGGCCCTCTGTGTGCGGTATAACTGTATATAAGGACTGAATGTCTAAAGTTATTAACCAGGCATCTTCAGGTATAATGCCAATGGAATCAATCTTATCAAGCAGGTTTGCCATATCCCTAATATAACTTGGCATCCTGGATACAAGTGGTTGAAGAAATTAATCGATAAAGATTGCCAATGGCTGTAAGACAGAGCCCATTGCCGAGATAATTGGGCGACCCGTGGGAGCAATCATAGACTTGTGTATTTTAGGTAGCGTGTAGATGATTGGACATACTGGACTATCCACTGTCAAATAGCCAGCTATTTTTTGGTCCAAACATCCACACGCCAAAGCCTAATTGATGGTGATATCCACCAATTTTTTAATCTGCAACATTGGGTTGCCTCTACACTTCACATATACCATGGGGTCTGCTAATTGTCTGAGTATCTCAGCATTATATTTGCACCAGTCCTGTACCACCACGGCACCGCCCTTATCGGCTTGTCGAATGACAATTTGTTCATTATTAATCAAGCTCTTTAATGCAGCCCTTTGTGCGGGAGAAAGGTTACTATACCGTGGTGGTACAACCCCGGTACTCATCTCATTATTAGTCAAACGGAGAAATGTTCGTATACTCGAATTGGTTGACTGAGGGTCAAACACACTCGGTCTGGCTAAACCAGTAATTTGGGTAATTTCATTAGATTTATTAGAGAAAAACTCACGCAATCTGAGTTTTCTCCCAAATTTATAATGGTCTACAACCCAACCAAATTTATTGTGTGGAACAGTGGGCACAAACGAAAGACCTAGTGCTAATACTTCTGTTTCCACAGGTGAGAGCGTGTGTTCTGACAGATTAAAGACAGTATCTATTGGTATTTTCTTGGGCGTCCCCTTCGCCTTATAACCACCCCTCCTCTAGGGGAACCTCGTTCTACGTTTCTGTTGGGGTTGGTATTGGTCCGGGCGCTCTTCCCTAAAAAAGCGCCAGAGGGGGATCTATTATCAGTCACCTCACTCTCAGAGTTTGATTGGGATGAAGAATTGTCTAAGGGACCTTGGTATCTGTTTCTGGTTTGTAAGCGTGGTCTCCGACCAGTATAACCTTTGGGTTCGCCCCTCAACCATCTATAAACCTGATTATTTGTGTAATCGGCATTTACGGTAACCAATTTCTTCCGCTTAAACGTGATGAGATCCTGCTGGTAAGTGTTTACTTGCTCAGTCAAGCCACTTGTCAGCAGTGTCCACCACCAATGTAGACAAATGTGTAGAATTAAACACAGCCAAATCCTCTCGCACTTGTTTCAATTCAACCCCAACCTCCTCAATAACGAGGAGGATGAGGTCTAGCGAACACTTGTTCAAGACACCACACCATTTGGTGCAAAATGTTGGACTATTGCGACCAATGGTGGGGATATTATTTACTCGAAATCCTCGTCAGCCGGGTTGCTTAGCGACGACGTACAGCCGTCCTATGCCATTTACACTTCCGGCCACATACACAGTGGAGCGCACGTAATGTCCGCTAATCCACTTCCGCCGGATGGATGTGTGCGTTCCACTGGCAATGGAATGCACAGCACTTCCGGTAACGCGGTTATTAGCCGCTATCCGTTGTTTTTCTGGTTTTAAACAGTTGTGGTTATGTTCACATGTTGTGTAACTCTTTGAGGTCACAGGACATTCGATTGGCTGTATACATATCCTCGATTAACCACTTTAAACACTTTAATACCAGTGTTTTTGTTACTTCCTGTTGGATGATTGATGGGCGGGGTTTGTGATATGCCTCTGCTATAAAAGTGCTCCAGGGTTTGATGTATGTCATGGTCTGCTGGGTGAGAACCTGATATAATCTTATTAGTCTTGAAAAAGGCTCAGATGGAGCCGAAACGTCGACACCTTTTGCTGACATGCTGTTAATTGTCTCTATGTGAGACACACCAATAAAGTTTTCATCATCAAGGAAGTGGTGAGTGCCTGTATCTTTTTTGGATATATATATATATATATATATATATATATATATATATATACCGTATATATATATATATATATATAAAATCAGTATTTTTTACCAGCACACGGGATGCCGGATGTCAGTATACCGACAGTGGCATCCCATCTGTCCGGAAACGAGGAGGCGAGAATACTCTCACCCTTACTGGATATAATATACCAGAGGTAAGAACTCACATTTTTGGATTTTTTGGGGTTTTACACCTATATTTACACTTGTAAATTATTGAATTGTCACTAAACCAACCATGGTATTTTGGGATAATTAATTCCGACTCCCATTTAATTTAATTCATTTTTATATAAATATTAAATTGTTATAAAAAACGTAAGAGAACAGGAGTAGAGGGGTTATTTGATAGGTTTTAAACTTGCCTAATAAAAGTTATTTTTTACTCTAACTAGGCTATACATTAGATATTGTTTGTAAACGTTACATAAGAGTGCCCCCACACAGAGGTAAATCTTTCTGTTTCTTGCTCCCTTGCAAGAACAAAACCCCTTGTGATACTATCACCATTTCTCCTCAGGGGAGCACCACCAACATTCTCTATACTCATGCTAATGCATTTAATTTCTAATGGTGGTACCTAGGATTTTGTATTTATTCTTCTTAGTGGTGCAGGATCAAACCAACTGCTCTAGAATCTACTGTTTCTGGACAGATCTTTGACATACGCTCTTATATTAATTGCCAATCTTCCTATATTGTCTATCTGATAACCTTCCATTGTGGACTCCAGTATGTAGGCCATACCACCAGGAGCCTAAATACACGATTTTTAGAGCACAGGCGGAATATTATAAATAAGCATTTTTCCCAAAGTCTCTCTAAACATATCACTCGGCAACATCAAGGTGATGTAAAAGCTATTAAGGTTCAGGGCATTGAGCATACACCACTTACAGCCTGCGGTGGGGGTAGATTCAACATGCTTTGCAAACGCAAAGCATTTTGGATCTTCTCCCTGGGCACCCTGTTTCCGCAGGGTCTCTCAATGAAAACATTGAGATTAATAACATCTGATTTAACCTCCATCTCTGCATCATAAACCATTAGACGATATATCACAGCTGGTCTAAATATATCCAGTTGTTGATTATTTTGTCTGAGGGGTCTTCTATGATATCAGCATTTCTCCATGTAGATAAGTTATTTGCGGACTGTTTAGTGAATAATTAAATTATTATGATTTTTTCATCAATTCTATATTTCAAAAGTTAGTTTCTTTATTATCTCCTTTTTATTTTTGACATGGAAGTGGTTCACTTATGTCATTGAATTGGCCCTTTATTACAAATAATACTTTCTAATACACAAAGGTACAGACATCTTTCCTATTAGTGTCTCAGTAATCATGTTGTTACCAATTGATAGTATTGCATTACTCCATCTAGGGGAGAGAGTTATATATATATATATGTGCATGGTTCTTTAAGAGAATCCTGTCTATACATGTGCATCTTATGTACGTGTTTATTTAGAATTTATTATACCCACTTATTTTTATGGACATCTATATACATATATATTTATATATGTGGAACGGTGTTCTGTTAGTTGTATATATGTTTATGGGTATTATAGTATTACCTCTAGTGGGCGGTAAGATGATTATATAACACATAATTCCCCAGACACACATAGTGCTCTATATCACAAGTCATATTTTTATGCTCTTGCTGTTGGCCCTTTTTTCTATTAAATATTGCCATGTCGCTATATGAGAGATTCACCAACAATACCTTGAATATCTAGTGGAATAGTATGGCAACCATATATGTAATAGATAATGCTCCTCTCCATACAATAATAGCTCTAAAGTTGAGAAGATTTCTATATGTTTATACAGCCCTCATACTGTGCGGCCGAACGCTCAAGTATACTAATACAGGTTGAGTCTCCCTTATCCAAAATGCTTGGGATCAGAGGTATTTTGGATATGGGATTTTTCCGTATTTTGGAATAATTGCATACCATAATGAGATATCATGGTGATGGGACCTAAATCTAAGCACAGAATACATTTATGTTACATATACACCTTATACACACAGCCTGAAGGTCATTTTAGCCAATATTTTTTATAACTTTGTGCATTAAACAAAGTGTGTGTACATTCACACAATTCAATTATGTTTCATATACACCTTATACACACAGCCTGAAGGTCATTTAATACAATATTTTTAATAACTTTGTGTAGTAAACAAAGTTTGTGTACATTGAGCCATCAAAAGACAAAGGTTTCACTATCTCACTCTCACTCAAAAAAGTCCGTATTTCGGAATATTCCGTATTTCGGAATATTTGGATATGGGATACTCAACCTGTAATAACATTAACAATGATTATAAATTAATATTATATACAAGATATAGAACCCCGTTTTATATATATATATGTGTACAAACCAATATCGAATAAACAAGAATTATATATATATATATATATATATATACACACCAAAAGGATTTAAGTCCTGAATAATAATAAAAATAAAAACATTAATACAAATAAAAAAGAAATAAAAAAAAACTAATATAAAATTAAAAATTGGCGGTATTTGAACCCGGGATGCTGTACTCTGTCTTTTGTTTGATTCGAAGCTTTAATGTATCGAGCCACGGGCGGCACAGAAAAAGGGCTGTTTCTATCTAGGTAGACTCTTTCCCTTCAGCGTCGCCTCTAACTGATGTGTATGTAAATAATATGTTCTTTTTTTTATTCATATATTTATACATATATTGAACCGTCTAACTAATTACCAAATGTTTTATGTGAATTATCTATTTTTATGCCTCTGTAGACTGCCTTTAGATTATACTAGCATGATCTACGAATTGCTATAACAAAGTGTATTCACATAGATGTTCTTAATTAACTTCAACTGGAAATTATTCCACACCTACAATTCTATTGGAAGATCTGTGTATAAATTGTGGACACTCTGGACATCTAAAATTTCCTTCTGATGAAACCGCTTGTTTATGGTAGCTGAGAAACGCGTTAAGGATTTATGGGTTACCCGCAGGACGTCTAACTGAGGAATTTACTATCACATGCGAAGTTCCCCCTGTTGTCACGGCTCCTACGGCTCTTACATACAGCTCCGTGAGCGGATTTGCCTCCTTCAACTGAACCGTGGACACCCGGGAGCACCAGTAATCCCCTTGCCTCGTGAGTGTGTGCTGCAATACGTTTCCTAACAGTTAAATACACACGTCGATCCCCAGGCTCATCTTGAGCTCGGATTACAACAACGGCGGTGAGGTTCCTTCTTCGGTGAGAGGTACTATCTGGAGCTATTTCTTTTCACACTGAGCCTGCCAAACATCCATCTAAGGAACTTCCACCTGTGATCTTTTTAAAAGCTGGCCAGCTGGAGAAATACTTTTAAGTAATTCCTCATTCTTACCATCAGCGGGACTGCTATATACACCCACACTATACATTGCATATACTTACCAAATTCTGTGTTTTTTTAATATGTGTATTTATTAAATGTGATATTTTTAGTTCACTTTGTTGCAATTGCGCTCTCTTTTTATACGTTTTTAGTTTATTTGTGTGATAAGTGCAGATTATCATATGGGAGCAGCATTCTAATTACTCCTACATTGTAGGCAACTCATATCTATTTATCAATATTTCATTTTTCTGCGCCTGAGATTACATCCCTATATTATTAGGGCTACCCTTACTCTAACAGAGCTACCAGTTACCACTGCCTAAATGACAACCCCAAATGTATGATGCATGGTTATTTATTGAATGACCCATTTCCATTTCATATTAGAGATTCAACCCAGTAATACAAATACAGAGGTGCTGAGGGGAATGGGGTCCATGCGCACCACACCTTGCACCCATTATAGATGGAACAAATGCCGCTGAAGAGGTCATGGATTGCTCCATCTGAGACTAGTGTTATAAAATAAACATGCGACTTATCATACATCCTTTGTAATTTGTCACACATTCATTTTCCTGTAGCACACAGTCTCCTTCGTCTCTTCTCCACAGTGTTTCCATTGTGGTGGGCGAAGTCTGATTACATCTTCACTGTGTTGAGCCCATCCACTCCGACCTCAAGGCGATTGTTCAACTCGGGTTCAGGAACACTACCGCTATTTCTGGGAGTCTCTCTGCCTTTCAGAGAGACTGGCAAGTATGCTGTAAAGAGCACCAGTCACCTCATTACTGTTGCCAGATACTTTCTGTTATGAACCTGCAGAGAGAGAGGATTACATGCAGGAAACAAGGTTCTGGAAGACTTGTTTAGTATTAATCTTACTGAACTACAAAGTATTTTCTTCACTCTTGGGGGCTGAATTCTTTAAAATCACGTTAAAGACATTACTAACCTTTCCTTGACTCGAAAGGACATCACAACTTGTCTATACCAAGAAGGTTCCTTACTATAAAAACTCATCATATGGCTATTTAGATGGGAGGCAATCAGTTTGCTGGCTGTCAGGATCCCTGCGGTCATGATACAGACGCTGGAATCCTGACACCCGGTACAATACCGGTGATCGGAATCCTGACCACCAGCCAGATTCCCCACTTGGGTGGTGGTCCAGACAACCACTCGAGAGGGAATAAATTAGTGTGGTGACCTAAAGTTGCCACCAGCCCGCAGCGTAGCAAATGCAGCCAGCCCACAAGGGGACACGCTGTACTCACCACCAGTCTGGGTGTCGGGATCCTGGTGTCAGTCTCCTGAAGGCCTGGATCTTGATATCCAGGATATCCTACTGAATCCATTTAGACTTCTGCCTACAGCTAAGCCCTGCTTAATATTAAAACACTTTGATGGATAAATAAACACGAGCAGTCAGCGCACATACTGTACATCTCCTACATTGAGACAAATTAAGGCATCCATTTATTAGCGAAGAGCCATGTAGCTTGTCCAGACGGGGGCACCATAATGCCGCCGGTATACAGGCAAGGTAGGTGATTCTCCCTCAGTGGGTGTCCACGACACCCATAAAGGGAGAATAGAACCTGTGGCAAGCAGAGCGAGCCCACAAGGGGCTTAGTTGCGCTTGCCCCCCTGCCGGCTTTTCACCACTTGGAATGGCAATGACGGTATAATGATGTTCGGCATCCAGTGCGGCAGAATATCATACCGAACCCATTTCTGCACTTTGCCATCATCACCATAAACCTCTATGGGATGGGTTTTCACTGGGCCCAGATTGATGAATAGAAGAAATTGCAGGACATATAATACCCACTGACCCACCACTGATAAATACATCCACAAATATTTAATCGGTTCCGGTATGAATGGTCGACCATGTTATGGTCGACAGTCAGTAGGTCGACCACTATTGGTCGACATTGACATGGTCGACATGGACACATGGTCGACACGTGAAAATGGTCGACACATGAAAAGGTCGACATGAGTTTTGTAACTTTTTTTGGTGTTGGTTTTTGCGTAAAGTGACTGGGAACCCCAATTAGTGCACCACGTCCCCTCGCATGGCTCGCTTCGCTCGCCATGCTTCGGGCATGGTGCCTTCGCTCCGCTACCGCTTCGCTCGGCACAGATTACCGTTCCAATCGTAGTCCACGTGGATCATAAACTATGGAAAAGTTTCCCAAAAGAAAAACATGGTCGACCATCTGAACGGATACCATTTAATCATCTATGGAAGACAATTAGCTGCACAATCACAACATAATTGCCTGGCATGGGGAGACACTACAGATGAATTATTATTGTAGTATCCGCACAACCAATTGTTAAGACACTAAATGCAAATAGAGGCAACTTCATATATTTTGAAAGCGTAGTTTGGCTCAGAGAATAATTTCATGGACCAATGATATCTATGTAAATCCAAATATAAGTTTCTAAAACAGGAAACAGTGGTTGTTGCATAAAATAACTGAGCACAACTTTAAACAAATGCTTCCATAGTTTTTGTTTTATTTCTTTTAAAGGGCATTGAGAAGTGGTATCACACACTACCCTTTTACAGGTCATTCCAACTTTAAACATCAGAGATTCTGCTCAGTGTTCCTCTATATACACTAGATGTTTCACCTCCACGCATCTTTTCAGATAGCCTGCAAAGTGGAATGATGATGTGCTGTTGTCTGAGAGACTGATAACTGGACTCTTTCTATACTATCTGTCTATTAGCACACATGTCTGAACACCTACTCCATCAAATAAGCAAGGATTACATTTTGGCACAAATAAAAAAAAAAAAGCAAATGCATATGTAAGCTGAGACAGACGTATCTCTGGATGCTCCAAGCTCTGCAGCAATGGGATATGCGCTAGGGGGGGGGGGGGGGGGGGGGGGGGTGTAATTCAGAGTTGATTGCAGCAGCAAATTTGTTAGCGGTTGAGCAAAACCATGTGCACTGCAGGGGGGGGGGGGGGCAGATATAACATTTGCAGAGAGAGTTATATTTGGGTGGGTTATTTTGTTTCTGCTTTATTTTTACACTGCAATTTAGATTTCAGTTTGAACACACCCCACCCAAATCTAACTCTCTCTGCACATGTTATATCTGTCCCCCCTGCAGTGCACATGGTTTTGCCCAACTGCTAACAAATTTGCTGCTGCGATCAACTCTGAATTACCCCCAGGTCTGCACCAGGAGAAAACAGTACCATATCAACTTGGGTTATATCAGGAGTAATGAAAGTATTAAGATGTTGCGTGACAGTGTAAGTCAGGGCCAGCTCGATGCACGTTCCTTAGGTGCTGCTGCGCTGGGCGATGGACTCCTAAGGGTGGTCAAAATAGACACAAAATTAATCAGGTGCTTAACCAACTCAATTCCTGTTGCAGCCAGTAACGCAACGGTTACTCAGCCCTTGTAGAGTGAAACGACAGAAACGAACAAGCAGGCGTTACAGCACATAGGAATTAAGTAATCGTTCATTTATTAATGACACACACAGAATTTAAGAACAATCACTGGCCAGTTTACATACCCACAATAATAATATAAAATGAATAATAAAAATCAAAATAAGAACAATTTATCTCATAAAAAGATAGGAATAAAATAGAGTGCTAGTCTAATAGCAAATGTAGCACAATTAGCAACACTTTCTTCTCAGCTTGCTATTTTATAACCAGGCCACGCAGAATGGAAGAGTTGTATGCAGTAAGTATCAGTATTGTTTAAATCAAGCTGACAGCAGACTGCACCCGTAGTATGCACATACAGAAGCAGACAATTGCTTTTCTATCGTCCACATAATATTTCACATATTCATGTGCCCAATCCTTTTTTTTCTATTCAGTTTAATAGCCAATAATAACTTGTAAGTCCAGTGTGCAGTCCGCTGCTGTAATTAAATAGTCTGGCCAGACATATTAACATATAGTAGTGATCTCACCACTCTTCATAGTGCTCCACTGAAGGTAATCCTCCCCATCTGCTGGTGATTAACCGTTCATTGCAATCATCTCTAGGGGGCACCTGGCCGAGTATTCCCATGCTCGAAACTGCAAAAGTATTGTGTGCTATGTCCAATCTAGTGATAATAGTTCAATATAATTAGAACTTAACGTGTTTCCCCGCCTCCTTACGGTGTCAGCGGCTTCATCGGATGTAGTCTTAAGGGTGGTCTGCCATTTAAAATCAGGTGCCGATTCATCAGCCAATCAGAGCTAGGCAGGCCAGCACTGGCAGCTCCTCATTTAATTTGACTGGATCACAAACTGGTGCTTGATTTGACATACCCACTGACAGAGACCAGACTGAGGGGCAGGAAAGGCGCGGGCTGTGCGCTCCTCGCTTCAGACACAGCAGCAGGAGAGCAGTGGGAGCAGCTGAGTCTGGCAGCAGCAGCAGAGCCAAGCGGGCAGCGGCGGGGAGCAGCACTACTTGGGGCATATTTGTATCTGGCACTATTGGGGGCATACTGTATGTGTATCTGGCAATGCTGGGGGCATATTTGTATCTGGCACTATTGGGAACATATGTGCATCTGACACTACACTACTAGGGGCATATGTGTATCTGGCACTGCACTACTGGGATCATTATGTGTAGCTGGCACTATACTGGGGTCATTATGTGTACCTGGCACTGTTTTGGGGGCATTATGTGTATATTAGAGATGAGCGCCGGAAATTTTTCGGGTTTTGTGTTTTGGTTTTGGGTTCGGTTCCGCGGCCGTGTTTTGGGTTCGACCGCATTTTGGCAAAACCTCACCGAATTTTTTTTGTCGGATTCGGGTGTGTTTTGGATTCGGGTGTTTTTTTCAAAAAACCCTAAAAAACAGCTTAAATCATAGAATTTGGGGGTAATTTTGATCCCAAAGTATTATTAACCTCAAAAAACATAATTTACACTCATTTTCAGCCTATTCTGAACACATCACACCTCACAATATTATTTTTAGTCCTAAAATTTGCACCGAGGTCGCTGTGTGAGTAAGATAAGCGACCCTAGTGGCCGACACAAACACCGGGCCCATCTAGGAGTGGCACTGCAGTGTCACGCAGGATGGCCCTTCCAAAAAACCCTCCCCAAACAGCACATGACGCAAAGAAAAAAAGAGGCGCAATGAGGTAGCTGACTGTGTGAGTAAGATTAGCGACCCTAGTGGCCGACACAAACACCGGGCCCATCTAGGAGTGGCACTGCAGTGGCACGCAGGATGTCCCTTCCAAAAAACCCTCCCCAAACAGCACATGACGCAAAGAAAAAAAGAGGCTTTTTACTGATATTTGGTGTTTTGGATTTGACATGCTCTGTACTATGACATTGGGCATCGGCCTTGGCAGACGACGTTGCTGGCATTTCATCGTCTCGGCCATGACTAGTGGCAGCAGCTTCAGCACGAGGTGGAAGTGGATCTTGATCTTTCCCTAATTTTGGAACCTCAACTTTTTTGTTCTCCATATTTTATAGGCAGAACTAAAAGGCACCTCAGGTAAACAATGGAGATGGATGGATTGGATACTAGTATACAATTATGGACGGACTGCCACGGTTAGGTGGTATAAAAAAACCACGGTTAGGTGGTATATATTATAATAATAATACAATTATGGATGGACGGACTGCCTGCCGACTGCCGACACAGAGGTAGCCACAGCCGTGAACTACCGCACTGTACACTGGTTGATAAAGAGATAGTAGTATACTCGTAACAACTAGTATGACACTATGACGACGGTATAAAGAATGAAAAAAAAACCACGGTTAGGTGGTATATATTATAATAATAATACAATTATGGATGGACGGACTGCCTGCCGACTGCCGACACAGAGGTAGCCACAGCCGTGAACTACCGCACTGTACACTGGTTGATAAAGAGATAGTAGTATACTCGTAACAACTAGTATGACACTATGACGACGGTATAAAGAATGAAAAAAAAACCACGGTTAGGTGGTATATATTATAATAATAATACAATTATGGATGGACGGACTGCCTGCCGACTGCCGACACAGAGGTAGCCACAGCCGTGAACTACCGCACTGTACACTGGTTGATAAAGAGATAGTAGTATACTCGTAACAACTAGTATGACACTATGACGACGGTATAAAGAATGCAAAAAAAACCACAGTTAGGTGGTATATATTATAATAATAATACAATTATGGATGGACGGACTGCCTGCCGACTGCCGACACAGAGGTAGCCACAGCCGTGAACTACCGCACTGTACACTGGTTGATAAAGAGATAGTAGTATACTCGTAACAACTAGTATGACACTATGACGACGGTATAAAGAATGAAAAAAAAACCACGGTTAGGTGGTATATATTATAATAATAATACAATTATGGATGGACGGACTGCCTGCCGACTGCCGACACAGAGGTAGCCACAGCCGTGAACTACCGCACTGTACACTGGTTGATAAAGAGATAGTAGTATACTCGTAACAACTAGTATGACACTATGACGACGGTATAAAGAATGAAAAAAAAACCACGGTTAGGTGGTATATATTATAATAATAATACAATTATGGATGGACGGACTGCCTGCCGACTGCCGACACAGAGGTAGCCACAGCCGTGAACTACCGCACTGTACACTGGTTGATAAAGAGATAGTAGTATACTCGTAACAACTAGTATGACACTATGACGACGGTATAAAGAATGCAAAAAAAACCACAGTTAGGTGGTATATATTATAATAATAATACAATTATGGATGGACGGACTGCCTGCCGACTGCCGACACAGAGGTAGCCACAGCCGTGAACTACCGCACTGTACACTGGTTGATAAAGAGATAGTAGTATACTCGTAACAACTAGTATGACACTATGACGGTATAAAGAATGAAAAAAAAACCACGGTTAGGTGGTATATATTATAATAATAATACAATTATGGATGGACGGACTGCCTGCCGACTGCCGACACAGAGGTAGCCACAGCCGTGAACTACCGCACTGTACACTGGTTGATAAAGAGATAGTAGTATACTCGTAACAATTAGGATGACACTATGATGGTATAAAGAATGAAAAAAAAACCACGGTTAGGTGGTAGGTATATAATAATAAATAATACAATTCTGGTCGGACGGACTGCCTGCCGTGTGCCGACACAGAGGTAGCCACAGCCGTGAACTACCGCACTGTACACTGGTTGATAAAGAGATAGTAGTATACTCGTAACAATTAGGATGACACTATGACGGTATAAAGAATGAAAAAAAAACCACGGTTAGGTGGTAGGTATATAATAATAAATAATACAATTCTGGTCGGACGGACTGCCTGCCGTGTGCCGACACAGAGGTAGCCACAGCCGTGAACTACCGCACTGTACACTGGTTGATAAAGAGATAGTAGTATACTCGTAACAATTAGGATGACACTATGACGGTATAAAGAATGAAAAAAAAACCACGGTTAGGTGGTAGGTATATAATAATAAATAATACAATTCTGGTCGGACGGACTGCCTGCCGTGTGCCGACACAGAGGTAGCCACAGCCGTGAACTACCGCACTGTACACTGGTTGATAAAGAGATAGTAGTATACTCGTAACAATTAGGATGACACTATGACGGTATAAAGAATGAAAAAAAAACCACGGTTAGGTGGTAGGTATATAATAATAAATAATACAATTCTGGTCGGACGGACTGCCTGCCGTGTGCCGACACAGAGGTAGCCACAGCCGTGAACTACCGCACTGTACTGTGTCTGCTGCTAATATAGACTGGTTGATATTTAAAGAGATATTAGTAGTATACAACAATACTATACTGGTGGTCAGGCACTGGTCACCACTCCTGCAGCAAAAGTGTGCACTGTTAATTAATATAATTGTACTCCTGGCTCCTGCTAACAACCTGCAGTGCTCCCCAGTCTCCCCCACAATTAATTATAAGCTTTTAATTTATACATTGATGACTGTGCAGCACACTGGGCTGAGCTGAGTGCACACAGACTGAGTCACACTGTGTGACTGACTGTGCTGTGTATCGTCTTTTTTTTCAGGCAGAGAACGGATATAGCAGAGAGAAGTGAACGGATATATTATATTAAATAAAAGTTAACTAGCAACTGCACTGGTCACTGACTGTGGTAAACTAACTCTGTCTGCGACTCTGCACAATCTCTCTCTATCTAATCTATCTATCTCTATTCTAATGGAGAGGACGCCAGACACGTCCTCTCCCTATCAATCTCAATGCACGAGTGAAAATGGCGGCGACGCGCGGCTCCTTATATAGAATCCGAGTCTCGCGATAGAATCCGAGCCTCGCGAGAATCCGACAGCGTCATGATGACGTTCGGGCGCGCTCGGGTTAACCGAGCAAGGCGGGAAGATCCGAGTCGCTCGGACCCGTGGAAAAAAAAGTGAAGTTCGTGCGGGTTCGGATTCAAAGAAACCGAACCCGCTCATCTCTAGTGTATATGGCACCATACTGGAGGCATTATGTGTATCTGGCCCTATACTGGAATGTTATGTGTAGCTGACACTATACTGGGGACATTATGTGTACTACTATATGCGTTATGTGTAAGGCTGCTTATTGTGTCTGTAGGGGTGTGTGTGAGAATATATATATTTATAGTTTGATATCATAATATAAAGTTGCGAGACCATGCCCACTTTCAAAGGAGCACGCGCGGCTTTGCTTCAAAATTTCTCGCTCAGGGTGTTAGTAGGCCTGGAGCCTGCCCTGGTGTTGGTAGTAGTAAATGCTAAAGTAACACACAATATAATACTTTAATGAAGTGAACATCGACATATAGAAATTAGATTTATTATTATTGTAGTTGTTATTATTATTATTATTATTATTATTATTATTATTATTTTATAGCGCCATCATATTTCATTACTTTTTACAATTCGGAACAAAACAGTAATCAAACAAGACTGGTTGATAACATACAGACAAAGATTCTCACCGCCCTAACTATGTGGAGTTTGTATATTCTCCCCGTGCTTGCATGGGTTTCTTCCAGGTACTCCAGTTCCCTTCCTCACTCCAAAAATATATTGTTTAGATTAATTTGCTCCCAACAAAATTCAACCTTAGTGTGTATGTATATGGGCAGACTAAATAGGCCAAGTGATTCTTATCTGCCATCAGATTCTATGTTTGTAAGAGGTAAGAGGGTCCTGCTCGCAAGTATTTTTTCAATATAAACCAAATTTTCAATGTAAAAATCTCAAATATCCAAGCAGTAGATAAACAGTAGTCCCAATTGTGACAACTTCTACTGTGAAATGCATAACAGAGCTAGGAGTAAGTCGGGACTAGCCGCTACTAACCAGTCAATGGAGCTTTCTCATGCTAATGAGAGCCAAGATACTTTATATTGGTCAGTTCTGGTCAGCATCACAACCAGCAATTTAGTGTCATCAATTATTTTTTTTCCCTTCATATTAAAATGCCTGAATAAATAAGAGGATCACTTTGGAATTATGTGAATAATAAAGCCAGCATACCCAAGCGGATGATGGCTATCAGTGATGTTAGGAATAGTAGTGGCACATAGAGAAAATGCTTTTAAAAGTTATAATCATTGCAAATATTACATCAAAGCTGGCATTTTAGAGATGAAACTTTAGGGAATTCAACAAATACCAAAATTAAAGGAGGGAGGGTGTGTCAAGTTAGTTAAATATATTGCATTGTTCTTGTGACTGGTAATTGTTAGTGCTTTAAATAAATAGCTGATATACTGAAATTAATTGCAATATTCAATTAACATATGGGTAAAGTAAGGGCAAATTTCTGTAATGCAATTAAATGTTGTCCTTTCTCTTGCTGCGTATGTTTTGCACACAAATAGGGTATGTGATTATAAGAAACTGCAATATTATTCAGTCTGAGTATGCTAAAAATGTGCAATTAAAATAGCAAGTGATAAATTAGTCTTGATTACAATATATATATACATCCAATAAAAACGGCACTCAGAGATAATATAATGAAAAGCTGGATGTATTAACGTTTCGGAGCAGCAAGCCCCGTCCTCAGAATAACCACAGAAACATGATTATTCTGAGGACGGGGCTTGCTGCTCCGAAACGTTAATACATCCAGCTTTTCATTATATTATCTCTGAGTGCCGTTTTTATTGGATGCATATCTTTTCACCTATTCTGGCACCGGAGGAAGCTGCTTTGATTGAGAGTGCCGGCGGACTTTGGACATGTATATATATATATATATTTATTTGTAGCACAAACCAGCGCTCACTCCTTAGATTAGTACATGCCCAGGTGCCATCCAATGGTTGACAAAACCCCAAATATATAGCAGCAGTAGTGGCACTCATGGGACTGAGTGAAATGATTAATGAACAGGCCTCTGTGTCCATTCATTAAACGTTTCACTCAGTCCCGTGAGTGCCGCCACTGCTGACAGAATTTGGTGGAAAAAACAGGAAATCACATTGTATGATTTTTAAACAATTTACTTGTATATTCTTGTGGAAAATAAATAGTTGGACACCTACCAAGCAGCAAAATTTCTGGCTCTCACAGACCTGTTACTTCTTCTTTAAGAAGCTCTTCTATCCTCCTCTAGTTACCTGTATTAATGGCACCTGTTTGAACTGGTTATCTGTATAAAAGACACCTGTCCACACCCTCAAACAGTCTAAGGACACCAGGGACACAATTGTAGAGCTGCACAAGGCTGGGATGAGCTACTCGGCAATAGGCAAGCAGCTTGGTGAGAAGAGATCAACTGTTGGTGCAGTTATTAAAAAATGGAAGAAATACAAGATCACTGACAATCTCCCTTGACCTGGGGCTCCATGCAAGATCTCACCTTGTAGGGTATCAATGATCTTGAGAACGATGAGGAATTAGCCCAGAACTACACAGGGGGACCTGGTCAATGACCTCAAGAGAGCTGGGACCACAGTCACAAAGGTTACCATTAGTAACACATTATGTCGTCATGGATTCAAATCCAGCAGCGCCCGAATGGTCCCCCTGCTTAAGCCAGCACATGTCCAGCACCATCTAAAGTTTGCCAGTGACCATCTGGATGATCCAGAGGAGGATTGGGAGAAAGTAATGTGGTCAGATGAGAGCAAAATCGAACTTTTTGGTATAAACTCCACTCGCCGTTTTTGGAGGGAGAAGAATGATGAATGGCATCTGAAGAACACCATACCCACTGTGAAGCATGGGGGTGGAAACATCATGCTTTGGGGCTGCTTTTCTGCAAAGGGGACAGGACGAATGATCCGTATTAAGGAGAGAATAAATGGGGTCATGTATTGTGAGATTTTGGGCAAAAACCTCCTTCCCTCAGTAAGAGCATTGAAGATGAAACATGGCTGGGTTTTCCAGCATGACAATGACCCCAAACACACTGCCCGGAAAACTAAGGAGTGGCTCTGTAAGAAGCATTTCAAGGTCCTGGAGTGGCCTAGCCAGTCTCCAGACCTCAACCCAATAGAAAATCTGTGTAGGGAGTTGAAAGACCATGTTGCCAGGCGACAGCCCCAAAACATGACAGATCTAGAGAAGATCTGCATGGAAGAGTGGGCCAAAATACCTGCTACAGTGTGTGCAAACCTGGTCAAGAGCTACAGGAAACGTTTGACCTCTGTAATTGCCAACTGAGGTTATATTACAAAGTATTGAGTTAAACTTTTTGATTGTCCAAATATTTTCCGCAAGAATATACAAATAAATTGTTTAATAATCATACAATGTAATTTTCTAGTTTTTTTTTTCAGATTCTGTCTCTCACAGTTGAAGTGTAACTATGATGGAAATTACAGACCTCTCTCATCTTTTTAAGTGGGTCAGCTTGCACAATCGGCTGTCCAAATACTTTTTTGCCCCACTGTGTGTATATATATATAGAGAGAGAAAGAGAGAGAGAGAGAGAGAGAGAGATAGCAGAAAACATACTGCGGCACTCGAAGATTTAGGTGAATCAAATTATATTTCAAAGTAGCAACATGAAAGCTCCAACGTTTCTGGGCACAGCCGCCCATTGACAAATATATTATATATATATAATTTATTTATTTATTTATTTATTAATGGTTTCTTATATAGCGCAGCATATTCCGTTGCGCTTTACAATTAGAACAACAGTAATAGAATAAAACTGGGCAAAAACAAACAGACAGACAGACATAGTGGTAGGAAGGCCCTGCTAATAAGCTTATAATCTATAGGGAAATAGGCATTGATACACAAGGATATATGCTACCTATTGCATAATGATCCACCAGATTGCTAGGTTCTTAATGGGTTGTATGATATGATCACCCAGCAATGTTGGAAGACAATGTGAGGTTATGTGTACTGTACAGAGAGGATGTGATTAGAAAAAGAAGCATTGAAGGTTATGTGGGTGGGTCTGGAATTTGATAGGCTTGTCTGAACAGGTGAGTTTTCAGGGATCGTTTAAAGGTTTGGAGACTAGAGGTGAGTCTTATTGTACGTGGGAGGGCATTCCATAGAGTGGGTGAAGCACGGATAAAGTCTTGTAATTTTGAGTGGGAACAAGTAATGTATGTGGATGAGAGACGCAGATCTTGTGCAGAGCGGAGAGGTCTGGTAGGGAGATAATTTGAGATGAGTGAAGAGATGTATGTTGGTGCAGTTTGGTTAATAGCCTTGTATGTAAGTAGAAGTATTTTATATTGAATACGGTAGAATACTGGTAGCCAATGGAGGGACTGACAGAGCAGATCTGCAGACAATGAACGTCTAGCGAGGAAGATTAGCTGCATTCAAAATGGACTGTAGTGGTGAGAGCCTATGTTTGGGAAGACCAGTAAGGAGACTATTGCAATAATCAATGTGGGAGATGATGAGTGCATGGATTATAGTTTTTGTGGTGTCTTGTATAAGATAAAAATGTATTTTAGATATGTTTTTAAGATGCATGTAACATGATTTGGAGACAGATTGAATGTGTGGAACTAAGGACAGTTCAGAGTCAAGGATGACACCTAGGTAGCGAGCTTGTGGGGTAGGGTGGATAGTTGCATTGTCAACAGTTATGGAGATATAAGGTTAGTAACTACTCTTGGCTGACAGGAAAATAAATTATTCTGTTTTGGAAATATTGAGTTGAGGTGGCGAGATGACATCAAAGATGAAATAGCAGACAGGCATTCAGCGACACGGACCAATACAAATGGTGATAAATCTGGGGAGGATAGGTAGATTTGAGTATCATCAGCGTACAAATGATATTGAAATCCGAAGGAGCTGATTAGTTTACCAAGAGATGAGGTATAGAATGAGAAAAGCAGAGGACCTAAGACTGAACCTTGCGGTATTCCAACTGGTAGAGGTAGAGAAGAGGAGGTAGAATCAGAGAAGTGAACACTGAAAGAGCGATTAGAGAGGTAGGATAACAACCAAGTTAGGGCTGTGTCCTGAAGACCTAGGGATTTTAGTGTTTGTATGAGAAGAGAGTGGTCAACAGTGTCAAAAGCAGCAGAGAGATCTAGAAGAATAAGAAGTGTGTAATGGCCTTTAGATCTAGTAGTGACCAGATCATTTATTACTTGGTCAGTGCCATCTCTGTGGAGTGTTGGGCATGAAAGCCTGACTGAAGTGGGTCTAGTAAGTTGTGGGAGTTAAGAAAGTGTGTAAGGCGAGTGTAGGCAAGTCTCTCAAGTAGCTTGGAGAGACATGGGAGCTGAGAGATGGGACAGTAGTTAGAGAGAGTGTTTGGGCCAGAATTGTGTTTTTTCAGAATGGGAGTAATCATTGCATGCTTAAACAGAGAAGGAAAGATACCAGTAGAGAGAGAGAGATTACAGATTTTAGTTAAGGTTGAGATAAGGACAGAAGCCAAAGTTTTACTGACTTGTGAGGTTATAGGATTAAGAGGAGAGGTAGTGGAGTAGGAGGATGAAAAGAGTGTTGATACTTCATCTTCACTTGTGGGATCAAATGAAGAGAAAGTGTCAGAGGGTTCAGGTAGGGAATTGAGCAGGTCACTGGCTGAGTTAGAGCATACCATTTCATCTTGGATTTTATTAATCTTATCCTTGAAGTAGGAAGCAAGTTCTTTTGCATGGATAGTAGCTAGTAGGGAGGTGAGGGAGGGTAAGAAGTGATTTAAATGTATTAAAAAGTCGCTTGGGGTTGGTGGCATGAGTAGAGATGAGAGATTGGAAATATGTTTGTTTGGCTGTGTCCAGGGCCTGACGATAGGAGTGGTAGGGGGTTTATATGTGAGAAAGTCACTTGGATTCTGAGATTTACGCCACTGACATTCTACTTTACGTGACAGTTTTTGTAGGTGTCTTGTTGATTTAGAGTGCCACGGTTGGCATCTAAGCCTACGTGGAGTATAATGGGTAGCTGGACCCACTTCCTCAAGGGCACTCTCTAGGGTCTGGTGCTGGTGGGATACAGCAGTGTCAGGTGAGGTAAATGTAGAAATTGGTTATAGCAGTTGTTGCAGAGAGGTGGAAAGTTGAAAATTTATATTGTTAGTATTTCTGTGGGTTAGAGGAGGCTTGCTAGGTTTTAGTGTCATAGAGTTTAGAGTAATAGTAGAGATTGAGAAGGTGTTTAGGTTGTGATCAGAGAGAGGGAAAGGAGTGTTAATGAATTCAGAGACTGAGCAGAGCCTGGTGAATACACGATCAAGGCAGTGGCCCTCCTGGTGAGTAAAGGAGTCGGACCATTGGGTGAGGCCAAGATAGGATAGAGAGAGGAGTTTGGAGGCATAAACAGATTATGGACTGTCAAGAGCAATATTGAAATCATCCATAATGATGGTGGAGATGTCAGAGGATAAGAAGTGTGTGAGCTAGGCAGAAAAATCTTCTAGAAATTGATGTTTGGGTTTCCCAGGAGGGCGATAGATAGCTGCAACACGCAGAGAGAAGGCGGTGAAAATTCTGAGAGAGTGAACTTCAAACAATGTGAATGTGAGTGATGGAACCTGAGGTAGAACTGTGTATGTGAAAACTTGGGACAGTAATATTCCAACCCCACCACCTTTAATATTACCAGGCCTGGATGTGTGTGTGAAGTGGAAACCACCATGTGACAGTGCTGCAGGGGAGGCCGTGTCTGATTGCGTGAGTTATGTTTCTGTTATAGCCAGCAGATTAGAGTTGTGAGAAATAAAGTGGTCATGCATGGATGTTAGTTTGTTACAAACTAATATATATATATATATATATATATATATATATATACTGAAAGAACGAGGTGCCACAAATATTTTATATTTATATATATATATATATATATATAGAGAGAGAGAGAGAGAGAGAGAGAGAGAGAGAGATTGAGACCACACTCACAGCTTCAATATCCCATCGGGCGGTGCTCCATAATGGCCAATAGACCAAACAATAGAATTCACAAGGTATAGGCACTCACCAATTTCTTCAACATAAAGTGCTTTAATCAGTCATAGCAGTATCAAACAAGCCAACAGGCTGGTACATAGTCAACGTTTCGGTCCCTTACTGGGCCTTTGTCAAGAAATACAGCAATAGAACAAGATCATCCTGGAACTCATATCATTGGTCACAACCATCTGTCCCTTATATAGCACTACCCCCTGAGCCAACTACTCCTCCCATTGACAACCTGGGAGCACACAATTAGTGTCACAAACACAGCCAAGACAAAGCCTCAATGGACTACATCACCCCTTGGAATTGCATATACCCAGACTCACTATTGGGACAAAAAAACGCCGCTGTAAAGCGCTGCACATAAGTAAAAATCTTAAACAATGGGTAATTACCGGAAGTGTCGTGCGTTCCAACTAACGTGGAACGCACGCTGGCCTCACTTACCCGGAAGTAACCTCGAGACCCGGAAACCATGGACGCGCCATATTGCGCGTTACCGTGGTGACCGCTGTGTACAGCGGCAGCGGCTTGCTAGACAGAAAGTAGCCTCACACCAGGAATACTTGGAAGTGCCGTAATGCGCGTAACCATGACAACCGCTGCACACATCGGCAACCATACCGCTTCCAGTAGGGTTTATCAAGCCCTGTAGCCCAATATCAAGGAGTGACTAATCGCTCACAATAAAATGTAAACACATGTGTTGTAATCACCAACACACGCTGCAATGCAGTATGGCTCAAGGGGTATCCACACAAGGGACAGCAGGAAAAAAACACATAAGAAAAAAACAGTGAAACAAAATCCACATAATAAACACATTATTAAAGAAGTCCAAGTAATTGGACCATCAAAATATAACAAATACCAATAGCCCAAACCAACAAAGATATATATCAAAAGAACTTTAAAAAAAAAAAATTGATAAAGGTTTTTAAAAAAAAAACCTTATTATTAATATAAGAAAACTAATAAAGTGCCAAGCTCTGTCAAACTACCTATCATCTTAGCGTTGAAAGATGTTAAATGAATTATATTCGTTAAGTCCACGTGGCGCTATGGTGTCAACTCGTAGATCCATTTTAGTTCTCTTTGTCGCAGGATTTTTTCTCAGTCACCACCACGTTCCGGCTTGGGTATGTAATCAATAAGCATACATTTAAGGCTTGAAATGGCATGTCCATATTTTGCAAAATGATCAGCCACTGGTTTGTCCGAGGTTTTCGTGGCTAATGCTGCCCGAATGGACGTCCTGTGATTCGCCATTCTATCCCGAAAACAATGCGTCGTCATACCGACGTAATAATAACCACACGGACAAATAATAATATAGATTACATGATCCATTCTGCAATGTAATCTATGATGAATCTTATTTTTTCGTCCACTATGTGGGTGAGAAAAATACTGTCCCACCATCATTGACTTACAAGTGGTGCAATTCGGGCACCTATAACCACCATTTTTTGCTGTTGGTATCCAGGACCCGGTGTGTACAGCTGGTTGTAATGTTGGTCGCATTAATAGTTCGCAGAGATTTCTCCCACGTCTGTACGCACAAAGCGGTGGCTCCTGACCCAGCTCTTTGAACACTGGATCTGTTGTTACAAACTAAAATATATATATATATATATATATACTGAAAGAACGAGGTGCCACAAATATTATATATATATATATATATATATATATAGCAAACAGACTCAGCCGGCACTCCAAAAGTATCAGTCCATTACCTGCTCCGGTGCCCTCCCTCAGTCTGCAAGACTGCAAATAGTCAGGAATCAGTCAGGAATCACGGCGGCACTCAGGAGACTTTTTGCTAGCAGTAGTGTTTTATTGCCAAATGTGGATGCACATTTGGCAATAAAACACTACTGCTAGCAAAAAGTCTCCTGAGGGCCGCTGTGATTCCTGACTATATATATATATATATATATATATATATATCAACACATGTCCATCCAAGACTCTCCAGCCAGGGCGTAGACAGAACCAGCACACTGCTTATTATTCAATTAGCTTTTTACTTCATATTACCGACATGTTATTCAACCAGCTTTTAACTTCATATAGCAGTAAAGCACAAACATCTGGATTCAGCAAATACTCATCGTATGCAAGGCAAGTGCAGACTGGCAAAATCCCAAACAGCCGTTTTCGGTGCTCCTTCCTCAGGGAAAACCAGTTAAGGTGCCATAGTGCCTGTTGCTAAAGTGTCAAAGTGCCTGTTGCTAAAGTGTCAAAGTGCTTTGCACAGCACTTTGACACTTTAGCAACAGGCACTATGGCACCTTAACTGGTTTTCCCCTGAGGAAGGAGCACCGAAAACGGCTGTTTGGGATTTTGCCAGTCTGCACTTGCCTTGCATACGATGAGTATTTGCTGAATCCAGATGTTTGTGCTTTACTGCTATATGAAGTTAAAAGCTGGTTGAATAACATGTCGGTTATATGAAGTAAAAAGCTGATTGAATAATAAGCAGTGTGCTGGTTCTGTCTACGCCCTGGCTGGAGAGTCTTGGATGGACATGTGTTGATATAACATTCATTTTGACCGGTCACCTGCATCATTACATTTGAGAGTGTCAGTGCGGCTTCCCGGGACTTTGTTCTGTGATTTGTCTATATATATATATATATATATATATATATATATATATATATATATATACATACAAATCCACAATGACCGGCACTCCATGTAGATTTACTTTAAATACCTGGGTGCCTTCCCGCGATCCGGAAGGAACATGCAGAGAAAGAGCGAGACGGGCGGCACTCCACGGATTCAAAAAATGCAGCAGCTACACAAGCTTAGTTTCAACGTTTCAGGTGCTACTTTATTGACACCTTTCATCTCTCTCTCTCTATATATATATATATACACACAGTATATATTTATGTATGTGTGTATATATATATATATATATATACACTGCAGAAAAGATGAGGTGGCACTCGGAGTCTTGAACCAAAAAGGAATTGTATTAGCACAAAGTTGACGTTTCGGGGACGTGCTCCCCTTCCTTGTTCTGAGGAAGGGGAGCACGTCTGCAAGACGTCAACTTTGTGCTAATACCCTTTTTTTTTTGTTACAAGACTCCGAGTGCTGCCTCATCTTTTCTACAGTGTCTATCAGGGGAAGGGCACAGGAGCAAGCAAGTTGTATACAGGCTACAGGAGTGCCGGAGTTTCTGTTGTTTATATATATATATATATATATATATATATATATATACTCTCGGTTGTGGCGGCACTCGGATATGAAAGTAGTCGATGCAGAGTATACTCTGCATCCACTGCTTTCATACCCAAGTGCCGCTGCAACCGAGAGTATGATGTGGGCCTGCTTGAGCACCTAGGAGGGCACCGGAGCTATTGAGTTAAGTATTGGGAGTTCAGCACTAATTGCAGATATATATATATATATATATATATTAGTGATGAGCGGGTTCGGTTTCTCGGAAACCGAACCCCCCCGAACTTCACCCTTTTTACACGGGTCCGAGGCATACTCGGATTCTCCCGTATGGCTCGGTTAACCCGAGCGCGCCCAAACGTCATCATCCTGCTATCGGATTCTCGCGAGATTCGGATTCTATATAAGCAGCCGCGCGTCGCCGCCATTTTCACTCATGCATTGGAAATGTTAGGGAGAGGACGTGGCTGGCGTCCTCTCCGTGTATTGTTGATGCAAATATTTGTGCTTGCTTTACTTATTGCTTAATTGTGGGGACTGGGGAGCAGCTGTATATTAATATAGAAGGAGTACAGTGCAGAGTTTTGCTGATCAGTGACCACCAGTTTTATCCGTTCTCTGCATGAAAAAAACGCTCCTTATCTGTGCTCAGTGTGCTGCATATATCTGTGCTCACACTGCTTAATTGTGGGGACTGGGGAGCAGCTGTATTATATAGCAGGAGTACAGTGCAGAGTTTTGATGACAGTGACCACCAGTATACGATGTCTGCCTGAAAAACACTCCATATCTGTGCTCAGTGTGCTGCATATATCTGTGCTCACACTGCTTAATTGTGGGGACTGGGGAGCAGCTGAATTATATAGGAGGAGTACAGTGCAGAGTTTTGCTGACCAGTGACCACCAGTATACGTTGTCTGCCTGAAAAACACTCCATATCTGTGCTGCATTGTAGACAGTATATAGTAGGAGTACAGTGCATAATTTTGCTGACCACCAGTATATAATATATAGGAGTACGGTACAGAAGGCCACTGCTGTACCTACCTCTGTGTTGTCAAGTATACTATCCATCCAGATTCTATACCTGTGGTGCAATTTAGTTTTGCAGTTTGCTGACAGTGACCACCAGTATATATAGCAGTACGGTATGGAAGGCCACTGCTGTACCTACCTCTGTGTCGTCAAGTATACTATCCATCTAGATTCTATACCTGTGGTGCATTTTAGTTTTGCAGTTTGCTGACAGTGACCACCAGTATATATAGCAGTACGGTACGGTAGGCCACTGCTGTACCTACCTCTGTGTCATCAAGTATACTATCCATCTACATTCTATACCTGTGGTGCATTTCAGTTGTGCAGTTTGCTGACACAGTGACCACCAGTATATATAGCAGTACGGTACGGAAGGCCACTGCTGTACCTACCTCTGTGTCTTCAAGTATACTATCCATCTACATTCTATACCTGTGGTGCATTTTAGTTTTGCAGTTTGCTGACACAGTGACCACCAGTATATATAGCAGTATGGTACGGTAGGCCACTGCTGTACCTACCTCTGTGTCGTCAAGTATACTATCCATCTAGATTCTATACCTGTGGTGCATTTCAGTTGTGCAGTTTGTTGACACAGTGACCACCAGTATATATAGCAGTATGGTACGGAAGGCCACTGCTGTACCTACCTCTGTGTCGTCAAGTATACTATCCATCTAGATTCTATACCTGTGGTGCATTTTAGTTTTGCAGTTTGCTGACAGTGACCACCAGTATATATATATAGCAGTACGGTATGGTAGGCCACTGCTCTACCTACCTCTGTGTCGTCAAGTATACTATCCATCTAGATTCCATACCTGTGGTGCATTTTAGTTGTGCAGTTTGCTGACACAGTGACCACCAGTATATATAGCAGTACGGTACGGAAGGCCACTGCTGTACCTACCTCTGTGTCATCAAGTATACTATCCATCTAGAGTCTATACCTGTGGTGCATTTCAGTTGTGCGCAGTATATATAGTAGTAGGCCATTGCATTGATACTGGCATATCATTCCACACATTAAAAAATGGAGAACAAAAATGTGGAGGCTAAAATAGGAAAAGATCAAGATCCACTTCCACCTCGTGCTGAAGCTGCTGCCACTAGTCATGACCGAGACGATGAAATGCCATCAACGTCGTCTGCCAAGGCCGATGCCCAATGTCATAGTAGTCATGTAAAATCCAAAAAACAAAAGTTCAGTAAAATGACCCAAAAATCAAAATTGATAGCGTCTGATGAGAAGCGTAAACTTGCCAATATGCCATTTATGACACGGAGTGGCAAGGAACGGCTGAGGCCCTGGCCTATGTTCATGGCTAGTGGTTCAGATTCACATGAGGATGGAAGCACTCATCCTCTCGCTAGAAAAATGAAAAGACTTAAGCTGGCAAAAGCACAGCAAAGAACCGTGCGTTCTTCTAAATCACAAATCCCCAAGGAGAGTCCAATTGTGTCGGTTGCATGCCTGACTTTCCCAACACTGGACAGGAAGAGCTTGCGCCTTCCACCATTTGCACGCCCCCTGCAAGTGCTGGAAGGAGCACCCGCAGTCCAGTTCCTGATAGTCAAATTGAAGATGTCACTGTTGAAGTACACCAGGATCAGGATATGGGTGTTGCTGGCGCTGGGGAGGAAATTGACAAGGAGGATTCTGATGGTGAGGTGGTTTGTTTAAGTCAGGCACCCGGGGAGACACCTGTTGTCCGTGGGACGAATATGGGCATTGACATGCCTGGTCAAAATACAAAAAAAAATCAGCTCTTCGGTGTGGAATTATTTCAACACAAATGCGGACAACAGGTGTCAAGCCGTGTGTTGCCTTTGTCAAGCTGTAATAAGTAGGGGTAAGGACGTTAACCACCTCGGAACATCCTCCCTTATACGTCACCTGCAGCGCATTCATCATAAGTCAGTGACAAGTTCAAAAACTTTGGATGACAGCGGAAGCAGTCCACTGACCACTAAATCCCTTCCTCTTGTAACCAAGCTCCTGCAAACCACATCACCAACTCCCTCAGTGTCAATTTCCTCCTTACCCAGGAAAGCCAATAGTCCTGCAGGCCATGTCACTGGCAAGTCTGACGAGTCCTCTCCTGCCTGGGATTCCTCCGATGCATCCTTGAGTGTAACACCTACTGCTGCTGGCGCTGCTGTTGTTGCTGCTGGGAGTTGATCGTCATCCCAGAGGGGAAGTCGGAAGACCACTTGTACTACTTCCAGTAAGCAATTGACTGTCCAACAGTCCTTTGCGAGGAAGATGAAATATCACAGCAGTCATCCTGCTGCAAAGCAGATAACTCAGGCCTTGGCAGCCTGGGTGGTGAGAAACGTGGTTCCGGTATCCACCGTTAATTCAGAGGCAACTAGAGACTTGATTGAGGTACTGTGTCCCCGGTACTAAATACCATCTAGGTTCCTAGGCAGGCGATACCGAAAATGTACACAGACCTCAGAAAAAGAGTCACCAGTGTCCTAAAAAATGCAGTTGTATCCAATGTCCACTTAACCACGGACATGTGGACAAGTGGAGCAGGGCAGACTCAGGACTATATGACTGTGACAGCCCACTGGGTAGATGTATTGCCTCCCACAGCAAGAACAGCAGCGGCGGCACCAGTAGCAGCATCTCGCAAACGCCAACTCGTTCCTAGGCAGGCTACGCTTTGTATCACCGCTTTCCAGAAGAGGCACACAGCTGAAAACCTCCTATGGAAACTGAGGAAGATCAACGCAGAATGGCTTACCCCAATTGGACTCTCCTGGGGATTTGTGACATCGGACAACGCCAGCAATATTGTGCGTGCATTACATCTGGGCAAATTCCAGCACGTCCCATGTTTTGCACATACATTGAATTTGGTGGTGCAGAATTATTTAAAAAACGACAGGGGCGTGCAAGAGATGCTGTCGGTGGCCCAAAGAATTGCGGGCCACTTTCGGCATTCAGCCACCGCGTGCCGAAGACTGGAGCACCACCAAACATTCCTGAACCTGCCCTGCGATCATCTGAAGTAAGAGGTGGTAACGAGGTGGAATTCAACCCTCTATATGCTTCAGAGGATGGAGGAGCAGCAAAAGGCCAGTCAAGCCTATACATCTGCCCACGATATAGGCAATGGAGGGGGAATGCACCTGACTCAAGCGCAGTGGAGAATGATTTCAACGTTGTGCAAGGTTCTGCAACCCTTTGAACTTGCCACACGTGAAGTCAGTTCAGACACTGCCAGCCTGAGTCAGGTCATTCCGCTCATCAGGCTTTTGCAGAAGAAGCTGGAGACATTGAAGGAGGAGCTAAAATAGAGCGATTCCGCTAGGTATGTGGGACTTGTGGATGGAGCCCTTAATTCGCTTCACCAGGATTCACGGGTGGTCAATCTGTTGAAATCAGAGCACTACATTTTTGGCCACCGTGCTCGATCCTAGATTTAAAACCTACGTTGTATCTCTCTTTCCGGCAGACACAAGTCTGTAAAGGTTCAAAGACCTGCTGGTGAGAAAATTGTCAAGTCAAGCGGAACGTGACCCGTCAACATCTCCTCCTTCACATTCTCCCGCAACTGGGGGTGCAAGGAAAAGGCTAAGAATTCCCACCCGCTGGCGGTGATGCAGGGCAGTCTGGAGCGAGTGCTGACATCTGGTCCGGACTGAAGGACCTGCCAACGATTACTGACATGTCGTCTACTGTCACTGCATATGATTCTCTCACCATTGAAAGAATGGTGGAGGATTATATGAGTGACCGCATCCAAGTAGGCACGTCAGACAGTCCGTACGTATACTGGCAGGAAAAAGAGGCAATTTGGAGGCCCTTGCACAAACTGGCTTTATTCTACCTAAGTTGCCCTCCCTCCAGTGTGTACTCCGAAAGAGTGTTTAGTGCAGCCGCTCACCTTGTCAGCAATCGGCGTACGAGGTTACTTCCAGAAAATGTGGAGAAGATGATTTTCATCAAAATGAATTATAATCAATTCCTCCGTGGAGACATTCACCAGCAGCAATTGCCTCCAGAAAGTACACAGGGACCTGAGATGGTGGATTCCAGTGGGGACGAATTAATAATCTGTGAGGAGGGGGATGTACACAGTGAAAGGGGTGAGGAATCGGAGGATGATGATGAGGTGGACATCTTGCCTCTGTAGAGCCAGTTTGTGCAAGGAGATATTAATTGCTTCTTTTTTTGTGGGGGCCCAAACCAACCAGTCATTTCAGTCACAGTCGTGTGGCAGACCCTTCCGCTGAAATGATGGGTTCGTTAAAGTGTGCATGTCCTGTTTATACAACATAAGGGTGGGTGGGAGGGCCCAAGGACAATTCCATCTTGCACCTCTTTTTTCTTTCATTTTTCTTTACATCATGTGCTGTGTGTGGACAATTTTTTTGAAGTGCCATCCTGCCTGACACTGCAGTGCCACTCCTAGATGGGCCAGGTGTTTGTGTCGGCCACTTGTGTCGCTTAGCTTAGTCACACAGCGACCTTGGTGCGCCTCTTTTTTTCTTTGCATCATGTGCTGTTTGGGGACAATTTTTTTGAAGTGCCATCCTGCCTGACACTGCAGTGCCACTCCTAGATGGGCCAGGTGTTTGTGTCGGCCATTTGTGTCGCTTAGCTTAGTCAAGTAGAATATAAATTTAACAAGTGGGCGCAAAGGACCTACATGAATCAAATCCTCAAGATAAGGGATAATTCCAAGGATGTCAGGCACAGTTCATAAATTTCCAGAGCCACCCAATGATCAGTTGGATGGTATTTCTGAAGTGTCGCAGTCAGTGTTCTCAAATTCCTTAGCTTAGTCACACAGCGACCTTGGTGCGCCTCTTTTTTTCTTTGCATCATGTGCTGTTTGGGGACTATTTTTTTGAAGTGCCATCCTGTCTGACACTGCAATGCCACTCCTAGATGGGCCAGGTGTTTGTGTCGGCCACTTGGGTCGCTTAGCTTAGTCACACAGCTACCTCATTGCGCCTCTTTTTTTCTTTGCATCATGTGCTGTTTGGGGACAATTTTTTTAATCTGCCATCCTGTCTGACACTGCAGTGCCACTCCTAGATGGGCCAGGTGTTTGTGTCGGCCACTTGTGTTGCTTAGCTTAGTCACACAGCGACCTTGGTGCGCCTCTTTTTTTCTTTGCATCATGTGCTATTTGGGGACAATTTTTTTGAAGTGCCATCCTGCCTGACACTGCAGTGCCACTCCTAGATGGGCCAGGTGTTTGTGTCGGCCACTTATGTCGCTTAGCTTAGCCATCCAGCGACCTCGGTGCAAATTTTAGGACTAAAAATAATATTGTGAGGTGTGAGGTGTTCAGAATAGACTGAAAATTATTGTAAATTATGGTTATTGAGGTTAATAATACTATGGGATCAAAATTACCCCCAAATTCTATGATTTAAGCTGTTTTTTAGGTTTTTTTGTAAAAAAAAACCGAATCCAAAACACACCCGAATCCGACAAAAAATTTTCAGGGAGGTTTTGCCAAAACGCGTCCGAATCCAAAACACGGCCGCGGAACCGAATCCAAAACCAAAGCACAAAACCCGAAAAATGTCCGGTGCACATCACTAATATATATATATATATATATATATATACATACATATACACACACAGAAAGAACAAGGCGACACTTGGAGAATTGAAATCACAGCAGATCTTGTATTAGTACAGTCAACGTTTTGGGGACCACCTCCCCATCTTCAGGACAAAGTGCAAGTGTAACAAAGTGCAAATATATAAGTTACTTACCGTCCATTGATTCCCCCCACTGGCATTCACAGCGGCCATGCTGTCCATCTCTCTGTCCAGGCACTCCCGTCTACACCACATGATATGAAAGTGACATCGCGGGACCCAGCCGCATGACCATGGCAACGCTGAAAACAATAACATATAGCGTGACAGTTGTGGCATATACAGTAACAAGATGACAGTGTGTTATAACATAAGATCAAACAAATTTCAATGAGTGAATCATGAATAAATGACACGCTCTCCATGTTGAACAGAGTGATTTGACTCTGTGAGCCAATATGCGATTAGTGTGTTACTTAAAAAACCACAGCATACAGGTAATATGCTAATCGCATATTTGCTCACTGAGTCACTCACGGTTCTTCATATTATCAAATAAAGGACTACTGAGATGGTTCATATATATAATTATGACTAGACTATGCTTAAACTGGATCCATATTCAAATTGGTTTGATACAAAGATGGGAAAATAAATAAAACTCTGTGAATGTGTTTGGTGGCAGGGCACCACCGGTGTAGCATGGTGGTAGCCCATAATAAATAGGGTCAATAAACCCGGCTTTTCTCACATGATAAATAGAGCCCTCTGTGTGGTTGAACATAATATAATATACTATTTAGTGTGTACAAACATTTTTGTCTTATAAACAATTTTTCACTTTAATAAATTGCAGTAGACGTAGTTAAACATTTTTTAACATAATAAATATAGTGAAAACAATGCTGGCAAATACACCCTGGGTACTAGTAGGCAGACCTACCGCTATAAGAAAAAACAATAGTGTAGATTCTGGCGCAAAGGTTGTCAGCCCAATCTAAATCCTCAACAAATCCGCCCAAATAACAGATCAACCAATGACATGAAATAAACAATCGGAGGATAGATCAAAGGCGATAACAAGAAAAATAAGGTTATAAGTATACGTCACTTATATGATATGGAGTCCGTCTCAGAATTGCCACTCTTTTGATCGTCTCAAAACATCAAGATATTAAACATGTAAAAAAGAGAAAATACACACACATGGGTGGTATTGCATGGTATAAATGATTAAACAGCCCGTGAATGTCCAGAAAGGAAAAGTCTAAAGTGCCGGACCAAATTTGATAGAAGATGAGGATAGTAGCTTGCCACCACTTCACTATGTTTGTGGGCGTACCGAAACTCACATCAAAATTGGCAGGAACAGGTTTGTAAAGGTATCTTTAGTACTGTGTCCCACGTGATATAGAGCAGAAAAGAAACTGCTACAGATAACGTACCCCACTCACTTGTAAAGGGGGGTTAGTCCCACGTATCAAAGTATCTTTAAACCAGGATCAGAAATGACATCCAAGATAATTCAACAGGTTTATTCATAAAAAAAGTCCACAAAACGGCAATCTGATACTTTTCTATGATACTTCCACTCTCCAGTTTGTACAGTAACATGCAGGTCAGGTATAATAGACAAAAAACTGATGTAATCCGGTTTTACACCAGTACTGTCATGTTGGGTACACTTCTAAAGTGGTATCCCATGAAAAGAACAGAAAGTCAAATAAAATAGTAAAACTCACTGCCTGGTAGCACAAACGGCGTTTCGACCACTTGGGTCTTTTTCAAGGTGTGGATCCAGGCAGTGAGGGCACAGATATTTATACTCCCAATCAGGAAATAGTATTACCCTGAGGCATGATGGGTAAAAATTTACAAAGATCTAACAAATTAGTAACAGAAAACAGTAAAAGCATTCTTGTACCAGTAAAGTCGGGCTTTCATGATGTGTACCAAAATCCTATCTAGACATGAACATTGGTCTTGTAGTTTGCTGGGTGCTAGAAGTCTTAATGACGGATGCCCTGCGTTCCATCATGCGTTCCACCTAACCGGAAGTGGAACGCCGTGCGTTCCACGTTGCGTTCCATTTACTGGAAGTTGGTTTGCGGCACTTACGTATAGCAGTTTTAGATCCCCTAATCCTCCTATAAGTCTTTTTATTAATCAGACTTAAAAATCACCACAGTCTGTTCTTTAATGTTTATACATATGTAAATCACTTTTTGGACTTGATATGTAACATATAGTTTTAAGAAAGCATTGCGTTCCACATACCCGGAAGTGGAGAGTATAGTATTTTATAAAATAATCCACTCTCCCGGAAGTATCCTTCAGTACTTAATTTATATTTTATCAACACCATTATTTTATCAGAAGTGCAAAGGGATAATCAATAATAATAGTACCATCTTACTTTAAAGTTATAATTAGTACAAAAACTCGAATATAATTAGAGAGAATATCTTCATAATATCCAGAATAATAAAAAGAATGCATAATTACATGCACAAAGAACCCAGAAATGACCTTATTTAGATGAACCATTTGAGTTCAAAGTCAGAATTTAGACCCAGGGGAATGAGGGTATTTAATTTGAATATCCAATGCATCTCTGCCTTGGCCAAAATACCTTCTGTATCCCTATCTCTCCAATTAGACCTTACTTGCTGAATTCCCAGAAAGAGAGCTATTTTGGATGTGGAACATTTATGTATCTTTAAAAAATGTTCAGATAATGTGTGTGTTGTCACGCCCTTTTTGATGTTACGTAGGTGCTCTGCTAAACGAGTTTTAAGGGCTCTTCCTGTACGTCCTACATACAATAGACCGCATTCACATGTGATCAGATAAACGACATTAGTTGTATGGCACGTTATGAAATCTCGAATTTCAGAATGGGTGCCATTTACTGTGAATGAGGTAATTTTTGATGTTTCCGATGGTATGGTTCTACAGGGTAAACATGTTCCGCACCTGTGAAAACCTTTCGTACATATGGGATTGAAAGAGTCAAACGGTATAGCACTTCTAACCAGATGATTTTTTAAATTATTACTTTTTCTGTAAATAAACCTTGGTTTCTCTGGGATTATCTCCTTCAAAATCGGATCTCTTAGAAGGAGATGCCAGTGATTTTTGATGATACGTTCTTGTTTCTTATAATCAGCCCCAAAACCTGATATAAAGGCCCATTCAGTATTACTAGTGGATGTTCCCAATTTGTTTCTAGTTTTTTGTAATAATTGTTTGCGTTCTATCTTAGATACTTAATCTTCAGCTTTTTCCACAGTTTCTTTCTTATATCCCTTAGAGATGAATTTTCTTTTCATCATTTCTTTTTGTTCTTCATAGTTTTGATGTTCACTACAGTTTCTTTTAAGCCTTAAAAACTGCCCTTTTGGGATTCCCCTTAGCCAATACGGATGATGTTGGCTTGAAAAGGGAATTAAACTATTGCAATCAGTTGGTTTGGCATAACCTTTAGTATGAATGTTGTTCTCCTTGATATAAATTGTGAGGTCTAAAAAATTAATCTGTTCTTGACTTATGGTGAAGGTGAGTTTAATATTTAACTCATTGGAGTTCAAGTTGGTGCAGAATGTGTCTAGATCTTGACGATCTCCCTTCCATATGAAAATTATATCATCGATATAACGATGCCATGTCACCAAGTCCGCGCCGGCTTGCATGTTGTTCCAAACTGCATCCGCCTCCCACCATGACATGAAGAGGTTTGCATAGCTCGGCGCGAACTTGGTGCCCATGGCTGTACCAACTTTCTGGAGGAAATAATCCCCGTTAAAGAAAAAATAATTATTCTCCAAAATGAATTGGATGCTATCCAAAATGAATTCAATCTTATCTGAAATCATGTCTGATCTCTCTAAATGCCACCTTACAGCCCTCAGACCATCTTGATGGCTGATGATTGTATAGAGTGAGGTAACGTCAGCCATTACCATAAAAGAACCACTTTCCCATCTTATCTCTTCCAACCTCTGGATGGTATCGGTGGTATCTTTTAGGTGGGATTTTCCTTTTATTACAAAAGGTTGAAGATGATAATCAATCATTTCTGACAGGTTGGTGGTCAGACTTCCTGACCCTGAGATTATGGGACGTCCAGGTGGTTTTTCAGGGTCCTTGTGAATTTTCGGAATGGTGTAAATGGTTGGAGTTTTAGGATGTTCAGTATTTAAAAAACCATACTCCTTCTTAGTTAGAATACCTTTCTCAAGATACTTTGTAATAAGTTTAGAATAATTGCTTTTAATCCTGGATGGATCAGATTTAAGCTTTTGATAAGTACCATTGGTATTCAGCTGTGATGTTATTTCCTTAATATAATCTTCCTTATTCTGTATCGTGATCCCCCCACCCTTATCACAGGGTTTGATTATGATATTGGTATCATCTTTCAATGATTTGATGGCCGATCTCTCTTTCCTAGTTATGTTCTGAGAATAACTGTATGTTTTATTCTTAGTAGATTTCATCTTATGTACATCTTCTAGGACCGATTTGGTGAAGTTTTCAACCATACAGCCTCTGACATGAGATGGAAAAAAGGTGGATTTTTTCCTGAAAGGAGTTAATTCTTCTACCACTATGGTACCAGCTGCAACTGTGAGGGGCCCAGCATGTGTGAAGATTATAACATATAACAAGAGGGTGTAATATATGGGTGAATGATGGACACAAATCATTACATTTATCCACACAATGGTCTCATTTGCATAAAAAAATCTGTTTTTCCCATACACTTAAGCATTAATAATAATATTATTAAAAGGCTTATATAACTGAAATTTCACATGACTCCACCCCTCTGTAAAACACTGAAGCCTCTATATTTTTATTGTCCTTAAAAGCACATATATAACTAATTAGCATAATAATGGGCATTTTTGTTGTTGCAATCAATTAAGGGCAAACCCTATAATCCATTCTGGCATCCAAGTGCATCAATTACTTATTAGAAATGTGCGGTTCAGTTCTCCAGAAATCTGAATCCACATAAATTTTGTGGATCTGAACCAAACCAAATCCCAGTCCAGATCTAACGAGGATATCAGATCCGAAAAAAGAGTCCAAGTAAGGATCTTCCAGCAGTACAGAAATCAGATTTTAAACATGAATTTCAAGTTTTGGATTGCAAAAATTACATGATTTTAGCTTTTTTAATTGATTTTTACTAGGTATGTGTGGTTCAGTTTAAAAGGAAACCTAAGCCCCCTGACATCTGGTTCCCTTAAACTCCGAACCTGGGTTCGGTAATTCCCACCAGGAGCCTCCTTCCACCATTTTGCAAATGTGGGGATGAGCAGTACAAGTAAAGATGATGACATAATAGAAATAGAGGATGCTAGTGTGGAAGTGCAACAGGATAAGGGTGATATTTGTGTACTAACTGACGCTAATGAGGGTGATGCTTGTGTAAGTCAGCCACCAGTGGCAGCAGTTCTTGTTTGTGATGAAAAGAAAGCTATTGTCATGCTTGGGCATAAGACTAAAAAAGCCATCTCTTGGGTGTGGAATAATTTTTTCCCAAATCCTGACATTTGTGAAGGCAGCTGTACCATTGTGTGACAAAACTTAGTAACGGTAGGGATGTTTGCCATTTCGGCACCTTCTCCCTGTTATGTCATTTGCAGCGAGTTCATGCAAGTTATTTAACAAAATTATAATAATTAAATAATAGCAAGCAGTCTGTTATGCACACCAGTGCCAGCAGGAATGTACTGGTGTCTGAACGGAGAGGGATGCAAAACAAATGAACTCACAGACAGACTGGGGAATATGACATTACATACATAGAAGGTGATAGGGTAACAAAATAAACACAAAGTGAACAGAGAAGCCCAAAGGCTAAGAAACTGGGTGTCTCCCTAGTATTAGGAATGCTGAGATGGAAAGAAGCGAGATGTTGTGATTTAATACGTAGAGAACCCGAAATGCTGTTGCTAAGGGCAACAGCAAAACCCTAAAGGGTTACCAACGGGTGTGGCAGTAAACTCCTTGGTCAGAGATGGAATAATAGACACAAGGAGAGTCTCCACAATCCTAGTCCTCACTTGCAGTGCACTGGTTCAGCTTACTGCCACTAAACTGACACCTGAACACCTTGCACAGTGAGAAAGGATTTTGGCAGGCAAGTCTGAGAATACAGCCGCAAACTTGCTAGGTTCACAGAGTAGCAAAAGAATCCCAGCAGGTTAAACGACTGACTCCAGTCTTACTGCTAGGTCTGGATTGGCAGAGTGTAATACCAAATCCCAAGGCCTATTTGCAGTAAGCAACAAACAAATACAAAGTTTACACAGTACTAGCTAGCTTTCAGGAACTTACTAACCAACAAAGATTCAGCAGCATCTGCCTAACCTGAGAAGAGGGTTTATATAGCAGGTGCTGTCCACGCCCCACTCAGACCTCACAGACTGTGAGCACAAAAACCAGCACCGGATCCCCTGCCGTGCACAGAGCCTGTAACCACTGCACAGCAAAAGACCCGAACCGGAGTATCAGCAACGCTCAGGTTACTCTGCTAGCACTTGTCTCCCGGTTGCCATGATGACCAGGCAGCACAGAGCAGGAGACCCTAACAGTCCCCCCCCTCTGACGAGGGGTCAAAGAACCCCTACCACCGGGTTTATCGGGGAACTGCGAGAAGAAAGAGCGTAACAGTCTGGGGGCATGAAGATCACAACTGCGCACCCACGACCGCTCCTCCGGGCCATACCCCTTCCAGTGCACCAAAAATGACAGCCGACCCCGAACCATCTTGGAGTCAAGAATCTTTCAACAACAAACTCCCTCTGGCCACGTATCAGAAGAGGGGAAGGTCTTCCACTGGAAGAAGGATTACTAATCGCCCGTTTTAAAAGGGAACAATGAAATGTTTTATTGATACCCAAAGAACGGGGTAGATCTAACTGAAATGCCACCGGATTGATAACCCTAGTGATCTTATAAGGACCGATGAACCGGGGGCCTAACTTATGAGATGGCTGTCTCAACTTCAAATTCTTGGTAGACAACCAGACGAAGTCTCCTAATTTGAAGCTGCAGGGTCTTTTCCGCTTATCAAAAACCCTTTTGGTCACTAATGACACAGACACAAGGGCTTTCTTCACTTTCCTCCAAATACCTCTAAGGACCAAAACCACAGAGGAACCACCAGGCGTGGAGTCCTGGGGGTCAAAAGAATTGGCCTTAGGATGATGCCCATACACACAAAGGAAGGGAGAGATCCCTGTAGCAGAGTGAGCCGTGTTGTTATAGGCAAACTCCGCCATGGCCAGATGAGCAACCCAGTCAGTCTGACACTTGGAGACATAACACCTGAGGAACTGCTCCAAGGACTGGTTCACCCTTTCAGTCTGCCCATTAGACTGCGGATGGTAGCCTGACGACAAGCTGACAGAAATCTGGAGATCGGAACAAAATGCCCTCCAGAATTTGTCCACAAACTGGGATCCGCGGTCAGAGACCACATCAAGTGGCAACCCGTGGAGGCGCACAACATGCAGCATAATTAATTCAGACAGGCGTCTGGCCGATGGCAGCCCAACCAATGGAACGAAGTGCGCCATCTTCGAAAACCTGTCAACGACAACCCAGATGGCTGTCATCCCCGAGGATTTGGGCAAGTCCACCACAAAATCCATTGAAATGTGGGTCCATGGCTTAGATGGAATAGAGAGTGGATGTAATGGGCCAACAGGAACCCCTCTAGGAGTCTTATTTCGGGCACAGATGTCACATGCCCGAACCCACTGATCCACATTCCTAGCTACCGAGGGCCACCACACCGCCCTAGATAGCAACTCCCAAGTTCTGGCAATACCCGGGTGACCTGCCGACTTCTTGGCAAGGAATTCCAGGAACACTCGCTGTCTTAACCTAGGAGGCACAAACAAAAGACCTACCGGAAGGTCTGGAGGAGCCTGCTCCTGTGCTCTAAGGACTAATGACGAGGTCCTGGGTAATGCCCACTTTAATACATGATGGGGACACAATGGGCAATGGCTCCTCGGTGGTCTCCTGGATTGGAGCAAAACTCAGCGAGAGCGCATCAGCCTTGATGTTTTTTGACCCAGGGCAATATGTTATCAAAAAATTAAAGTGAGCGAAAAACAAAGCCCATCATGCCTGCCTGACATTGAGGCGCTTCGCTGACTCTAAATATGCCAAATTCTTATGGTCGGTGAGAATTGAGACCACAAACTTAGCCCCCTCAAGCCAGTCTCTCCACTCCTCGAGTGCATCCTTAATAGCCAACATCAGACACCCCCATCTGAGAGAGCACTGCCCCAATACCCATCTCAGAGGCATCCACCTCCACCACAAAAGGACGCTCTGGATCTGGGTGTCGCAGCACCTTGGCCAAGACAAATGCCCTTTGGAGACGGGCAAAAGCCGCTTTGGCCTCACAAGACCAGTGAGCAACATCCGCCCCTTTCTTAGTGAGTGCCACCAAGGGCGCCACCATAGACGAAAATCCAGCGATAAATCGTCTATAAAAATTTGCAAAGCCCAGAAAACGCTGAAGCGCCTTCAAACTAGTGGGCTGCGCCCAATCCAGGACTGCCTGTACCTTGGAACCCTCCATTTGGAAACCTTCTGGGGAGATAATATATCCTAGAAATGCAATTTGCTGAACTTCAAATTCGCACTTCTTCAGCTTCGCCCCAAGCCGGTGGTCTCTGAGTTTCTGGAGGACTAAGCGTACATGCTTCCGATGTTCCTCCAGGGAATGGGAGAAGATTAGGATGTCATCTAAGTATACAACTAAGAATCTATCCAAATATTCCCTGAGCACATCGTTCATGAAGTCCTGGAAGACTGCCGGGGCATTACAGAGCCCAAAAGGCATCACCAAATATTCATAATGCCCTGAGTGGGTATTAAAGGCACTCTTCCATTCATCCCCCTCTCTTATTCGGATTAGATTGTACGCACCGCGTAGGTCAATCTTAGAAAAAATTGTGGCAGTACGAAGCTGGTCAAACAAGACCGAAATGAGAGGCAGTGGGTTTGAGTTTTTAATCGTGATACGGTTCAATTCCCTGAAGTCGATGCAGGGTCGCAACGAACTGTCCTTTTTACCCACGAAGAAGAACCCCGACCCAACTGGAGACTGTGAAGGTCTGATAAATCCCTTAGCCAAGTTCTCCTGAATGTACTCTGCCGTAGCCTGAGTCTCAGGACGTGACAGGGAGTACAACCTGCTCTTGGGAAGCTTAGCATTCGGCAACAAATCAATGGCACAGTCATAGGGGCGATGGGGAGGTAGTACCTCTGCAACTCTTTTGGAGAACACGTCCGCAAAATCTGCATAACATCCTGGCAATCCTGGCAAACTTAGCTGCGAAAGCCTTACTGGAAGGCTCAAGCAACTCCTGAAACAATCAGTACCCCAACTAAGAATCTCCCCAGAGACCCAGTCAAATTGAGGATTGTGGGCCCTTAACCAGGGTAACCCCAACACCAATGGGGCAAAAGTACAGACAGTCACATAAAAGGACAATTTTTCAGAGTGTGTGGCTCCAATAAACAAAGAAATCTGGCTAGTGCAAGAGGTAATTTTACCCTGGGATAATGGTTCCCCGTTTAACCCACAAATCTCAATTTCCGATGCCAAGGGTACTAAGGGAACAGAGTGTTTCAGGGCGAATTGGCGGTCCCTAAAAACCCCGTCGGCCCCACTGTCCACAAAGGCCTCAGTCTTGACAGTTTGACCGAGGATCTTCAAGGTCACCGGAATGATAAAAGTCTTCTTGGGAAATTCTGACTTCTGGCCTGACAGGATATTTCCCATCACCCTCAGGCCCTGAAGTTTTCCGGCTTTTCTGGGCATGATACTACCACATGACCTTTATTCCCACAGTACAAACATAACCCCTGCTGTCTCCGCGTCTTCTCACGCGAGGAGAGGCGGGTAGCCCCAATCTGCATAGGCTCCTCGGAAAATTCCTCAGAGTCTGAGGTTCTCTTGGGAAAGAAGGAAACCTCGGTCTCCCTTTCAAGCCTGCGTTCTCTCAGCCGTCTATCCACCCGAATGGATAACTGCATGAGCTGATCCAAGCTATCAGGCAAGGGATATTGTACCAGTTGGTCTTTTAACTGGTTAGAAAGACCTCTTCAGGACTGGTGTCTCAGGGCTGGGTCATTCCACTGGGTATCATGGGCCAACCTCCGAAACTCCGTACAATAAACCTCAACTGGCCTTCACCCTTGCTTAAGGATCGAAATCTGAGCCTCGGCTGAGGCCGTCTTGTCAGGGTCATCATACAACATTCCCAGTGCCGTAAAAAAAGCATCAACACTTTTAAGCGACGGACAGTCAGGCTGCAACCCATATGCCCAGACCTGTGGGTCTCCTTGTAGCAAGGAAATCACTATGCCCACCCGCTGAATCTCCGACCCAGAAGACTGAGGCCTAAGCTGGAAATATAGCTTGCAGCTCTCCTTGAAACAAAAGAACTGCGAGCGATCTCCAGAAAAACGATCCGGGAGATTTACTTTCGGCTCCTTAACCCCTGAAGGCACTGCTGCTGCGGGAGCTCCGCCAGCGGCCTGCGAGGTGTGCATTTTAATGGACAAATCATTAAATTGTCGAGTCAGGACCTGCACCTGATCGACCACCTGTTGCAAAGTATTTTGAGGGGTATGCTCCATATTCCCACAAAATTTCAACAGGAGTATTAGGCTGCTGAATATGTTATGCACACCAGTGCCAGCAGGAATGTACTGGTGTCTGAACGGAGAGGGATGCAAAACAAATGAACTCACAGACAGACTGGGGAATATGACATTACATACATAGAAGGTGATAGGGTAACAAAATAAACACAAAGTGAACAGAGAAGCCCAAAGGCTAAGAAACTGGGTGTCTCCCTAGTATTAGGAATGCTGAGATGGAAAGAAGCGAGATGTTGTGATTTAATACGTAGAGAACCCGAAATGCTGTTGCTAAGGGCAACAGCAAAACCCTAAAGGGTTACCAACGGGTGTGGCAGTAAACTCCTTGGTCAGAGATGGAATAATAGACACAAGGAGAGTCTCCACAATCCTAGTCCTCACTTGCAGTGCACTGGTTCAGCTTACTGCCACTAAACTGACACCTGAACACCTTGCACAGTGAGAAAGGATTTTGGCAGGCAAGTCTGAGAATACAGCCGCAAACTTGCTAGGTTCACAGAGTAGCAAAAGAATCCCAGCAGGTTAAACGACTGACTCCAGTCTTACTGCTAGGTCTGGATTGGCAGAGTGTAATACCAAATCCCAAGGCCTATTTGCAGTAAGCAACAAACAAATACAAAGTTTACACAGTACTAGCTAGCTTTCAGGAACTGACTAACCAACAAAGATTCAGCAGCATCTGCCTAACCTGAGAAGAGGGTTTATAAAGCAGGTGCTGTCCACGCCCCACTCAGACCTCACAGACTGTGAGCACAAAAACCAGCACCGGATCCCCTGCCGTGCACAGAGCCTGTAACCACTGCACAGCAAAAGACCCGAACCGGAGTATCAGCTACGCTCAGGTTACTCCGCTAGCACTTGTCTCCCGGTTGCCATGATGACGTGGCAGCACAGAGCAGGAGACCCTAACACAGTCTGGTGTCAGATACCAGCAGTTTGGACCGGCACATTCAATCTGCACTGTCAACACCCCCATCATCAACCTTCACATTAATGATCAGATGTTGTCCTTCCAAAACATTGTTTTGTGGGAGCCCAAACAAACCAAGCACTTCCGCCACAAAAGTGGCAGTCGCTGAAGTGATTGCTATGTTAAACTGTGTATGTCCTTTTTAATAGCCAACATAAAGGTGGGTGGTGGGGACCAAGGACAATTGCATCTTGTACCACTTGAGGTCTAGATTTAGGAGAAAAAGCATGGTATTATCCCTCATACTCATACTGTCTGGTGTACCTTATAAATGTACTACAGGGGTGTATTACACAATTATTAAGGGGGGGTGGGGGTTAGTATGGGCAGTAGGTGAGCCTTCTAATATTTTGTTTGTAAGATTTAGAGTTTGCAGCTCTGCAATGCAACTATTCATTTTCTTAGCTAGTTTCAAACCTTAAAAGGAACAGATGGTGACACATCCCAAGAAAAGCTCAAACTTGCTGACATTAGAGGGTACAGATTTGACCTCATACATCTTTGCTGTAGTTTTGCCAATCGGCCCATCTTGGCAATGCAACTAGGATGCACAAGGAGACTTTTCTAATTATTTTTATATATGGCACTTGTATATCTATGTGTGACTTGGCTCTGAATCTGTATACAAAGTGCTGCAATGTAGCAGTCGCAACCAGTACAAGTTCTGTTCTGCTCCATATACAGACTCAGTTACATAGATAAACACAGTGTCATATCTCAAATTAAACAGCACAGTCTCCTTGTGTGTCCTAGTCACATTGCATTGTGATTAAGACACATTTTTTAGCTAAAAAAGACGCCCGACATTAGTAGAGTTGCACGGGACCTGGTGGCTCACTCATGCCAGGCATTTCATGCTGCATGGCATTTTGAGGCTAGATGTGTGAGGGCACATCTATATGTAACTGCTGTATATGACAACAAATGGTGGCTCACATTTATTCTCGAGAAAGAGGAAAATATTGATGAATTGAAAGTGACATTCCTCCATCCTGTTGGTACCTCACCATATTTTAATACCCAAGGAAGTTGGATGTTTTAGGGATTCCTTTGGTACAGTAAATCTTCTGTGTAAGGTGATTCCATTAACTCCAACAGATTGCATGTACACCCTTTCTGAAATGGAAATACTAAAAACAAATTAAGCCTCCAGCCCGTTCCAACCCATCAAGTAGCACAATCCATCCAGAACAGCAGCACAAAATAGTAATGATCGGTAGTAAGCTTTCTTAAAATATGTGAAAGACTTAAAATTATCGCAAAAGTCTACATTAGTGTAGTATTAATGTACTGTGTCATTGTACATAATGAATCAAAGGGATTGTTTAAGGAAATAAATTAAAAGTAATGAACAGCCATAGAAAGTTATAATTTTATTTATTTCAACAAACAGTCCGAAGTGAGTACCAAAATTTTCAACATTTTAAAAAGTTGGCTTTATGAGAAAATAAAATTTTTGATTTTGAAAATGTTTTAGTTTTTCATTTTTATTAAAACATACTGCTACATTATATATCATATGAAAGTCCATAAAAAAGAAGTTTAAAATTAGTCCTTGCCCAACTCTGTAGCTCAATTAGGTGAGCTGGAAATGCAATAAAAAAAAAGGTAAACAACTATTTATTTATTTTTTTAAAAATGCAGCTTTAAAGGCATATAATTTCAAAACTAGTATACATTGCAGCCTAAGATTTTTAAGTCATCTTCACACCCAAGGCATCAATTAATATACCAAATGTCATTACAATCTGAAACAGTCAGTTTGAAACCCTGGCCAAAATTTACTAAAAAATCGAGTTTGTCCGATTTGTGTTTTTTTTCTTCTAATTCCCAACACGGGAATTCACTAAGCACAAATCTCGGCAGTGTTTGGACTATTCGTAATGGTTTGAATGACAAAGTTCAGAAATACGAATGAATAGACCATCGGTCAAACGCGGCTGTTATTTCATACAACACGGGTATTCACTATTCATTCATATTTGGGTGTTAGTCTCTGAGTGCTCAAGTGCGGGTGTATTTTTTTGAGAATCGTTAAAAAAAGCAGCAAAAAAATAGACCTGCTTTTTCCAGTCGAGTTTGGATAACCATGCACGGATCAGTGAGATCTGTGCATGGTTATCTATGGGAAAGGGTCTGTTTAATGTAAAAACTGGGGGGAAAAATTGCGTGGGGTCCCCCCTCCTAAGCACAACCAGCCTCGGGCTCTTTGAGCCGGCCCTGGTTGCAAAAATTAGGGGGAAAAAATTGACAGGGGTTCCCCCATATTTTAACAACCAGCACCGGGCTCTGCACCTGGTCCTGGTGCCAAAAATATGGGGGACAAAAAGCGTAGGGGTCCCCCGTATTTTTGGAACCAGCACCGGGCTCCACTAGTCAGAGAGATAATGCCACAGTCGGGTGACACTTTTATATAGGTCCCTGCGGCCCTGGCATTAAATCACTAACTAGTCACCCGTGGCCGGGGTACCCTGGAGGAGTGGGAACCCCTTAAATCTAGGGGTCCCCCCCTCCAGCCACCCAAGGGCCAGGGGTGAAGCCCGAGGCTGTCCCCCCCATCCAAGGTCTGCGGATGGGGGGCTGATAGCCTTGTGAAAAAAATAGAATATTGTTTTTGTAGCAGTACTACAAGTCCCAGCAAGCCTCCCCCGCAAGCTGGTACTTGGAGAACCAAAAGTACCAGCATGCGGGAGGAAAAACGGGCCCGCTGGTACCTGTAGTACTACTACTACAAAAAAAAAAAATACCCAAATAAAAACAGAACTCACACACCTTGAAAGTAAAACTTTATTACATACATGCACACCTACATTCACACATACTTACCTATGTTCACACGAGGGTCGGTCCACTTCTCCAAGTAGAATCCATGGGTTACCTGAAAATAAAATTATACTCACAAAAATCCAGTGTAGATCGGTCCTCTTCTGAGCTTGTAATCCACGTACTCGGCAAAAAAACAAACCGGAAACCCGACCACGCACTGAAAGGGGTCCCATGTTTACACATGGGACCCCTTTCCACGACTGCCAGGACCCCCCCTGACTCCTGTCAAAGAGTGTCCCTTCAGCCAATCAGATAGTGCCATGTCGTGGCACTCTCCTGATTGGCTGTGCGCTCCTGTAGTGTCAGTGAGGCTGCCTATCGGTCAACCGCTGACCGCAAAGTTCCCACCATTGGATACAATGGAGCGCATAGGCGCAACATTGTATCTCTGCCGTGCGCAGCCTGACTGACAGCTCAGGAGCGCACAGGCAATCAGGAGAGTGCCAGGATGTGGCGCTCCCTGATTGGCTGAAGGGACTCTCTGTGACAGGAGTCACGGGGGGTCCCGGCAGTCAGGGAAAGGGGTCCCATGTGTAAACATGGGACCCCTTTCAGTGCGTGGTTCGGGTTTTTCAGGGTTTTTTTTTTGCCAAGTACATGGATTACAAGCTCAGAAGAGGACCGATCTACACTGGATTTTTGTGAGTAGAATTTTATTTTCAGGTAACCCATGGATTCTACTTGGAAAAGTGGACCGACCCTCGTGTGAACATAGGTAAGTATGTGTGAATGTAGGTGTGCATGTATGTAATAAAGTTTCACTTTCAAGGTGTGTGAGTTCCGTTTTTATTTGGGTATTTTTTTGTAGTAGTACTACAGGTACCAGCGGGCCCGTTTTTCCTCCCGCATGCTGGTACTTGTGGTTCTCCAAGTACCAGCTTGCGGGGGAGGCTTGCTGGGACTTGTAGTACTGCTACAAAAAACAATATTCTATTTTTTTCACAAGGCTATCAGCGCCCCATCCGCAGCCCTTGGATGGGGGGGACAGCCTCGGGCTTCAACCCTGGCCCTTGGGTGGCTGGAGGGGGGGGACCTCTTGATTTAAGGGGTTTCCACTCCTCCAGGGTACCCCGGCCAGGGGTGTCTAGTTAGTGATTTAATGCCAGGGCCGCAGGGACCTATATAAAAGTGTCCCCCGGCTGTGGCATTATCTCTCTGACTAGTGGAGCCCGGTGCTGGTTCCAAAAATACGGGGGACCCCTACGCTTTTTGTCCCCCGTATTTTTGGCACCAGGCGCAGAGCCCGGTGCTGGTTGTTAAAATATGGGGGAACCCCTGTCAATTTCCCCCCCATATTTTTGCAACCAGGGCCGGCTCAAAGAGCCCGAGGCTGGTTGTGCTTAGGAGGGGGGACCCCACACAATTTTTTTCTTGATTTTTAACACTTTCATTTTTTTTAAAAAGGTGCACAATGAAGCCCTGCACGGATCTCACAGATCCGGCCGGGATTCCTTGTGTTTTGTCAGGCAGTGTTTTACTCATCACTCTCGTAAAACACTGCCTGACATTACGAATCACATCGACATCGGAAAAAAACGAATGTGGAAAACCCGGCAGCTTAGTAACTGACCATATCAGGATTCAAAAAGTTGCAGTAAAATGCACCCGATACCATTCGAGTTCAAACACCCTTAAAAATGGCTAAAACACGAATATTAGTAAATATTGGCCCCTGTGTTGATTAGGTGTGGAATAACCCAGTGTAAGATATGCTAATTTGGAGTTTGCAGCTATGCAGTGCAGCTATTCATTTCCTTAGCTAGTTTCAACTCTTGTCAGGAATCCTTGGCTATTTACATTGTACTCTTCTGTTGCCTCTTGTCAGTGGCTGCAAAACAGATTGTGATTTTTTTTAGTCTAAATGAATCAATTAAATTAATTATTATATGAATGAATGAATCAATCAATCAATTAGTTCTTTCAACCCTTGTCGGGAGTCCTTTGCTATTAACATTGTACTCTTTTATGACCCTTTGTCTTACTGGCTGCAAAACAGATTGTGATTTTTTTAAATTCTAAAATAATCAATAAATTAATTAGTGCTTTTAACCCTTGTCAGGAATCCTTTGTTATTAACATTGTACTATTTTGTGGCCTTTTGTCTTAGTGGCTGCAAAACAGATTGCGAGCTAATAAATATAATCATCATCATCATCATCATCATCATTTTATTTATATATCGCTATTTTTCCAATAGGCAGTAGTGCAAATATGCGGGTACGCTCAGGTACAGCATTCCCTTAAGAATTTGACAGCGGGTACGCAGTACCACCCGCCACACACTTTGCACCCATAACCACCATTACCACAATTTTAATGTATCACTGAGCAACAATGCCATGGTACTTAGCAGCATGATGGAGCCTCCCACTTTGTCAGGGTTACTGGGAGCACGACGGTGACATCATGACGCCACATCATGTTTCCTCCACTGGCGGCCATGGCTGGTGCGAAGAGAGGAGCCTGGGTGCACTTTCCTGCCACATCCCTTGCTGGATGCATCCACTGCTGTAAACAGAGCAACTGTTTACCTTCACTCAGCTTGTTTGGTGCATCAGCACTGTGCGGCTTCTGTTCTTCACAGGCTAGGCTGCTGGGCATGTCTCTGGCTCCACTGTGTGGGATAATTAATTTCTAATAAAATATGGACACTACTATGTATTTCTATTATTATGAGGGCAATACTATATATTTCTATTGTAATGTGGACATCTCTATATTTTTCTAATATACCATTGGTACTACTACAGTATATATTCTTGTTATAATGGAGACATTACTATATATTGTTATTAAATTGGGGTCATTACTATATATATTTATTATACTGGGGGCATTACTATATATTTCTATTATACTGGGGGTATCACTATATATTTATATTATACTGGAGGCATTACTATATATTTCTAGCCTTGCCTCTAGAGTGCAAAGAAAAGGGGCTGTGTCATGTGGCCGCACTGTTAGTGTCATGCAGCCACTCCCCCTAGTGTCATGTAGCTATGCCCCCTCACAACACATGACCACGCCCATTTTCAGCACTCAGTACCACTAAGAAAAAAAATCCTACTTGCACCACTGCCAATAGGACTCAAGGTGCTTAACAGATTGAATGAAAATAATACAGTACAGAAACCATGAAGTACAATACAGAGAGCATGGAGATACTACAGGGACATTGAATAAATGTTTGAGTAAACAGGAAAGTCTTGATTCTGTTTTTCAAGGATTGTAGAGTGGGGGCCTCAAGAACTGTGCGGGGAAGTGAGTTCCATAGAGTCGGAGCTGTATGGTTAAAAGGTCGACCTCCAGATGAATTTCCAGAGATTCTAGATACTGCTAAAAGTCCTTCATCGAATCATGTAGTTTAGTAAACTGACATTCTGTCTGCCACTGCTGTGCTGCAATATTTCACAGATGCTATATTCTTAAAGTAACTGCTGTGTCTTTGTGCAGCCGCTCTGTTGCTTAATTTAGCCAGCCAACCTTTGGCCTATTTTGGTAAACAATATTGTGAGCTGTGAGGTGGTCAACTTTACTGGAAATTAATGTTATTGAGGTTAATAATACTGTAGGATCAAAAATAGGCCCAAATTACATGATTTTAGCTGTTTTTAGAATTTTTTTATTTTAAGATTACAGATCCAAAGCCAAAACCAAATAAACATAGGTTGGTTTTTGCAAAACCAAAACACAAAGATTAATCTAGATCTACAACCAAAACCCCCGGGGTCGGCGCTCATTTCTAATTTTTATCAATGATTGTAGTTTTTTTAAAATAAATTTTAAACCAAACCAAAAACCGAATCCGAAACACTGTGTTTGGCAAAACACTTGAGGGTGGTTTTGCCAAAACCAAAACATGATGATGAACTAAAACCAAGACACAGGAATCCATGCACACCTCTACTTGTTATTACATGTTACAATTGCAATGGCTTATTTAGCCATGTTTTATAAACAGTCTAAAGTTGTATGAAAGGTAAAAAAAAAAAGATATATACATATATTATAGCAATACACATGAAAGCAGCAGCTATAACTCCACCAAGTGTTATCATCTTGGTAAAGCACAACAAATATGAATTAAGCACCACATTGATGGAAAATGATAAACAATGAAAAGTCCATGCTTAACCATCAACGTTTGGTATACGATTGTCCTTCTGTTTTGTCCAAAGTCCAAATAAAGATCCTCTTCTGATCCTCCAATGCCTCTCCATATGTATGGATATATAAAGACAAACAAAAGTTATTTTATAGTGTAGTAGGTCAATATTTCAAAAATGGATTAGTAGGAAATGTTATAGACTAGATATGAGTTCCCGTCCACATGAGAATTTGTACATTATTTGCTAGAAGATCACCTTGTGTGAAATCTGGTATTATAGTGCTCACATAAAGGCTTACATCTGGAAAATCAATTTACACATATAAAGGTTGCTTTTGTATTTCTGTCCCTTAATATAGCTTGCTGAGTATTTATAATCATGACCACCACGTGTCAATAGTTATCCAATAATGCTCACATGTATGCTTACATGTAGTATACGTGGAATCCTCACATAGCAGTTTCTTTAATACTCCATGTATACAGGTGAACTTTAGATGATGATGGGACACACTGCGCAAATTAGGCAGCTCCACAGACAGAAACCAATAAAAGTGTCTCTCCAAAACACTCAAATGAGCAAGTGATTTATGGTGGGTGGTATCTATCACATGGAGCGCCACATGGATCTATATTAAACCAGGAGGGGAGATATAAATAAATAAATAAATCAATATTACTTATTTGTCACTCTTCCTCGGACGATAGGTCTCTTCCAGACACTTCTTTCACTCCCGTATGTTCAAAATATGGGGAAGAAATAAATAGTATGGCATGTGTAGTACAGTAAATTTAATGACATAAAAACAGAAAGACAAATTGTGCAAATATGCAGAGGTTATCCAGTATGATGCTCAAGTGATCACATATCACATATGAGCCAATAATAAAGTGCAAATGACAATGAAATTTTCAAACAGCCACGTCCCAAGTCCCAGTGGAAGTGTGAACAGACTTAAAAATTACCGGAAAGCAATGAGAACCGGTGGAAAACAGTTCTCATTGTAAGTTCTTTAATATATCACCAGTATAATCCTCCCGGGATAGGCAGTCTGGGATGGGTTCCTGGTAATCGTCAACTCCTCCACATCAAACAGAAAGGACTCCAGGATAAGCTGTTCCGGTGAGAGCCAACGCGTTTCAACCCTGTACTTAGGGTCTTTTTCAAGGCAATGAATAAGAATATCCTCTTACTGTCCATCCTTATAAAGGTGAATACGTCCAATCCTCTTATTCCATAAAACACACCTCTCCCATCAACCAATAGGAGATGGTGTTATTCAAAGGGAGGCCTAAAGTCCCGCCTGCCTCTATGTATAGATCTCGTTTGTTCTCGGCGGTCCGCGGCGTTCCGAGACGTCACTTCCGCTTCTCAGCGGAAACGCGTCACCGGCGCCGTTTCCATGGATATCTTGGTATTCATACGGCTCACTCGTTGCGGCGTCGTTGTCATGGTTCCCCTATTAGGTGGAACGGGTTATCGACGCCATCTTCTAGGAGACCAGGATGCTTTCATTGGTTTTTACCTTCGGCATTTCCCGTATCTCCATAATTTGAAAAGCAACGGGAGCTATTATCATAATATTCCATAAGAACCCATGGTGGCCACTTCATTGAATAGTATTTCTTCCTTCCTAAAATATAAAAACTTGGATCAAACTTCACATATACATAAAAAACATTAATCTTGTATTTCATATATAGGCAAAAAATGGTTTTAAAATTTAATGAATTAAAAAATATGGATTTCATTTCAGATATATATATACTACAAGGAGTCATGACAGATATATAAAAAATTTTCCCTCATGTATCTTTATGAGATATTATTAATAGATTATTTATAAAAACCATTTTAATTCGAAATCATTGTTTAGCCCATGAGGATGCAATGTGTTAAAATCATAAATATATTGCATTTCGCATTTGGCTAGCAGGGAAGGCAAATCTCTTTGCCTGGAGTTCCCTTTTACCAAACGTAGACCCGCAAATCTCACAATATCCTTTGTTGAACTCCCATGATATTTTTTAAAATGATTAGACAGTGCATGCGTTTCTAGACCTTTTCTAATGTTACGGCAATGTTCTCCAATCCTTATTTTTAGTGCCCGGGAAGTGCGTCCGATATAAAATAAATGGCATTTGCATTCAATAAAATATATGACATTATTCATATTACATGTAATAAAATCTGTAAGTTTAAAACTTTTCTCGTTTATTACTATATTCTCCAATTTCTTTGTACCGTCACTTTTAATTTCTCTACATCCCAAACATATGCCACAGCGATGGAATCCAGTGGTGGCAATTCTGCCTTCTCGCTTTTTTGGTTTCAGAAAACTGTTTACCAGTTTCTGTTTAATGTTTGGGGCTTTTTTATAAATAAATAATGGGCGTTCTGGAATTACTTTGCCTATCACTGGATCTTTTTTCAGGATATTCCAGTTCTTCTTTATTGATCTCTCTAAAGTCCGATACTGAGAATTAAAGCCTGTTATGAATGCCCACTCATAATTGTTCTGTTTGGGCTCTTTATCTGAAGTTGCACTCAAAAGATCTTTTCTTTCCAGTTTATCTACTTCTTGCATGGCTTGCTCTACTTTCTCCATTTTGTATCCATTATTGTTGAATCTATTCTTCAGTTCGACGGTCTGCTGTTTGTACACTGTTTCTTCCGTGCAGTTCCTTTTTAGCCGTCTCAGTTGTCCATGTGGGATGGAGTCTAGCCAGTTCATATGGTGGCAACTGTCATAATCTATATACGATCTAGAATCTGTTTGTTTGGTAAAGGTTTTTGTCTGAATCTGATTATTCTTTATAAAAACCGTTATGTCTAAAAAGTCCACACTTTTCTCATCAATATTAAAAGTAAAATTGATATTCAGACTATTGTCGTTTAAATATGTGCAAAACGCTTCCAACAAATTCTTCTCACCTTTCCATATAAAAAAGACATCGTCTATGTAGCGGCGCCAGGCTACCAGGTTCGCTCCGAAAGGGTTATTGGTCCAAACAGTATCCTGTTCCCATTGACCCATAAAGATATTCGCATAGCTCGGAGCGAACCTGGTGCCCATCGCCGTACCCATTTTCTGGATATAAAAATCCCCATTAAAGATAAAATAATTGTTGTGAAGAATAAAATGGACCCCTTCAATAATTAAATTTTGGATGCATTCATCCAATGAACTTCTTCTAAGGTAGGTTGTTATAGCTTTTAGACCAGCTTCATGGTGAATTATGGAATATAATGACTTAACATCTGCAGTCACCATTAACATGTCGTCCTCCCATTGGATTGTTGTTAGAAAATTTAAAAATTCTTTAGTGTCCTTTAGGTGGGATACATTTCCTAAAACCAATGGTTGCAAGAAATGGTCTATATACTCTGATAAGTTGGCTGTTATGGACCCAATCCCAGACACTATGGGCCTGCCGGGAGGGTTGGTTGCGTCCTTGTGTACTTTAGGCAACAAGTATATAGTTGGTACAACTGGATTAGGGTTGGAGAGAAATTTTGCCTCTCTTTGATCCAGACTTCCCAAGGTCTCATATTTTTCAATCAAGACCTGTAATTCTAAATTGATTCTTCCAGTGGGGTCCGATCGAAGTTTGGAGTAAGTCTCTTTATCGTTTATATGAGTTTCCACTTCTTTTATATACCAGTCGGTGTTCATTAAGACAACCCCTCCCCCCTTGTCGGCCGGCTTTATAATAATGTCTTGATTTTTCCTTAGGTCTTTCAGAGCTGCTCTTTCCTTGTAACTTAAATTAAATTTAAAACCTGTAGGTTTAATCATTCTTAGGTCGTCTTGTACTAAATCACAGAATGTGTCAATAAATTTCCCCTTTACATGAGCTGGAAAAAAGATTGATTTTGGTTTGAATGATGTTCTGGTGGGTGCTTCCATAACTTCTTCATTGGATGTTTCTTCTTTTAGTAAAAAGAATTTTTTTAGGCATTAATACTCCAGCAGGCAACCTTATTCCATGTAAAGCAACACTCAATCACCAATGGTTAAATGATGTGTCATCAGTAGTGAGGAAACAGCCTCCAGCACCCTACCAATACTTTTTGACTGAGATAGTCTTTATCAAGGTAGATAAAGACTATTTCAGTCAAAAGTCAAAGTTGGTGCACACCCTGACACATGGTCTATAACTTTTGCTGCTTATTCAGTTTTTAAATATTGATACTATATATACTTTTTGTCTGTCTTTATAAATCCATATGTGTGTAGCAGCATTGGAGGGTCAGAAGAGGATCTTTATTTGAACTTTGGACTAAACAGAAAGACAATCATATAGCAGACCTTGATAGTTAATCATTAACTTTTGATTGTTTATCAATTCCCATCAGTGTGGCACTTTTTTGTTGTGCTATACATATATTATTATAGTATATATTATATTATCCTATAAACGCTATCAAAAAGAGAACAATTTTCAAGAAAATGCAGAGGGTGGGAGTTATGTTACTTTCCTGGCATTGCGAGCTATATTGCTAAGCTGAATTCCCTGAGAGAATGATGTAGGCATTCCACACACCCTACTATTTCCTAGTGGCTTCTAGCTTAAATATATGTGTGTAGAGATTTGCCATTTCTGCTGCTGTTTTAAGTGATTTATTTGAAGTCCCAAGAATGTCTTATCAGCTGAGATTGAGAGGTGCACACATAATGCCTGCTTATTTCCTATGAGCCTAGGCTCTATTGTCCTGTCATACTCAACGTGAATGATTATTCTAGGTTGACCTTGACTGTTAAATGCAATTTTGACAATCCTACGAAGTTTATTGTTCTGTTCACAGCGCACATTGCAGCGGCAAGTTCTATTCCGTACATTCTAGTTATCTGTTTATTTCATTACAGCGGAACAAAGCAGTTACATAGTTACTGCTGTTGCAGCATGTATAGAGTGATCATTCAAACAGTAAACAAAACACTATAAAATATGTATTACGCTCTGATTTTGTTAGGCTGTACGGAAGGCCAGAAATTGATGAACAGCAGTGTAGTAAAAAATAAAGCAACTAAAATTAATGCTTCCCACAAACCCAGTACCTAATTTCATATTTTCATACATATGCAAGAGATATGCAAACAGTACTACTATATAAACCATAAATGTGTTTCTCCTGCAAAACTGAATACACCAAGATGTCTGTTGTCTGTTATGTAAATAAATCAAGGAAACATTTTTCTAAGCCACCGTAAAAAAAGAAAATGTTTAAAGGTCGCTTCGGCTGAATAAATAGATCCTATCGTTTGCAGAAAATAACACTTGCAGTTAATCTTCGCAAACTAGAAGCGTGTGCATTAAAGTACATATAATGAGAATAATGAACCCTGACTGTAATGGGCCCTACACACTGGCCGACCCGCCGCCGAGCTGCCCGACGGCGGATACGGCTGACGAGCGACCCGGCGGCGGGGGGGCAGTGACGGGGGGAGTGAAGTTTCTTCACTCCCCCCGTCACGCGGCTCCATTGAAGTGCAGGCAAATATGGACGAGATCGTCCATATTGGCCTGCATGCACAGCCGACGGGGAACCAGCGATGAACGAGCGCGGGGCCGCGCATTGTTCATCGCTGGAGCCTCCACACTGAAAGATATGAACGAGTTCTCGTTCATTTATGAACGAGATCGTTCACATCTTTCAAAAAATCGGCATGTGTGTAGGGCCTATAACATATAAGCATATTATAGGTCACTGTGGACCTCTGGGAACCTATAAAAACACTTGACCTGCAGCAACTTCTTTGTGACCTTATAATTTACAGTGGATGGCAGGTACATCATTCCCATTATATGTTGCCTCTGAGCTGCAGGCTGAGTTGGTCTTATCGTCATGTGAAGATATATTTTATGCTCACCCCATGTATGGTGCTGTGCCTCCTAATAAAAACAACAACAACAACAACAACAACAACAACAACAACCACAACAACAACAACAACCACCTTTCAAAGTGAGTCATGACCTAAATACTCACCATATAGTTTACACCCTGGCCAGGCCTACCTGTATGTCATCATAAATAAGGGAAACATCTAATTTTTACCTTGTGTCACAAGCAATGGAATGAAATAACAACACAGTAAATAGAAAAAGAAATACAATTCAGCACGATTTCCACTTCTGCTGGCATACTCGCTCCCTGAACTACCTGGGCGTGCACCAATTCCTATGACCAGCTGGAAAAAGTTCATCAAGATCTCAGGACTTGGGGATAACTCTTAATTTCTTGGACCAGTCATATCAATGCCACTAAAATGAATGCCCTTCCAGATCTCTTTATCATTTTCAGACTCTTCCAGTCAGGGAGGAGCATCATAAAATCTTACCTCCTAGAGAAAGTGAAAGCTTTTGATGGGAATGATGTAACCCAGTGTTTCCCAACCATGGTCTTCAAGGCACACTAACACTCCAGGTTTTAGTGATATCCATGCTTGAGCTTAGATGGTTAAATAAAAATGAATTCACCAAGTAAGTAAGGCTAACCTTAAAACCTGGACTGTTGGTGTGCCTTGAGGGCCGTGTTTGGGAGCCCCTGATGTAACCTATGAACAAAAAAAAATGGCATACCATGATTGGTGTAACAACAAATACATATTTTGAAACAACGTGAAACATAAGATATTGAACTGTAAACACAATTTTTGCTGTAATTAATTTTAATAAGAATCCTCCAGAGATAAATTGGCTTGAACATTTAGGGGCATATTCAATTAAAGACGGATCCATTTCGACATGCATTTGTCGGAATGGATCCGACAAGGGCTATTCAATGAACGGCCAAATTTGACAGGATATTGCCATTCCTGACCATCTCAATCCAACTTTAAAAAAAGTCAGATTGAGATGAGGGAGCTGAGAGGAGACGGGGAGAGCAGCGGGGAGACGGGGAGAGCAGCAGCTAAAGCACAGCATAGCAGGAGGATGGGGCACCGCTGACAGACCTCACGGCAGCGTCCACCCGGCTCCAGAAAGCGGGACCTCACTTGCTGGAGCCGGGTGGACGCTGCCTGAGCGGCGGCGGTGCCCCATCCTCCTGCTACGCTGCTGTAGCCGCTGCTCTCCCCGTCTCCCCGCTGCTTTCCCCATCTCCTCCTCTCAGTTCCCTTATCTTAATCCGACTTTTTTTAAAGTCGGATTGAGATGGTCGGAAACGGGGCCAAAACCTGTCAGATTTGGCCTTGTTTCTGACAGAAGCATGCGGATTGGCGGCTTTTCCGCCGATCCACGTGCTTTCCTACAGGTTAGAATTCCCAACTTGTTGGAAAATTCTGGGTTGTATTGAATAGGTAAAAAAGTTGAAAACTACCGTCCTTCCAACAGACGGCAGCTTTCGACTGCAATTGAATATATCCCTTAGGGGGTCAATTTTGTTTTCTCTTAATGCACGTGTGTTTGGGGAGCACACTGGCAGATTTACACCAACCAATAGGAGGCATTCACCACAGCGAAGTTGGACTACTTCTAATTTTGCAGATTGGTGCAATTACTAAATTTGTTAAATCACGAGATTTATTAAAATAAATGAAAAGGGCGAACACTTCATATTTCTAGTGCATATTTTGCATTGCCTAAAGGCGCACAGACATACTTGCATTTTGAAAACCTGGAAAGGCAATTTGTGAATCAAAGTTTGGCACTAACAAATCATAATTAGAGACAGATATGCTGGTAAAAAAAAATATTTGTGAAATTCCATGCAATTCAAATAGATTTCGGTAATAGAATAGAAATTCAAATAGAATCAAATAGAATTTCTATTTTTCTTTTAACTAACTTACTAAACCCATTCCATAAACATAATGAAAATAGTGTGAGAATGGTAGTATAGAAAACAGTATAGAAAACAAGATACTGTATTGTAAGAATCCACTTTCACACAGTGGGGGAGATTCAAATGTTTGAAAAGTCAGTTGGGAGTCTGTTTTTTCCTAGATAATAGGCAGGGAAAAACAGACACCCAACCGACTTTTCAAACATTTGAATTCCACCCAGTATGTCAAGCTACAAAAATCTTTCAAACACCAATAGAAGAACTTTACCAGCACCATTACAGGACTCGTTTATTAACGCCAAAATATAAGCAACACACACATTATAGGTATACCAGAGTCAAATTTGAACGTTATTAGGATTAAGCAAAATGCTGAATACAAACGAAAATGTACTGATTTAAAGGTCCACAGCCAACCCTTTGTGAATATTGTTTGTTTGCATTTGGTGATTTTTTTTCTCTGATTATAAAGTTATAAAATGTCTTATGCTCATTTGAGGAAGTGAAGGAGGAGACACCATTGCAGTTGCCTTTGGCAACTTCCTTAATCTGTTTGGCAAATACATGTGTATCAGATATTGCAGCATTAATTCCCATACTTAGAATGATAGCTATCATGTAGGGAAGGATAGAAACGGGTGCCAAACCATGTACTACATGTCATTATTAGAGGAGTTCAGCAGTGGAAGTGACCTAGCTCTTGATGCAGCATGTTTAATTATGCTTTCACCAATCAATACATACTGTAATAGGTTTATGCAAATGTGCTAATCATATACATACGATTGTCTTTTATGAGTCTTTGCATGTTGTTCTTAACACTTTCTAAGGTCTGACTTGACCCTTCTGCCCCTATCATGCAAACAACTGTAAGGGAAGATAATTAGAAGTAACTTATTTTTCAATATTGACATTAATTGAGCTTTCATGTGGTTCCGCAACTTCCTGGGGCTGCTACAATCCATTACCACTTTTGGAGTATTTCCTACATTTTCTTACATACCAAACTTTAAAGAAAGAAAAAATGTGCAGTAACTGAGCTCCTCAATTGTCTGCCAAGGGAATCTGATAACAGTGCAAGGAGCTGCTCTAAATAGGTTGGGGTACTTTGCTGGGCAGCTGCCCATGGTTCCTCTCAGGACTTGGCCGTGGATGGCTGATATAATAATCTGTCCCTCCACATAATTCCCACTCAATTGGTCGCCATGACCTAATATCCCTATTTTGCAACAATCTCTAATGACAAATCCTTTGCACTCATTTCAGCTCCTAGGGCTAAGATACATGTCCGAGTGTTTTTGTAGCCGTATCTACTTAAATCCATTGAGTCAGTAACGTAGAAATGATTTCACTTTTTATAAAAGAGAAAGGAAAGAAAATTATATATCTTTATAAGGTCAAGACAAAACAGAACAAAACAATAATAAATATACGTGTACAGTTTAATTCTGCTCACGTAACAGTGAGATACCTACAAGTACTTAATTATGCCACAGTGCTATTAAATCTTCTATAATCTGGATTAAGGAAAGAGGCTACAAATCTTATTATAGGTCTGGCAGCAAGAAAGGACAGGCATATGTGGATGTCTCATTGCACAGATTAAGCTGCACGAACAGCATCTGACAAAAGATATGTCTAACCAAAATGTCAGAAGGTTCTTTCCAGCACTCAGATCTTTTTAAATTGTATAATAATAATATTTTTTTCCGGTGATCAATTTGGTTGCTTAAAATTTAATTTCTGCAGAAAACATTAATTGTATTTCGAAACCGAATGAATCTGCCTGTTGCAGGACATACTTATTAATGACATATTAATATTTAACGATATCACCTTCTCTCTGTTCTCATATTGTAATTATAGCAATGGGGATAACAGCTCAATTCTCATTTTCTTTCCATACACTGCAGCAGAGCTGGTGCAAGTCTGGGGGAGAGTGCAAGGGGCGGATTGTCCGTAGGGTTTCCAGGGAGAGTCCCGGTGGGCTGATGTGCATGTGGGGCCTATTTCTTGACATGTGAGGGGTGATGCTGCTGCCATGGTTACATGGTATACCTCTGGTGCTGCCGATGTAAGGCCACTTCTATAAGTTTTTCCAGGGCCACTTTCAGTTCCCAATCTGCCCATGTTCATTTTTTAAAGAAAGTGGGATGGAATTTGCTAGTACTACATAATGTTAATAAATAAATGAATATATAGATGCTACAGCTAAGAATGATAAAACCTTATAGTGTCACTGGGCCTTTCAAACAGCAGTGGAAATCTGAAACAAATTGCAATACCAAAAGCTATCTTATACATTTATTTATTTTTTCCCTGTGGGGGCCAATTTGATTTATTGTTCTCTATGGGGGCCAATGTCTTTTTTTTTTCTTCTTGTGCAATGTTTTTCATCTGCGCTTGCATCTGAGTTGCATTGTGCATGCATGCATCGGATTTAGGGGATACAACTATCCCCATTACATAGTACAGGCCATAGTCTATACACAGTCTAAAGCTAAAGAAAATCTTCCCCCATACTTTTGTCAAGTCTGGTAGATGATCCAGTAAATTGGGCAACATATTGATTTATGCCAAGGTGTTTTCTACCTTTCTTAAAATACTTTTATGGATACTTACTTTTAACAAATGGTTATTGCCTACATTGCTACATATCATGTCACATGTGGACTTTTTTACTGAGGGACATTTACGACAACAGGTAAAGTCTCGAATTGCACATTTGCTTTGATTTTGTAAACTATACCACAAAACACAACAGCTAGAATAGAATATAATAGAGAATGTAGTGCTTATATCATTATTTTACTTGCTGGTTCCATCAAGTTCCATCAAAGATTTAACACTCAATTCAGAATACTATTTGTAACAATGTAAACATTACCTTAAATTGAGCACTCATCTTTTGTGTGGAGAAATAACTTGCACACAATGTAATCTATGAATGGCGGCTGTAAGCCTGGTTTCCTAATTTGACTCCAGTGATTATTTCTAAATCCGTATTAGACAAATTGATACTGATGTCCTGAGTGTCAGGTCTGCTCATAGGCTCTGCGTATCAGAGCTGTTTACAGCAGACCTGCATGGCAGTTTCAAATTCAATTTACTATCGAAATCCTATTTTTATGACAAGATAAATGGAAGGTAAGTACCAACAATTTTACATTAGAAAACTATTTATTTGAAATGTAATGCAGAAATATTTTGTGTGATCGATTTCTTTATACAATAGAAGCAGATATTTAAAAAAAAAAATTTTTCACATGCTACCGTACATGTGAAACATTGTGTTGCATAGTATCTCTTCATACAGAGTTGTACCATTACCCATATAGATGGCTTTTATTAAAATAAGATCTACTGGGTGTTGTAAAATAGTCTTCAGAGTATATATATATATATATATATATATATATAAAGAGAGAGAGCAAGAGTTATTTATAACTGTCTATTTGGTTGCGTATTGCTACTGTTATTGCACTATATTAGGGTTAATAATACGTCATTTGTGCAGGAGTACTTTAGCTCTTATTATGGTGCCTGACAATTCTAATTCCTTGCTATTTGGTAGAGGACTAGGTAATTCCCTTCAAAGCTACATGAGAAGCAATGATGTTTATGCACATCTTACTATATAAGAATCATAGACCATATTAATTTACTAGGTACTACAATGTATAACTGCACTAATAAAGGTACTAAGAAATGAAATCAATACAATTTTCCTAATATCAGCCTTGAATAATACATAATTTACATTTACTAAAAGTAACTATGTAGTTATGTCAGTTATCAGAGCTTTTGGGTTTAGCAAAGTGTTTAGCTTTCATGTATAGAGGATGTATGTTCTATGTAATTACCATGACTTGATCAACTTTCTATGGAAAAGAAACACACTGTTTCTGCATTTCCCTTAATAGCCAGGAATGTATCAATATGGGAAATTATAGAACTGGTTCCAAGTTGCACACAAATCGGCCGCAGAAGGGGATGCATTGTGTGGTCAGATATAAATATGTATTTCTGCCTGTTTCCAGAGTTAAATATATTTATACTGTCAAACCACCTCTATCCATTGGCTTGTGAAAGTAGCCATAATCATGGGCGTGGCTTAAGAGAGGAGGGGGCCCATGTGCAGTCTCCGTGCACCCCCTCCTCTGCTTAGTCTACGTGCAAACGCCTCATTGCTGCAAAGTTGCTCCAAGTAAGGACCTAATTCAGATCTGATCGCAGCAGGAAATGGGCAAAACCATGTGCAGGGGGGGCAGATATAACATGTGCAAATAGATTTGGGTGGGGTGTGTTCAAACTGAAATCTAAATTGTAGTGTAAAAATAAAGCAGCCAGTATTTACCCTGCACAGAAACAATATAATCCATCCAAATCTACCTCTGTCTACACATGTTATATCTGATCCCCCTGCAGTGCACATGGGGGCTAATTCAGATCTGATCGCTGCTGTGCATGTTTGCACAGCAGCGATCAGGTCTGAAGTGTGCATGCGAGGGCGCTGCAGTGCGCCGGTGCATGGCAGACAGCAGACGGCTGTCTTAGCCCTGCGATCGCCTCTGCCTGATTGATAGGCAGAGGATGTGGCTGGGTGGAAGGGGGCAGGCCGGCTGCATTTGGCCGCTGTTTAGGGAACACGGTCCGGGCAATGCAGGGGTGCCCAGGCCATTGGGGAGGCGGGCCGCGGCGGCTGCATGATATCACACGCAGCCGCTGCGACCCAGCCAGCGACGAGTAGCTCCCTGCCTGCACACAGGAGTTGTGCTGGCTGGGATCTACTCCTAGAGTACAAAAGCATCATCGCTCTGCAATGCTTTTGTCCTTGTACAACGGGGTAGGGCCTGACATGCGGGGCGGACTAGCCCTGTGCTGGGCGTCCCCCCGCATGTCAGGGAAGCTGATCATAGATGTGTTAAATTCAGCACACCTACGATCAGGTATGAATCACCCCCAAGGTTTTGCCGCCCATTAGCTAACAAATTTGCTGCTGTGATCAGGTCTAAATTAGGCCCAAAGTGAATGCGGAAATTAATTGTTAATAGATTCATTCAACTCTGAATCCAGACCAATATGTTTATAAAAAGGCTGCATACTTGTTTGGAACCCTTCATACAGCTTTGCTTCATAGCTACATATGCTATATATAATGCAGGATATTTCCTTACACTTTATACCAGTAGTCCTCAAACTGTGTGCCTAGACACCCTGGTGTGCCTCAGGATACTTGCAGGGGTGTACTGGGTTGGGTTGGTGGTCCAGGACCAATTCAAATCATTTACAGTTAATGTAATAGACAAAACCAGTGCTGGTGGCTTCCAATCACACAATGGCCCTCAGTTGATTGCTCGCTAGCTACTTTTTGCAGCTGTGCAAACGCATAATCGCCGCCCACAGTGGAGTGTATTTTCGCTTTGCAAGTGTGCGAATGCATGTGAGTAGCTCTGGACTTACTCAGCCCTTGCGAACACTTCAGTCTTTTTGGTTCCGGAATTGACGTCAGACACCCGCCCTGCAAACGCTTGGACACGCCTGCGTTTTTCCAAACACTCCCAGAAAACGGTCAGTTGACACCCATAAACGCCCTTTTCCTGTGAATCTCCTTGCAGTCGGCTGTGCCAATGGATTTTTCGTTAAATCCATCGTCCTGCAAAGATCCGCTTTGTACCCGTACGACGTACGTGTGTATTGCGGTGCATACACATGCGCAGTAGTAACCTGTTCACTGTGCTGCGAAAAACGGCAGTGAGCGATCAACTCAGAATGACCCCAATATGTGGCCAGACAGAAGTGAATCCTGTCCATTACCACTAGAGATGAGCGGGTTCGGTTCCTCGGAATCCGAACCCCCCCGAACTTCAGCCTTTTTACACGGGTCCGAGGCAGACTCGGATCTTCCCGCCTTGCTCGGTTAACCCGAGCGCGCCCGAACGTCATCATCCCGCTGTCGGATTCTCGCGAGGCTCGTATTCTATCGCGAGACTCGGATTCTATATAAGGAGCCGCGCGTCGCCGCCATTTTCACACGTGCATTGAGATTGATAGGGAGAGGACGTGGCTGGCGTCCTCTCCGTTAGAATAGATAGAGACACTTGAGTTGATTTACTACTAACTTAGTAATTTTGGGGAGCATTAGGAGTACTCAGAGTGCAGAGTTTTGCTGATAGTTACTAGTGACCACCACCAGTTTTATTTATTATTTAATATAATCCGTTCTCTGCCTGAAAAAAAACGATACACAGTCACATACCATATCTGTGCTCAGCCTCAGTGTGCTGCATGATAATATCATCTATGTATATCTGACTGTGCTGAGTGCTCACTGCTCACACAGCTGAATTGTGGGGGAGACTGGGGTGCAGTTATAGCAGGAGTACAGTGCACACTTTTGCTGCCAGTGTGACTGACCAGTGACCACCAGTATATTGTCTGCCTGAAAAAGTTAAACACTCCTGTGGTGTTTTTTTTTTTTATTCTATAAACGCATTCTGCTGACAGTGTCCAGCAGGTCCGTCATTCATTATATTATATAAATATTTACCTGCAGTAGTGTTATATTTTTTTTGTTCATCTCTATCATCTTTATCATCTCTATATTAGCAGACGCAGTACGGTAGTCCACGGCTGTGGCTACCTCTGTGTCGTCAGTGCTCGTCCATAATTGTATACCTACCTGTGGTCGGGTTTATTTTTCTATCTTCTTCATACTAGTAGTTTAGGAGTCTGCTGACAGTGTCCAGCAGGTCCATCATTATATTATATATACCTGCAGTAGTGATATATATATATATTTTTTATATCATTATCATCTCTATACTAGCAGACGCAGTACGGTAGTCCACGGCTGTAGCTACCTCTGTGTCGTCAGTGCTCGTCCATAATTGTATACCTACCTGTGGTGGGTTTTTTTTTTCTATCTTCTTCATACTAGTAGTTTAGGAGTCTGCTGACAGTGTCCAGCAGGTCCGTCATTATATTATATATACCTGCAGTAGTGATATATATATATTTTTTATATCATTATCATCTCTATACTAGCAGACGCAGTACGGTAGCCCACGGCTGTAGCTACCTCTGTGTCGTCAGTGCTCGTCCATAATTGTATACCTACCTGTGGTGGGGTTTTTTTTTCTATCTTCTTCATACTAGTAGTTTAGGAGTCTGCTGACAGTGTCCAGCAGGTCCGTCATTATATTATATATACCTGCAGTAGTGATATATATATATTTTTTACATCATTATCATCTCTATACTAGCAGACGCAGTACGGTAGTCCACGGCTGTAGCTACCTCTGTGTCGTCAGTGCTCGTCCATAATTGTATACCTACCTGTGGTGGGGTTTTTTTTTCTATCTTCTTCATACTAGTAGTTTAGGAGTCTGCTGACAGTGTCCAGCAGGTCCGTCATTATATTATATATACCTGCAGTAGTGATATTTATATCTTTTTTATATCATTATCATCTCTATACTAGCAGACGCAGTACGGTAGTCCACGGCTGTAGCTACCTCTGTGTCGTCAGTGCTCGTCCATAATTGTATACCTACCTGTGGTGGCGTTTATTTTTCTATCTTCTTCATACTAGTAGTTTAGGAGTCTGCTGACAGTGTCCAGCAGGTCCGTCATTATATTATATATACCTGCAGTAGTGATATATATATATTTTTTATATCATTATGATCTCTATACTAGCAGATGCAGTACGGTAGTCCACGGCTGTAGCTACCTCTGTGTCGTCAGTCACTCGTCATCCATAAGTATACTAGTATCCATCCATCTCCATTGTTTACCTGAGGTGCCTTTTAGTTGTGCCTTCTTTCTTCATACTAGTTTAGCAGTCTGCTGACACTGTCCACCAGGTCCGTTATACAGTATATTATATTTATATATAAGCACTAAGCAGCAGTACGGTAGGCCACGGCTGTACCTACCTCTGTGTCGTCACTCGTCGTCCATAAGTATAAGTAATACTATACTATCCATCCATCTACATTGTATACCTGTGGTGGCTTTTAGTTGTGCGCAAAATATGGAGAACAAAAATGTTGAGGTTCCAAAAATAGGGAAAGATCAAGATCCACTTCCACCTCGTGCTGAAGCTGCTGCCACTAGTCATGGCCGAGACGATGAAATTCCATCAACGTCGTCTGCCAAGGCCGATGCCCAATGTCATAGTACAGAGCATGTAAAATCCAAAACACAAAATATCAGTATAAAAAGGACTCAAAAATCTAAAATAAAATCGTCGGAGGAGAAGCGTAAACTTGCCAATATGCCATTTACCACACGGAGTGGCAAGGAACGGCTGAGGCCCTGGCCTATGTTCATGGCTAGTGGTTCAGCTTCACATGAGGATGGAAGCACTCAGCCTCTCGCTAGAAAAATGAAAAGACTTAAGCTGGCAAAAGCACAGCAAAGAACTGTGCGTTCTTCGAAATCACAAATCCACAAGGAGAGTCCAATTGTGTCGGTTGCGATGCCTGACCTTCCCAACACTGGACGTGAAGAGCATGCGCCTTCCACCATTTGCACGCCCCCTGCAAGTGCTGGAAGGAGCACCCGCAGTCCAGTTCCTGATAGTCAGATTGAAGATGTCAGTGTTGAAGTACACCAGGATGAGGAGGATATGGGTGTTGCTGGCGCTGGGGAGGAAATTGACAAGGAGGATTCTGATGGTGAGGTGGTTTGTTTAAGTCAGGCACCCGGGGAGACACCTGTTGTCCGTGGGAGGAATATGGCCATTGACATGCCTGGTGAAAATACCAAAAAAATCAGCTCTTCGGTGTGGAAGTATTTCAACAGAAATGCGGACAACAGGTGTCAAGCCGTGTGTTGCCTTTGTCAAGCTGTAATAAGTAGGGGTAAGGACGTTAACCACCTCGGAACATCCTCCCTTATACGTCACCTGCAGCGCATTCATCATAAGTCAGTGACAAGTTCAAAAACTTTGGGCGACAGCGGAAGCAGTCCACTGACCAGTAAATCCCTTCCTCTTGTAACCAAGCTCACGCAAACCACCCCACCAACTCCCTCAGTGTCAATTTCCTCCTTCCCCAGGAATGCCAATAGTCCTGCAGGCCATGTCACTGGCAATTCTGACGAGTCCTCTCCTGCCTGGGATTCCTCCGATGCATCCTTGCGTGTAATGCCTACTGCTGCTGGCGCTGCTGTTGTTGCTGCTGGGAGTCGATGGTCATCCCAGAGGGGAAGTCGTAAGACGACTTTTACTACTTCCACCAAGCAATTGACTGTCCAACAGTCCTTTGCGAGGAAGATGAAATATCACAGCAGTCATCCTGCTGCAAAGCGGATAACTGAGGCCTTGGCATCCTGGGCGGTGAGAAACGTGGTTCCGGTATCCATCATTACTGCAGAGCCAACTATAGACTTGTTTGAGGTACTGTGTCCCCGGTACCAAATACCATCTAGGTTCCATTTCTCTAGGCAGGCGATACCGAAAATGTACACAGACCTCAGAAAAAGACTCACCAGTGTCCTAAAAAATGCAGTTGTACCCAATGTCCACTTAACCACGGACATGTGGACAAGTGGAGCAGGGCAGACTCAGGACTATATGACTGTGACAGCCCACTGGGTAGATGTACAGAACAGCAGCGGCGGCACCAGTAGCAGCATCTCGCAAACGCCAACTCTTTCCTAGGCAGGCTACGCTTTGTATCACCGCTTTCCAGAATACGCACACAGCTGAAAACCTCTTACGGCAACTGAGGAAGATCATCACAGAATGGCTTACCCCAATTGGACTCTCCTGTGGATTTGTGGCATCGGACAACGCCAGCAATATTGTGTGTGCATTAAATCTGGGCAAATTCCAGCACGTCCCATGTTTTGCACATACCTTGAATTTGGTGGTGCAGAATTATTTAAAAAACGACAGGGGCGTGCAAGAGATGCTGTCGGTGGCCAGAAGAATTGCGGGACACTTTCGGCGTACAGGCACCACGTACAGAAGACTGGAGCAACACCAAAAACGCCTGAACCTGCCCTGCCATCATCTGAAGCAAGAAGTGGTAACGAGGTGGAATTCAACCCTCTATATGCTTCAGAGGTTGGAGGAGCAGCAAAAGGCCATTCAAGCCTATACAACTGACCACGATATAGGAGGTGGAATGCACCTGTCTCAAGCGCAGTGGAGAATGATTTCAACGTTGTGCAAGGTTCTGCAACCTTTTGAACTTGCCACACGTGAAGTCAGTTCAGACACTGCCAGCCTGAGTCAGGTCATTCCCCTCATCAGGCTTTTGCAGAAGAAGCTGGAGACATTGAAGGAGGAGCTAACACTGAGCGATTCCGCTAGGCATGTGGGACTTGTGGATGGAGCCCTTAATTCGCTTAACAAGGATTCACGGGTGGTCAATCTGTTGAAATCAGAGCACTACATTTTGGCCACCGTGCTCGATCCTAGATTTAAAACCTACCTTGGATCTCTCTTTCCGGCAGACACAAGTCTGCAGGGGTTCAAAGAACTGCTGGTGAGAAAATTGTCAAGTCAAGCGGAACGCGACCTGTCAACATCTCCTCCTTCACATTCTCCCGCAACTGGGGGTGCGAGGAAAAGGCTCAGAATTCCGAGCCCACCCGCTGGCGGTGATGCAGGGCAGTCTGGAGCGACTGCTGATGCTGACATCTGGTCCGGACTGAAGGACCTGCCAACGATTACGGACATGTCGTCTACTGGCACTGCATATGATTCTCTCTCCATTGAAAGAATGGTGGAGGATTATATGAGTGACCGCATCCAAGTAGGCACGTCAGACAGTCTGTACGTATACTGGCAGGAAAAAGAGGCAATTTGGAGGCCCTTGCACAAACTGGCTTTATTCTACCTAAGTTGCCCTCCCACAAGTGTGTACTCCGAAAGAGTGTTTAGTGCCGCCGCTCACCTTGTCAGCAATCGGCGTACGAGGTTACTTCCAGAAAATGTGGAGAAGATGATGTTCATTAAAATGAATTATAATCAATTCCTCCATGGAGACATTCACCAGCAGCAATTGCCTCCACAAAGTACACAGGGAGCTGTGATGGTGGATTCCAGTGGGGACGAATTGATAATCTGTGAGGAGGGGGATGTACACGGTGATTAATCGGAGGATGATGATGAGGTGGACATCTTGCCTCTGTAGAGCCAGTTTGTGCAAGGAGAGATTAATTGCTTCTTTTTTGGTGGGGGTCCAAACCAACCCGTCATTTCAGTCACAGTCGTGTGGCAGACCCTGTCACTGAAATGATGGGTTGGTTAAAGTGTGCATGTCCTGTTTATACAACATAAGGGTGGGTGGGAGGGCCCAAGGACAATTCCATCTTGCACCTCTTTTTTCTTTCATTTTTCTTTGCATCATATACTGTTTGGGGAGTGTTTTTTTGGAAGGGCCATCCTGCGTGACACTGCAGTGCCACTCCTAGATGGGCCAGGTGTTTGTGTCGGCCACTTGGGTCGCTGAGCTTAGTCATCCAGCGACCTCGGTGCAAATTTTAGGACTAAAAATAATATTGTGAGGTGTGAGGTGTTCAGAATAGACTGAAAATGAGTGGAAATTATGGTTATTGAGGTTAATAATACTTTGGGATTCTATGATTTAAGCTGTTTTTTAGGGTTTTTTAAAAAAAAAACACCCGAATCCAAAACACACCCGAATCCGACAAAAAAAATTCGGTGAGGTTTTGCCAAAACGCGTTCGAACCCAAAACACGGCCACGGAACCGAACCCAAAACCAAAACACAAAACCCGAAAAATTTCCGGTGCACATCTCTAATTACCACATAACTGAACCTAAGGATGACATATAAACATTTATTTTTTTAAACAATATTTTATTCTGAATTCCTCAATAGGAAACGTTTGGCCTAGGGGTGCTGTCAAAACAATTCTGATACTCTGGGGCGCCATGTTTCAAATAAGTTTGAGAACCAATGGTCTGTACCATGATTCTGACAATACTTTAGAATTCCAGTATTTAACTGGAAATTGATGAAATAACTGTTATGTAGATCATTAGTAAATACGTTATTGGGTTTTAAAATCTGCTTATCAATAAACCTGGAAGATAGAATTTAAAAACAGCACTTTACAGTCCCTGACCATTATATAATACAAAGTGTATTCATTATTGTGTCTTGGATCTAATTCAAGAGATCATTGACAGTGAGCCAAACACCGCAAAATGCTGCTGAATGTTATCTGTGTTCTGCATATATATTTATATTTGACTTCAGACAGCCATGAATTTTTAACTAGTACCATTCCCGGAAGATTGCGCTTGACTTAGTAAAGTCACACTGTTGTGTTCTATCTGTTTAACCATGCAAACATTGTAATTAAATGCCAGCAATAAACTGCTGGTAATTACTGGTATGTATTTCAATTAAATAAGCCTATAGTGCTGAATGCATAGTATAAAGGAAATACGTGTTTAATATGCATGAAATGTTTATTGGTTGAATGCTCTTGCAGTTTATTGTGAATGTGAAATGAATAGTAGGATTGCATCTGAGTTATCACAGAAAATTACAGTTTGTTTTAATAAGTGAAGATGCGTCAGAGTAACACAATCTTACCAACACCAGAGAAGGAACAGAGCATTACAGGCCTCATAGCAAATCCTAGCTAAGGGTCCGTCAATGCTGGTGTAACCTCTGGGGCTCCCTGCTCTGTGCATCTGCTCAGAAAAGATCTGCTCTTCTCTTTTCCCGAACAGAGTAGGCTGTCTGGGAGTGGTACCTTAGGGCAGTGGTGCCAAGAGAGGGGGGGAGAGAGGGTACAAATTACCCGGGCCCTGGCCCAGGACCCCTCCCTCTTACCTAGCAATAGCAGCTGCAGCTCTTTTCCTCAGCCCAGCACACACTGCTGTGTTCTGGGCTGCAGTGTGGCCATGGAGGTGCTTAAAATACTATTTTTTTCTAGTATTTTTTCCTAAGGGTACAAGACCACACCTCCTGTGATTAGGCCACGCCCCTTGAAAAATATCTGGGCCCATCCCGGCTCTCGACTGCCCTGCCTTAGGGAACGAGTTATAGAAATCTTTGCAGACTCTGTAGGCTGCCACAATATATAAAAGTTAACATGCTACTAGCTTCTATGTTATAGGCTGCCACATCCACGTGTGCATCTTTTGCTGAGGTAGCATGTGCTATTTTATGCCAATACTGTTGCAAACCTTGTCACAGTGAACATGCATCTGTCTGTATGAGCAACGACTAATATGTCCACTTTGAGCATCGTTAGGTGATGGAATGCCGCTTGGTGTATCTTTAGATCATCAATTATCCATCACCCCATTAAAACGTGCACCATCCCCATGCTAGGTGCAGAACCTCTGGTTAGGGGGGTTTGGGGGTTAATTCTGCACAGAAAAAAAAGCAAAAAATATACAGTACATAAAATCTGTAACGTTAAATAAAAAACTTTTGTAGAAATAGATCATAAAATTACAGTTGAATAACTTGCATTTGTACATTATTTACTCATTCGCCTCTGCGACATTCTAGCCATGGGTGTAGCCAGAAGTTTGTGGGCCCCATAGCAGCATTTTGAAGGGCCCCTGTCCCAATGCTTCTAAAGAGACACCTCTCTGCAGCAGTTGCTATTTTTTGCCCCATAATAGTGCCCTAGTTCATTTTCTGAACCAAGGCCTTATTTTATTTTATGAACCATAGTAGTGCACTAGTTCACATTCTGTAGCATAGTAGGGCTCCCAGTACACATTATGTAACACAGTACCCCCAATTCACATTTATGGCATACAGTGTACCAGGTTCATATTATGCCACATTACAGTGTCCCCAGTTCATATTGGGGGTCATTCCGAGTTGTTCGCACGTTGCCGATTTTTGCTATGCTGCGATTTGTTGCAAAATGCGCATGCGCAAGGCACGCAGGGCGCATGCGCTTAGTTATTTAACTAAAAACTTAGCAGTTTTGCTGTGGATCCTGCGGCGCTTTTCAGTCGCACTGCTGATCGGTGAATGATTGACAGGAAAGGGGCGTTTCTGGGTGGTAACTGAGCATTTTCCGGGAGTGTGCTAAAAAACACAGGGGTGTCCGGGAAAAACGCGGGAGGGTCTGGAGAAACGGGGGAGTGGCTGGCCGAACGCAGGGCGTGTTTGTGACATCAAACCAGGAACTAAATGGACTGAGCTGATCGCAATCTAGGAGTAGGTCTGGAGCTACTCAGAAACTGCAAAGAATTATTTATTAGCAGTTCTGCTAATCTTTCGTTCGCAATTCTGCTAAGCTAAGATACACTCCCAGAGGGCTGCGGCCTAGTGTGTGCAATGCTGCTAATAGCAGCTAGCGAGCGAACAACTCAGAATGACCCCCTTTGTGTAACATTATAATGCTATCCAGTTCGTTTAATACCACATTACAATAAGCAGGTCCAGGTGCAGGTTCAATAGTGCTATAGATGATAGAGAACACATCTGTATATACATTTCTCACCACTGGGTGATACAAACTTTTGCTTTGGGGTATATAATATATATATAGATTGTAGGCCCCAAGGCAAAAGTTTGTAAGGGCCCCTATGTATCACCCAATGGTGAGAAATGTATATACAGATGTGTTCTCTATCATCTATAGCACTATTCATTGCAACAGCGTACGCACCTGTTTTAATTGGAATGCATGGTGTTTGCACACCTGCGAATGAGTCGCAGGCTGCTACAGCTAATCGCAATCATGATGCAACCACACACAAGACTCGTTTGTGGGTAGGATGAGCAGGAACACATCTGTAACACATGTAACTTTGACCGGTAGGGCGGAGCCCTTTCTGGGCCCCATAGCAGCTGCAGTCCCTGCACCTATGCTAGCTATGCCCTTGATTTCAGTGGTAAATATCTAAGGAATATGATTTGGGTGGGAGGGGTACGGACAAATAGTTGATTTGTACTTAGATGGCAATCTAAAACTTTACTAGATAATAACAGCTTACGTCCCAGATTTCTCAGTAGTGTCTCTCAACACTAGGCAGCAAATTGGGGGCAACTCCATAGAGCAGATTCATATTAATGATGAAACAGTGGGCCTAATTCAGGTAAAATCACTACTGAGACAGAAATTGCGAAGTGCCGCCCAAAAAGGTAAAAAACGCCCAATGATGCATTTGCATGTTTGCATATGCAGTCGCATAACTGTGGTGCATATGCAGAAAACCAAGAATCATTGACAATACCGGTTGACCCATGCCTATGCAGGATATATGCGGCTACAGTGACAGCAGCGCCATGTTTTTAATTGCAGCAATCGCACTTGACGTCAGATGCATGCCCCGAGAATGGCCATAACATGCCTGCATTTTTTCAACCACTTCCCGCAAACACCATGTGACCTCCCACAAAGGGACATTTCCTGCAATCGTTATGAGATCGCATATTGCTGGGCCTGCGATTGCATTGACTTCACATTTTGGCCTTCATGCATGCACGATGCGGTCATAGCACATGCACACTCATCCAATAATTGGCTGATTTGTGATTTTGATAAAGCTGGGCTAAGGCCCAGTGCTGGGTGTCTGATGAACAAATTTCCTTATAGCAACACCTTGGGTCAACTAAAATGCAGTAGCTTCCATGGAAAATTCTGACTAATCAAATACCTCCATTATCCTTCCACCATTTTTTGGGAATGTAACCAATTTATTAAATCTGTTACACTGTATATTTTAAACTTGTTCCATAGCAGTTAAATAAACTATATATTATTGAATTTTAGGTTACCTTCAAAAATGAGTGAAACTACATCTACCAATATCTCGGTGGCTCCAGCCAACTCTACAGAAAGCATACCAGCTTTTTCTACAAGGAATTCACGAATGACAGGTCCTGGTTTCACCAAAAGAATATGTTTCTACAAAAGTGGAGACCCACGCTTTAATGGAATAAAAATGGTTGTGACCAATCGATCATTCAAGACATTCGACGCATTGCTAGACAGCCTCTCCAAAAAAGTACCCCTACCTTTTGGAGTAAGGAATATAACAACTCCACGAGGCATACACCCCGTAACCACTCTAGAGGAACTTGAAGATGGTAAATCCTATATTTGTTCCCATCAAAAAAAGATTAAGCCAATAAACCTTGAAAGAGCAAGCAAGAAACCATTGCTGTGGCAGAGCAGCAGACCAATCAGCGCACGGCGCCGAGCTATGCAGGGGACTCGGCAAAGTGAGGTTACCCCATTTCAAAGGGAAAACACTATTGTACTTAGAAGCTCAAAGAACTTTGTTGTATACAAAAATGGAGATAAAGAGTTTAAACAGAATTTTGTACTGAATAAGAAGTCTATACAAAACTTTGATGCCTTTCTGGACCAAATCTCAGAGACTTTGCAGTTTCCAGTCTTTAAACTATACAGCATTGATGGAAGAAGGGTAAGCGTACATAGAAATAAATGTTACTATATAAATAAATGTTAATTAATAATTAAATAACATTCTATGAAAGTGGATTCATCAGAAAGTAGAGTAAAATATAGTCAAATACTTGTTTGTTTGATATAGACTATTACATCTTCTCCTTCATCCATCTGGGGACACTTCTAGACTATGGGGTATAGACTTAGTGAGGGTTGAAGAGCCAGCACTTAATAGGTTAACTTTTTAGGGTATATAAGCTCCTCCCCCCCTTTACTGAAGGAGTAGGTTAGCACTAGTGCTCTTATTTATCAATGAGTGATAAATTTCACTGTGAGTGATAAATTGCACCAGCCAACCAACTCCTGTCATTTTTCAAACACAGCCTGTGACATGGAAGTTAGGAGCTGATTGGCTGGTGCAATTTATCACTCACAGTGAAATGTATCACTCATTGATAAATAAGGGCATAGGTTAGCTGGGAATACATACCATTTACCATCAAGTGGGATGCCTGCTTTCAAAATGCCATCAGCGGCATCCCGCCCGGCAGAATGTCGTAGACACCCATGAGTTGGAATAGCCCTTATGCGCCGATATTTTGGATGTTCACATTGTCGGCTGTCAAGATTCTGGCGTTGGTATCCTGGCCGCCGGGATCCCTTCAGCCGGCAAATTGATTGCATCCTGGTTACCTGGTATAGTTTATGTTTTAAGACACAGAGGTGCTTTTCATTTGTAATTTGTAATTATTATTATTTTTTTTAAATCTGCACCACATTTTTCCCTTCTCTCTTTCCTTTCTCTCTAATGTCAATCTCTCTTTACATGAAAAGTAGCAACCAGAGGGAAATCTCAGGGTGACTGTGAGGATTATGATCTTGCAGCAGGTAGGAGGATGATGGTGGCGGTGGCTATAGAAGAGGAGTGGTGGGCGTAACTGTTATATGGGGCTGCAGAGGAGGAGGTATAGGAGCAGGCTGCAGATGGCGGCGGATGCAGCAGTGAAAAGCCGCGGTCCAGCAGCGGCTGGTGGCACAAAAATGACCGGAAGCTGTTATTCAAACAGTGGTGTCAGCCCCTCATGTTCAAACGCTGGTTTCTCATACTGGGCATTCAGAAATTGTCTGGTGGCATTACATCAGTAACTGGCTATGGAGGGGAGCAGTGCTGGCAGGCTAACGCGCCCCCCCATGCTGAAGCTGCGGGCCATTACAGATGACATCACTTGGCAACAGAAAGTATCTCTGGAACAGACCACCCTGCATAATGAAAGGGGGAAGGGGAAGGGGGGTGCTGAATCTTCGGCAGTGGCCTCCTCTCTAACCCTACTGAAAGGGTTAGAGTCAGAGTGGATGCTCTCAGTGCCTACCCTTAAACAAAAAAGTGGGGTAAAAGCTGGGGTAAGACGTCAGGCTGATCAAGACAGCCCGAGAAGTTGCAGCAAATGGTACAGGTCAGCACTTGAAAAGAGAATCTGCTGATCACTGCCGCGAAGCTCCTCTTAGCATTCCTCTCAAGGGGTGGAAGCCGGAGATAAAATTTCTGAACAATGTTAAAGAAAAAATTCTATTTAGATATTTACGTGTTTTCCTATTTGTATCTATGCTGTGTAAATACTCAGTATAATATCACATTTTGTTGAAATTTCTCCTTATTGTTATTTTTGTTAATGTTTGAAAATGGAGAACTTTACTGATTGTGGAGGCCCTGCAAGCTCTGTGAACCAGCTGAGGCTCTTTTATAACTTCTGTCATAGACTAATGGGGAGGACACCTTCAGGCTGAAAAGGACGTTCTCTTTGCTAAAGAAATTGTGGTCTTTAGGCATTCAGCTGACTTTTGTTCAGTCTAAGGTTTACGGCATTTTGTGAAAATTTCTCTTTATTATTATATTGCCAAAATGTATTTCAAAGGCTAAGACTGGGTAAGGGAATTGTAGTTTGTATCATTTTGAACAGGTTGTCAGGCTTAATTACCTAAGAGCACATGCTTATTGTGCAGCTGATTGTGTGGATATCCACAATCACTTCCGGCTGTAGAGGTCCCCACCAGTCCTGTGAAACAATCCAGTCAACATTGGCATTTCTATAATGAGTGCAATGTGTGTGGTGCACACCAGCCCCTGTGTCCAGGAGGGGCCCCACACCACACACATTGCACTTGCACACTGCTGTGTTTCAATACTTACCTTTACAGAGTCACACGGAGGGCAGTAGCGGATCTTGCCACGGGCAAGCAGGACTTTTGCCCGGGGCGCCGCCTTCCGGAGGGCGCAGGGCGCGATCCGGAGGGCGCCGCACCAGGGCAAGATCCGCTGCTGCTGTGCCCCCGGCTGCCGCTGTGAAGGGAAACTAGACACGTCCGCGTCTAGTTTCCCTTCGTGGAGAGGTCCTCCGCACAGCAAAGGTCCTCTCCACGAGTTTCCCTTCATGGAGAGGACCTTTGCTGTGCGGTGCGTGATGACGTCATCGCGCACCGCACATCATTTCAGTCTGTACAGGGGGCGTAAATGACCACGCCCCCTGTACGAAGCCATGCCCCCTATTGTCGCCCGGGGCTCACTGCGCCCAAGATCCGCCCCTGACGGAGGGCACTGCAGACGCTGCACAAATTGCTGACAAAATGTCCGCAGCGCATGTGCAGTAGTAATTAGCCTCCAGAGCATGGCGGGTGCTTCAATCAACCACTTATGTTTGGCTCAAATTATAATCGTTTACCAGAGATAACAAAGGGGGGGAATATCAGGCACCTTAACTCTATATTTATATGGATCAATCTGACCACTGCTCCCTCAAACAAAAGGGAAAATCTAAACCATAAAAACCAAAAGGTGAAACCAGGGCCGTAACTAGGTGTGTGTGGAGAGGGCACCGCACACAGCGCTACAGGGTAGGGGACACTGTTAGTGGTACTTGTCAATTATCTGTTTTTAATACTTTTGCTAATACCTATATAACATTCATGAACTCAACTTGAGATTTATTTGTTATTCAGTCACACTGTCCTTTATTACATTTCATGATGCTGACATACCGAGGATTCAAACCCATTGCCTTTAGCATTGCAGTCAGACAATCTATTCATTGAGCTATCTGCCCTTGCATAAAAAGGTAGATAATTCTAATCTAAAGAATTCTAACTATTTGAAGCTTACCTTGTACTTTTTGAAAAAATGATCAGCATTGCGTCTGCACAGATCTATGTTGTGTGTGACTGCAAGGGATTGGATGTGTGGCTGCACACTTCATAGATCTGCTCAATTACAATGGTGATTTTTTTTTTTTACAAAGTACTAGTAGCTTCATATAGTATTCAGAGTTTTTATGGAGGATCAAATAGCTGAATGAGTAGGGTGTTTGATTAGGATTCAATGGGTTATAGGTTTGAATCCTGGAAATGGCAGTATATGTATAAGTAGAAGTGTATATATAAATAAAAAAAAACAATACTGTGGATAACTATGGACCTTATTCGGCTTCAATAGCAAAACTGCAACTGCTGACAATCACATGCTGGGGGCCACCCATCACAGGGCAAGGCCGCCCAGCTTGCTAAGTGCCTCCCAGCACTGTGATCTCAACCTAATTGTGATCACATTGCAATTAGATTGCAATCGTGGCAAACTAGAGTTGCCCCCTGCCTGCGCGACCGCCCCAAAAATGGTCCACACCCAACTCCATTTTTGCCAACACGTCTCCGCATCTCAGCTGCCCCCGAGCGCCCCCCCGAACTCCTCTGCCTGTCAATCAGGCAGAGACTTTTGCATTACTGCGATGCAATTTAACCTGAATAAAGCCTTATATGCGCATATGTAACCAACATTCATGAAATGGATAGATCAGAGGATACTCACATATTAATAAAGTGCTGTGTAGATATTGCTTTACTTCACTGGATACACAGTTGCGTCCAGAAACAGTGTATCACTTTCGATAGGAATGTATCCACAAGATGTAAACACTGTAGTAACTGTTTTTGGCAACAATAATGAGTGCTTTAATTCCACTTCTGTAGCTGCTGGCTTAATAATCCTCCCTTATTCCTTAAGGTATATCCAGAATAGATGTACTGCAAGATATTGAAATCAAGTTGCCGTCTTTGTAAAATCACAGTCATGCACATGTGCAATTAGATGCTTTGGTCATGATGCTGGCTCACAGTGTAAACCAAGTTTTAAGCAGGCAGCGCTGGCACTAACCTGGAGTGAGTGGACAGCCCTCCATCTCCAGCTGGCCATGGCATCAGGAGAATGTAGGCCAGCTGTCCAGATGACTGGTGTCTGTGCACAGGCCACCAATGGAGACACGGACTTGTCAGTCTCAAAGTCTGCTGTCTTTGAAAACGTTTTCCATGGTGAACTCCAGTGGTAGCAGAGAAACAGACAATTCTGACATGTTGCTTGGCCAAAACTGCTAGCTCTTTTTTCACACGAAATCGTCTCTCAAATGGTAGACCCAGTCAGAGAACTTGTTTAACAGACTATAGTTCTTCTTTCGGGAATGAGTGCTTAACATGACCAATGCCACTCTCTAAGGATGGGAGGCTGTTAGACTGAACCATAATCACACAACACTGGAAATTCCCAATATCGCTGGTCTTGGAAGATTTGCAAGTTTGGGCCTGGTTAGTTCTTGAATGGGAGACCACCGGGTGATACCACGTGATGTAAGTAATAAATTGGGATTCCAAATCAATATGCTAGAACAAGCTGTTTTAAAAACATTCAAGAAAGCAACTGTTATGATTCAGTCAGACAGTGCTTCAGCAAGCAGCATGCATCTAATTCATCAGGGAGGGACAAGAGGTTCCTGGCGATGAGTGATTCTGTTCAGGTTATTTCTTAAGCATAGGTGATGGACCATATATATCTTTTTATTCTAGGAATATAGAATGGGAAGAAGAGCGGCTGAGTCGCCAGTCCATTCTTCCAGAGGAAATTTCTCTGCATCCATAAGCTTGAACAAAGATAGACTTTAGTGGCATCTTGGTTCTATAACAATACAGCAAAGTACAAAATAAGGGATGCATCAATCTTCTAAGATGCTTTCAAATTTTATCTGGTAAATTTCCACCAATTACCCATACCGCTTTGTTCTCAGGAAGATATAAAGGAAGGTAGTCTAGTAATTTTGGTGGACGAGACTGGCCAAGGAGAGTTTTTGCTCAGAGGTACTAAACATGGCAGTGGGTCCATGAAGTGGGCTTCCATTCAACAGGACAGGTTTGTTTCAGGGGGCAATTGTTTGTCAGGATGGTTAAAAATGATAGTATGGCTTTTAAAGGTAGGGCCTTATAAGAACTAGGGTTTTTCATATTCCGTAGTTCAGACTAATAATAAACCAGAAATGAAGTGTACTCAGACAATTATCTTGGAGTCTGGTAGCGTTATATTCTTCTTATTCCATGCTAATGGTTAGCCATTCTTTTCCTCAGATAAGACCTCCAATACAGTCTTCAGTTAGGTTCCATTAAGGTATATACAGTATCTGTCCTATCTATTTAGTCAAAGAGATTGGCAGATCCCAGTAGTAAAAGCGTACTATAGACGTATTACAGATGCAGTCACTACATAGGCACACAGCCATGGGATATTTGTATCAGTTACCAACTTACCACCCTTTTAACCTTTTGAGGAAGCTTGACTTAAAGTGGGTCACATGAATATAAGAGGTTCAGAATTAGTTGCTTATCTAGGATAGCTCTATTCCAAGGGAACATGGATAGTGTTATATTCACTTCCTGTTATCTATCCAAAAGTGGGGACATTTTTCTCTTTAATCAAGAAACTGTAATAACAATTTTTGCTAAAACAGCAAAACATCGGATTGGATTCAGTGTCCCTGTTTTAACATAAGTATGTATCTAGAGTGGTTAACCAGTATAAGGCAAACGGACAGTTTACTCAATATTATGACACTAATGAAAGAAATTGAGCGGTTTTCAGGTGAACTACAGCCAGATGGATTACAGCCACATGAGGTGGCTGAATGATTTATCCCACATCTCAGCTCATTCTACTCTCTCGGTTTGTACTTCATGGGCACCATGGCACAGTGCTTCCATAGAACAGAGGAGAGAAGTAGATTTACCAGGTTTTATAAATTCATGATTTGAGTCTAAGGATATTTCTGGGACATAAAGTATCGGGTTCAGCTAAGGCTGAATATACCCTCACCTAGGGGCAGCTTTTGTAAATCTCCATCTAAAACTATCCTGGAGATGGTTAAATGAGAAAACAACATTTTTGGAACTTACAGTTAAATCTCTTTTTTTGCGTCCATCTTGGAGACACTTCAGCTCCTCAATTATTTGGTTGTTCGTGTGATAAGGAGGTAATTCTGTACTGTATGCAACCTCTCTTTATAGCTTATTAAGTTCCGACTGAGGAAGGAGTTGAAGGGGAGGAGCTATATACCCTAAAATGCTAATCTATTAAGTGCTGGCTCCTCAACCCTCTATACTCCATGGTCTATTCCCCAGATGGACTTGGAGAAAGAGATTTAATGGTAAGTACCAAAAATAATGTCTGGGTACTATCTATGGCTCCACATAATTGAGAGACAACTATTTTATAAAGTTTTCTTACAGAGGGAAAAAAGACAAAGGGTTCTATTTAGTAAACATAGAATGACACCTACAGTGTTAGCTAGAGATGAGCGCCTGAAATTTTTCGGGTTTTGTGTTTTGGTTTTGGGTTCGGTTCCGCGGCCGTGTTTTGGGTTCGAACGCGTTTTGGCAAAACCTCACCGAATTTTTTTTGTCGGATTCGGGTGTGTTTTGGATTCGGGTGTTTTTTTCAAAAAACACTAAAAAACAGCTTAAATCATAGAATTTGGGGGTCATTTTGATCCCAAAGTATTATTAACCTCAAAAACCATAATTTACACTCATTTTCAGTCTATTCTGAATACCTCACACCTCACAATATTATTTTTAGTCCTAAAATTTGCACCGAGGTCGCTGTGTGAGTAAGATAAGCGACCCTAGTTGCCGACACAAACACCGGGCCCATCTAGGAGTGGCACTGCAGTGTCACGCAGGATGTCCCTTCCAAAAAACCCTCCCCAAACAGCACATGACGCAAAGAAAAAAAGAGGCGCAATGAGGTAGCTGTGTGAGTAAGATTAGCGACCCTAGTGGCCGACACAAACACCGGGCCCATCTAGGAGTGGCACTGCAGTGTCACGCAGGATGGCCCTTCCAAAAAACCCTCCCCAAACAGCACATGACGCAAAGAAAAAAAGAGGCGCAATGAGGTAGCTGACTGTGTGAGTAAGATTAGCGACCCTAGTGGCCGACACAAACACCGGGCACATCTAGGAGTGGCACTGCAGTGTCACGCAGGATGTCCCTTCCAAAAAACCCTCCCCAAACAGCACATGACGCAAAGAAAAAAAGAGGCGCAATGAGGTAGCTGTGTGAGTAAGATTAGCGACCCTAGTGGCCGACACAAACACCGGGCACATCTAGGAGTGGCACTGCAGTGTCACGCAGGATGTCCCTTCCAAAAAACCCTCCCCAAACAGCACATGACGCAAAGAAAAAAAGAGGCGCAATGAGGTAGCTGTGTGAGTAAGATTAGCGACCCTAGTGGCCGACACAAACACCGGGCCCATCTAGGAGTGGCACTGCAGTGTCACGCAGGATGTCCCTTCCAAAAAACCCTCCCCAAACAGCACATGACGCAAAGAAAAAAAAGAGGCTTTTTACTGATATTTGGTGTTTTGGATTTGACATGCTCTGTACTATGACATTGGGCATCGGCCTTGGCAGACGACGTTGCTGGCATTTCATCGTCTCGGCCATGACTAGTGGCAGCAGCTTCAGCACGAGGTGGAAGTGGATCTTGATCTTTCCCTAATTTTGGAACCTCAACTTTTTTGTTCTCCATATTTTATAGGCAGAACTAAAAGGCACCTCAGGTAAACAATGGAGATGGATGGATTGGATACTAGTATACAATTATGGACGGACTGCCACGGTTAGGTGGTATAAAAAAACCACGGTTAGGTGGTATATAATACAATTATGGATGGACGGACTGCCTGCCGAGTGCCGACACAGAGGTAGCCACAGCCGTGAACTACCGCACTGTACACTGGTTGATAAAGAGATAGTAGTATACTCGTAACAACTAGTATGACGACGGTATAAAGAATGAAAAAAAAACCACGGTTAGGTGGTATATATTATAATACAATTATGGTTGGACGGACTGCCTGCCGAGTGCCGACACAGAGGTAGCCACAGCCGTGAACTACCGCACTGTACACTGGTTGATAAAGAGATAGTAGTATACTCGTAACAACTAGTATGACGACGGTATAAAGAATGAAAAAAAAACCACGGTTAGGTGGTATATAATACAATTATGGTTGGACGGACTGCCTGCCGAGTGCCGACACAGAGGTAGCCACAGCCGTGAACTACCGCACTGTACACTGGTTGATAAAGAGATAGTAGTATACTCGTAACAACTAGTATGACGACGGTATAAAGAATGAAAAAAAAAACACGGTTAGGTGGTATATATTATAATACAATTATGGTTGGACAGACTGCCTGCCGAGTGCTGACACAGAGGTAGCCACAGCCGTGAACTACCGCACTGTACACTGGTTGATAAAGAGATAGTAGTATACTCGTAACAACTAGTATGACGACGGTATAAAGAATGAAAAAAAAACCACGGTTAGGTGGTATATATTATAATACAATTATGGTTGGACGGACTGCCTGCCGAGTGCCGACACAGAGGTAGCCACAGCCGTGAACTACCGCACTGTACACTGGTTGATAAAGAGATAGTAGTATACTCGTAACAACTAGTATGACGACGGTATAAAGAATGAAAAAAAAACCACGGTTAGGTGGTATATAATACAATTATGGTTGGACGGACTGCCTGCCGAGTGCCGACACAGAGGTAGCCACAGCCGTGAACTACCGCACTGTACACTGGTTGATAAAGAGATAGTAGTATACTCGTAACAACTAGTATGACGACGGTATAAAGAATGAAAAAAAAACCACGGTTAGGTGGTATATATTATAATACAATTATGGATGGACGGACTGCCTGCCGAGTGCCGACACAGAGGTAGCCACAGCCGTGAACTACCGCACTGTACTGTGTCTGCTGCTAATATAGACTGGTTGATAAAGAGATAGTATACAATACTACTAATATACTGGTGGTCAGGCACTGGTCACCACTAGTCACACTGGCAGTGGCACTCCTGCAGCAAAAGTGTGCACTGTTTAATTTTAATATAATATTATTTATCATGTACTCCTGGCTCCTGCTATAACAACCTGCAGTGCTCCCCAGTCTCCCCCACAATTATAAGCTTTATATACAATACATTGATGTGCAGCACACTGGGCTGAGCAGTGCACACAGACTGAGTCACTGTGTGACTGTGTATCGTTTTTTTCAGGCAGAGAACGGATATATTAAATAAAACAAACAACTGCACTGTCTCTGGTGGTCACTGGTCACTGTGGTCGTTAGTCACTAAACTCTGTCTGCACTCTCTTCTAATCTACAGTATCACAGCAATCTCTCTCTCTTCTAAATCTAATCTAAATGGAGAGGACGCCAGCCACGTCCTCTCCCTATCAATCTCAATGCACGTGTGAAAATGGCGGCGACGCGCGGCTCCTTATATAGAATCCGAGCCTCGCGAGAATCCGACAGCGTCATGATGACGTTCGGGCGCGCTCGGGTTAACCGAGCAAGGCGGGAAGATCCGAGTCGCTCGGACCCGTGAAAAAAAAAGTGAAGTTCGTGCGGGTTCGGATTCAGAGAAACCGAACCCGCTCATCTCTAGTGTTAGCATAACATCTCAGATCCACTGCAACTGAAGATGCAGCACCAAACCCTTCTGCTTCCACCCCTGAAGCGAGACCAGAGTCTTTACTATCACCTTCTACATTTTACCTAATATAGCACACAGAAGATGGCGCAGTCGGCAGATTGAATAGAAGGAAGGTACACTGTGGACACATCGTAACTTCTGTTCAGGGTGCTAGGTGTACACCACACTTCATGCACCTGCTATAGATATACTACTGATGATGGGTCCTTACTCTAGTGCCAGAAAAATGTCATGTATAACCAGATAATATATATTAAAAAGGGAGTATAGATGTAATACCCTGCTATGCAAGTCCTCTGACTATTACAATGTAAGAAAGAGATGCAGTTTGCCGTATGCTGCCTTACAGGACAGCCCCTCATTACTTAACATATTTGCAAAATGAAATAAACTCTTCCAGTTTCTAATATTTGTGCCGACTCAATAGTATTACCTACAGTTGCAAAACCTAGCACCGCAAATACTATCCCTTTACAGGAAGTTTCCCAGGAAAGGAGCTTAGGCTATTAATAATAAGATTTTACTCACCGGTAAATCTATTTCTCGTAGTCCGTAGTGGATGCTGGGAACTCCGAAAGGACCATGGGGAATAGCGGCTCCGCAGGAGACTGGGCACAACTAAAGAAAGCTTTTAGGTCACCAGGTGTGCACTGGCTCCTCCCACCATGACCCTCCTCCTAGCCTCAGTTAGGACACTGTGCCCGGACGAGCTGACATAATAAGGAAGGATTTTGAATCCCGGGTAAGACTCTTACCAGCCACACCAATCACACCGTATAACTCGTGATACCATACCCAGTTTAACAGTATGAAAACAACTGAGCCTCTCAACAGATGGCTCAACAATAACCCTTTAGTTAACAATAACTATGTACAAGTATTGCAGACAATCCGCACTTGGGACGGGCGCCCAGCATCCACTACGGACTACGAGAAATAGATTTACCGGTGAGTAAAATCTTATTTTCTCTGACGTCCTAGTGGATGCTGGGAACTCCGAAAGGACCATTGGGATTATACCAAAGCTCCCAAATGGGCGGGAGAGTGCGGATGACTCTGCAGCACCGAATGAGAGACCTCAAGGTCCTCCTCAGCCAGGGTATCAAATTTGTAGAATATTGCAAACGTGTTTGCCCCTGACCAAGTAGCAGCTCGGCAAAGTTGTAAAGCCGAGACCCCTCGGGCAGCCGCCCAAGATGAGCCCACCTTCCTTGTGGAATGGGCTTTTACTGATTTAGGATGCGGCAGTCCAGCCGCAGAATGCGCCAGCTGAATTGTGCTACAAATCCAGCGAGCAATAGTCTGCTTAGAAGCAGGAGCACCCAGCTTGTTGGGTGCATACAGGATAAATAGCGAGTCAGTTTTCCTGACTCTAGCCGTCCTGGAAACATAAATTTTCAAGGCCCTGACTACGTCCAGCAACTTGGAATCCTCCAAGTCCCTAGTAGCCGCAGGCACCACAAAAGGTTGGTTCAAGTGAAAAGCTGATACCACCTTAGGGAGAACTGGGGACGAGTCCTCAATTCTGCCCTATCCATATGGAAAATCAGATAAGGGCTTTTACATGACAAAGCCGCCAATTCTGACACACGCCTGGCTGAAGCCAAGGCCAATAAAATGACCACTTTCCACGTGAGATATTTTAGATCCACGGTTTTAAGTGGCTCAAACCAATGTGATTTTAAGAAACTCAACACCACGTTGAGATCCCAAGGTGCCACTGGAGGCACAAAAGGGGGCTGAATATGCAGCACTCCCTTAACAAACGTCTGAACTTCAGGTAGTGAAGCTAGTTCTTTCTGGAAGAAAATCGACAGAGCCGAGATCTGTACCTTCATGGAGCCTAATTTCAGGCCCATAGTCACTCCTGCTTGTAGGAAATGCAGAAATCGACCCAATTGAAATTCCTCTGTTGGGGCCTTTTTGGCCTCACACCAAGCAACATACATCCGCCATATGCGGTGATAATGCTTTGCAGTTACATCTTTCCTGGCTTTATCAGCGTAGGAATGACTTCCTCCGGAATGCCCTTTTCCTTCAGGATCCGGCGTTCAACCGCCATGCCGTCAAGCGCAGCCACGGTAAGTCTTGGAACAGACAGGGCCCCTGCTGCAGCAGGTCCTGTCTGAGCGGCAGAGGCCATGGGTCCTCTGAGATCATCTCTTGAAGTTCTGGGTACCACGCTCGTCTTGGCCAATCCGGAACCACGAGTATTGTTCATACTCCTCGTTTTCTTATTATTCTCAGTACCCTTGGTATGAGAGGCAGAGGAGGGAACACCTAAACTGACTGGTACACCCACGGTGTCACTAGAGCGTCCACAGCTATCGCCTGAGGGTCCCTTGACCTGGCGCAATATCTCTCTAGTTTTTTGTTTAGGCGGGACGCCATCATGTCCACCTGTGGCCTTTCCCAACGGTTTACCAACAGTTGGAAGACTTCTGGATGAAGTCCCCACTCTCCCGGGTGTAGGTCGTGTCCGCTGAGGAAGTCTGCTTCCCAGTTGTCCACTCCCGGAATGAACACTGCTGACAGTGCTAAGACGTGATTTTCCGCCCATCGGAGAATCCTTGTGGCTTCTGCCATCGCCATCCTGCTTCTTGTGCCGCCCTGTCGGTTTACATGGGCGACTGCCGTGATGTTGTCTGATTGGATCAGTACCGGCTGGTTTTGAAGCAGAGGCCTTGCCAGACTTAGGGCATTGTAAATGGCCCTCAGTTCCAGAATATTTATGTGTAGGGACGACTCCTGACTTGACCAAAGTCCTTGGAAATTTCTTCCCTGTGTGACTGCCCCCCAGCCTCGAAGGCTGGCATCCGTGGTTACCAGGACCCAGTCCTGTATGCCGAATCTGCGGCCCTCTTGAAGATGAGCACTCTGCAGCCACCACAGTAGAGATACCCTGGTCCTTGGAGACAGGGTTATCAGCCGATGCATCTGAAGATGCGATCCCGACCACTTGTCCAAGAGGTCCCACTGAAAGGTTCTTGCATAGAACCTGCCGAATGTAATTTTGCTTCGTAAGAAGCTACCATTTTTCCCAGGACTCGTGTGCAGTGATGCACCGATACCTGTTTTGGTTTCAGGAGGTCTCTGACTAGAGATGACAGCTCCTTGGCTTTCTCCTGCGGGAGAAACACTTTTTCTGTTCTGTGTCCAGAACCATCCCCAGGAACAGTAGGCGTGTGGTAGGAACCAGCTGTGACTTTGGACTGTATAGAATCCATCCGTGCTGTTGTAGCACTTCCCGAGATAGTGCTACTCCGACCAACAACTGCTCCTTGGACCTCGCCTTTATAAGGAGATCGTCCAAGTACGGGATAATTAAAACTTCCTTTCTCGAAGGAGTATAATCATTTCTGCCATTACCTTGGTAAAGACCCTCGGTGCCGTGGACAGTCCAAACGGCAGTGTTTGGAATTGGTAATGGCAATCCTGTACCACAAATCTGAGGTACTCCTGGTGAGGATGGTAAATGGGGACATGTAGGTAAGCCTCCTTGATGTCCAGGGATACCATGTAATCCCCCTCCTCCAGGCTTGCAATAATCGCCCTGAGCGATTCCATCTTGAACTTGAATTTTTTTATGTATGTGTTCAAGGATTTCAAATATAAAATGGGTCTCACCGAACCGTCCGGTTTCGGTACCACAAACAGTGTGGAATAGTAACCCTGTCCTTGTTGAACTAGGGGCACCTTGACTATCACCTGCTGGGAATACAGCTTGTGAATTGCCTCTAGCACAGTCTCCCTGCCTGAGGGAGTTGTCGGCAAGGCAGATTTGAGGAAACGGCGGGGGGGAGACGCCTCAAATTCCAGCTTGTACCCCTGAAATACTACTTGAATGATCTAGGGATCCACCTGTGAGCGAGCCCACTGATCGCTGAAATTTTTGAGGCGGCCCCCCACCGTACCTGGCTACGCCTGTGGAGCCCCCCCGTCATGCGGTGGACTCAGAGGAAGCGGGGGAAGAATTTTGATTCTGGGAACTGGCTGACTGATGCAGCTTTTTCCCTCTTTTCTGAAGCCGAAAGGACTGTACCTGATAATACAGTGCTTTCTGAGGCTGTGAGGAAACCTGAGGTAAAAATCTTTCTTCCCAGCTGTTGCTGTGGATACGAGGTCCCAGAGACCATCCCCAAACAATTCCTCACCTTTATAAGGCTCTATGTGCCTTTTAAAGTCAGTCCTGACCGAATGGACATTGCATTAATTCTGGATGCCAGCCGGCAAAATATCCCTCTGTGCATCCCTCATATATAAGACGACGTCTTATGTTCGCAAAATAGTATCCCTGTTTGACAGGGTTACAGACCACGCTGCAGCAGCACTATCTGCAGGTCTCAGTCTAGTACCTGAGTGTGTAAATACAGACTTCAGGATAGCCTCCTGCTTTTTATCAGCAGGTACCTTCAAAGTGGCCGTATCCTAAGACGGCAGTGCCACCTTTTTTGACAAACGTGTGAGCGCCTTATCCACCCTAGGGGATATCTCCCAGCGTAACTTATCCTCTGGCGGGAAAGGGTACGCCATCAGTAACTTTTTAGAAATTACCAGTTTCTTATCAAGGGAACCCACGCTTTTTCACACTTCATTCACTCATTTGATGGGGGAACAAAACACTGCCTGCTTTTTCTCCCCAAACAAAAAACCCTTTTTTAGTGGTACTTGGGTTACTGTCAGAATGTGTAACACATTTTTTTATTGCCAGGATCATGTAACGGATGTTCCTAGTGGATTGTGTATATGTCTCAACCTCGTCGACACTGGAGTCAGACTCCGTGTCGACATCTGTGTCTGCCATCTGAGGGAGCGGGCGTTTTTCACATAAGCCTCCTCATCAAACGTGTCGACACAGCCGTACCGACACACCACACACACACAGGGAATGCTCTGACTGAGGACAGGACCCCACACAGCCCTTTGGGGAGACAGAGAGAGAGTATGCCAGCACACACCAGAGCGCTATATAATTTAGGGATTAACACTATATTGAGTGAATTTTTCCCAATAGCTGCTTGTATATACAATATTGCGCCTAAATTTAGTGCCCCCCCCTCTCTTTTTAACCCTTTGAGCCTGAAAACTACAGGGGAGAGCCTGGGGAGCTGTCTTCCAGTTGCACTGTGAAGAGAAAATGGCGCCAGTGTGCTGAGAGAGATAGCTCCGCCCCTTTTTCGCGGACTTTTCTCCCGCTTTTTTATGGATTCTGGCAGGGGTATTTATCACATATATAGCCTCTGGGGCTATATATTGTGATATATATGCCAGCCAAGGTGTTTTTATTGCTGCTCAGGGCGCCCCCCCCCCCAGCGCCCTGCACCCTCAGTGACCGGAGTGTGAAGTGTGCATGAGGAGCAATGGCGCACAGCTGCAGTGCTGTGCGCTACCTTGGTGAAGACTGATGTCTTCTGCCGCCGATTTTCCGGACCTCTTCTTGCTTCTGGCTCTGTAAGGGGGACGGCGGCGCGGCTCCGGGACCGAACGCCAAGGCCAGTTCCATGCGGTCGATCCCTCTGGAGCTAATGGTGTCCAGTAGCCTAAGAAGCCCAAGCTAGCTGCAAGCAGGTAGGTTCGCTTCTTCTCCCCTTAGTCCCTCGCTGCAGTGAGCCTGTTGCCAGCAGGTCTCACTGTAAAATAAAAAACCTAATTATATACTTTCTTTCTAGAAGCTCAGGAGAGCCCCTAGTGTGCATCCAACCTCGGCCGGGCACAAAATCTAACTGAGGCTTGGAGGAGGGTCATGGTGGGAGGAGCCAGTGCACACCAGGTGACCTAAAAGCTTTCTTTAGTTGTGCCCAGTCTCCTGCGGAGCCGCTATTCCCCATGGTCCTTTCGGAGTTCCCAGCATCCACTAGGACGTCAGAGAAAAAGAGTTATGTAACTGCATATCTGTTCAACCGGAATCTGTATGATATGCCGGTGCAGTGAATCCCAGCAGTTGTAATACCAACGCCAGGATCCCGATGATGAGAAGACCGACAGGGGTGAGTAAGGGGTGTTCTCCCCTCTCTCCACCCCCTTAACCCTAACCCACCCTTCATCGCCTAACCCTAACCTCCCCACTTAGTGCCTAACCCTAACCCCCTCCTAGGAGATGCCTAATCCTAACCCCCATCCTTGCTGCCTAAAACTAACCCTCCCCCCCCCCCCCCCGCAGCCTAACCTTAACCTGCCCCAAACACACACACCCCTCCCAGCGGGCCCTAAACCTCCATTTGCGGGGATGCTTACAGTCAGGATGGCGGCTGTCAGGATTCTGGTGCCGGGATCCTGACCCAATCGGAAGTTCTGATGTCGGGATACTGATGGGCGTCAGGCTTCCGGCGTTGCTATTTCGACTGCCGGGATCTTAACAGCCGGCATCTTGACCACACCCCGTTCAACCTGCCTGAGTATGAGAGCACCATTAGAAAGCTACACTGTTTTATGTTGGCTCAGTGCCCAGATTCATTACATCTGAAGTGAAGGTGTAACCAATCCTCAATGACAAACATCAATTGTAGCTGTTTAAGTAAGGAAGAGCCTCAGCATTACCCTAACAGGAAATAGAAACTGCTTTTAGCACCGTTAAAGCTTACATCAGCTATTGTTACTGTAAGTACTCCAGCTAAATATTACTCCAAAAACATTACCGTAATAGGAAAGGAAGCATTGTGCACCAACAAACTCATAATTAGCGCTTAATCTCTTGAAACATAATAACTGTATTGGGATCATTTCTCTAATTCTGGTTTGCATACATCTCCGATTGTGGGACGCCTGTGCACAGGACCCATTCTGTGCATGTGCGGAAAGGGTCCTGCATTGTTGCACACAGTGCCCCCTAAGCCATAGCCTGCCACCATTTGGGGGCAAGGAGACCCAAGGACACAGGAGCCACACTGCGTCTATCTGTGAATGATGCCCATAATTCCTATTGCCACAGTGAACCACATATTTGGGTTCCTTTTATTAGTGACTAGCTGAATACCCATGCTTCGCTATGGAATTTAAAGAATAATGCCAATCTTGGTCAGGCTGCACCTCTGGGCTTCCCCGGATTGATGCTGTCAAAATGCTGGTGCTGAGGAGAATAATCCGCCTCCTTCTCTGCCCCGTCCCGTCTCTGATGCTGCCCTGCTCAGTGCTGTAAATGCTGGAACGACAGGCCAAGCTCCGCCCACTGTATGTTAATTATGTTAGGTTTGCAGGCTGACGCTATGTCAGAGCGCCCTAGGTCTCCTTGCTTAGCTTCGAAACTAAAGTATGCGTCTGCCCCTACCCGTGTGTGCATCTGCCCTTTTCCGTAGGTGCCTCTATTCCTACCCGAATGCCTTTGCCCCTACCCATGTGTGCCTCTGCCCCTACCCGTGTGTGCCTCTGCCCCTACCCGTGTGTGCCTCTGCCCCTACCCGTGCAGTGGCAAATGCAGGATTTTTAGGGGGGGTTTCCATACATCTATATACTGTAATAGTGGCGGCACTCATTAAAACCAACTTTTTTTTAAATAAAACTGAAACATAGAAGTATTTAATACTACGTTTTTTTATATGACCGTGAGTGCCACCGCCATTACAATCTATTTTAAGTCCACATCGGAGGGCACCGGGCAACTATACTATATACAGACTGGAGTGCCGGACATACAAACTCTATATCTATTAGTGATGAGCGGGTTCGGTTTTACTCGGTTTTACTCGGTTTTACTCGGTTCTCAAAACGGCATCTTATTGGCTCACGGATGTCACGTGTTTTGGATAGCCAATAAGATGCCGTTTTGAGAACCGAGTAAAACCGAGTAAAACCGAGTAAAACCGAACCTCGCTCATCACTAATATCTATATGCCTATATCTATATATTATACACACCTTAATTTATAATAAATATATACAGTGGGATGCATTCGATATCCCGGCTGTCGGGATCCCGGCGCTCTGCATACTGGCTGCAGGATCCTGACCGCCGCGATACCTACAACTATTCTCCCTCTTGGGGTATAAATAGCATGGGGTCTCTTTTGCACTCGCCCCACTGCTGGCATTCCGACGGTCGGAATCCTGGTGCCGATATGCTGGGCGCCGGGATCCCGACAGCCAGGATATCGATACCAACCCATATACAGCACAAGCCCCACATTCCAGCATCTACCTCCCCATAGACAGAGCACAAGCACCATCATTTCCATAGCCAGACACCACCATCCCCCCACTAGCACCACCACTCCTCCATAGATTCAGCACAGATAACATGATCCCTCCACAGCACCCAAACCTCCCCCCCATAGACACACAGCACAGACACCATTATATTATTCACACACCAGCATCCTCCCCTTCATAAACAGAGAACACAAGCACCATCATCCCTCCACCATGGACAGCACAGACACCATCATTATTCAAGTCTACCCACCCCCTCCAGTCCCCTCATGCTGGTGAAAGAGCTGCAGTTACTCCGAACTTTGAGTGTCGTGACCCAACCAGCATAACTACCGGCGCCTGCCTTCCCCCCTGCTCCCTGCGCAAATGTAAAGCACACAAACCTTACTGCTGCTGAGTGTACTAAGTGTGGGACTAGGGAGTGATGAAAGTCTGTCGCCGCTGCCCCTCCAGCTCCAACCGCATGAACAGCCTGGGCGGAGCTGATTCCTCTGCATGCAGCCAGCGGCCAGAGTCAGAGTGTATGGATTGGACGGAGGATGCAGCTGCACAGCAAATTACTGCCAGTGCCTCAGCTCGGCCGATGTATAAAAAAAAAGTCACACACATCGGTGAGCTGTGTGATACATTGCCGGCCAGGGGGGGTTTCTAGGTACTCGGAACCCCCCCCCCCTGCGTGTGCGTATGCCGTGGGTGCCTCTGCCCCTACCTGTGTGTGCCTCTATCCTTACCTGTGGGTGCCTCTGCCCCTACCCATGGATGCCTCTGCCCCTACCTGTGGGTGCCTCTGCCCTTACACGTGGGTGCCTCTGCCCCTTCCCATGTGTGCCTCTGCCCATACCTGTGAGTGCCTCTGCCCTTACATGTGGGTGCCTCTGCCCCTACCCATGTGTGCCTCTGTGTAAATTGGTCCAGGCTTTGTAGAGTTATGCTGAAAACTCTGGATTTTTACATGTCACCCCCTTCCCACCCCCACCTCTAGGGGTGCTAGGGGTGTCTTACCCCCACAGTATTTTTTTCCAGATTGTAAGCCAGATGTGTATCAACTTTGATGTAAATTGCTCCAGGCATTCCAGAGTTGTGCTGGAACATACATACACCGACACACACACACACACACACACACACACACACACACACACACACACACACACGTCCATTTGTATATACTGTAGATAGATAGATAGATAGATAGATAGATGTGCACAATTCCTCACGTGTTTCTTGATTTCTTTTAAAATGTATAAAAATAACGGAAATCATGTAATTTGGGCCTGGCACATACAGCAGGCCTTTCCAGTATTATTAATATCTGGCTTGACTCTGGCAGCATGATTTCCTGAATAGAGATGCCAGAGTCATGCTGCTTATCTACGGATTCGCAGGTGTGCCCAAAAATGACTGTGACTCTGCCACTATTCCCCCATCAATGCCCACAAATGATGCCGGACTGTCAAGCACTCTGTGTAAAGGTAAACTAAGCAAGTGGCATCGCTATTAGACTTTAGTGTATGCGCATAATTGCAAAAACATTGGCATAGCGTCTATCATGTCTACTTTTATAGGTACTGAAGGTTTAGGAATTAGAATGAAGTCTAGAAGCTAAAATTGCCTGCCTGTTATTAATCTATTAATTTGGGATTTGTAGTCTGATTTTCAATTTGAATGTTAGTAAATCAGGGGATCCTAAATTAATCCAAGTGAAAGTACCAATGTTTTGCCGATATCCGATTTTAAGTGGGATTTGGTTTTATATTCGATTTTGCCTTTAGTAAATCCTCAAATGCAAAATCACCAAAAACCCAAAATCGAACATTAGTAAATATACCCTTAGATCTCAAACAGTAAAAAGTTGGTGAAAACAGAAAGAGAACCAACAGAAAATGATGAGTCGTGTGATGGGAAGAACCCCACTCATCACCTGAGCCATAACTAGACCCCCATTTTTCCAATAGGGACATTGGGTGCATTTCCGGAGAAAGCCCATGCTATGATGCCTCTTCCTACATCCTCTTTATACCACATTCACGCATGTAACTTGAGAGCTCGTTGTTATTCACTTACAATACCCTTTTTTTTAATAACAGGTTTGAATATACTGCCATACCCAGGATTCAAACCTATAACCTGTTGAATTCTGATCAAACACCCTATTTATTGAGCTATTTGATCCTGCATAAAAACTATGAGCTCTATATGAAGCTACTGATACTTTGTAAAAAAATAATCAGCATTGCAGTTGACCAGATTTACAGTACCTAGTTTACAGCCATACATCCAATCTCTTGTAGATTTGCTCAGCTGCAATGCTGATCATTTTTTTCATAAAGTACAAGGTAAGCTGCAAATAGTTAGAATTCTCTAGCTTAGAATTATCTACCTTTCTATGCAAGGGCAGATAGCTCAATAAATAGATTGTCTGACTGCAATGCCACAGGCAATGGGTTTGAATCCCAGTTATGTCAGCATCTTGAAATGTAATAAGGGACAGTGTGACTGAATAACAAAGAATTCTCAATCTGAGTTAATGAATGTTTTATAAGTATTAGTGACAGAAGGGGTCAGGGTTGGAGACAGGGGCGGTCAGGAGATGCTGGGCTTAAGTGGAAGCTGCAAGGGAAAGTAATTAAAACAGATAATTGACAAGTGTCGCAATCAACGCTCCCTACCCTGCAGCGCTATATGCGGTGCCCCTTCCGCACACACATAGCTACGGCCCTGCTCATCACATGGAGTTCTGTAATTCCTCTTTTATTTTCTGCAGTGCCTGAGGTCTTACTACAAATTGCAGTAAGCAGAGTATATACCAATGTTTTATACGGCATGCGGTTAAGATGCTGGCTGTCGGGATCCCGGCAGTCAGAATTATGGGGCCAAAATCCCGACACCCAGCATCCTGATTGTAAGTATAGTGGGTGGGCTAGGATTAGGGCCGGGGGAGAGGTAATGTTTAGGTGCCACAGGTAGGGTTAGGGTAAGGCTGTGGGGGTTGTGTGTTTGGCTGCAGGGAGGGGGGGGAGGTTAGGGTTAGGCCCTAAGGGCACTAAGGGGGGAGGATGGTTAGGGTTAGGCTGCATGAAAGGAGGGTTAGAGGGGATAGCATGCTTAACCTTGCCCCTGTCAGGATTATAAAGATCGGGATGCCAGCGTACGTATTGTGAACGCCAGCATCCCGTCAACCGGTCACACATCCTGAACCTGTTTTATATACATATTATATATTTTTTTTCATCTATACTATTAAAACAGTACTAACTTTGAAATGGTATCTCTGAGATGGTGTTGTGAGATGGTATATTAATCTATTTCTATCACGGTTTGTAAAATATTGTAACATTCCATGTTTTTGGCTACTTTTGTTGTCCTACAGATTCTTAGCACCCACGCTCTCCTGCTGAGTTCTGGAACAATAGTGGCAGCCGGCAGAGAGCCTTTTAAGGCAGTAAATTATGAGTCTGAGGCAGAGTATCTTCCTGCTAAATTACCTGGGATCTACCAGCGCGTCTTTCCTAAATCAAGAACAAAACCAGAAATGAGAAGCCGTGAGTAGAATAAATCTAACTCTTCTATTAATGACCTTTCTTATCATTTGCTATCAATTCTCATTATAGACATATATCATTTAGACATTTTACATGTTCTTTTTAATAAATCTTTGCTGCATACATTCTGGCTTTGAAAAATGCCATATTGTTATTATTATCTTTTATTATCTGTAATTTATAAGGTGCCACGTGGAGGGTTCAGTATGGTATGCCGGCGGTCGGGCTTCCAGCGACCAGCATACCGGCGCCGGGAGCCCGACCGCCGGCTTACCAACAGTGTGGCGAGCGCAAATGAGCCCCTTGCGGGCTCGCTGCGCTCGCCACGCTACGGGCACGGTGGCGCGCTATGCGCGCCACGCTATTTTATTCTCCCTCCAGGGGGGTCGTGGACCCCCACGAGGGAGAATAAGTGTCGGTATGCCGGCTGTCGAGATTCCGGCGCCGGTATACTGTGCGCCGGGATCCCGTCAGTCGGCATACTGAAGACCACCCCACGTGATTTCCGTGTTGGCATATTAAGAGATAAAGCTGACCACGTTTGTAAAAAAAAAAAAAGTTTTATTATTCACGGTCTTCACCTGGGGGCGGGGGCCTTTAACCACTTGCCTGGCATGATTGCATCAGATGCGACCATGCCTGCAAGTGCTTTATCTGACCTGGTCGCACGGGATGCAACCAGTCAGATAGAGAGTGTTAGCAGCGGCAGGGAAGAGAAACTTCCCTCCACTGCTGCTGTCAAAGGGACCGGAAGGTCCCTCTGCCTTCCTGCACTCTCCCCTACTGATTGCCATGCTGCCGATCACTGATGATCGGTCAGCACGGCAGGATCCCCCCCTCCAGCGGCTGCAGAAAATGGCAGCCGCTGGGGAGTGTAAATGAACTCTCCCAAGCCAACCCTAGACAACCCCCCCCCCACCCCACCCCCGTATACCTGGAGGCTGTCCCAGCTTTCAAAATGAAAGCCGTGATGGTTGCGATGTTACAATGGTCGTGGTGTTCCCGACCGATGTTTCGATGTTTAAAAATCAAAATATATATATATTTCTCATACGTCCTAGAGGATGCTGGGGTCCACTTCAGTAACGTGGGGTGTAGACGGTTCCGCAGGTGCCATGGGCACTTTAAGACTTTTTCAGAGTATGAAATGGCTCCTCCCTCTATGCCCCTCCTCCAGACCTCAGTTTAGAAAATGTGCCCAGGCAGACTGGTCGCACTCTAGTGGAGCTCTACTGAGTTTCACTAAAAGACTTTATATTAGGTTTTTTATTTTCAGGGAGACTGCTGGCAACAGTCTCCCTGCTTCGTGGGACTTAGGGGGAAGAAGTAGGAACCAACTTCCTAAAGCGTTTCATGGCTCTGCTTCTTGCTGACAGGACACCATTAGCTCCTGAAGGGTACTGAACACAGCTATGCGCTCACTCCCACAGCACGCCGTCACCCCTCTAACAGAGCCAGAAGTCAGAAGACTGGTGAGTAGTATTACCGGAAGTCTGCAGAGAGGGATCTCCGGTCATCGTGACGGCTTAAGGTACCACGCAGTGAGCAGGAACGCTGCGCGAACATGCTATCCATAACACAGTGTACAGCAGGGTGCAGGGCACGGGGGGCGCCCTGGGCAGCATGAAACCTACTCTCACTGGCAAAAGGTGGTATACACCCCCGCCAGTATAAATATCTAGTTCAATAGCTGAGGAAAAACGCACCATTGCAGGGGGTGGGGTTTCTTCCTCAGGCAGCCAGCACACTGCTCAGCGCCATTTTCTTCCAGCACATAGCAGGGGAAGAAACGCTGATCCTCCTATCCACTTCTGAATCAAGTATCAGGGTGCTAAAAAGGGGGGGGGGAGTGTATATTGTGGTACTATAACCTATTATTGGCAATATATATAGCGCGGAAAGTCTCTGTGTACAAAGTACGCGACACAGAGATTTTTTGTCTCTGTGTACAAAGTACACGACATAGAGATTTTTTCTTTAGGCGCTGAGTTGTGGACTGGCAATTCCTTTCTGTGTCCCTCTGACAGATTTTACTGTGGGTCTGTCCCCTATAGGCCCTGGAGTGTCTATGGTGTGTTTGTGCACGTGTGTGACATGTCTGAGGCAGGGAGCTTTTCCCCTGAGGGAGCCATTTTAGGGACACAGAGTTGTAATGTAGTGGCGCTGCCGGCACACCAAGAGCCTGAATGGGTGAAAGAATTACGTGATAGTGTGAATCATATCAGTAAGAGATTGGATAAGTCTGAGTCTCATGCAGAAAACTGGAGAAAATCTGTTGAAGATGTGATTTTTAATAGTTCTGCCTTTTCACCCACAGGGGATCCCTCTGGTACACATAAAAGGTCATTTGCACAAATAGTACAAACTGATACTGACACGGAATCTGATTCCTGTGTCGACACCTGGGGAATAGATCCAAAGTTAGCAAAAAACATTCAATACATGATTGTTGCTATAAAGGAGGTGTTAGAAGTTACGGAGGCCCCTACTTTACCACAGGAGAAGGCTTATTTTTGTAAGGAAAAGAAAATTAATGTAACTTTTCCTCCATCTCATGAGCTGAACAGTCTCTTTGAGGGAGTTTGGACAAATCCTGAAAAGAAATTTCAGGTTCCCAAAAGAATTCAGGTAGCGTACCCTTTCCCTGCAGAGCACAGGAAAAGGTGGGAGTCACCCCCCGTTTTAGACAGTGCCCTGTCACGTTAACAAAAAAGGTGATTCTCCCTGCGCCTGGGATGGCTTCACTTAAAGAGCTGGCAGACCGCAAGTTAGAGACTACTTTGAAATCCATTTATGTGGCAAATGGGACACTACTCAGGCCTACCATTGCCTGTGCATGGGTGAGTAGTGCTATTGAAAAGTGGTCAGAAAACTTGTCATCGGAAATTGACACCATAAATAGAGATGAGATACTCCTAAAATTAGGTCATATCAAAGATGCTGCTGCGTATATGCTAGAAGCCATGAAAGATATTGGTCTCTTGGGATAAAAATCCGTACCATGGCAATCTCAGTACGGAGGGCGTTGTGGATTCGCCAATGGAATGCTGATGCAGATTCCAAAAGGAACATGGAGGCTCTCCCGTACAAAGGTGAGGCCTTGTTTGGAGATGGGCTGGATGCTTAAGTTGCTGCGGCTACCGCAGGTAAGTCGACATTCTTGCCTTATGCTCCTGCACCGGCGAAAAAGACACATCACTCTCAGATGCAGTCCTTTCGGCCCAATAAATATAAAAAGGGTAAAGGTTCCCCTTCCTTTACGGGTAGAGGAAGGGGAAAAGGAAAAAAGTCCACAGTGTCTCCAGTTCACAGGAGCAGAAATCAACCTCTGTTCCTGCCAAATCTTCAGCATGACGCTGGGGCTCCCTTGAGGGAGTCCGCTCAGGTGGGGACACTTCTGAAACTCTTCAGTCATTTCTGGGTTCAATCTGGTCTGGACCCGTGGGTCGTACAAATAGTGTCCCAAGGGTACAAACTGGAGTTTCAGGACATTCCCCCATGCCGATTTTAAATATCGGCCTTACCAGCTTCTATCCCGGACAGGGAGGTGGTAAATGCAGCAATACAAAAATTGTGTCAGCATTCAGTCATTGTCCTGGTTCCCTTGTCACAACAAGGAGAAGGATTTTATTCAAGCCTATTTGTAGTTCCGAAGCTGGACGGCTCGGTCAGACCGATTCTAAACCTGAAAAATCTGAATCTCTACCTGCAAAGGTTCAAATTCAAGATGGAATCTCTGCGGGCAGTGATTTCCAGTCTGGAGGAGGGGGAATTCATGGTGTCGGTGGACATAAAAGATGCCTACTTACATGTTCCCATTTATCCTCCGCATCAATCTTATCTGAGATTCGCAGTGCAGGATTGTCATTACCAATTTCAGACGTTGCCGTTCGAACTCTCCACGGTGCCGAGGGTGTTCACCAAGGTGATGGCGGAGATGATGGTCCTCCTTCGACAACAAGGAGTCAATATAATTCCTTACCTGGACGATCTTCTGATAAAGGCGAGGTCCAGGGAAAGGTTGGTGCAGAACATTGCACTCTCCCTGACAGTACTTCAACATCACGGTTGGATTATAAATTTTCCAAAGTCAAAATTGGAACCGACAACAAGATTGTCCTTTCAGGGGATGATACTGGACACAGAAGTACAGAGGGTATTTCTTCCAGTAGAAAAGGCTCTGGAAATCCAGAGAATGGTCAAACAAATTCTGAAACCAACAAGAGTGTCGATTCATTAATGCATTCGGTTGTTGGGAAAGACGGTAGCGGCCTACGAGGCCATACAGTTTGGCCGATTCCATGCCAGAGTATTCCAATGGGACCTATTGGACAAGTGGTCAGGATCCCATCTACACATGCATCAGAGGATAATCCTGTCATCCAAAGCCAGAATTTCGCTCCTGTGGTGGCTACACACTTCTCACCTCCTAGAGGGACGCAGGTTCGGGATTCAAGACTGGATCCTGGTGACCACAAATGCAAGTCTCTGAGGCTGGGGAGCAGTCACGCAGGGGGAAAGCTTCCAAGGAAAGTGGTCAAGTCAAGAAACTTGTCTCCACATAAACGTTCTGGAATTGAGAGCCATTTACAACGGCCTTCGACAAGCTGTGCATCTTCTTCAAGATCAACCCGTACAGATCCAGTCGGAAAACGTAACAGCAGTCGCGTACATAAACCATCAGGGCGGAACGAAAAGCAGAGCGGCAATGGCAGAGGTGTCAAAGATCCTCCTCTGGGCAGAAAGACATGCAAGAGCTCTGTCGGCAATTTTCATTCCGGGAGTGGACAACTGGGAAGCAGACTTCCTCAGCAGACATGATCTCCATCCAGGAGAATGGGGCCTCCACCAAGAAGTCTTTGCAGAGGTGACAGGTCTTTGGGGAGTTCCTCAAGTAGACATGATGGCATCTCGTCTCAACAAGAAGCTTCAGAGATATTGTTCCAGGTCGAGAGACCCTCAAGCAATAGCAGTGGATGCACTAGGGACCCAGTGGGTGTTTCGGTCGGTATATGTCTTCCCTCCACTGCCACTCATTCCGAAAGTTCTAAAGCTCATAAGAAGAACAGGCGTTTGAGCGATCCTCATTGTCCCAGACTGGCCAAGGAGGGCTTGGTACCCAGATCTTCAGGAGTTACTCATAGAAGATCTTCGGCCGCTTCCTCTTCACGAGGACCTGCAGCAGCAGGGGCCGTGCGTGTATCAAGACTTACCGCAGCTACTTTTGACGGCATGGCTGTTGAGCTACCGGATCCTAGCCCGAAAGGGCATTCCCAAAGAAGTCATTCCCACTCTTATTCAGGCCAGGAAGGGAGTAACGTCTAAACATTACCACCGTATTTGGAGAAAATATATGTCTTGGTGTGAAACCAAGAAGGCTCCCACGGAAGAGTCTCAGTTGGGACGTTTTCTCCACTTTCTCCAGGCGGGTGTGGATGCGGGCCTACGATTGGGTTCAATCAAGGTCCAGATTTTGGCCTTGTCCATTTTCTTTCAGAAACAATTGGCCTCCCTTCCAGAAGTTCAGACATTCGTGAAAGGGGTTCTGCACATCCAACCTCCATTTGTGCCTCCTGTGGCACCATGGGATCTTAACGTGGTGTTGCAGATCCTTCAATCGGATTGGTTTGAGCCTCTACAGGAGATAGAGTTGAAGTTTCTCACTTGGAAAGTGGTCATGCTGTTGGCCTTGGCATCCGCAAGGCGGGTGTCTGAGTTGGGGGCCTTGTCTCTCAAGAGCCCTTACTTGGTTTTCCATGAAGATAGGGCTGAGTTAAGAACTCGTCAGCAATTTCTTCCAAAGGTGGTTTCTTCTTTTCATATAAACCAACCTATTGTGGTGCCAGTGGCTACTGACACCTTCGCTGCTTCAAAGTCTCTGGATGTGGTCAGGGCTTTGAAAATCTATGTCGCAAGAACGGCTCGGATAAGGAAAACAGAGGCTCTGTTTGTCCTGTATGCTCCCAACAAGATTGGGTGTCCTGCTTCTAAGCAGACTATTGCCCGCTGGATCAGAGGTACGATTCAGCACGCTCATTCCATGGCAGGATTGCCGATACCGATTTCGGTGAATGCCCATTCTACTATAAAGGTGGGCTCATCCTGGGCGGCTGCCCGGGGCGTCTCACCATTACAACTGCAGGGTCATCTGCACTCTTCCGCCCGTACTGGAGCTTTGGTATAACCCCATGGTACTGAAGTGGACCCCAGCATCCCCTAGGACGTATCAGAAAACAGGATTTTAATACCTACCGGTAAATCCATTTCTCCTAGTCCGTAGAGGATGCTGGGCACCCAGCCCAGTGCGTTATTTCACCTGCAGTTGTTATTTTGTTAAGAATGTTTTCAGCACTGTTGCTGTAATGTTCATGCCCGTTGGCATGTGTTTTGTTGAATGCCATGTGTGCGGCATGGTTGAAGTGTGAGCTGGTATGAATCTCACCATTAACTTAAAAGTAAATCCTTTTCTCGAAATGTCCGTCTTCCTGGGCACAGTTCTTATACTGAGGTCTGGAGGAGGGGCATAGATGGAGGAGCCAGTTCACACTCTGAAAAAGTCTTAAAGTGCCCATGGCTCCTGCGGAACCGTCTATACCCCATGGTACTGAAGTGGACCCCAGCATCCTCTATGGACTAGGAGAAAAGGATTTACCGGTAGGTATTAAAATCCTGTTTTTTTATAACTAAAATCATTTGGGATGGGGTTAAATTCATGTTCTTCACCTTATTCACTCATAAAATAACCCGACAATATCGGAGCGGTTTCTGTCAAAATAAATCGTCAGATAAGTGGTTAAGTTCTTTTTCATGGCCGCCGCCTCCACAGGGCTTCCGTCGTCTTCACCTGGTGGGCGGCGGCCTTTAAGCTCTTTTTCATGGCCGTCGCCCATCCAGGACTTCCACGGCGTCTTCTTTCTTCAGGAGCTCTTCACAGCTCCTCCTCTGCCGTTGGACTGACGCCGCTTATATAAGTCAGCCTGAGGGGGCAATGACGTGGCAAGCTGCGATTGGCTCGCGGCAGCCATCTTGAATTTCAAAAATTACACTGCCAAAACTGGTACCGCTCTGCTGCCAAACTCTGCAGAATGGCAGGCAGGGATCTCGGATCCCTGCCTGCCGCTATGGCTATCACCTCCGCCGCATCCCGCCCGCCACTGATGCCCGCACCTTTGCCGCATCCTGCCGCCACTGACGACTGCACCTCTGCCGTGCCCACACCGTGATGACAGCAGATCCAATGACTGATCCGCGGGCCAATCACTCTGGCCTCACTGACAGGGGTGTGCTTTCACGGGTTGAAAGCACGTCCCTGTATCACAGCGGCATTCTAATGGTGTCGCTTTTCAGTTTATTTTCAATGGGCTTTTACAGCCCGCGGCATGGCCTCGCCCCCGCCCACCCTCCGTTCCTGCCCCTGTCCTATTGACAACGGGAGGCACCATGATTGGTGCCTCCCAAACACATTTACACTGCAGTAATGATCAAATTAATATAAAGGAGATACTTATGACACAGAATATGAGTCATAAATATCTTCTTTGTATTATTTTAATCATTAATGACAGGGGAGGCACTGCCTCCCCTGACTGCACGTCCCTGGAGCACACACACTGGAAACTGGGATCACAGAGCACTAGCATGCAGACTAGCTGCAGAAGACGTTGCACGTGGGTCAGAATGGCCCAGAATGCTACTAGATAGATATACCCTGCCTTTCATGATGAATGGCTGCAGCAGGAATACAGTTAATCTAGCCTCTGAGTGGCCTTCCCTGATCAGAGCCCGCACTGCAGCTGCACCCACTGCTCCCAGGCCTCTGTCCGATTACTTGCTGCCCGCTTCCTCCAGCCATCACCCGTTGCAGCACCAGCGAGGACCCGTCCACAAGCCTCTGATGGTTAAGCCGCGGACCCTCGGCGCTATACACCCGGCAGCTGTGACAGTACCCCCCCCCCCCCCCCTTTCTGGATGGCCTCTGGACACCGCTTTGGCTTCCTGGGGTTCTGAATATGAAATCTTCACACCAACACAGGAGCATGAACATCAGAGGCATCAACCCAAGTCCGCTCTTCAAGCCCATAACCTCTGCAGTCCAACAGAATTTGTTTTATTTTGAACTCCACTTCTCTGTCAGTGAGAACTCTAGGAAGACAAGGAAGATTTCTCTGAAAACTATTGAGAATTAGAGGTTTGAGCAGGGAAATCTGAAAAGAGTTAGGAACTCGCAGATACAGAGTTTAAAGGCAACTGGATTGATTACTTTTTCTATAGGAAATGGTCCAATAAATCGGGGAGTGAGTTTCATAGAAGAAACCCGTAGCCTCATGTTCCCAGTCAACAGCCACACCAGATCCCCAACTTTAAGACTGGGCTCAGGAACCCTCCAGAAGATAACGTCACTCCTCAAGAGCAATTTTTACCGCTAACAGTTCCTGTTCCCCAATGGTATATTTTTTTTCAGCAGGCAAAAACTTTCTTGAAAAGAAGCCACAAGGATGTAGAGTGTTGTCTGGAGCTCTTTGAGAAAGAACTGCCCTTACTGCCTCAGAGGAGGCATCTACTTCCAGAAGTAATGGTTTGTTAAGGTTGATGTCGGACTGGTTCTGTGACAAAGGATTGCTTGAGTAACTGAAAATGGGAAACAGCATCGGAAGAGCAGCGTGAAGAATTGGCTCCTTTACAGGTTTGAGCCACAATAGGGGAAACTATGGTGGAAAATCCCTTAATGAATTTATGATAGTAGTTAGCAAAACCCAGAAATCTTTGTACAGCTTGTAATGTGGTAGGCTGTATCCAATTTTGAATGGCTAGAATCTTTTCGGGATCCATTTGGAGACCGGTGGTAGAGATTATTTGACCAAGGAATGGAATGGAGGTTGCTTCGAACACATATTTCTCCTACTTGCAGTAAAGATGGTTTTCTCATAGTCTACGGAGTACTTCACAAACCTGTTGCCGGTGAGACTGAGTATCTGATGAAAAAATTATGATATCATCCAGGTAGACGACTACATATTTGTAGAGCATATCACAAAAGATCTTATTAACAAAGTTTTGGAAGACAGCGGAGGTGTTGCTGAGGCCAAATGGCATAACTAGATATTCGTAGTGCCCATTTCTCATATTGATTGCTGTCTTCCATTCATCTCCAGTATGAATTTGTATCAAATTATAGGCCCCTCTCAGATCTAACTTCATGGAAAGTGTGGATCCCTTAACTCTATCGAAGAGCTCTGTGATCAGTGGTAATGGGTAGTGGTTTTTAATGGTGATTTCTTTTAAGCCCCTGTAGTCGATGCAGGGGCGAAGACCTCCATCTTTCTTGCTTTCAAAGAAAAACCCTGCTCCTGTCGGAGATTTGGATGGATGGATAAATTATTTTTTAAAAATTTCCTGAATATATTCAGACATAGCGGTAGTTTTTGGCACAGATAATGGGTAAATTCATTCACGAGGAGGCATCTTCCTGGGCAGTAACTCTATCAGACTGTCCCAAGGTCTATGGGGAGGTAGAATATTGGCACTTTGTTTATTTAAGACGTCTCAGAAAGAAGAGTATAGAAAAGGTAAGGAATCTGGAGGGTCACAACAAATGAGAAGCAGGACTCTCCAGATGAGAGTATTTGCATTGTCTCCCAGTCATTTCTGGGATTGTGTCTTCGAAGCCAGGGAAGACCCAAGATGATTCCATGAGAGGCCTTAGTGATTACTAACAGCTGTAACTGTTCAACGTGGAGTGAACCTATCCGAAGATGAAGAGGAAGAGTTTGCAAGGAGATCGTTCCACTGGAGAGTTGGTTGCCATCCACCGTGGTAAGAACAATTCCCTGATCTGAGGTCTGAGTTGGAATTCGATGTTTCTGAACGAAGTCAGCTGAGATTAAGTTCCCTCTGGCCCCAGAAGAGACATGAAAAATGTGCATGGTCTCCTCAGACGGAATGGGTAATGGAGAAGAAGAAGCACCTCGTGGCTGAAATCGCTCGCTCCTGCCCTTCTTGACTTGGCGTTCTTGGTACCTCAGGTCAACTTTTTACAACGTGAGATCAAGTCATACAATTTGGGGGGGCAAATATCGAGTTGCCAGATAATCTTTCAAGAGCTCGAACAATCCGCTCCAGAATGCTTTAACTAGGGCCTCCTCATTCCACCCTAATTTAGAGGTGAGAGTTTGAAATTGCATGATGTATGGCCGTACAGTTCTATTTCCTTGTCGAATGCGCATAATCTCTGCAGAAGCTGAGGAAACCCGTTCGGGTTCATCAAAGATTTTTCGTAACGTGGAAATGAATTTGGCATGGTTGTTAAGTATGGGGTCATCCCTCTTCCACAGGGATGAAACCCACTCCAGAGCCGAGCCGTTCAACAGGGAGACTAACATAGTAACATAGTAACATAGTAGTATCTGAGGTTGAAAAAAGACTATTGTCCATCGAGTTCAACCTATTTGTGGTCTCCTATGCATGATGATTTGACTAAAATTTCTGACTGATGCTGCTGTCAGCCGTTGCATTTTATCCCTATTTATAGTAACTATAATGCATGACTATGCACCATACCCCTGGATATCCTTATCCATTAGGAATTTATCTAACCCATACTTAAAGGTGTTGACAGATTCCGCCATTACAACTCCCTCAGGCAGGTAATTCCAAACACGTATTGTCCTTACTGTGAAAAAGCCTGTGCGGAATCTCCTCTCCTCTAACCTGAGCGAGTGTCCACGAGTCCTCTGTGTTGATTTAACCAAAAACAGGTCCAGCGCAAGCTCTGTGTATTGTCCCCTTATATATTTGTAGATGTTGATCATATCCCCTCTTAGTCTCCACTTTTCCAATGTAAACATGCCTAGTCTTTCAAGCCTTTCCTTGTATTCCATCGTCTCCATGCCCTTAATTAGTTTGGTCGCCCTCCTCTGAACCTTTTCTAGCTCCAGGATATCCTTTTTGTAGTACGGTGCCCAGAATTGTACACAGTATTCAAGGTGTGGCCTCACTAGTGATTTATATAACGGGAGTATAATACTCTCATCCCTAGCATCAATACCCCGTTTTATGCATGCTAATATCTTATTAGCCTTCTTTGCTGCAGTCCTACTTTGGGTACTACTGCTTAGTTTGCTATCTATGAGGACACCTAAGTCCTTTTCCAGTACAGAATCCCCTAATTTTACCCCATTTAGTAGGTAGGTGTAATTTTTGTTCTTGTTACCACAGTGCATTACCTTACACTTGTCTGTGTTGAAGCGCATTCTCCATTTGGCTGCCCATGCTTCTAATTTAACTAAGTTGTTCTGAAGAGACTCGGCATCCTCCTCTGTATTTATAGCCTTACACAATTTGGTATCATCTGCAAAAATTGACACCATGCTCTCTAGACCTTCTGTTAGGTCGTTAATGAAAATATTGAACAATAGTGGTCCTAATACTGATCCTTGCGGCACACCACTTAGCACTTCAGTCCAAGTTGAAAAAGATCCATTAACCACAATGCGCTGCTCCCTATTATCTAACCAGTTTTTGACCCAAGTGCATATTGTGCTTCCTAGCCCTGATTCTTGTAGCTTGTAGATAAGTCTCATGTGTGGTACAGTATCGAACGCTTTGGCAAAGTCTAAAAAGATTACACCCACGTCTTTACCCTGATCTAGGTTTGCGCTTACTGTTTCATAAAAGCCAAGTAAGTTGGTTTGACAGGATCTGTCCTTCATAAACCCATGTTGATTCCTTTTAATGACCTTATTGACTTCAAGGAACTTCTGAATACTATCTCTTAGAATACCTTCCAATACTTTCCCCACTATAGATGTAAGACTAACTGGTCTATAATTACCTGGTTCAGCTTTACTTCCCTTTTTGAATATAGGCACTACTTCCGCTATACGCCAGTCTTTGGCCTCCTTCATCTGGGATGTGGGGAAATTGCCTGGTTGCAGTGTAAAATGCACATCGCATTGATTTAAGAAGCCTCAGTACTGCTTGGGGTTTCTATCAAATTTCTTGGGAGTTGGTAGCCATAAATGCGTTGGAGAAGAGACTGCTGGAGGCAAGACAAGCTGACTAATGGAGGAACTAGTCAGAACTGAAGGAAGCACACTGTTCAAAGAGGACTGGAAGGAATCTTGTTGCAAAGTCATCTCCTGGAGGCACTGGGTTAACTGACGCTGGGTCACTTCCAACCCTCCCAATCGAGCAGCGATGGTTTGTAAGAGGTCCGTACTCAAGGCCTGAGCTCCAGCCGGATCCATTTGACCAAAGCAAACTGTCAGGAGTATACTAGCCGGGACTGGTGATTCCGAACTGGGTTCAAGATAGGAGGTGGACTCTACGGGACAGAAGTGACCAGGTTGGACAAAGTTCTGGGTCAGCACTGAGGTCTGGTACCGATACTTTTAAGCTAAGTTCAGACTGAGCGGCGATCTCTCCGGGATGTTAGCGGGCTGGCTAAATGAAGTTCCTTCTCATGAGGTATATAACTGAAGACGTTAAAGATGAAGAAGATGATGATGATGATGATACTGGAGAGCCATATTGACTTTGCTGGGGTAGGCATAGGAACCGGTACACCGTGATCAGAGGTTGAGTCACTCTGCGCAAACTGAGGCAGTAACGGGGGCGGGTGAGGCAGGATGATGTTAGCAGTAAACCACTCAGAGCTGTTTGGATCTAGGAGTGTGGGAGTTAGGTAGGTAGGAACCAGACTTCGGGACTGCAATAATAACAGAAATCAGGAGTGAGAGCACACACACTGGAAACTGGGAGCACAGAGCACTAGCATGCAGACTAGCTGCAGAAGACATTACACTGGTGTCAGAATGGCCCAGAATGCCCCCAGATATACCCTGCCTATCACGAGGATTGGCTGCAGCATGAATACAGTGATTCTGGCCTCTCCTTGGCCATCCCTGGTCAAGTGCCTCTGACTAAGATGGGGGCGCCCAGAGCCTGGCGCTGCATGTACTGCAGCTGCACTGAAGTTACCTCACTCATGATACGGGACCTCCGTCTGATTACTTGCTGTCTGCTTCCGCCAGCCGCAGCGCCAGCGAGGACCCATCCACAAGCCTCTAATGCGTAAGCCGCGGCTACCCGGCGTTACACACCCAGCGGCTATGACACGATCTAGACCAAGTATATTTATGAACATAGCACGCTTCACCCTGCAAATATTTTGCCTTAAAAAACAATAATATTATTTAGAAATGGTAGCAAAAAAGATAAAAACACACATTAAAACCTATAGGACTGATACATCACAAATCGTAAGTATAAAAAGCTGCAATTGCTTACATACAGATGTGTCCACGATTACCTTTCTGAAAAAAGTATCATGGCCTGCCATTCATGGCACGAGATAAGCCTTCCTCCTAATATATACATGGCAGGCCGTGTGTAAGTCGTCTGAAATACAGTGCAGTACCACTTTTCAGACAGCAGGTGGCATTTTCAGAAACTGAGTAAGCAGAAAGTCTGAGAGAAAGATTCTAGAGGGGTAATTCAGACCTGATCGAAGCATTTTTGTTAGCAGATAGGCAAAACCATGGGGGTCATTCCGACCTGATTGCATGCTAGGTTTTTTCGCTGCGGTGCGATCAGGACAAAACTGCGCGAGCGTATGCACTGCAATGCGCATGCGCGTCATACGGGTACAAAGCGGATCGTTGCTGAGCGTTGAATTTAATGAAGAGTCGATTCGCACAGACGATCGCAAGGAGATTGACAGGAGAAAGGCGTTTGTGGGTGACAACTGACCGTTTTCAGGGAGTGTTTGGAAAAATGCAGGCGTGTCCAAGCGTTTGCAGGGCGGGTGTCTGACGTCAATTCCGGACACAAACAGGCTAAAGTGATCGCCCAAGTACACAGATGTTCAGATGTCGCTATCGCCCGGCGATTAAGATCCTGCATGCAGGATAAATCTAGTCAGATCGTCTGTCAGGGCCAGTGTTCACTCAGCACACATCGTTGACACATCGCTGTGCAGCGCTGTATGCTGAGCGATCTTGCTGAGCCAGCTGCATGTAATTGGAATGGGTCATATTGTCGATAATAAGAAGGTCAACAGTCATTAGGTCGACCAATATTGGTCGACAGGCCATATGTCGACACATCAGAAAGGTCAACATGGTTTAGGTAGACAGTATTGAAAGGTCGACACAAGTAAAAGGTCAATATAGAAAGGTTGACACAAAAAAGTCGCAATGAGTTTTTCATGATTTTTGGTGGCTGCTATGTCGACATATGTCGTCATGGACATCGTAAAAGTGTACGGCGTCCCCTCGCATGGGGGAAGCTTCAAGCTGCCAGCACCGTTGCCTGTCAAACAGTGTGACGCTTCTTCCAACCAATTTTTGACCATTCTCTGTTTTAAAGTGTGATGACACTTTGGGAAGGAGAACAATTCAGGGCAGATTTTCCAGGCGCCAGTGTGATAGGAGTCCCCTACCCCCTTTTTTGTTCTGGTACAATGCTGCCTATATGTTTGTAAAAATCTCTTTCCTTATGATTTATGATGGGCTGATGGAGAGTTCATACAAACTCAACACAGAGATTTGATATGAAAATTATGATACTTATTAAAAGGCAGTACTTGTCATTTTTTGCAATTGTTTGATGGTTAAGGTGTGAGTATAGAGAAGCCAATTCTCTCAAAGTATTGTAACGAGGTAATACATCTTTGGGAGAGTTTTTGATATTTCAATATTGAGCCTAATTCAGATCTCCAATAATCTATACTAAAACACAGCACTTACAAACCACCAAAAACTGTTGAATATTTTCTGTATACCAGATTCCTGCAACTCCCACAGGTGGTACTGTCCCACCAATTAATTATTATAAACACAAAGTTAGCAATTACTATCAAGGGAGCGCTAATTCAGATCTGTTCGCTCGCTAGCTAATTTTTGCAGTGCTGCGAACAGATAGACGCCGCCTATAGGGGAGTGTATTTTAGCTTTGCAAGTGTGCGAACGCGTGTGCGTCCGCCCTGTACAAAAACAGCTTGTGCAGTTTCTGAGTAGCTCTGATCTTACTCAGCTGCTGCGGTCACTTCAGCCTATTCAAGCCCGGAATCGACGTCAGACACCCGTCCTGCAAACGCCTCGACACGCCTGCGTTTTTCCAAACACTCCCAGAAAACGGTCAGTTGACACCCACAAACGCCCTCTTCCTGTCAATCTCCTTGCGATCGGCTGTGCGAATGGATTCTTCGCTAGAACCAGTGCACAGCAACGATCCGCTTTGTTACCGTACGACGTGCCTGCGCATTGCGGTGCATATGCATGCGCAGTAGTTACCTGATTGCTGCACAGCGAAAAACGCTAGCGAGCGAACAGATCTGAATTAGGCCCATATTTCGTTATGATATATTGGATTACCGTATCAAAAAGTTTGTGATTACAAATTTTGATTACTGTACCAAAATTTTATGATTACAATTTTTACATGTCGCTTTGTGAGATGATCTATTTTAATTGTGAATATTAAAAGTTATATTTTATTAATCATTTTTGACAAGTGTGCCCCAGGGTAGACTTAAAGTCTCCTTTTGTCTTTACCGCCTATGTAAAGATTTTCCATTTATACAGTTTATTGTACTATTTTTTCTGGGAGCACCACCAACCAGGTGCCAGGAGTAATTGACCCTTTACAGTGCATGTGCTACTTTGTGAGTAAGAGACTGAACAAAAGTCTCAATACAACATCAATTAGCATTAACATAAGGCAGGGGGGAGGGCAAATGGAAACCTAATTAGTTGTCTGTCTTGGGACGGTGCACTGGGCCTGATGTACTAAGCTTAAAGTTTATTGAACTATTTTTTCTGGGCGCACCACCAACCAAGTGCCAGGAGTATTTGACCCTTTATTGCCTTTATGTTGTTTTTTTTGAATTTCTAACTAATCATAGTGTGAACCAAACACATGTCCTGTGCGGTTTTAAAAACCTCTCTTTTTACCTGTCTAATTAATATACATGTGACCTGAGCATTGTGTCGCAATAAAGAACACTACAAATACACCATTGTACACTCATTATAATGTGCGGAGTTTGTATATTCTCCCCGTACTTGAGTGGGCTTCCTCTGGTTACTCCGGTTTCCTCCCACAATCCCAAAATTGGTTCCTAACAAAATCAACCCTTGTGCAAATGTGTGTGTGTACATGAGGTAGGTAATATAGAGTGTAAGCTCCACTGGGACAGGGACTGATGTGAAAGGCTGAATATTCTCTGTAAAGCGCTGCGGAATATGTGTGCACTATATAAATTACTGGTAATAATGTAAGACACATACACCTAGACATCAGGTGAGCGCAGATATCACCACCCCTGAAACTACATAATACTACCATGAGCCTGGAAAGCTCATTATATACCGGCTGCTCCCAAAAAAGGAAACAACTACTCACAGCAGCAAATGGTCGACATGGAAATGGTCAAAACACACATATGGTCAACACAAGGTTTTGGGATTTTTTTCATATTTTTTTACTTTTTCCATCCTTGTCTATCCATGTCACAAATCATAACCTTTAGTATCCTTGTAGCGAGCAAAGCATTTAATGCACGTCTGAGCACCAGGCATTGGGGGTCATTCTGAGTTGATCGCTCGCTGGCTAATTTTAGCAGCCGTTCAAATGCTATGCCGCCGCCCATTGGGGAGTGTATTTTAGCTTAGCAGAAGTGCGAACGCATGTGCAGCCGAGCTCTGCAAAAACAGTTTGTGCAGTTTCAGTGCTTGCGATCACTTCAGCCTATTCGTGTCCGGATTTGACATCATACACCCGCCCAGCGAATGCCCGGCCACGCCTGCATTTTTTCAGACACGCCTGCGTTTTTCCAAACACTCTCTGAAAACGGTCAGTTGACACATTTAGAAACGCCCCCTTCCTGTCAATCTTCTAGCGGGCGCCAGTGTGAAGGAAAACGTCGATAGAACCTGTGCAAAACCACAAAGGGCTATGTACCCGTACGTCGTGCGTGCGCATTGCGGGGCATATGCATGCACAGAAATGCAGATTTTTAGCCTGATCGCTGTGCTGTGAACAACGGCAGCTAGCAATCAACTTGGAATGACCCCCTTTATGCAGCTCTGTGTGTTCTCCCCTCCCCCAACAGAATGACAACAATCAGGCACAGTGCACACAGCTCAAGCAATTCCCATCCCCCTCCCTCCCCGATTACAGCAGTGGCAGCTCTGTGTGATAGCAATTACTTTACACAGTCACAGTGCACACAAAATAACTCATATTTTTTAAATGGACCAATGGGAAAGAATTATGCTGCGCTAAGTAAGAAACTGTAAATAAATAGTTATGATGTAATATTTCTTAAACTGGAACCAGACTTCAACAGTGATTATGAGGGTGATAGGTACTGTATATCCCAAGTACATAGATGTTCAGTTGTCGCAATGGTGCGGCCAATAAGATCCTGCATGCAGGATAAATCTAGTCAGATCTCCTGTCAGGGCCAGTGTTCACTGGCCCTGACAGATCGCTCAGCACACATCATTGACACATTGCTGTGCAGCGCTGTGTGCTGAGCAATCTTGCTGAGTGATCTAGCATCGCTCAGATCGCTCAGCACAGTCACCCCGCGTGTACTGTCTGTGTAGGCCCTTTTATACAGTAGATGCTGTGATGCCCACTCCCTACTCTCCTCTAAAGCATGGCACAGGCTCCCCTCACAGTCAAGAGTGCATTTCCTGAGCATTTTACATTATTTGACCAGTTATGAAGGAAGCTGTATCAATTATATTTTTAAATACATACCATATTTGTTTATTGCAAGGAACAAGAAATGTATAAAAAAAACTTTTGATATTGTAGCTGCATAGACTAAAGTTAGAAGCTTAAAACACTTAAATTGGAATTGAATTATTCATTTCAAATCCCAGGCCATCCCCCAGACAGGATATATGCTATCTATACTCTCCAAGGAATCTACTTCAAAGGCCGCACACACTGAGATTTTCACACCTACTGTACACAATTAGGAATTGGACTCTAAAGCTATGGCACGATTGCTACTTTCCTGTGTTTAATTGGCCACTCACTGTAGTCTGTAAACAGATCTTTATTAATATGGGGTAATATTTTCTTTATTGTGCAGCTCCTTTATGGAGAATGTTTTTTAGCTTGTGTTTTGCTGTGTGGCTGCTAACATTACAATAAACTATCATTGTAATAGTAAACCACGTTTTCAATGTCATTGTACAGTAATGGCTGTAAAAACCCACTGATCGCTGTAGGTCAGCAACAGACTTACTTTGTGACAGAAGCTAGATTTTTTTCAAAATTTTGAAGCACCCACCCATAGCCATGTTTTTGAAGTACCCAAGCACAGGGTTCTGTACAGGGAGGAAGGGAGTAGGGGGAAGGGAGAAATTTGTAACGGTTACTGATAGTCAGAGGGAGAGGGTTAGAGTCATATGGAAAGAGAAAGTAAAAGGGAGAGAAACACTGAGAGACAGAGTTAGGGGGAGAGCGATAGAGTCAGGAGGAGAGAGCAACAAAATTAGGGGACAGAGACACAGAGAGAGATAAGGGGAGAGATAGAGTTAGATGGTGAGAGACAAAGTCAGATGGAGAGAGAAAGTGAGACAGTCATGTGAGAGAGATAAAGTCTAGGAGAAAGAAAATTAGAGGGTAGTAGACAATGAGAGACAGAGTTAGGGGAGAGCGATAGAGTCAGGAGGAGAGAGTGACAAATTCAGGGGTCAGAGACACAGAGAGATAGTTAAAGGGAGAGAGATAGAGTCAAGGAGAGAGAGCAATAGAGTTAGAGGGAGAGAGACAAAGTTTGATGGAGAGACAAAGTGAGACAGAGTCATGTGAGAGAGATAGTCAGAGGGAGAGAGATAAAGTATAGGAGAAAGAAAATCAAAGGGTGGGAGACACTGAGAGACAGAGTCAGGGGGAGAGCGATAGAGTTAGGAGGAGAGAGTGACAAATTCAGGGGACAGAGACATAGAGAGATAGTTAAGGGGAGAGAGATAGAGTCAAGGAGAGAGAGCAATAGAGTTATAGGGAGAGAGACAAAGTTTGATGGAGATAAAGTCATATGAGAAATAGTCAGGGGGAGAGAGATAAAGTCTAGGAGAAAGTAAATCAGAGGGTGGGAGACACTGAGAGACAGAGTCAGGGGGAGAGCGATAGAGTCAGGAGGAGATAGTGACAAATTCAGGGGACAGAGACACAGATAGTTAAGGGGAGAGAGATAGAGTAAAGGAGAGAGAGAGCAATAGAGTTAGAGGGAGAGAGACAGTCAGATGGAGAGAGACACTGAGACAGAGTCATGTGAGAGATACAGAGTCAGGGGGAAGGAGATAAAGTCTAGGAGAAAGAAAATCAGAGGGTGGGAGACACAGAGACAGAGTTAGGGGGAGAGCAATAGAGTCAGGAGTAGAGAGTGACAAAGTCAGGGGACAGACACAGAGAGATAATTAAGAGGAGAGAGATAGAGTTAGAGGGAGAGAGAAAGTCAGATGGAGAGAGAAAGTGAGACAGAGTCATGTGAGAGAGATAGAGTCAGGGGAGAGAGATAAAGTCTACTTGAAAACCAAAATCAGAGGGTGGGAGACACAGAGACAGAGTCAGGGGGAGAGCGATAGAGTCAGGAGGATAGAGCGACAAAGTCATGGGACAGAGACACAGAGAGACAGTAAAGGGGAGAGAGATAGAGTCAAGGAGAGATAAAGTTAGATGGAGAGAGACAAAGTGAGACAGAGTCATGTGAGAGATATAGAGTCAGAGGGAGAGAGATACAGTCTAGGAAAAAGAAAATTAGAGGGTGGTAGACACTGAGATACAGAGTCAGGGGCAGAGCGATAGAGTCAGGAGGAGAGAGCAAAAAATTCAGGGGACAGATTACACAGAGATAGTTAAAGGGAGAGAGATAGAGTCAAGGAGAGAGAGCGATAGAGTTAGAGGGAGAGAGACAAAGTTTGATGGAGAGACAAAGTGAGACAGAGTCATGTGAGAGAGAGAGAGTCAGAGGGAGAGAGAGAAAGTCTAGGAGAAAGAAAATCAAAGGGTGAGAGACAGAGTCAGGGGGAGAGCGATAGAGTTAGGAGGAGAGAGTGACAAATTCAGGGGACAGAGACATAGAGAGATAGTTAAGGGGAGAGAGATAGAGTAAAGGAGAGAGCGATAGAGTTATAGGGAGAGAGACAAAGTTTGATGGAGATACAGAGTCATGTGAGAGATAAATAGTCAGGGGAGAGAGGTAAAGTCTAGGAGAAAGAAAATGAGAGTGTGGTGGACACTGAGAGACAGAGTCAGGGGGAGAGCGATAGAGTCAGGAGGAGATAGCAACAAATTCAGGGGACAGAGACACAGAGATAGTGAAGGGGAGAGATAGATTAAAGGAGAGAGAGCGATAGAGTTACAGGGAGAGAGACAGTCAGATGGCGAGAGACACTGAGACATAGTCATGTGAGAGAGACAGAGTCATGGGGAAGGAGATAAAGTCTAGGAGAAAGAAAATCAGAGGGTGGAAGACAAAGAGACAGAGTTAGGGGGAGAGCAATAGAGTCAGTAGGAGAGAACGACAAAGTCAGGGGACAGAGACACAGAGAGAAAGTTAAGGGGAGAGAGACAGAGTCAATGAGAGAGATAAAGTTAGAGGGAGAGAGAAAGTCAGATGGAGAGAGACAGTGAGACAGAGTTATGTGAGAGAAATAGAGTCAGGGGAGAGAGATAAAGTCTACTAGAAAGACAATTAGATGGTGGGAGACACTGAGAGACAGAGTCAGGGAAGAGAGAGTCAGGAGGAAAGAGATACAGTAGAGTCAAAGGGAGAGAGTCAAACTTAGAGGGAGAGTTACACACAGAGACAGAGTCAGGAGAGAGACAGAGTCAGAGTTGGCTGGTTGGAACAATATCATTCAATGTACAGTATGGACAGCTTTAGCAATGAATTCAAAGCAGGTCTCTTCCTCCACACCCCCTCCCTGATCACAGCCAGCAGTGGCTCTGTGTGCCCCTCCCTCACCATAATCAAAGTGAAAGTAATCCCAATACCCTGTTTGCCATTCCTAAAAAAAATTTCCTCTGAACAAAGCAGCTTATATTTAAATTACATTTTTAAGAATTAAAATTTATATAAAAGTAAAACTGCTTTCCTGGGGTTTGAACCTGGGTACTTGGCTTACTAAATCAAAGCATTAGTCCACTAGACTACCTTGGTGTCTGGTAGTCATTCTTCATTTGTCCTCTTTCTGTAATTGGAAAAAATATTTTCTAGACCAAATGTACTGTATGTGGAAAGCTACGTTACATGATGCACTGGCCACCCAGTGGTGAAACTATGAATTGTCATGGCTCAACATCACGGCAGAACAACACAATGAACTTATGTCCTGCCAAATTGACTGCCATGGCACTCTTTTCAGAAAGGTAATCGTGGACACATCTGTATGCAATGCTGCTATCACAATCGCTAAAACACGCACACAAATCATAATATACAGCATGTCAAAGAAACAAAGAAAGCACACATCAGCGCCAGCAGTAAATTATCAATCAGCGGATCACAAGTGGTTTACTACTGATGAGAATTTTCCCATCATCCATGCAGTTGCACCTGCTCCTGACCACTCACAATTAATACATTTTTCTTGGGCACATAAGCATCTGTGTCTCCAGGGTCATAACTGGGAGTGTGCAAGGGACCCATCTTCTACTGCTCAAGGCCAAGGGATCCGCACCATAGTTCACCTGTATTTGGCTTGCAGGGTGCGTGCAATGGTACTTTGCAGCCTGAACAGCCTGGAGAGCTAGCCAGGCAAGTCTTTATGTCCCAGCCCCCATATTGTGATGACATTGCGTGTTGGGAGGTGACAGAGCCATTGCAGCGTGCATTAGTGCCTTCCTATTGCACCGTGTCATAGTCTGCATGTGTAAGTAATTGTTTGAGCACTCCCTTACTGTACTCGATCCAAGCTGGAACATCCCCTCCCTCCCTCTTCATTCTTCTCAAGGTGCAGATGGTGTGAGCGCCACAATTACCTAAGTCCCACTTAAGCATGCACTCATATTCTGGTCAAGCATACAGTGATTTCATGTAAGACCCTTTATTGTGCGGGCATCCAACTCTTTTGAGCTCTCTGATTTACTTAATATGGGCCAAGTCATACTGACCAATACATACTTACTTACTCACCACCATCTATCCTTTTTTTTAGTATTTTGTCCGTAAATGACCTCTCAGTTGTGCTGGGACTGTTTTGCCACAACCTGTGAATGCTACATTGACTGATGAGGACCTTTTCCAAGAATTTATAGTTCAAAGGGTGCTATCAAGCCCCGGCAGCCGCGCTTGGACCAGTAGTCCACATTTAAAGAATAATATAATAATAATAATAATAATAATAATAATCATGTACCCACTGCAACAGGAATACGGATAAGAGGGGCACTGCATTTAGGGATGGGGTTCTCATTTTTTAGCGGTCCTACTTCCCTGGGGATTTCAGTTCTGGACTGGCCAGTCCCGTACAGCCTGCAAACCGCAGGTTATTACATATGACCCCACGTGTCTCCCTGCTTTAGTGTCAGCAGCCCTGGCTGGTTCAACCTAGTGCTGGTTATTGAATAATAAGGGGGACCCCAAGTCGTTTCCCCCCATAAAAAGTACTACCAGCTTAGATAAGGGATCCCCATGCCATTTTCTTTATATAATTTCTGTGTTTTTTTTTTTACTTTTTTAAACATCGTAACATAATCCTATTGAGCCTGTAATCTGTGTAGTGCTATCTGTAAACTCACCTACTAGGCATGTTTGGCGGTGGTTGTGCAGTAGGTTCTAAATCTGATGCTTAGTTAATCAGAGATTTTTATATTAGTAATGTTAATAACTTTGATGGTGAACCATTGTTCTATTCTATTCTTAAGTGGTTTCTCCATGGTTTGGGTTTTAGTAAACCAGTATAATTCTGTAAAACTGCTGAAAATCCCAAAACCAAGTGACGCTTAATAAATATACTCCATGTGTCTCTATGTGCTTGATAAGTTGGTCCAGATCATCTGCATAATATTAGTTTCATGATGGTTTATGGATTGTATAGCACACATAGCATGGCTAATATTAGGAACTGCCAGATGACACCACAGTCTGTTTATGGTTGGCCACAACAATAGGTGTGATCAGCCTGTTATATTCCCCCTTTTCATACACCTAGAAGCTCTACAAATAATTAAGTCCCCAATAGGAGATTATATTTTCTTTTTTTGTTAATTGTCATCATCTATAGTCTATGGTGCACTTCCAGGAAGAGCTTTATATATATTATCCAACATTGATCAAAAATAGGGAAAAGAATGTTGAATGTATCATCTGTACAGATGTATTTTCATTTTTTTGTATATACAGTAGTTCTACAAATAAGCAAATATATTGAAAATTGATTTATTTCATTCCTTTCCCATCTTCTTTATATCCCTGATCCCTCAATCATACAAATATAGTTTGTTCCATGTGTATATGAATACAAATAATCTGGTTTCTTCTATTTTCTACAATAATTTGTTTTTACTAAATGTGTGTTGCTTATTTGCATTTCTTACTTGCTTTTACTAACTTTCCTCTTTATCTCTTTCCTTTTCTTTCATGCTTGCTTCAAAATGCTGTCTTCTCACCTGGATCACTTAAACTCTTAAATTACCTTTTATTATTCATCTACTTCTGTCATGAATTCATTCTAACCATCAGATGTAAACACTAATGAACCTGTCACAATTCCCAGTGATCATGAGCATGTCCACACTTTAGCAAATGTATGTGATGTAGACAGAAACCTTGTCGAATTTTCCCATATACCTGACAATGAAATACACTTAACACAACAGTGGCCAAATTCCGGGGAGGAATTGCCCGTTATTTCTCCAGGGGACAATATTGAAAAATCAGTCCATCTTAACTGTGATGGTACTATGACTGTAGAAATGAAAGTTCGTTTTAAGATAAGAGAAGAAGAAACCATCAATTGGTCAACCACGGTCAGTAGAGCAAATCTATCCTATTGCAAAAACAAGGTATTTGGTTCTTCTGTTAATCCAGAAAGTCAAGCAGTAAGTATCAGAGATTCTCCTGAAACCACCAGCAGTGACCACAAAATCCATGATGAAACTAGAGATTCAATAGAACATAAATATGAAACTCATGTTGAAAGAGTCCAAAACCTAATTCAAGATAATGATGTTAATTCTGATCAATTTACAACATCCCCTATAAAAAAAGAAAAGATTGGCTTCCACAGACCTCCCACACCAGGGATTAGAAAAAGCCAAGAACGACGGTTGTCTATCAGGAGGGCATCAGAAGGGAAAATGCAAGAAAACATGAAACAGATGTTTGGTTTTAATGAAATGCAGCACAACTCTATACAAGCTGTAAATGATATTGTGGATCATTGTAATAAACAAATATTGACAACTGCTGACAATGTTAATTTGAAATCTAATGGAGTTAACCCAGAACAAACTGAAACAGACCACACACATGTAGAGAACTTGTCCAGATCAGATGAGGAAACCCTTCAAATACTACACAACCCTCAGATGGAACTGTTGCATAGAAACACGGTAAACAAAAAAGGTGTAATGAAATCCAACAGAAGTGATTATATATGTTTCACAGGACCTCCTAAGGTAGATAGACCATACTCCGCAGGCAAGTTCACATATCATCAGGATCAGTTTAAATTTAAAGAAATCAAAAGATCGATGAGTGCTTCCATTACATTCTCTGAGACATCCCCATTAAATGGAGAAACAACACATTTAAATAATGAATCAGAACTTGATCTTAAAGATTATCTGGATTCAGTATCACCAGGGAATGCTATAACACCAATGGCAGCTGTGCCCTCCACAAAGTCATCAAACAAAACTCATGGTACAAAGGACCTCTCATCAGCCACTACTAGGGACAATGTAATAAAAGGGTCGGGAACTGACAGTTACCTCAGCAATGATAATAATTCTACATCCTCTATAGGACAAAAGAAAAAGAAAAAAAAGAGCATGGGAGATTCATTCAAAGAAGTGCATACAAATATTCCCAATCATGGACAACCTAATATAGAATCTCCACAAATAGTTTCTGAAATATATTGTGGAGGTATGATCCCTGAGACAAAACATATTATGTTTGAAGAAATTTTTCCTCCCCAGAAGTCCTCTATTATAAATCCATCTGAAGTAGGCCCAATAAGGAAATTAAAAGGAAATAAGCAAATGGCAAAGGTAAAGCCAAGATCTGTTAAAACAAATGACAAATCCATTTATTCCCTGAATCAAAATAGTCAGGAAAGTGAAGAGAAAACACCAAGTGCAGAGATTGAGATAAATTCCAGTAAAGTAATAGCAGATTATAGTGGAACCATTATCTCAAATGGTTCCATACTTTACACTGATGACCAATTAGAGTATCCCCTTACTGAATATAATCATGTAACAGATGAACATGTACCTAAAAAGACTTCAGAAATATCTAAAAGATCACAGAAAACAGCAAAAAAGCAAAAAGTTACAAAGAATAAAAAATATAACAGACTACATGAATCAAAAACAGCAACTAATACAAACATATTGGATTCAGAGGAAGTTTGTGGTTCTCCAAATCTCCCAAACCCGGTTGAAAGTTATGTTCAAAACTGGCTGACAAATATATTCCCCAATGCTGCGTTACCTGTGCTTCAGCTGTTGTCTTCTACAAGGTTAGAGGATGATCTCACACGTTCCAGCAAAGACTCATTTGCTCAGCCACATGCAGAGACAACTAAGATGATGACAGGTGAAGTGTGTGGAAATGCAGTCGGAAGCCAGATGCATAACAGAGGTGAAGAACATCAAGTGGAACCAATTCATACAGAACCAATGACACAAAAAGAGATGTTTATACAACATGTCAAATCGTTCACTAATGATGGTGTCTCAGTTGTCATGGAAAATAGTAAACATTTTGGACCTAATACATTTTGTGAGAGCAATAAAGCAGAGGATTTAATCAAGTGGATGGCAAGCCACCAACTAATAAATGTGCCTTCAAAAAAGGCAAGCACTGATGCTGCTGTTCAAGTAGAAAATAATACATTAGTGGATTACATAAGATGTAGTTGTTTGAGAGATGTGTTGGCAGAACAGCTGGAGTTGTCCCCTCATAACATACAAAACTCAAAATGTAGGCAATTGGAAAAGTCTGTAAGTCTCCCAAATTCTCCATCTAAAGTAGGATCTTCATCATCTCAACTACTGCTTGCCTGGCTGATAGTGTTACATTTAAAACAGGGTATGTACCAAGCAATAGAGGGCTTGTCTTCCAGCCCCAACAGTAGTTCAACAATATTCACCTTACTTCAGTCACTGAAACAAATTGCAGTTACTGAAAAAGCAGATGACTTGAAAGCAGCTGTTCTAAATTTGCAAGAGACAAAGTTTAACTTAGTTACAAATAATGTCCAAAGTTTAACTGAGCCTATACCTATGCAGGAATGCCCAAGAGTCCCAACTAATAGTATAGATAGTGACCAACTCCCTGACTTGAATGGTAAAGATGAAATGGATTCACTGTGCATAACAGAACCATGCGACAAGTCAGATTTATTGAAAAATGATGCACAAAATGTCTTGGCTGGTGACAGTGATGACTTAAGGTTTTTTGCATCTGAACTGTACAGAGAATTTTCTGGGGAACATTGTCATAATGAATCTTGTGAGTTTCTACAACAATGCAGTTTACTAGAACCTCAAGAATCATTCAATATTGCAGCTACTGGTTTGCCGATGGAAGTAAAAGAATCAATATCAACTTATAAAAGTGAATACAACATGAAAACAAGCAGAGTTTCTCCAAAAAAGGGCTCCAAAGTAAAAATGATGGTACAAGAAATGGAACATAGGAAAAATATCCCCCATGCCTCTGAACATCAAAAGTGTTTGCAAAGTCCCATGTCTTCTGATTGGTCAGACTACAGACCAGAAAGTGAAGAGAGCATGAGTGATAACCTGAGGTCATCCAGTGAAATTATGACAGAGAGTGGAGAGGAGCAGGTACACAAGAAGCTGTTTAAAACAGGTTATGTTAAACGAACTATTGAAAGACTTTATGGTAAAGCAGAATCTATAGTCAAACTACCAAAGACTTCATCATCCGTATCACCTATCAATGTAATCCAAACCCAGCCTAAAAAATCCCCAAAGAATAAAAATAATGAACAATTGGGTTTTCACAGTGAATGTCACCAATGTGTGTCTATCGAAAACATATTAAGTCCTAGTAATAAGAAAGAAATTGTAAGAGACAACTTTAGTAGCTTAAAAAGTTCATCATTGCCACTAATGGAGGCTGCTGATAACCATGATAACTTCATTTCTCAAAGGCCAGGGTCTTCCCAAAATAAGGATTTTAACAAGCATTTCTTAAATGAAGGTAGTCACGTGGAAACGGGCACAAGTACAGACGGTGGAGTACTCATAGACAAAGGCCGGTGGTTACTGAAAGAAAATCATTTAGTAAGGACGTCACCTCCTGCCGTAACAGGAATGTATACTAATCTAGATACGACGTCTGCTGACACATTACTTGACAATACCAGTGATGACATTTCTTACCTCCATTTTGCTTGCAAAATTAATCCAACATTAGCTGAAGTGTCTTCCTCAGAACTTGAAGATATGGCTAAGCCTCTGCACTCTACATGCCATTACTTTAACATGCCCCATGGGAGTGATTCGGAACCCTTTAATGATGCATTCAGTACCAAGTCAAAGGTCAGGCCCAAATCATCTGATGCTTTAGTGAAAACCAAAATACATGACTCTGTCTCATTGGAGTCCATAAAGAAGTTTGGGGCTAAAAGTGCAAGTTTAACATCATTTACCACAGTTGACTTCCATTACTCTGATAACAAAGTACATCCTTTGCCCCTTGCTGATGCTGCCAGTACTACTGATGGGGAACCTCTCCATCCTACTAGCGCAAGCCGGAGACAAGTAAAGGAACAGGACTCACTGGACAAGCTTCAAATTATTTGTGGACAGCACTGTCCTATCCTTACTGCCATAATTAACCCTATAAATGAAAAGGATAGAGGATTTGCATATCGCAGGCCCTATGACATAGAGAACCTTCTGTTGCTACATTCTGTGCCCACCAAAGAAGCATCTATTCCTTGGTTAAACAAGTCTCCATTAATAGATGAGAATAACAACATACACTATAACATTCAACTTCCTATTATTAAATGCAGCAAGCATGATAGTAACAGATCATTTATTTATGACTACAATGACATTGTGGAAGGTATTGAAGCTTTTAGAAATATGAGTAAAGGCAGTCAATGTTTATCAAGTCTATATCCAATTTCAGCAATACAAATTGTGAATCTAATTAGACTATACAGTGAAACTCAAACAAGCAATATGTTTCAAGGAGTTTCATGCATGGAAAATGATGAAAATAACAATATTCTATATCCCCATATATAATCCTCCACAAACCATCACAAAGGAAATTGTTGCTACACTTTTATTGAAGTTCTTCAGTTCTTATCAACCATAATGATCTTGCAAAACAGATTTAAAGATAGTCCTCTCTACTTCATTTTTGCCCTACTTCCATGTCAATCTTCACTAGACTCCTTGTAACATTCTCCAGCCTTTCTGCTAATATAGGTTCTATTACCACAGGGACAAATTAATTTATCTAGAAATGGTGCTAACCAAAGGGTCTGTAGTACATATGGTAATATCTTGTAGGAAAGGAACATTTGTAGTATTATTTTTTTATTTTAGTAAAAATGTCTACATCTCATTGTGCCGAATAGGAAGTTAATGTTAAGCTGTTCAAGTTGTATATAAATCATTTCACTGAACAGTGTGCTGGGTATTTTCACTGGTGCTATTTTTTGTATACTGTACATTTCAATATATTGTCAGAGCCAGAGATATTTGGAATTCCACATTAATTGTGGGAGATATGTTTTTGATGCTGTTACAGTCATCACACCTGGTGTTGCAGGTGATGTTGCTTACATTATACTCTTGCAGTTTTTTAAGTAACAGCAATGCCAACATCTGTTTCTTCTTAAGTTTACAAAGCAATGGCAAATTTCTTCTATTAACAATTAACATCAAGCATTACAAAATGCAACAAGAGCAATGCCATATTCAGAAGCAAAGGGGCATATTAAATAACATGGAACTATGCACACAAATGTATTTTAACCTATGTCAACCCATCAGATTCTAAGTGGTGACATGTTTTTCATTTAATGTTATTTTTTATTTTAAACACCAGGGTCAAAACCATTGCGAATCGTTGACTTGCAAAAGCCGCCATTTAAAAATTAAACATTTGATTGATTACAGGAAATGTTAGCACTTAGTATCATGTTATTTAATAAGCTCCATTGTGTGAAAGGTCAAACAGCAGGCACATATTTTATAGAATAAATCGTCACCTAGATTAAATGAAAGCAAAAAGTCTGCTTGTGTTCATATTTTCACTTGCATTTGTTATGTGCCTATATATACCCCTTTTTATGCTTAAACATCTAGTTAGCTACCGATTGTATTTAGAAATATTCTCAGGAATAAATGGACATAGATACAAACTATAAAGAGTGACATTAATTAGGTACTGTGTAATGACCAAACTTTAGCATCTAAAAATCAATGGGTACCTTATTTTTATTTTATTTTTTATCTGTAAGCTCCTTCGGGCTGAAATCTATTATGTAGAGATGAGAGAAATGTTCTAAACTGTTCAGCAGAATATGGCAAACTCTTCCGGTGGATTTGTCACCTTAAGTGCTTCTGCTTCATACGATCTTCTCCCCTCCAAAACCACAAAGCAGGATTGAATAAATGTACACCTTCACTCTGACTATTTATAGACTATAAAAATTCTGTGAAATGCAGAATACAGAATTTGCAAATACAGAGCAGAATGGCCATGCTACGGGATAGAAAAGCAAAGACAGACCTGAAAGACTGTATTGATATACACTGCTACAAAACAACCAGTTCTACCATAAAATCCAATTGTCATGAAAGTCCACTTCAGTTTCGCTCATTCTGCTTTATTAGATATTTTAATTTATCATTCATTAATGTGTTTATTGTGTGAAGTATCTGTGGTATTGTAGACTATAATATAGGCTTCGTTTTGTGCATTTTAAATTATGTTAAACTGTTTAGCTTTCATTTCATTTGTATTATATATTTCTCTTCATTATTATTATTATTATTATTATCAATGACCATGCATGGCCCAGCACAGCAACACTACAGTACATTTGTTTAGGTTTTTAACCCCTTCAAATTTTTCTCAGTGTTACCAGTGTTAAAGGGGACTTCAGAATTCACTGGGAGGTTCAACATGGCCAAGAAAAGTGACTTTTTTATACTAAAAATCTTTTTGTCCCTTCTCTTTATTTCCCAACTGTTCTACCTTATTTTAGGCCTCAATGGAATTGTTGAATCGATTACATGGGCTGAGAAAATTTCAGTTGAAATGTCCAAGTTTATCATTTAAAAGTTATGGGAGCCACAAATATATTGTCTATTTATTAAGAACATTTCTATCCCAGTATATTAATGGGTGCCAAACTCAGTGGACTTTATGCCCTTAAACTTAGTGTCAGATGAGGCATGAAGGACCTACCAGGGATTGCAGTGGTATTGACCAAAACTTAAGGGGTCTGGTCAGTCACCAGAAGGGGTGTGACGAACCACAACAGAGGAACTTTGCCAACCATTAGAGAGGATATGCAAAGAACAGGGACGCTTTATAAAGGAGGGGTCTGGGGTGTGTCAGTACAACCCACTTTTATTAGTAAGGGCTAATCTTGGTGTAGTGTCTATAGAAACAAACCATGTACCTAAATTAATCCATGATAATGATCCACCAAGCTAGAAAAAGGGGTAAGACCATTGGGCATTGCGTACCACCAGGGATTTCCCCTGTAAACCTGTGGACCAGTCTGACTCTGCTCAGATTGATTTAATAAAACTAAGGAGGCAGAGTGAAAAAATGTTCAGGATTACCTGAAACCTGTTCTAAAGCATGCCAGGTGTTTTCTGAACAAAGTTTAAGGAACAGTGTCTTAGAGTAGACCTGCAGAACCTCCAAGATTACCACCAGGTTTCAAATGCTCTGCTCCTGCAGATCCAGATCTTCCAATATAACCCCATTCTACCAGGTCCAAAATGCTTGGCTTGTGTAGATCCAGATCGTCCAATGTTACCCCTTCCACCAAGTACAAAATGCTCTGCTCCTGGAATTCCCACATAATTGAAGATTGTAGTCCCCTATGTAAATTCACAAAGAAGTGCCCATATTTCACTCATTTCAATTTTATCTTTACACTTGCATGTAAACATGTCACTCAACCCTCTTTGCAACTTGGCATAATGGGAAAAATTCCATCTTTGAGGTGAATGGAAATCAGTTGTGTAACCCAATAAGAATCAACAGTTATGAAATACCATCAATAATAGGCCTGGGTAACCTGTGCCTTACCAGGTGTTGTGATAGCGGGTAGGGTATGCAGGGTATCGTAGTTTCACAGGGAAACCACAGGTTGTCAAGGCCCATTCTATAACTTTCCTTCATATAATAATTGTGTTTGAGATATATTCTCTACTGTTCCAGCTCTTTGAAAACAATAATGTTGAAATTAAATCATATAATATATCTGATGTTGGTTGTGGGACAGATTGGTTGTACTGATTATGACATTGCATTGGTTTCCATACAACAGATATAGGACAGCTGGAGCTTCCTATAATAAGAGCCCACATCCACTGTGTTAATCCATCCTCAATATGGCTGGTGCATTGATAAAATGTGGAACAATATGTTATATCTCTGCAGACAGATAAATACAATATCTGCCTGTATATGCTAGCAAAAATCTGTATGCTTTTATAGTGTAATAATAAAAGTATAATGTCATCTCGCATTGCTCACTAAACTCTGATTTAATTCTCCTAAAACTCCTCATGCCGCATGCATTTACCAAAGATAATGTGAAATATTTTCTCTTTGTTTGGTTTATAATTATTCTTGTGCAGACTGTTAATTTTATGCCCTTATTATGCGATGTCTTTATGTGTGCAAATAAATGTTTTGTGTGAACTCATCTACACAAATAATTTCTCTAAGTATATCTTCTTGTAATTTAATTTTATATACTTGTGCAGTTTTATCTTTGTCTTGGCTACACAGGTATAGCATAACAATGCATGCAAGTAAAAAAATCACAAATGTGTTATCATTAGCCAAAGTTAGTAAAATTCTAGGTATTAAATATTCATATTACCATTCACTACAAGAAAGGTTCCAGCTCAATCTTTTCAGCCCTTCTGGAAGGAAAAAAAAAACCGAGATATATTTATTCGTAGATCCTCAATTACCAATTATTCTGCAAGCTTTGCTGGACTCTAAAACAGGCAAAAATATCTCAATGCAAAAAATAGTGTTTAAAAGATTAAATATTGTACTGCTAATCTTGAATATGTTTCTTAAATGAGCATTCTAGCTTCATACCTCAAATACTGTCATTAATATTTTCCTTGTTTTTCCAAAATGCAATTATTATTATTATTATTATTATTATTAATAACAATTGTTTATATAGCACCAGTATCATTGGCATACCTGTAATGAGTGCAAGGTGTGTGGTGCACATGGGCCACTGTACAACCTGCATCCACATAAGTATACTTACACCTCTGGAGTCCCATGGCGCTGCAGACAAAAATTATAGGGAAAATGGTGTGGTGGCCATTTTTGCAGTGATTTGCGCATGGGCAACAGAGATGTCCTCAGGAACAAGACACAGGCTGCATGTTCCAGTAGACTCTGGTAGACACCTAGTGTCTACTGCGCTGTGAGAGAGAAGAGGGTCCAAACAGAGCCTGTAAATTCGCCCTTTACTCTCTTAAAACACCCCTGACCAGTATAATCAACAACACTCTTTCAGTTGGGGACAAACATGGTTACAAAACTAATCTTTGTACTACCACCATGACACTTATTGCATAATACTGCCCTCAGATAGCAATGGCTATGGGATTTAGATAGAACCTATTTATTTATTAATTAATTAATTAATACCAGTTGTTTATATAGCGCACACATATTACACAAAGCTTAACAGAGGATATTTGGCAATTCACATTAGTCCCTGCCCCAGTGAAGCTTGCAATCTATAATCCCTACCACATGCACATGCATACTCATTCATGCTTGGGTTAATTTTTTTGGGAGCCAATTAACCTACCATTAAATTTCTGGATTATGGGAGGAAACCGGAGCACCCGGAGGAAACCCACGCAAGCACAGAAAGAATATACATCCTCCACACCATTGATGTATTTATAATGGGTACAGTGGCACGGCAGCCATATTCTCGGCGTTTCGTATATGCAGTAAGAAAATCACTAGGAAAATGGCTGCCGGACCATTTTCCCATAGACCTACTGGAAAATGGGGTCCATGGGGTCCACACTAAACACCCTGCACCCCAGCAGTGCTTCAAGATAGGAGAAGGCCCATGTGCAGACTCTGGGACAGCGCTAGGGTCTCCTAGAGACCCCAGGGCCCAGAGTCTACAGCGCAGCCGGCTAGAGAGGAGGGGGCCCAGACGGAGTCTGCACATGGGCCTCCTCTTCTCTTGATGCGCCTCTGCACCACACAGTTAGGGCCATGGTTGGAATTAAACACATAACCTCAGGGCTGTGAGGCAGTAATACTAACCATTACACTGTCCATGCTGCCCTATATTCAATGCACAATTTAGAGCTCTATTTAGGTTAGAGCGCTTTTGAATACAGGGTAGTATAGGGTAGAATGTGTGTGGTGTAGAGGTGTGGTAATTAGGTTGAAGGAACAATTTAAGAAAGCATCTCAGGAGTTTGGTAAGCTTGCTTTAGTAAATACATTTTCAGGGAATGCTTTAAGGTTTTGAGGAGCATCTGTTGGCAGCTGAGAACATTATTCATTCAGTTTTTGAAAAATTGAGTTTGCGGTAAAGAGAGGACATCCAAAACAAAATGACATAAAGACATTCAATAACACGGACCAACGTAGATGGTGAGAAATCTAGAGAGAATATATATACAGTATGTGGGAATTATCCACATATATTTGATGATACTAATATCCAAAAAGCTGATACAGGTATATTTTGCAGTAGAAGTGGTATAGCTAGAGAGAAGTATTTGGCCTAACACTGAGTCTTGTTCTACCCCAAATGATAGAGGTAGCCGAGAGGAAGTGCATCCATGGAATAGAATGTTATATACATACTTCTATAAAATAATAACTTTGCAAGTCCTAGCCACTTTTAGTTTTAATCAATATTCTTATGTCAACAATTTCATACAATGCGTGTGAATGAATTACACAATACAGTATATCATTAATAAGCTGATGGTTTTGTCTGTCCAGTGTTAGTCCTGCAGTAGAGTATACCTAGCACATTTTTCTGTGCAATAATCCACAACATCATCAGATGAAGTTTATGTTATTCCGCAATGAAATATGGGCCTTACTGATTTATACGGTATTGAACAACTGCAGGGAATTGACTATATAATACATTACAAATAAAATCGTATATCACTGACAGAGAGGGACAGAGTGATGTTCATGCCCACATAGTGATTAAAACTACCCATGAGGCCACGCCCCATAATTTCTACGATGCATGCAGATGTCCCTCCTTAGGACTTCAAGAAGTTGGAAGGTATGGTTATGCTACTGTGGGGCATTTGAAATTATCTTCTAACAAGAAGAAAGGACTGATGTTAATTTAATGTAGTACACTGTGAAACAGGCTAGTATTTGATACATTCTCTATCTTTATTTCTAACATATAAAAAGTTTTTTGTTATTATTGTTTAATGGGATCCTCAATAATAAGCAACTATTTTAAAATTGAGAATAATAGTAATGTATTCAAAGACAGATTTTTTTTTTCAAAATTACATTCACTACTTAATGTCCTATTTTTCCTTCTCAATTTTATATTATACAGTTATTACACCCATCACACAAAAATAGGTGATTATCTGGCTGAAGAGGCTCTGCCAGTTTTATTTTTATTATCTAAAGTCATTTCCATTATACTATAGGAAAAGTATTCTACTATAATAGTCTGATCTCTATGTTGAAGGATACGTTCCAAGCAAGGCATTTTTAACATATAGACATACCTTCATTTCAACTTTATACAAATAGAATTATTCTAAAAGTAATAATAAGCAAAACCATATATTCATACAAGTAAAGATATATTAAAGGCAGAATGATTAATAGTAATTATGACATGTATAATTGATAGAAATAAATAAAATAAAGGAAAAGTGGTAAGTAAAATACATAAATAAATCTATAGTACATACTCTCGATAATGATCTGCTGAACTATTGGCAGAAAAAGCAGATCAAAATTCGATTATTACACTATATTATTATATTTCATTTTTATATGGTTTGGAGCTTTTAAGACATTCGAAATTTGAGATTTACTACAATACCTGGGGGGAAATGTAATAGGTTGAGATTTCTTAGAACATGCAAAATTTAATTTGTCGTATGTAATAGTCTGCGAGAACATGTAAACGTGCATCAATCTCGCAACAACCATTGTCACATCAGCAAATGTTGCCCATATAAAACATACATCTCGCCCAGGGCCGGTTCTTGCCCTTGTGGTGCCCCGGTCAAAATTATAGGGGCGTGGCTTCATATGGGGGCGTGGTCAGTTACGCCCCCATTTGTGCCCCCTGTAGCGCCGCTGAAAGAGAAAAAATAAATAAAAAATGTATACTTACTATCCCCGCTCCTGATTCCTGACCGCTGCAGACCTCCGCCGGCGCCGCTCCTCTCCTCGGATCAGCGTAGACACAAGAGGTCAATTATGACCCCTAGCGTCTGTGCCACAATGCTGTGCGGTGCGCAATGACGTCATTGTGCACCGCACAGCAAAGGTCCCCTCCACGAAGGGAAACTAGACGTGTAGCGTCTGGTTCCCTTCACAGCGGGGGACCAGCGGGGGGCACAGCGACGGGGGGCACAGTAGCGGATCTTGTCGTGGTGCGGCGCCCTTCGGATGGCGCCGGCACCCTCCGGAAGGTGGCGCCCCGGGCAAAAGTCCTGCTTGCCCGTGGCAAGATCTGCTACTGATCTCGCCTAATGTTATAGAGTGCCAGTTGTACACGTGCACAAAATTAATGGAAAAAAGAAAAAGGGGGGGGATAGACTCATTTAAGGCTAGCAAGTAGCGTCAGCAGCAACATGTATAGCAGAAGCATGCACAGATCACTGAGATCCATACAGGTTTCTGTGTGTAACATGTTAATGAAATTATTAATAAAGAGAAAAAAAGATTGTTAGTATTTTGCTCATAGGCAGCCACCTGGAGTTCAGGGAGTGCATTTCAGAAGAGGGGCTCACCTCTATTTTAGAGACCTTGTTTGTCACATTGAACCCACACGCAATTAATTTAGCACCACACTCTCAGACACAACTGCAGTAAAAAAGTAAGGCAGGGCCACAATTACATACAATCAGGCCCTGGGCCTAATTCAGACCTGATCGTAGCTGCAAATTTGTTAGCAGATGGGCAAAACCATGTGCACTGCAGGGGGGGCAGATATAACATATGCAGAGAAAGTTAGATTTGGGTGGGGTGTGTTAAAACTGAAATCTAAATTGCAGTGTTAAAATAAAGCAGCCAGTATTTACCCTGCACAGAAACAAAATAACCCGCCCAAATCTAACTCTCTCTGCACATGTTATATCTCCCCCCCCCCTCCTGCAGTGCACATGGTTTTGCCCAGCTGCTAACAAATTTGCTGCTACGATCAGGTCTGAATTAGGCCCCCTATGAGGAGGGATCCCGCCCCCTCAACAGACCCCCATCCCTTCATCAGGCCGCACCTCTATTAGGACCTCTAGGGCTGGTGGTCATGTAACCATCACTTGTGTCTTACATCCGCTCCTCCATCCTTCCGCTAAGCATTCCCTAACCCTAATCCCTCCCCCTAACATTTTAACAATAGCGACATCATAGCTGTCAACATTGTAGTATTAACATTATGGGGGATATCCAATTACACATGGTCAATAACAGTGGGTCAGTGTATCGCTGGGGGCTATCCTATTAGCCCCGATGCAGCGTGCTCCTCCCCCTGATGCTGACACTTATTGCTGATTATGCTTCAGGTGCCTTATGCACCCGAAGCATAATCCGCGATATGCGGACCTCAATGCTGCAACAGCTCAAGGGATTGGAGACTTATACCCAATACCATGTGTTTTCATGTGATTGCTGGTCTGTTTTCGTCCGATGAAAACAGCCTGTAATAGTGTATCACAATGATGACCATCAGTCATTAATCACGATAGCTTGCTGTTTTCATCGGAAATTGAATCGGCTGTAATTGGATAACCCCCTTAGAATATTGACATTGTAAATGGCGACCTAATGACTATAATAATACCATCCCCACACTTATCATTAGTCTCCCCTAGAAGACACTGGTCCATGAAAGCTAACTATCCATATGTGCAGAGCAGATAAGAAGGGTAGAGAGGAAAGGATAGTTTGGCATGTCTACATATAAGGTAGAATTCTGTCATTATGCAGCCAAACAGAAGAGGTACTGTGAGTTATTTCATATGTTTGAAACTTTATTCTATTCATGTCAAAGATCCCCAATGAAGAGATCTCCATCAATGGTGCCATCTATGCTTTACATTAATAGCATGAAACCATCTATGGAAAACCATAAATGGTTTTACCCATGAATGGGCATTCCAACTAGGGGCAGGCTTATCTGGTGGGGCACTCGGAGAAGGGGGTGGGATTAAGCAGGGTGCTGGTGACAGAGTGCTGGGGACGAAGCTAAACTCTATGCTCCTGCAAGTTTGGTACGGAATACCGACAGTCAGGATGGTGGTGGCCAGATTACCAACAGCAGCATCCTGTTAGAATCCCGACACATTTAAATGAGTAGGCTAACTATGCACCTTACCCTCCCACTAACCCTCGATATCCATAGCCTAACTATAACCATCCCCTCCTGCAGCCTAACCTTAACCCACGCCACATGCAGCCTAATCCTAACCTACCCCTCATACGTATATTCGGGATTGTGACTGTCGGGATTCCAGCACTGGGATTCTGAGCCATATACGGATTCCGATGCCGGTCTTCCGACTGCCGAATTCCTGATTGTCAGGATGCCAACTACATCCCACTTCTGCACCTTAAAGAAATACATTTTATTTGTGGGAAAATCCTCAATGTTTACTAACCATCGATGGTCAATGTTCATCCCTAATTCATATAAATAAACCATGTCACCTATGAAATTAAGCAAGTGCTGGGGACAGAGCCCTGGGGGTGAAACTAAACTCTATGCTCCTGCAAATTGGGTATGGGATGCTGGTGGTCAGAATACCAACAGCAGCATCCTGACGGTTAGAATCCTAACACATTTAGGTAAGTATGCTAACTATACACCCTACCCTCCAGAGCCGGCCCTAACCAATATGATGCCCTAGGCAAGATTTTAGCTGGTGCCCCCTAGCACCACCGCTGGTTCCGCCTCTGACCTTGCACCGCTTTCCCAGCACCATCACCCCTCACCCATAGCAGTCCTTTATTTGGTGTTTGTACCCCCTATATTTTAAATAGAAACAGTTCCCACATTTGGTGCTCAGCCCAAAAAGGGGAGTGCTTTTGCTGGCAAGGGGCATGGCCACACAATAGTAACCCCAATTCCAATTACGCTACATAGTACTGCAACTTTATTCACATTTGATCATGTGATAGTGTCCATAATTCATATTACATCCCATAGTAGTATCATTTTACCTTATAAACGTTACTCCTCACAGTAGAGCCCCTTATTCACATTACATCACACTAAATTGCTCCTTATTCACATTACACCACACCCTATTGCTCTTTATTCACATTAGACGACACAGTAGTGCCCTTTCTATACGCAACGCCACATAGTAGAGCACCTTATACACATAATGCCACAGAGTAATGCCCCTTACACATATGAGACACATTATTAATGTCCTTATAAACATAATGCGCATTACACATTATGACAACCTTTATTAATGCCTTTTTATACATAATGTCCCTTACACATATGCCGCACATTATTAATGCCCTTATACATATAATGACACACATAGTGCCCTCTACACATTTGCTGCACATTATTAGTGCCCCTATACACATAATGACACACATACAGTAGTACCCTCTTACACATATGCCGCGCATTATTAATGCCCTTATACACATAATGACACACATAGTGCCCCTTACACATATGTTGCACATTATTAATGCATTTTTACATGACACACATAATGCTCCTTACACATATTCTGAACACTACTGCACAACCAACCCACTCACATGCACAGAGCACTCACACTGCCACTAACACTGTGACCTCTGCCTCTGCTTGGATACAGATGTGTCCTCATAAATCTTGCCTCAATGCTAACATCGGGCACTTTTTGTAATGAAAATGCACCTTATTTGCATTGCTATGTGGCTAGGATGCACAAGCAGCTTCTGCTGATTAAAATGATATGCAGCATGCCAATATACTGTATGAGACTGTGGCTGTATCTGCATATGAAATGCTACACACAGAATATAGGCATGTCGCATATCATTTTAATCAGCAGAAGCTGCTGATGCCCCTAGGCATATCAAATGCCCTAGGCAATTGCCTAGTTTGCCTATGCCTATGACCGGCTCTGCTACCCTCCCAATAACCCACCTATCCACAGCCTATCCCTAACTGTCAACTCCTGCAGCCTAACTATAACTCTCCCCTCCCACAGCCTAACCCTAATTCTCCCCCTAGTGCCTAACCCTAACCTCCTCTCCCACAGCCTAATCCTAATCTTCCCCTCATACTTACATTTGGGATTGTGACTGTCGGGATTCTGGCATTGGGATTCTCAGCAGTTTTGGGATTCCGATGCCGGTCTTCTGAAAGCTGGCTTCCTGATTGTTGGGATGCCAAGTACATCCCACTCCTGCACCTTAAAAAAATACCATGTCTTTTTACCATCAAAGACGGAGAAACATTTTATGTCCACCATCAAAGGGCAAAACCATTTACCATTGGTGTAAAACCCTCAATGTTTACAAATCATCAATGGTCAATGTCCATCCCCCAATTCATGTAAATAATAGAGATGAGCGCCTGAAATTTTTCGGGTTTTGTGTTTTGGTTTTGGGTTCGGTTCCGCGGCCGTGTTTTGGGTTCGAACGCGTTTTGGCAAAACCTCACCGAATTTTTTTTGTCGGATTCGGGTGTGTTTTGGATTCGGGTGTTTTTTTCAAAAAACACTAAAAAACAGCTTAAATCATAGAATTTGGGGGTCATTTTGATCCCAAAGTATTATTAACCTCAAAAACCATAATTTACACTCATTTTCAGTCTATTCTGAATACCTCACACCTCACAATATTATTTTTAGTCCTAAAATTTGCACCGAGGTCGCTGTGTGAGTAAGATAAGCGACCCTAGTGGCCGACACAAACACCGGGCCCATCTAGGAGTGGCACTGCAGTGTCACGCAGGATGTCCCTTCCAAAAAACCCTCCCCAAACAGCACATGACGCAAAGAAAAAAAGAGGCGCAATGAGGTAGCTGTGTGAGTAAGATTAGCGACCCTAGTGGCCGACACAAACACCGGGCCCATCTAGGAGTGGCACTGCAGTGTCACGCAGGATGGCCCTTCCAAAAAACCCTCCCCAAACAGCACATGACGCAAAGAAAAAAAGAGGCGCAATGAGGTAGCTGACTGTGTGAGTAAGATTAGCGACCCTAGTGGCCGACACAAACACCGGGCACATCTAGGAGTGGCACTGCAGTGTCACGCAGGATGTCCCTTCCAAAAAACCCTCCCCAAACAGCACATGACGCAAAGAAAAAAAGAGGCGCAACGAGGTAGCTGTGTGAGTAAGATTAGCGACCCTAGTGGCCGACACAAACACCGGGCCCATCTAGGAGTGGCACTGCAGTGTCACGCAGGGTGTCCCTTCCAAAAAACCCACCCCAATCAGCACATGATGCAAAGAAAAAGAAAAGAAAAAAGAGGTGCAAGATGGAATTATCCTTGGGCCCTCCCACCCACCCTTATGTTGTATAAACAAAACAGGACATGCACACTTTAACCAACCCATCATTTCAGTGACAGGGTCTGCCACACGACTGTGACTGATATGACGGGTTGGTTTGGACCCCCCCCAAAAAAGAAGCAATTAATCTCTCCTTGCACAAACTGGCTCTACAGAGGCAAGATGTCCACCTCATCTTCACCCTCCGATATATCACCGTGTACATCCCCCTCCTCACAGATTATCAATTCGTCCCCACTGGAATCCACCATCTCAGCTCCCTGTGTACTTTGTGGAGGCAATTGCTGCTGGTCAATGTCTCCGCGGAGGAATTGATTATAATTCATTTTAATGAACATCATCTTCTCCACATTTTCTGGATGTAACCTCGTACGCCGATTGCTGACAAGGTGAGCGGCGGCACTAAACACTCTTTCGGAGTACACACTTGTGGGAGGGCAACTTAGGTAGAATAAAGCCAGTTTGTGCAAGGGCCTCCAAATTGCCTCTTTTTCCTGCCAGTATAAGTACGGACTGTGTGACGTGCCTACTTGGATGCGGTCACTCATATAATCCTCCACCATTCTATCAATGTTGAGAGAATCATATGCAGTGACAGTAGACGACATGTCCGTAATCGTTGTCAGGTCCTTCAGTCCGGACCAGATGTCAGCATCAGCAGTCGCTCCAGACTGCCCTGCATCACCGCCAGCGGGTGGGCTCGGAATTCTGAGCCTTTTCCTCGCACCCCCAGTTGCGGGAGAATGTGAAGGAGGAGATGTTGACAGGTCGCGTTCCGCTTGACTTGACAATTTTGTCACCAGCAGGTCTTTCAACCCCAGCAGACCTGTGTCTGCCGGAAAGAGAGATCCAAGGTAGGCTTTAAATCTAGGATCGAGCACGGTGGCCAAAATGTAGTGCTCTGATTTCAACAGATTGACCACCCGTGAATCCTTGTTAAGCGAATTAAGGGCTGCATCCACAAGTCCCACATGCCTAGCGGAATCGCTCCGTGTTAGCTCCTCCTTCAATGCCTCCAGCTTCTTCTGCAAAAGCCTGATGAGGGGAATGACCTGACTCAGGCTGGCAGTGTCTGAACTGACTTCACGTGTGGCAAGTTCAAAGGGCATCAGAACCTTGCACAACGTTGAAATCATTCTCCACTGCACTTGAGACAGGTGCATTCCACCTACTATATCGTGCTCAATTGTATAGGCTTGAATGGCCTTTTGCTGCTCCTCCAACCTCTGAAGCATATAGAGGGTTGAATTCCACCTCGTTACCACTTCTTGCTTCAGATGATGGCAGGGCAGGTTCAGTAGTTTTTGGTGGTGCTCCAGTTTTCTGTACGTGGTGCCTGTACGCCGAAAGTGTCCCGCAATTCTTCTGGCCACCGACAGCATCTCTTGCACGGCCCTGTCGTTTTTTAAAAAATTCTGCACCACCAAATTCAAGGTATGTGCAAAACATGGGACGTGCTGGAATTGGCCCAGATTTAATGCACACACAATATTGCTGGCGTTGTCCGATGCCACAAATCCACAGGAGAGTCCAATTGGGGTAAGCCATTCCGCGATGATCTTCCTCAGTTGCCGTAAGAGGTTTTCAGCTGTGTGCGTATTCTGGAAAGCGGTGATACAAAGCGTAGCCTGCCTAGGAAAGAGTTGGCGTTTGCGAGATGCTGCTACTGGTGCCGCCGCTGCTGTTCTTGCGGCGGGAGTCCATACATCTACCCAGTGGGCTGTCACAGTCATATAGTCCTGACCCTGCCCTGCTCCACTTGTCCACATGTCCGTGGTTAAGTGGACATTGGGTACAGCTGCATTTTTTAGGACACTGGTGACTCTTTTTCTGAGGTCTGTGTACATTTTCGGTATCGCCTGCCTAGAGAAATGGAACCTAGATGGTATTTGGTACCGGGGACACAGTACCTCCAACAAGTCTCTAGTTGGCTCTGCAGTAATGATGGATACCGGAACCACGTTTCTCACCACCCAGGATGCCAAGGCCTCAGTTATCCGCTTTGCAGTAGGATGACTGCTGTGATATTTCATCTTCCTCGCAAAGGACTGTTGAACAGTCAATTGCTTACTGGAAGTAGTACAAGTGGGCTTACGACTTCCCCTCTGGGATGACCATCGACTCCCAGCGGCAACAACAGCAGCGCCAGCAGCAGTAGGCGTTACACGCAAGGATGCATCGGAGGAATCCCAGGCAGGAGAGGACTCGTCAGACTTGCCAGTGACATGGCCTGCAGGACTATTGGCATTCCTGGGGAAGGAGGAAATTGACACTGAGGGAGTTGGTGGGGTGGTTTGCGTGAGCTTGGTTACAAGAGGAAGGGATTTACTGGTCAGTGGACTGCTTCCGCTGTCACCCAAAGTTTTTGAACTTGTCACTGACTTATTATGAATGCGCTGCAGGTGACGTATAAGGGAGGATGTTCCGAGGTGGTTAACGTCCTTACCCCTACTTATTACAGCTTGACAAAGGGAACACACGGCTTGACACCTGTTGTCCGCATTTGTGGTGAAATACCTCCACACCGAAGAGCTGATTTTTTTGGTATTTTCACCTGGCATGTCAACGGCCATATTCCTCCCACGGACAACAGGTGTCTCCCCGGGTGCCTGACTTAAACAAACCACCTCACCATCAGAATCCTCCTTGTCAATTTCCTCCCCAGCGCCAGCAACACCCATATCCTCCTCATCCTGGTGGACTTCAACACTGACATCTTCAATCTGACTATCAGGAACTGGACTGCGGGTGCTCCTTCCAGCACTTGCAGGGGGCATGCAAATAGTGGAAGGCGCATGCTCTTCACGTCCAGTGTTGGGAAGGTCAGGCATCGCAAACGACACAATTGGACTCTCCTTGTGGATTTGGGATTTCAAAGAACGCACAGTTCTTTGCGGTGCTTTTGCCAGCTTGAGTCTTTTCAGTTTTCTAGCGAGAGGCTGAGTGCTTCCATCCTCATGTGAAGCTGAACCACTAGCCATGAACATAGGCCAGGGCCTCAGCCGTTCCTTGCCACTCCGTGTGGTAAATGGCATATTGGCAAGTTTACGCTTCTCCTCCGACAATTTTATTTTAGGTTTTGGAGTCCTTTTTTTTCTGATATTTGGTGTTTTGGATTTGACATGCTCTGTACTATGACATTGGGCATCGGCCTTGGCAGACGACGTTGCTGGCATTTCATCGTCTCGGCCATGACTAGTGGCAGCAGCTTCAGCACGAGGTGGAAGTGGATCTTGATCTTTCCCTAATTTTGGAACCTCAACTTTTTTGTTCTCCATATTTTATAGGCAGAACTAAAAGGCACCTCAGGTAAACAATGGAGATGGATGGATTGGATACTAGTATACAATTATGGACGGACTGCCATGGTTAGGTGGTATAAAAAAACCACGGTTAGGTGGTATATATTATAATAATAATACAATTATGGATGGACGGACTGCCTGCCGACTGCCGACACAGAGGTAGCCACAGCCGTGAACTACCGCACTGTACACTGGTTGATAAAGAGATAGTAGTATACTCGTAACAATTAGGATGACACTATGACGGTATAAAGAATGAAAAAAAAACCACGGTTAGGTGGTAGGTATATAATAATAAATAATACAATTCTGGTCGGACGGACTGCCTGCCGTGTGCCGACACAGAGGTAGCCACAGCCGTGAACTACCGCACTGTACACTGGTTGATAAAGAGATAGTAGTATACTCGTAACAATTAGGATGACACTATGACGGTATAAAGAATGAAAAAAAAACCACGGTTAGGTGGTAGGTATATAATAATAAATAATACAATTCTGGTCGGACGGACTGCCTGCCGTGTGCCGACACAGAGGTAGCCACAGCCGTGAACTACCGCACTGTACACTGGTTGATAAAGAGATAGTAGTATACTCGTAACAATTAGGATGACACTATGACGGTATAAAGAATGAAAAAAAAAACCACGGTTAGGTGGTAGGTATATAATAATAAATAATACAATTCTGGTCGGACGGACTGCCTGCCGTGTGCCGACACAGAGGTAGCCACAGCCGTGAACTACCGCACTGTACACTGGTTGATAAAGAGATAGTAGTATACTCGTAACAATTAGGATGACACTATGACGGTATAAAGAATGAAAAAAAAACCACGGTTAGGTGGTAGGTATATAATAATAAATAATACAATTCTGGTCGGACGGACTGCCTGCCGTGTGCCGACACAGAGGTAGCCACAGCCGTGAACTACCGCACTGTACACTGGTTGATAAAGAGATAGTAGTATACTCGTAACAATTAGGATGACACTATGACGGTATAAAGAATGAAAAAAAAACCACGGTTAGGTGGTAGGTATATAATAATAAATAATACAATTCTGGTCGGACGGACTGCCTGCCGTGTGCCGACACAGAGGTAGCCACAGCCGTGAACTACCGCACTGTACACTGGTTGATAAAGAGATAGTAGTATACTCGTAACAATTAGGATGACACTATGACGGTATAAAGAATGAAAAAAAAAACCACGGTTAGGTGGTAGGTATATAATAATAAATAATACAATTCTGGTCGGACGGACTGCCTGCCGTGTGCCGACACAGAGGTAGCCACAGCCGTGAACTACCGCACTGTACACTGGTTGATAAAGAGATAGTAGTATACTCGTAACAATTAGGATGACACTATGACGGTATAAAGAATGAAAAAAAAAACCACGGTTAGGTGGTAGGTATATAATAATAAATAATACAATTCTGGTCGGACGGACTGCCTGCCGTGTGCCGACACAGAGGTAGCCACAGCCGTGAACTACCGCACTGTACACTGGTTGATAAAGAGATAGTAGTATACTCGTAACAATTAGGATGACACTATGACGGTATAAAGAATGAAAAAAAAACCACGGTTAGGTGGTAGGTATATAATAATAAATAATACAATTCTGGTCGGACGGACTGCCTGCCGTGTGCCGACACAGAGGTAGCCACAGCCGTGAACTACCGCACTGTACACTGGTTGATAAAGAGATAGTAGTATACTCGTAACAATTAGGATGACACTATGACGGTATAAAGAATGAAAAAAAAACCACGGTTAGGTGGTAGGTATATAATAATAAATAATACAATTCTGGTCGGACGGACTGCCTGCCGTGTGCCGACACAGAGGTAGCCACAGCCGTGAACTACCGCACTGTACTGTGTCTGCTGCTAATATAGACTGGTTGATATTTAAAGAGATATTAGTAGTATACAACAATACTATACTGGTGGTCAGGCACTGGTCACCACTCCTGCAGCAAAAGTGTGCACTGTTAATTAATATAATTGTACTCCTGGCTCCTGCTAACAACCTGCAGTGCTCCCCAGTCTCCCCCACAATTAATTATAAGCTTTTAATTTATACATTGATGACTGTGCAGCACACTGGGCTGAGCTGAGTGCACACAGACTGAGTCACACTGTGTGACTGACTGTGCTGTGTATCGTTTTTTTTTTCAGGCAGAGAACGGATATAGCAGAGAGAAGTGAACGGATATATTATATTAAATAAAAGTTAACTAGCAACTGCACTGGTCACTGACTGTGGTAAACTAACTCTGTCTGCGACTCTGCACAATCTCTCTCTCTCTATCTAATCTATCTCTATTCTAATGGAGAGGACGCCAGACACGTCCTCTCCCTATCAATCTCAATGCACGAGTGAAAATGGCGGCGACGCGCGGCTCCTTATATAGAATCCGAGTCTCGCGATAGAATCCGAGCCTCGCGAGAATCCGACAGCGTCATGATGACGTTCGGGCGCGCTCGGGTTAACCGAGCAAGGCGGGAAGATCCGAGTCGCTCGGACCCGTGAAAAAAAACATGAAGTTCGGGCGGGTTCGGATTCCGAGGAACCGAACCCGCTCATCTCTAGTAAATAAACCATGTCATCCATGAGTACCTGCCTTTTCTTATGGTTTTACTGTAGAAAATCCAAGCACTTTCACATGTTCTCAAACCGCATTAATCTAGTATAATTTGGCATTCTCATTTTTTATTTACTTTATTAATCTAGTCACAGAAACCCTTAAACTGATAAAAGTAACTGTATTCTCTTTAGCCTATCATTTTCCCCACGTCTTGTGTATGTTCCCTTCTTCTCTTTGTCTATTTATCAATGTGTTTTTCTTATGCCCAATGTTACATGAGCAACCACTGTTTATCCATGGGAGATGCATGTCTTACTTGTTAAAAGTGGAGTTTGCTATTGCTCAGACTCCATGTTGCTACACTTCAAGGGAAGCTTCATTCTCTGTACCAAGATGGCTACCGAGGCTACTACTGAGCATCTGGAGCATCTTGGGACTGTGTTAGTGTGCCACAGTGGTATACAGCAGTTCTCCACTTAGTTCCAGTGACACCTGCGATTACTTGCGATATAAACGTGATAAAGATGTGAACAAATCTGTGAAAAAATTATAGAAAGCAAGTGTTTCTCTGATAAATAAATGCTCTACTTAAATTAATGGTTTATAGAAATGCCTGTCAGTATACTTGCTGTGGATCATTTTAAGCCACTTTTAAAACACCTTCAAAAAACACCTCTAACACCCACCTACAAAAAAACACCTGCCCCACTCATACAGCACCCCCATATACCTGTCCCACATCAATTAACCTATTTTCCAGCATTTTGGACGTTTTTACACCAAAAATGAGATGACCTTATTGGCCAAATTAAGATAATTAAAAAATTCTAAGTGGCTAATTAATCATTACAGGGGGTGTCCCAAGGGTTCTGAACCAAGTCCCGACATTTTTACTTGCTCAGGAAGTGGTGAAAAAAATTGTGTTAAACCCTATGAAGAGTTATCTCATGCAATTGATTCGGGTGATAACTACTTTTCACGTAAGAAATGGGTTATCGCCTGCAATTGAATTCCCCCTTATGAGTGACAGGTATGCCTTGGATAATATGCAATAAATGGGAGCCAGACCATCTCTTTCTGATGAACAATCTCCTTTAGTATATGTTTTCTTTCCAGCTCAGCTCTTGGTCTCTTTAATCAGTTAACACATCACATAATTAATCTCCAGAGTGGACACACTGATTAGTACTGGCTTATAATCTCTTCTTCTGATGTTTGTCTTAGTTAAAATCGACTGTTCATAACCTGACATATCAGGATGACAACACTTGACTTAGCTGTACTTCTCAAGTGTTCAGCACAACTCAGCAGCATCTGTGGCTTTTTCCATCAATGGATACTCAACACTTGACATTACTCAATATGTTACTGCTGGGTTCCAACGTCTTCTTCCCTACCTCCTTCTCTATTGTTTGTTGTGATGCCTACATTTATAGTTACCCTATATGCCACTGGTTTATGCATTCCTTGTTTTCCCCACTATCCAGCTCTGTAGAGCACTGTGGCACTTTGCAAATCAACAATAATAATATTAACAGTAACTGAGGCTAACTGTGACATGGAACTACAGCAAGCTTCTCTTTTCCTGAGAGCCAAAGCAATAATTTAAGTACTCTGGTCCTGTTATTAGGCTTGATGTACTTGTTGTAGTTTGCTTTTTACATGTCTGCATGAAGTTGGCCATATACTATAAATATTCATGCATAGTAACAGCCCATGTTCTGAAAAGGGTGTATCCAGATTTTTTTTAAGGTGGTGATTTACCAGAATCTTACCCTCTCCTACACTCTGATTCCTGTAAAGATCCTGCCATCTATCATTAGGAGTGTATGAACTAGTGATGAGCGGATTCGGTTTTACTCGGTTCTCAAAATGGCATCTTATTGGCTCACGGATGTCACGTGTTTTGGATAGCCAATAAGATGCCGTTTTGAGAACCGAGTAAAACCGAGTAAAACCGAATCTGCTCATCACTAGTATGAACCCCCACTATTCTGATTTGTGTGATGCCCAGCTCCATGTCCCAATCTGTGTGCTACTGGGTGTGACATTGCTAGTCAAATGGCTGGACCTAATGGTTGAGAAACAGCCAAAGTTTGTTTCATGGTTATTCTTGACTGTATTTAAGAAACAACTGAAGGGCCCAGACAGGCAGATCACCAACCTTCTAGATCAACCACTATCTGGAGAATGTTTACAGTGCTCCTGGAAATCATCCTGTGACACCAATATTCTACCTGCTTTGATTACATTGGCTCTGAATAATCACAAGAGCTCAGTGTTGCAGGAGACCTCCCAATTTTGGCCTGATGCAAATCGGGACAAGTAGTGCACACACACAAAAATGTTACATTAGTTGTGCTGATCACACAACCAAGCGTCATGCCACATATCCCTGGCAGCATGTCTAATGCTTCAGAAGTCTTGGGCCATTTAAAGGAACCCTCTCATCACCCTAAAAGAACCTTGAGTTGTCATGCGGAATGGATGGTGGTGTAGGCCTTTCATATTTGCACCAACATTTGAGGGATATGGTCATAGCAAGTTTCCTACTCCAGTGTATACCAGCACCGTGCTTTATATTAGTTTACATTATGAAATTAAAGCTGAATTTATCACTTTTTCAGTATAAAGCATAGGAAAAAGGAGGCAAATAAAATAAATGTATTCTTACTGAAGAAACCAATTTTAAAATCACATTGTTTTATTGCCAGAACCCTTCCTCTAGAAAGAATTACCAATATTTTCAATTACATTGTTTTAGTGCCAGAACCCTTCCTCCAGAAAGAATTCCCTGAAAAAGTTTTTTTACATGTTTTCCCAGAAGTGCATATCAATAAGCAAACATAAAAATATAATATCAATTGTACAAAACAAGCACCAGTGTGCTTAAGAAGCTAAATAAAAAAATAAAATAAAAAATACAATAAAATGTAGTACAACTCTTCTAACATTGTTTGTAAAAATAATAAAAAGTCTATCTATTGTACAAATCAAAAGGTTAGTGTATAATGATGATAATATAATAATAATAATAATAATAATAATAAATACATTGTAGACATTTTCTTCTGTGTTATTACATGGCATATTTAAAAAAATAAAAGACATAAAATGTAATTTTGGTATGAAAATGTTGTTAGGGGAAAAAGCTCTGTGCATGCGAGGCGGTCGGCCTGTGAACACATCAGTGGGGGGTGACGGGATCCAGAGGAAAAATGATGATGGAAGGCAGTCCCAAAATCTTTTTGCTTTTTGCTCAGCCTGTACAGAGGTACAGCATACAATATCTAATAGATGCATCAAGCCACATTATGAAAAAAAAATCAACATTTTTGTGTAAGTTAAAATGTCTGTTAATAGTTTTATTAATTCATTTATATTAATTTTTGTTTTGTCTTTTAGCTGGAAAATGGAAAGTATCAGTTTTCACTAGTGAAATGCCTTCTGCTGGGACCACGTCTCAAGTGTACATCATATTTTATGGACATATCAGAGCATCAGTGCCTGTCTTTCTGCATAGTAATGAAGACGATGTATTCCAGAGTGGCCATGAAGATACTTTTCAAGTATGTAAATGTAAACATTTAGGGTGAATAAGGAAACATACAATGGATGGTGGTTAGTTCTTTCATAACCAAATGGTAATGGTAACAATACAATTGTCTTCATGATCACCAGAGGTGCCTGGTATGGGATAGACTGCTACAGACAATGGAGGTAATTCTGAGTTGATCGCAGCAGGAACTTTGTTAGCAGTTGGGCAAAACCATGTGCACTGCAGGGGAGGCAGATATAACATGTGCAGAGAGAGTTAGATTTGGGTGGGTTATTTTGTTTCTGTGCAGGGTAAATACTGGCTGCTTTATTTTTACACTGCAATTTAGATTGCAGATTGAACACACCACACCCAAATCTAACTCTCTCTGCAAATGTTATATTCCCCCCCCCCTGCAGTGCTCATGGTTTTGACCAACTGCTAACTAAGTTCCTGCTGCGATCAACTCAGAATTAGGCCCAATATGCAGTAAATCTTTGTCTTTATCGTTAAGAGCAATACTTTGGTGCAGTTATCCACATGGTAATGCTGTCCATATATTTAATTAACTTGTGACATGGGTGCGGCTAGGGTAGTTATTATTAAGAAGACACAGCAAATATGTTCATCCATCTCTCCATACAAGCCTCTTATTCTATACATCCTTATGCAGAGTTGATGACAATTATGCTCCAATTTGCATCCATTAAAAAAAAAAAACTGCAAATGTGACCAAGCAGTAACTGTATTAATATGCGTTCTGGTTGGAAATGAAAGCATGTGTGCTTGGTTTAGTCTAGGCAAATGTCACAGTCACTTATATCCCCCAAGACAGTGGTTCCCAAACTTTTTTGAGCGACCTAGAGTATCAGAATTGTTTTCTCTGTACCCCTAGGCCAAAAGTTTCTTAATGAGAAATTCAGAATAAAAAATATAAAATTGTATTTATATGTCACAATTAGGTTTAGGTATGTGGTGAAGGACATGGGCCCTCATTCCGAGTTGTTCGCTCGCAAGCTGCTTTTAGCAGCATTGCACAGGCTAAGCCGCCGCCTACTGGGAGTGAATCTTAGCTTAGCAAAATTGCGAACGAAAGATTCTCATAATTGCGCATAGAAATTTCTTAGCAGTTTCTGAGTAGCTCGGGACTTACTCTGCCACTGCGATCAGTTCAGTCAGTTTCGTTCCTGGTTTGACATCACAAACACACCCAGCGTTCGCCCAGACACTCCCCCGTTTCTCCTGCCACTCCTGCGTTTTTCCCAGAAACTGCAGCGTTTTTTCACACACTCCCATAAAACGGCCAGTTTCCGCCCAGAAACACCCACTTCCTGTCAATCATGTTACGATCACCAGAACGAAGAAAAAACCTCGTAATGCCTTGAGTAAAATACCAAACTTCTTAGCAAATTTACTTGGCGCAGTCGCAGTGCGGACATTGCGCATGCGCAATTAGCGGAAAATCGCTGCGATGCGAAGAAAATTACCGAGTGAACAACTCGGAATGAGGGCCATGATTCGCTTCTGTTTGTCAACATATTTTATTATTGCAAGTCACAAGCTAAAAACACAGAATTTTAATATGTCTTTGTTCCTACAGTATTATTAACCTCAATAACCTTAATTTCCACTCATTTACAGTCAATTTTGACCACCTCACGATATTGTTTTCATCCAATGTCGGATCTTGTGGGTTTTGGATTCATTATAAGGGAGCCGCAGCCGGGACTTGGCGCAATTTCACTCCCTTTCTGCCAGGATGTCTGCAATAAAGTTGAAACATATTTAATCAATGCAAAAATGAGTTGTGTATATTGGTCAAAAACATACATATTTGTTTATATGGTACATACCTTGTGTAAAGCTGGCTGAAACAACTTGAGGCACTCCACCCTTTGTTGGCAAACTACTCCAATGGGTGGTTACCCTCTCCAAGACAAGCATAACTTTCAGGAACTGATCCTACACTGAGGCTGAAAATAATCTGTACAGATGGTTACAGCTTCTAAAAATATATATTGAACAATATATATATTTTCATTGTTTGTACTGTGGTCAAAATTGCCTGGAAATGACTGGAAATTAATGTTATTGGGGTTAATAATACCCTAGGAACAGAAAAAAAGGCCAAATCATGTGATTTAGCTGTTTTTGTAAATTAAAAGAAAATCTGAAACCAAAATCAGCAAAAATGGTCTGACACAGATCTTTATCAATAACTAGATCAGGGGCACAAGGGAGGTAAAGTATGTATGTAGTGGAAGCAAGGATTGATTTGTAATTTCATTTAATTTGTTTGATTTTTAAAATTGAAATTAATCATAAGGGGCATTGGTGACACTCTTTATTGCATAGACAACAATATTTATTGGTTATTATTGCACTCATTTGACTTTGAACTTTTCTTTGCTTTTACATGCCCTGACTTAAGCCGTCTATGCCCTTGGGCATCGTCCTTAGTAGATGATGTTGACGGACTTGTATCATCATGACTGGTGGCAGCACCTGCAGCACTAGTATGTGCTTCCTGTTCTCCTCTCAATTGTTCATATCTATAAACAAACACAAACCAAGTGGGGTACAGCACACCACAATTTGTACAAAAAATGTACCACCTACAGTGTCACAATACGAGTCAAAGATAATAATCTAACAGTACGGTTTACTTTCACAAACAGTGTCACACAATACATGTATGGGTACAAAATAAGATATATTATTGTGGTACCACATTCACCCACAGTGTCACACAATACGTGTATGAGTATGAAAATATATTTCTGTGGTATCACCTTCACCCACAGTAGACGACAGACAGAGAACCCCTGTACTGATACACCAGCCCCCGTGGCAGCCACCAGCCCCACGCCGCACAAACCAACACTGAGACAAACACGTCTGTTCAGTACACTCTCCACAGCCGGTGTGAAAATGGAGAAGATCACGCGACATTTTTATAGAATCCAAAACCCAGTGAGAATCCGACAGTGGGATGATGATGTTGTGCCTTGTTTTGAGTCTGGTGGGAAACCCAGAGCCGGACTCGGATCCCAGCCCGGAACGGGAAGTTCAGGTGAGTCCGGTTCTCAGAGAACCGGACCTGGTCATCTCTACTCTATACCTTCCAAAGCAGTCTTCTAAAGATGGAAAGACTTTGCTTGATGTGCATTGGTCGGTATTGCCACAAAAAATGTTGATACAAATATTTAGTTAGCACAATTTTATTACACTAGAGTAAAATGTAATTAAAAATTATTTAAATGTAAAGAAATTATGTGCTAATTCCATGGCATCATAATGTTCCTCAGTCACCTTTCAGGTGTATTCCTGTTTGCTGGTTTTACCTTTAAATAAGATGAAATGCTTTAAGGACTGGGAGTAAAACAGCTCAAGGATAAACATGCTTCATGGAAGTTTGTCTCATTTTTCTTAGACCTGTCACACTAATGATTAAGCTGCTGATGAAACACTGCATAGATATTATATACAGATATTCAGGTGCCATTTTTCTTATAGATGGAAAATATTCTAAATTATTGCAGATATTATTTCCCTATACATTTTTCTGCTGAGCACTTATTATTGTAGGGAAACAAAAAAATATATGTGTCAGCATGTGGATGGAATTGATCCCCTTAGTTGGGAATAAATGTAGATCCCTTTTACTGCAAAGTCATTGTTTTTTCTATTCTCATATCAATGGCATATTCATTAGTATCAATGTAAACACAAAAATATCAATCAGGAGACAGCGCTGAGTTTTGTTTGTTTTACTAATTAAAAAAGGATTTTAGATAGCCATAGTTCAATATAGTCAGACTGTGTTTGGGTTTTAAACCCCCACGCATGATAATGTACTCACAAGAAATATTGGGAATAGAGAACATACGTTTAATATTCCAAAATAGCTTAGTTGTATCCCGATTCTCAGACACTTTCTTCTAAAGAACTTTCTAGCTTTTCCACAATTAATCCAGCGATATACAAGAGTATACGTTCCCCACTCAACACAGCCTTAATGATATCTCCATACTCAAATGTTCTACTCCAAAGACTCCCCCACAGATAATCCTTCATGTACATGTAATACCCGGGCAGTGCCAGATACGTCAGTGATTTCAAGCATTGGACGCCAGGCCATCTCATCACAAACAGCAAGCAGTTTATTTAAAGTTCAGACAGGGTCATCACAGTAATAACATTTAATCCATTGTTCTTCTCCCTCCAGCACAAACTTTGTTTCGATTATATCAGATTACAGCAGTTCAGCATTTCCTTCCATTCACTTCAATGGCAATAACAGCATAAACAATGATGGGACAGCATTACATTACACACCTGCACAGTCTCTGGAAATCAGTAGTGCGGCCGCCGCAAACTGAGATTATTTTCGGGGCATTCTACCCCTATTCGCTGGGGGATCTCTACAGTCTATCTAAGTGGGATCTCTTCTGGACTCGTTGCTGGGGGCCTTTCACGCCTCACGTGGTTTCCTACCACTCATCCAGACTGTCCTCTAGTGAGACTCACACCTCCCGTCCTGCTGCTACTCTCACACTGCGAATCTGCAATCTCTTGCCTATCCCAGAAGCATCCACAGATGGACAAAATGTGCTTTTTAAAATGTGCCAATAATGCGTGATCCTCCACCCCTTTTTTTTTTTAGAGATGAGCGGGTTCGGTTCTCATAGAACCAAACCCCCATGAACATCACGTTCTGAGCCAGAATCCAAATCCTGTTCAGGACTTCCCGCCAGACTCAGAAACCAAAATGAGGCAAAACGTCATCATCCCGCTGTTGGATTCTTGTGGGTTTTGGATTCCATATACGGAGCTGCGCGTCGCCGCCATTTTTACTCTGGACTTGGAGAGTGAGGGAGACAGACTCTGTCCCTCTCTGTGGGTGGTGGCGTTGGGTGGGGTCAGTGTCTGCTCTGTAGGGGTGCTGTTCCTGTCACTGTGTTGTACCTGTGCTGTCCTGGCGGTCCTGGCTGTTACTGGTGTTTCATGTGCTGTTAGGGGTGCTGCAGCTGTACCTGGGTGTTGCTGTCCTGGCTGTCACTCTGTTGTACAGGGGGCAGGGGCACTGTCCTTCTGTATGCTGTGAAAATACAGGGGTGCTTGCTGTAAAAATTGTTGGGTGCAGTGAATATAAATGTACACTGGCCCTGTCTTGTATGCTGTAAAAATACAAGGGTGCTCCTGTTAAAATAAAAGTACACTGGTCCTGCATGCTGTAAAAATACAGGGGTGCTGCTGTTAAAATAAAATTACATTGGTCCAGTATGCCGTAAAAATACAGGGGTGCTGCTGTTGAAATAAAAGTACACTGGCCCTGTATGCTGTAAAAATACAAGGGTGCTGTTGGTAAAATTAACGTACACTGGTCCTGTATGCTGTAAAAATACAGGGGTGCTGCTGATAAAATAAAGGGGCACTGTTCTGTGTGCTGCAATAATAAAGGGATGCTGTCCTGTGTAATGGAGAACAAAAATTTGGAGGAAAAAATAGTGGAAGATCAGGAACCATTTCCAGTTCCTAGTACTAGTGCTGAAGCTGCTCCTGCCACCAGTCATGACTTTGACAATGAAATTCCATCAATGTCGTCTGCTAAGGCCGATGCCCAATGTCATAGAGGGCATGTAAAATCCAAGAAGCAAAAATTAATAATCAGAAAAAAAAAATGATCTGATGAGAAACGTAAAATTGGCAATATGCCATTCACAACACGAAGTGGCAAGGAAAGGCTAAGGCCTTAGCCCATGTTCATGACTGGTGGTTCAGCTTCTCATGAGGATGGAATCCCTCATCCCTCTTGAAAAATGAAACAAATTAAGCTTGTTAAAGCACAGTAAAAAACAACTGTGCGTTCAGCGATATCTGAAATCCCCAAGGAGAGTACAAGTGTGTCCGCAGTTGTGATGTCTAGGCCTAACCTTCCCAAGACTGTATGGAAAGAGGAGGCTCCTACCACAATTTGCATGCCCCCTGCAAGTGCTGGGAGGAGCACCGCCAGTCCAGTTGCTGATACTGAGATTGAGGATGTCACTGTAGAAGTACACCAGGATGAGGAGGATATTGGTGTAGCTGACGCTGAGGAGGAAGTTGACAATGAGGATTCTGATGGTGATGTGGTTTGTTTGAATAAGACACCAGTGGAGACAGTTGTTGTCCATGGGATGAAAAAGCCTATTGTCATGCCTGGGCAAAATACCAAAAAAGCCACCTCTTCGGTGTGGAATTATTTCTCCACAAATCCGGACAACAGGTGTCAAGCTGTGTGTTGCCTTTGTCAATCCATAATAAGTAGGGGTAAGGACGTTAACCACCTAGGAACATCCTCCCTTATATGTTACCTGCAGCACATTCATCAGAAGTCATTGTCAAGTTCGGTAACTTTGGGTAAGCAGTCCACTGACACCTAAATCCCTTCTTCCTGTACCCAAGCTCCTGCAAGCCACACCACCAACTCCTGCAATGTCAGTTTTCTACTCAGTCAGGAACGTAAGTACATGCAGTCAAAGAAATCACCATTTGAGTCCACAGGTGCTCATAAGAAAGAAAATAAAACATACATAGTATATTTCATCTCAAACATATCCATAAAATTTAATAAAATCTGTAAAATCTCTCGTACCAAAAGGATAGGTCTACCGTGTTTAAAACTAGACAACCACGCTTTTTATTGGAGCTGGAATGTGACCAGTTAGAATTCCTTCTTATCTGAATCTCCTCATCAGTATGGTACAACCGGAAAGAGAGAAATAGACCTCCAATAGTGCAACACCATTTTATTACAATCCATTTAAAACACACTTAGGGGATATGGATGGTCTCTCACCAGTAGAAGTGGTCTACCACATAAGTAGACAAAACAGCATGGGTAAAGATGGTAACAACAGGCGTCCCTGGAACCCGCCGTCCAACACCAATGGTGAAGTCCCAAACGTCTCCCCAAAAGAAATCCTCCTGCCAACGCGTTTCGACACGTCTTGTGTCTTTGTCAAGGCATAATGAGGATTGCAAGCTTACAAACATTTATACCCCTCCCAATCAAGCATTGAACCCATCCTATTTCCAGACATGGATCAGCTATGAGCTAAAGTTCCTATCCCATATAATGACACTATCCCTTCCCTGAGTCCACTCCATTATTTTTGTGAGATCGAAAACTCCCGCTCCGGACTCAGCGTGTCGCGTCCAGAAGTTATCCTCGTCGCTCGGATGTGGTCATCGTGTGGCGCCAATATGTCATTACCGGAAGTTGTTATCCCATTAATCGGAAGTCTTCATCCGCCTACTACACCCGGATATATTGGGCGCACGGCTTCATTCAGCCTCCCGGAAGTGCACCATCCTTCTTATAATGTTATTCCTCTATAGCGGGACAGTTGAATATGTTCATTATCCAACATTGCACTGGCGGCCAAATCTAAGTGCTTTTTTATGGAAAAACCCAAAACGGATCCCCACATTTGATAGAGCAAATCCTCAAAAAAAAGGGGAAACACATAGAAAGTTAAAAATAACATAATTAAAAGCGATACCACATTCTACACAGACTCTATGTGTAAAAAATAATTTCAAATGGATTCCATGTGAGAAATTATCTAAAACAGTAGATATTTAAAAAACACTGTAAAATATTTATTTTAAAAACCATTTCAACTCAAAATCCTTGTTCGGTCCCTTGGGAACAAGGGTCTTGCAGTTGAAAATCATAGTCATAGTCCGTGCCAGTTTGGATGCCAAATCATTCCCTCTGACATCTCCAGAAATATGTTTCAAGCCATAGAAATTCCTTATTTGGGATACATCACATTTATGGACTTCTTTAAAATGTGAGGAGAGGGCATGTGTCTCCATGCCCTTCGTGATGTTCCTTAAATGTTCCCCCAACCTTACTTTCAGGGGTCTACTCGTACGTCCTATGTACAATTTACCGCATGTACATTCAATGCAGTAAACTACATTGGACGTATGGCATGTAATAAATTCTGATATTTTTGTCTTTCTACCATTAATCTCCACCTCTGTAATCTTCATACCGAAGATGTTTTTTTACTTTTTTACAACCCATACATGCCCCATATCTAAAAAAAAAACAGTGGTTAGAATTCTGGAATTCTTAGGTGATGTAGGGCATAAACTTCATACTAGTTTTGCCTTAAGATTCGGGGCTCGTCTGAAAATACAGATTGGATTTTCCGGTAGGTATCCTCCTATTACTGGGTCTTTTTTCAAGACTTGCCAGTGTTACTTAAAAATCCATTGTACTTTATTGTGTTGTGACGAAAAATTAGTGGTGAATGCCCATTTAAATTTCTTATCCTTCTTATTCACATTTTTGTCCCCAGGTTTATCTAGAATGGCTGCCCTATCTAAATCAGAGGCTTCCTGAAGTGCGTGTTTAGTTTTTTTCTCTGTCATAACCACACTTATTGAAACGTTGTTCCATTTCCTCAGCCTGTTCACGAAAGACCTTCTTGTCAGAACAGTTCTTTCTTAGTCTCCTGAACTGTCCCGATGGAATAGATTCTAACCATCGATCATGATGGCAACTGTCTCTAATAATAAAAGATCTGGAATCCGTAGGTAGTATTGCAGGACATGTCACTGGCATGACTGATGAGTCCTCTCCTAACCGGTATTCCTCCGGAGGAACCTTGAGTGGTATGCCTACTGCTGCTGCCGCTGCTGCTGTTGTTGCTGCTGGGAGTCGATCGTCATCCCAGAGAGAAAGTCGGAAGACCACTTATACTACTTCAACTAAGCAATTGACTGTCCAACAGTCCTTTGTGAGGAAGATGAAATATGACAGCAGTCACCCTGTTGCAAAGCGGATTACTGAGGCCATAACAACTATGCCGGTGTTAGATGTGCGTCCGATAACCGCCATTATTGCAGCGGGATTTAGACAGTTGAGGGACGTACTGTGTCCCTAGTACCAAATCTCGTCTAGATTCCACTTCACTAGGCAAGCGATTCCCGGACTGTACAGGGGCATTAAGAAAAGTGTCCTTAGTGTCCTGAAAAATGCAATTTTACCCACTGTCCACTTTTGTACCCACTGTCCATTTGTACATGTGGACAAGTGGAGCAGGGCAAAATAAGGACTACATGAGTGACAGCCCACTAGATATATTGCCTTCCGCAGCAACAACAGCAGCGGCACCAGCAGCAGCATTTCACAAACTCCAACTCATTCCTAGGCAGGCTACGCTGTGTATCACCAGTTTTTGTAAGAGGCACACCGCTGACAACCTCTTATGGAAACTGAGGGATATCATTGCACAATGCCTTACACCACTCAGACTCTCATGGGGATTTGTGATATCAAACAACACCACCAATATTGTTTGTGCATTACAGCTGGGCAAGTTCCAGCACGTCCCATGTTTTGCACATACAATTAATTTGGTGGTGCAATTTTTTTTTTTAAATGACAGGGGTGTGCAGGAGATGCTGTCGGCGCCCTGCATCACCTGAAGCAAGAGGTGGTAACGAGGTGGAATTCAAAACTCTATATGCTTCAGAGGATGGAGGAGCAGCACAAGGCCATTCAAGCCTATACATTCACCTATGATATAGGCGAAGTAGGGGGAATGCACCTGACTCAAGCGCAGTGGAGAATGATTTCTGTGTTGTGCAAGGTTCTCCAACCCTTCGAACTTGCCACATGTGAAGTCAGTTCAGACACTGCCAGCTTGAGTCAGGTCATTCCCCTCATCAGTCTTTTGCAGAAGCAGTTGGAAAAATTGAAGGAGGAGCTAAGACGGAGCGATTCTGCTAAGTATGTGGGACTTGTGGATGGAGCCCTTCATTTGCTTTGCCAGGATTCAAGGGTGGTCAATCTGTTGAAATCAGTGCACTACATTTTGGCAACCGTGCTCGATCCTAGGTTTAAAACTTGTATCTCTCTTTCTGGCGGACACAAGTCTGCAGAGGTGCAAAGACCTGCTGGTGAGAAAATTATCAACTCAAGCGGAACGTGACCCATCAACAGCTCCTCCTTCATTTTCTCTTGCAACTGGGGCTGTGAGGAAAAGAATAAAATTTCCTAGCCACCCGTTGGCAGTAATGCAGGGCAGTCAGGAGCAAGTGTTGACATCTGGTCTGGACTGAAGGAGCTGCCAACTATTACTGACATGTCAACTGTCACTGCTTATGATGCTGTCATCAGTGAAAGAATGGTGGAGGTTTATATTGGTGACAGCATCCAAGTAGTCATGTCAGACAGTCCGTATGTATACTGGCAAGAAAAAAAGGCAATTTGGAGGCTCTTGCACAAACTGGCTTTATTTTAACTAAGTTGCCTTCCCCCACTCCAGTGTGTACTCCGAAAAAGTGTTTAGTGCAGCCGGTAACCTTGTCAGTGATTGGCGTAGGAGGTTACTGCCACAAAATGTGGAGAAGATGATGTTCATCAAAATGAATTATAAATTCCTCCGGGAAGACCTTTACCAGCAATTGCCTCCAGAAAGTACACAGGGACCTGTGATGGTGGATTCCAGTGGGGATGAATTAATACTCTGTGAGGATGAGGATGTACACACTGAAAGAGGTGATGAGTCAGAGAATGAAGATGAGGACGACATCTTGCCTCTGTAGAGGTGGGATTAATTGCTTTTTTTGTGGAGGCCCAAACAAACCAGTCATTTCTGCCACAGTCATGTGGCAGACCCTGTCACTGAAATGATTGGTTTGTTAAAGTGTGCATGTCCTGTTTATACAACATAAGGGTGGGTGGGATGGCCCAAGGACAATTCCATCTTGCACCTCTTTTTTTTCTTTGCATTATGTGCTCTTTGGGGCCTAGTTGTTAAAACTGCCATCCGGTCTGCTACTGCAGTGCCACTCCTAGATGGGCCACGTGTTTGTGCCACCCACTTGTGTCACTTAGCTTAGTCATCCAGTGACCTTGGTTGCACCTTTTGGCCTAAAAACAATATTGTGAGGTGTTCAGAATAAACTGGAAATGAGTGGAAATTAATGTTATTGAGGTTAATAATACCATAGGATCGAAAATACCCCCAAATGTTGTGATTTTATCTGTTTTTATTTTTTTCAAAAAACATCCAGATCCAAAACCAAAACCCAAAAGGGTGGTTTTGGCAAAACCAATCCAGATCCAAAACATGAATGGAGATCCAGATACACAACCAAAACACAAAACCCGAAAAGTGTCCGCCGCACATCTGTACTTTTTTATGTTACAAAGTTGTTCACTCTGCCTGATTTTAAATGGTCTGCTTGTTCTGCCCACATATTGTTTCATGCAGCTACATTGAAGTAAAGAAACATTTTTACTATTACACGTTAAAAAAAACCTTTATTGCACGTTTTTTTTGTTTTATTAGAAATAAATGTATTAATTTTAAAACTCGCTTTGTTCATACAATTTCTACAACTGATACATAAATTACACTTATAAAAACCTTTAGATGTGATTCTACTAGGGTTTTATACTTTAGGGGGGGATAGCACCTCGTACTAGATGATTTCTAAGTTTTGGCACTATCCCAGTTTCATATCTACAATGGGTGCAGTGTACATGGGCTACTGGCTCCAGAGGGGGCCCACACTGCACCCATTTCTTCTATACTTACCTTTCCATCGTCCATCAGTGACCGTGTTTGAGCCCCCTCCTCTCCATAGCCAGCACTGCCGCTGCTGTCCCACTGAGCACTAGAGACTCTAGCACAGTGCCAGAATCTACAGCACATGTGCTGGACTCTGGCAAAAAAAAGGCACGGCAGGCATTTTTCCGGAGCCCTGTGTGGCTCAGTGCTCAGTGCGCTAACAGTAGCGCTGCCGGCTATGGGAGAAGAGGGAGCCCACACATGGAGACCGCACACGGGTCCCCTCTTCTCTAGATACGCCTCTGCACTCTCCTATAAATTATTTTGAGTTTTTTAGGTAACACTCTGTTTGAGGATGGTATCATGTGACAATAAGCCCCAATGTCTCCTCACAATCTTTTCCACCTCTTTGTGGTTGGATCTGTATCCTGTTATGAATGCACATGCATAGTCTGTCTCTTTCTTGTTGTCTTTCTGTTTAAGCCTTAGAAAAGTTTTCCTTTTTTACTTTATTTAGACTCACTTGTAATTTCTGGATCAAAACCTTTACTCTCAAATGCTTTAACCATTGCCCCTGCTTGTTGTTCAGAAATGTATTGTTCACTACAATTTCTTTTTATTCTCTGGAATTGACTCCCAGGTATTCACTTCAGCCAATGCTTATGGTGATTGCTTGTGATCTCTATATATGAATTTATGTCAGTTTGTTTTATATAATTCTTTGTTTCTATCTTCCTTTCTTTTATATATATATAGCTAGATGTAAAAGAAAAATATTCTGATGGTAATAAGATATGTTATTAAATGGGGTTCTATATTTTTTATATTAATATTAAATGCACTTGTATTCAACAAAAAGAGAACAGGGATACAAAGGGGTATAGAGATAAAATACCAACCAATCAATTCCTAGCTGACATTTTTCAAACGCAGCCTGTAGATTTTTGTGAGGCCAATTTACAAATGTAGCCATGCTCATCTTACTGCGATGCGGCATGTTGTATCCTGGCATGCTGCATGGTGTGCCAGGCTGCGACTGTTCGCAACCAGTGATCGCTTCATTACTTCTTTTGCATCACAGCAAGATAAACATGGCAATATCTGTACTTATGTGGTCACTGGCCCCTCTATTGTGCACCCTTGCCCTCCAGATATGTGATCTGTCTGTGTTTTGTGGTCTGGAGGATATTACTTGGCACCTGGATCTGGAGATATTTTGGTTCTGTTCGCTGATGTGGTAGGACCCAGCAGTGCCATTCGGCAGGATAGTGGACCTGGATCTTCTAGGATTTTGTTCAGACCTGCCACAGTGGCAGAATTCAGTGGCAGCCATGGAAGTAGCAGAAAATATTTTACCACTGTTCCAAGTGCGCAATAGTACAAGGATTCAGTAGGCCATTTCAAATTTGGAGTCGCAAGCAGGTTTGCTGCATCGCCAATCAAAATAGCCAGTGAGCCAATCACGTCAAGCCATGTCATAAACCCATACCCTGGCATTGGAATATTGTAGGGAAGGCCAGGCTGACCGGAGGCAGCAGTGGCTAAAGCAAAAGAGCTAATGACAGCCAGTGCTCCCCTGGTGAAGTCTGTAGCAATATGCAGATGCTGTAGAGGGCATAAAAGGGGCATCATCAGGCGGCCAATAGGCCCTAGCCACAGTGGGTGCCAGGCCCTGTAGTAGTTGCAAATATGCAGCCCCATGAGTTTGGCAGGCACTAGACCTGAAACATCCAGAGGGCATTAGGCCCTGTAGTGTTAGGGTTACACGATAGGGAAAATAAGTCAGTATAGTATTACAGTGTGGGTTGGCTGTTGTCTTGTGTTTATTTGCAGGTGCCGAGATCAGGACAATTTGTCCAGTAAAGGGACACGAGTTTATTTGGTGTGTTTTGTGTGTGACCCCCCCCCCCCCCCCCAAGTGTTTTTGAGTTGTACCCTGGTATGTTTAATGGAGGTATAGCTAGTCTGCGGCCAAAAGTGTCAATGATGACCATCCACTGATCCCAGTGGAGGTCATCCAGGTTTAGCACATGCTTTCCAAGTTGCTCTCTAGGTTCGACCTGTGTACCAGGACTATCGATTGTAGCAACATTGGTGGCCTGCAGGTGAGAGCGAGTGGCGTGGGGTAAGGCCTTTTTGGTCCTCTACAGCCACACTCCTCCACAAAATTACAGTTAGGGGTTGATTGATTGGTACTTTATCTCTCTCCACTTTACGTCTCACAAAGTTTTGAAAAGTCAAGCTAAGTAGAAATATCGAAACAGAAGATTATATAATCAATTGTGTGCACTCAAGCTGATACGAAAATATATATGATATTTTGGTATTTTCTAAGGGTTATTGGAGAGCTGCAGCCGAAGTAACAGTAAGTGTAAAATACTATTTAGCTGACCTAAGAGATTATTCAGAAAATCTCTCTGTCGATTAGCAGTATTACATAGACACAGTCTCCATAAAAAAAAATAAAAGCGTTACAATGAAACAGTTACCTTATTTCTGAACTTTGCCAAACGTTAGCTGCAACACTGAAAATTAAATGCAGATAGTTTAAATATATGTATACAAAAAGTGTGTATCATCTGTCTGTGGCCCTCATTCCGAGTTGATCGCACCAAGCAACTTTTTGCTGCTGGTGCGATCAACTAATCTCCGCCTATGGGCAGAGGCGTCACCAGGTGTGGGTACACCCGGTGCGCACTCTGCATTACAACACCCCCACCCCCCTCTTCCCACACTCACCCCGCCGGAGCCGCGGGCGGCCGAGAAGGGGTGTGGCCTAATTTAAAGGGGCGTGGCCTCACGGGTCTCCTCTTCTTCACTCCGGGGGCTGTATCCAGCTTCCTCGGAAATGCTGGCTGCCCCCGGAGACTAGGCGGCGTGCAGTGGCGGCTCCTTTTCTGTGACAGGAGCCGAGTGCTGCAGAGGATTATCACACTGCAGCACTCGGCTCCTGTCACTGCAGAAGAGCCAGCACTTGGTGTCACCCCTTCCGTGGGTGACACCTGGGTGCGGGCCGCACCCCCCGCACCCACCTTCTGACGCCACTGCCTATGGGGGAGTGTATTTTAGCATAGCAAGGCTGCGATCACTTGTGCAGCCCTGCTATGCTAAAAAAGTTTCTCACAAATCAAGACCAGTCCTGGACATACTTACCCTGTGCGACGGACCAAGCGGTGATGGACACGGCTTTGACGTCAGACCTGCGCCCTCCGTTCACCTGGACACGCCTGCTTTTTTCTTACCACTCCCCGAAAACGGCCTCCAACGGTCAGTTGACGCCCCGAAACACCTTCCTGCAGTCAATCTTCTTGCGGTCGCCGATGCGACCACTTTCTCCGCTGTCAGTGTCGTTTTGCCAGGCAATGACGTGTGTGCGCTATGCGCACGCCGTGCATGCGCTTTCCAGACCCGATTGCACCGCTGCGAGGAGGGGCAGCGTGCGATCGGGTCGGAATGAGGGCCTGTGTCCAAGGACAGTAATAACAGTGATATAGGACAATTATAATCACACTCAGACACAGCTGTCAATAGCACTATAAAACTCATTATGCAAATATCAACCCCTGCCAGGAGCGTAGCCAGGACTTTGTGGGCCCCATAGCAACATTTTGCTGGGGCCCCTGTCCCATTGTTCCTTTGAGAGACACCTCTCCCCAGCAGTTCTTAATTTTATGCCCCATAATACTGTCTTCGTTCACATTATGTCACCAGCACACATTATGCAACACAGTACCCCAATTCACATTATTACATACAGTGTCCCCACTTCATATTGAGCCTGATTCACATGCAGTTGCAAAGCAGCTATTGTACGCAAGTCGATCTATGTTTTCTTAGTGCGCATGCATCCATACCTCCCAACTTTGGAAATACTTAAAGAGGGACACGCGCTCCCGAAAAGGGGTGTGACTTAATGAAAAGGGGCGTGGCTTCGCGGAGGGTCCGCGATCGCGAGCCACGCCCCGTTTCGTCACTGAGGGGGCATGCCCAGCGCTCTGTGAGCCGCTGGCATGCCCCCTCTCCATCTGACTCTAGTGAATAGATGCTGTGCGCATGGTCACAGCGTCTATTCACCGCTGCTCTGCTAAGCAGGACATCGATGACAGGAGTCTTCCGACTTCCCCCCCCCCCCCCCCACCGCGGGACACTGCGGCCTGTGGGTGGGACAGCGGGACAGTCCCAAAAATAACGGGACTGTCCCGCGAAAATCGGGACAATTTGGAGGTATGCATTCATCTGAGCCGCAGTGCACACGCAGTGAGTGAATCGCGAGTGCGATTGCAGCAAGGAATTAGTCACAAAAGTGACGGGAAGGGGGGTGGTAACGGGGAGTGGTCAGGTAAATACAGGTGTGTCATTGCCGTTCAGACAAACTTTTCCGGGTATGCATAAATTAGCAGTTGCGAATCGATCTTATTTGCTACTGGAAATTCCTCTGCGTCCCAGGAGAGTAGCTCAGCCTGCGTATCTAAAGAGGCACTCAGATTCTGCTACATGACCCGATTTGCAACAATGGTACCAATGTACTGTATCAGCAATTATACGCTGTCGGATGGAAATGAAGTCCACTGCTGGGCGTCCCTATGTTCAGGTTAGCCTCTGCACATATTAGCATATTATCGCCCAATGGTGAAAATAGTATATACAGGTTGAGTATCCCATATCCAAATATTCCGAAATACGGAATATTCCGAAATACGGACTTTTTTGAGTGAGAGTAAGATAGTGAAACCTTTGTTTTTTGATGGCTCAATGTACACAAACTTTGTTTAATACACAAAGTTATTAAAAATATTGTTTTAAATGACCTTCAGGCTGTGTGTATAAGGTGTATATGAAACAAATGAATTGTGTGAATGTAGACACACTTTGTTTAATGCACAAAGTTATAAAAAATATTGGCAAAAATTACCTTCAGGCTGTGTGTATAAGGTGTACATGTAACATAAATGCATTCTGTGCTTAGATTTAGGTCCCATCACCATGATATCTCATTATGGTATGCAATTATTCCAAAATACGGAAAAATCCCATATCCAAAATATCTCTGGTCCCAAGCATTTTGGATAAGGGAGACTCAACCTGTAACATGTAACTTTGACAGGGAAGGTGGAGCCCTCTCAGCTCTGTGCCCCATAGCAACTGCACCTATGGTAGCTACGCTCGTGACCCCTGCTATTTAAACATGAAACAGACATCTCTGTTCTCTATACTGTTGACATATAAGTGTGTAATATAGAGGAAAAATTAGAGGAGCTGATCCTGGCCACTCGCTCTGACCCACCACTGTGTGCAATGCAGTAAACAACTATCTGTAGAGCATTGGTCGGGAGGAGACCAGGAAGAACAAAAAGTCGCTTCTGCTTTCCTTTTGTTGTTAACTGGGGTGATCTCTGTTGCATAGCAGTGCAGAGCATCACCACCAGACTGGATGAGAGAACAGCAAAGAGGAGGTAGAGAATGTGCCCGTGTGTGAGGTTTGTGTGTGTGGTCAGCAGTTGTTCACAGCTGCTGCAGATACAGGTTCCTGTAGGCACCAATTAGAGCTTGATTGTGCGCTTTTCGTCACACTGCGAGGGCTTGTTCACCGGTCAGACTTTATTGAGATGATATGTTATTTATATGATGTGAATGATTTATATGATTTAAGTGAGTTAGATGGTGGAAATGATATAGAGGATTGAATGACTAATACAGATAGGAATGATACTAATTCGAATGCTACAGTGAACTTGGATTCACAGAATTGGCTGGATATTAAAATTCTTCTCCTTACTGAACTTTCTGAATCATTGCGCATCTCTCTTCCTTGTGCCTACCAAAGTAGAGAGAAATTTAGGCTTGATCACTGCATTGCTGGCAGTAGGAGGAAAGAGATCTAATATTGAGATCAAAGATAGAAACATTGGGGTTAATTCTGAGTTGATCGCAGCAGGATTTTTGTTAGCAGTTGGGCAAAACCATGGCCCTCATTCCGAGTTGTTCGCTCGTTGCCGAGTTTCGCTATATTGCGATTAGTCGCTTACTGCGCATGCGCAAGGGTCGCAGAGCGCATGCGCTTAGTTATTTTACTCAAAAGTTAGGTATTTTACTCACGGCATAACGAGGATTTTTCATCGTTCTGGTGATCGGAGTGTGATTGACAGGAAGTGGGTGTTTCTGGGCGGAAACTGGCCGTTTTATGGAAGTGTGCGAAAAAACTCTGGCGTTTCTGGGAAAAACGCGGGAGTGTCTGAAGAAACGGGGGAGTGTCTGGGCGAACGCTGGGTGTGTTTGTGACGTCAAACCAGGAACGAAACTGACTGAACTGATCGCAATGGCTGAGTAAGTCTCGAGCTACTCAGAAACTGCTAAGAAATTTCTATTCGCAAATCTGCTAATCTTTCGTTCGCAATTCTGCTAAGCTAAGATTCACTCCCAGAGGGCGGCGGCCTAGCGTGTGCAATGCTGCTAAAAGCAGCTAGCGAGCGAACAACTCGGAATGAGGGCCCATGTGCACTGCAGGGGGGCAGATATAACATGTGCAGAGAGAGTTAGATTTGGGTGTGGTGTGTTCAATCTGCAATCTAAATTGCAGTGTAAAAATAAAGCAGCCAGTATTACCCTGCACAGAAACAAAATAACCCACCCAAATCTAACTCTCTCTGCAAATGTTGTATCTGCCCCTCCTGCAGTGCACATGGTTTTGCCCAACTGCTAAAAAATTTCCTGCTGCGATCAACTTGGAATTACCCCCATTGGCTCTCATTCCGAGTTGATCGCTAGCTGCTTTAGTTTGCAGAGTGGCGATTAGTTGATAAAGCGGCACTTCTGCGCATGCGTACGGGCCGCAGTACACATGCGCGAAGTACTTTCACACAAAACTGTGCAGTTTTACACAAGGTCGAGCGACGCTTTTCAGACGCTCGAGTGTTCGTAGTGTGATTGACAGGAAGTGGGTGTTTCTGGGCGGCAACTCAGCGTTTTCAGGGAGTGTGCTGAAAAACGCAGGCGTGCCTGATAAAAACGCAGGAGTGGCTGAGGAAACGTTGGAGTGGCTGGCCGAACGCAGGGCATGTTTGTGACGTCAAACCAGGAACTAAACATTCTGCAGTCATCGCAAGGTAGGAGTAAGTATCGAGCCACTCTGAAACTGCATGAAATTTTTTAGTAGCAGAACTGCTAACCTTTCGTTCGCACTTCTGCTAAGCTAAGATACACTCCCAGAGGGTGGTGGCCTAGCGTGTGCACTGCTGCTAAAAGCAGCTAGCGAGCGATCAACTCGGAATGAGGGCCATAGAAACATAGAACTGAACCACTTGGCCCATCTAGTCTGCCCCTTTTTTTATCCTTTAGGTAATCTCAACCCTTTTTGAAACTTAATTCTTTGTACGGATATTCATATGCCTATCCCAAGCATGTTTAAATTGCTCTACAGTCTTAGCCTCTACCACCTCTGATGGGAGGCTATTCCACTTATCCACTACCCTTTCTGTGAAGTAATTTTTCCTTAAGTTTACCCTGAACCTGCCTCCCTCCAGTTTCAGTGTATGTCCTTGAGTTCTAATACTTCTCTTCCTTTGAAGAATGTTTCCCTCCTGAACTTTGTGAAAACCTTTGGTATATTTGAAAGTTTCTATCATGTCCCCCCTTTCCCTTCTCTCCTCCAAACAATACATGTTAAGATCTTTTAGCCTTTCCGGGTAAGTTTTGTGATGTAGGCCATGCACCATTTTAGTTGTATATGAATTGTCAAGGAAACCAATATGACTGGACAATTATAATAAATAATTACAATTTTCTATAATTCAGCTTCTATAGCAAAAAGATCTAAAATAAATATAACAAAAAATGTAAAATAGGAACGTTAGTCTATGAAGTCTGTGTAACAGTTATACACGTGTCTTCAATAGAAATTATTCTTGTTTTCCCTCAGGTTAACATAGGAGATGTTGGTGAGGTTTATAAAATCCGTATTGGACACACTAACTCTGGAGAATCCCCTGGCTGGCACTTAGAAGAGGTACTCAGTCTCTATTTTCATTTCATTCTGCACATACACTGCTTAGTTTTTCTTGTTTGTTGAAAGCTTTCTGTAGGAAACTTAAACTTGTTCAATGTTCATACTCTTCAGCTTGAAGGAAAATCCATAAATGGCTGCTGCCCATAGGCCAGCGTCATACAGGACTGGAAAACTAGCTAGAAATCAATGTTGGTGTTAACAGGCAATCAATTTAATGCAAATATGATTTGCTGTCTCACTAAGTTTAATTTTGAGAGTTTGTCAGTTGCGGGTGATATTTTGACCTAAAGGATACAGTAGGTGGTCTGGTCATATTTGTTTATTGTAAAGTGGTAAAAGGCTATTCATGAAGCAGTGAAAAGAGTGGAGAAGTGAGTCTGTGGAGAAGTTGCCCACGGCAACCAATCAGCTGCTCCGTACAATTGTATAGTATACAAATAATAAATGTTACTTCAATGCTGATTGGTTGCCATGAGCAACTTCTCCACTGGCTCACTTCTCCACCCTTTTCACTGCTTCATGAATAGTCCCCTTAATACATTTGGGCCTATATGTTCTTAAAGAAACAACAGGTCTACTTCAGCTCTCAATGGATGGTGATTTAAATTTTCATATTAGATTCCACTTTAGACACTATCATTAGGGTTAGGTATGGTGTTGACTCATGGTTTGGCGATGGGGGTCAGCCGCACTTATGGAGATGTTATGCTTATGTATGTTAATGTTAATAACCAAATTGGGGGTTTATTCTGGGTTAGGGAAACTTTGTACTTCCCAAAACGCGACTGTTAAACATTGAATTCTGATCACAAGTGAATCTGGTCATACCATCTTTTGAACTGTATGACTGTTTTTTTGTTGTAGTCATCAAAACCCTATATTCATGGCATTACATAAACATTTTTTACCAAGACTTTTATTCCCTTACAGCTACACAATGGCAGTTTTTATTTTAAAGAGCACACCAATGGCGCAATGCCGACCGCATAGTGCAAGGGGGAAACGCTTAGTACATAAAAACATACTGTACATGTTATGATGTAAGATATATGTGCTGGCTTGTTCCTTTTGAGATTGGCAGCTCTGTGTGTATCAGACACCAAGCAGCACCCAGGACTATGTGGTCCCCGTCACTGGTGCACGTATTGATTTCACATTTAAAATCATGTGGAGCCAGGGACAGAAGATATGGGGCCAAATGTAATAGAGTGAGAGTTTCAAAAAGTGAGAGATTTGGTAAGGTTTTGCAGTTTTTTTATAAAGTGGCAATCATTTACACAGCAAAATCAACCTGGTTTTGCAGTGTAAATGATTGCCACTTAAAAAAAACCCTGAAAAACCTTACCAAATCTCTCACTTTCTGAAACTCTCACTCTATTACATTTGGCACAGGGACTTCTTACATTTGTCATTATTTGATATTGTAGAATAAATTAATTATAAGTATAAAGCTGTGAAGAATGTTGTATGCATATTACCTTTGCTTTCTGTAGGTGCAGCTGTTAAACATTTTTTCAAATGAGCAATTCTGCATGAAAGTAAACCGCTGGCTTTCACAAGACAAAGACGATGGAGAAATCTGCATGGAGTTACCTCTGATGAGACATGGTCATACCAAGCTGCCAGGTGAGGCCAGTATACAGCACATTAGAGAAGCTTTGAACTTTGTGATGCTCACATGTAAATATAACATCTATATGGGCCTTTAAATGTTCCCCATCAAGGTACAACCACTTTCACTTCACCAACAGGACAACAGTACGGCAATAGTAGAAACATATAACATTTTTCGGTAATGACAGAGCTAGAAAACTAATAAAATCTACAGTAACATTTTAAGGTTAGCCCTAGAGTTTCTTGGTTGTGACTACATGCTCTTACCTTACAGGAGCTGTCACCTACCCTTCTTCCTGTCTGCTCCACACTGTTCTGTACTACTTGCTCAGAAAGAAAGGAACATTAGAGCATTGTCCCCCTCTCAGCTCAATATCATTTTGCAGCTATTACAGGGGTTGTCAACTTTCAGCCTAGGGGGCAAACACATGTAGGGGTGGATTGGGATGGAAAACCAGCCCAGGAAAATCATGGAAGTAGCCATAATGGGGGTAGAGTCTGTTGAGGGTGTGGGGGTCTGTCTGCGGGGGCAGGATCCCACCTCATAGGGCAGATTCTGAGTTGGACGCAGTTGTGGCCTTCTTTGAGTCTTTTGCTGCAGTTGCATCTGCTAATGCTGCTACAGTGCCATTCCCTGGTGTACATCTGTGCATCCGAATATGCCAGGATTGAGATGTCCACTGTCAGTACCTACAGACGCTACAATCATGCTTTGTGCATCTTTAGATGCTACCATCAGTCGCACCATTGAACTTTCACCAGCCCTATGCTTGCTGCAGATCATCCAACTGAGTATGGCCTTCAATGTGAGCAATTCAGTTTCTCTATACACAACAACTTTCAGCAAAACACCCATATTGTGTCTGATTAGCCAACCACCTGTAACCACCTAGGAAAGCCCAACACATTGGTTATGCAGTTTTTGGAGTGTTCGGCTGAATTTGTACTGCAACTCTGTATGAACACCATCAAGATGCATGTGTGGTGCGCAGATGAAAAACATAAAAGAGGAAAAAAATAAAACATATTGGCCCCCACAGAAAAAAAACACATTGGCCCATACAGAAAACAATAAAGCACATTGACCCCCACAGGAAAACAAAACAAAACATTGGCCTCGATAGTAAAAAAAAAAAGAAAATACAATGGCCCCCGGACAGGAAAAAAACACACTTTGGCCCCTGACAGGAAAATATAAAACACACTGCCCCCTTGTACAGTTCTGACCTTACTGCCACAACCACGCCATTGGGCAGGTGATTGTGTCTCAAAAGTTACGCAAATGCAAATCTACAATATATGGTTGGTCACAGGTATATGATTATGTAATGTAAACTAATATTTGTGTAAGTTTAAATGTAAAACCCTAGGCCACAACAGGTATTGGATGTCTGTCAAAGTAGAGCAGCATTATACCTAACAGTTACTGAAGATTATTTATTTTATTACCAGTTATTTATATAGCGCATACATATTCAGCAGCGCTTTACAGAGAATATTTTCCCATTCACATCAGTCCCTGCACCAGTGGAGCTTACAATCTATATTCCCTACCACATGTACACGCACACACATTCATGCTAGGGTAAATTTTTGTTGGGAGCCAATTAACCTATCAGTAAAAATTTTTGGATTGTGGGGGGAAACTGGAACAGCCAGAGGAAACCCACACAAGCTTAGGGAGAATATACAAACTCCACACAGTTAGGGCCATGGTGTGAATCGAACCCATGACCTCCGTGCTGTGAGGAAGTAATGCTAACCATGACACTATGTTGTCCAAATATTGATTTGTAGTTCCTGGCTATCAGCAGGGCTTATTTGTAGCCCACAGTTTACTCTGCACAACACACCACCCCATCATACTATTCTGTGCACAGAGCACCCTCCCTCTCCTCTGGTCACCTCTCACAGGTTTTCTGTGAACACCTACAGAAGGTACATGCCTTGTAATAGTACATGTGCAGCTGTTGTTATTGGGATTCCCTGCTTAAGGCAACTGCCTCATAATCAAAAGCTGACACTCCGTTTCTCCAGAGAGACTGCTGGGCACACACATCCATCAAAACAGTTCTTCAATGGAAGAATTTGACAGTAGTACCCATCAATGCTAAAACTATGTAATTGTGATACCATGAGGCTACCATCCGCAAATGAGATGAAAATGTAACAAACACTTCTTATTTTGACGGCTATGTAAATTTTCTTTCTAATATACATCTTAGGCAATTTTATTCTATATACTGTATATATATATATATATATATATATATATGTATATATATAAAAGCTTGTTAACTATTGTATATTCTTTAGATAAGTTACTAACGTGTTACTGCTACCAAACTGTGACAATCAACTGTAAGTTAGGTAATGAAGACAGCAAAAATTCAAAGATGCCTCACTGGTCTTAGCAATATAAAAGATAGGAAACTATCACATTTATATTCCTATTTTGACTATTAATTCACAGCATCATTCCAATTTATCTTTATGCTGGACAGTTTATGCTGGACAGTTTATGCTGGACAGTTTATGCTGGACATGTTTTGTTCACCTTGTAATTGCACAGTGCACACTCTGCATCTGCTACATAAAACAATGTAAAAGCCTATATGCCAAGCTGCAGAGTGTACATAAAATTAAATTTAAAAAATCCTGTACTGAACTGTACTTTCCAGGAGCACAAAGCTTTGCTACTGAAACTGTGCCCACTGCGACAATGCACACAGAGATTAAGAGCTGTAATGACTACCCAGTGCACCTCTCAGCCCACACTCAGCATTTGGCTATTCCTGGCTGTGTGCATGTACCACCTCCACAGCATGGACACACAGGTTCCACACAAAGCGACTTCCATTGCACAGCATGTCCTCTACTCTCAAATTGTCTCAACATGACTGAAGCTATGGCTCAGGAAACTGACCTACTCCCCTCTACTGCACAGCTTGTTTTGGCAGCCAATGAGACTGCAACTTTACATGTCACAGTGAGGGGGAAGGGGGGGTCAATTGGTGCACAAAACTTAGCACCCTGAGCTAACAGCAACAGAGAGAGGGAAGAACTAGAGAGAGGGAGGGTATCAGGGAGAAAGTGAGAGAGGAGCAAGAGAAAGAGAGAGAGAGAGAAGGGATTTGTCAGTGAGAGAGGGTGTCAGGGAGAGAGAGAGGTGTCAGGGAGAGAGAGAGAAGGTGTCAGGGAAAGAGAGAGGGAGTCAAAGAGAGAGTGGGTATCAGGAAGACAGTGAGAGAGGAGGGAGAGAGAGAAAGATTGTGTGAGAGAAAGAGAGAGGGTGTCAGGGAGAGAGAGAGAGAGAGAGAGAGAGGAGCAAGAGAAAGAGAGAGAAGGGATTTGTCAGTGAGAGGGGGTGTCAGGGAGAGAGAGAGGTGTCAGGGAGAGAGAGAGAAGGTGTCAGGGAAAGAGAGAGGGAGTCAAAGAGAGTGTGGGTATCAGGAAGACAGTGAGAGAGGAGGGAGAGAGAGAAAGATTGTGTGAGAGAAAGAGAGAGGGTGTCAGGGAGAGAGAGAGAGAGAGAGAGAGAGAGAGAGAGGAACAAGAGAAAGAGAGAGAAGGGATTTGTCAGTGAGAGAGGGTGTCAGGGAGAGAGAGAGGTGTCAGGGAGAGAGAGAGAAGGTGTCAGGGAAAGAGAGAGGGAGTCAAAGAGAGAGTGGGTATCAGGAAGACAGTGAGAGAGGAGGGAGAGAGAGAGATTGTGTGAGAGAAAGAGAGAGGGTGTCAGGGAGAGAGAGAGAGAGAGAGAGAGGAGCAAGAGAAAGAGAGAGAAGGGATTTGTCAGTGAGAGAGGGTGTCAGGGAGAGAGAGAGGTGTCAGGGAGAGAGAGAGAAGGTGTCAGGGAAAGAGAGAGGGAGAGGGAGTCAAAGAGAGAGTGGGTATCAGGAAGACAGTGAGAGAGGAGGGAGAGAGAGAAAGATTGTGTGAGAGAAAGAGAGAGGGTGTCAGGGAGAGAGAGAGAGAGAGAAAGGGTGTAATAGAGATAGAGAAATAATGTGTCAGAGAGGGTGTCACGGAGAGAGAGAGAGGGTGTCAGGGAGTGAGAGAGATGGTGTCAGGGAAAGAAAGGGTGTCAGAGAGAGAGAGGGTGTCAGGGAGAGAGAGGGTGTCAGAACGAGAGAGGGACCATGTCAGGGTGAGAGAGAGATGGTATCAGAGAGAGGTTGTCAGAGAGAGAGAAAGAGGGTGTCAGGGAGAGAGAGGCTGTCAGAGCGAGAGAGAGAAAGATGGTTTTAGGGTGGGAGAGAGAGAAAGTGAACATAAAGAGAGGGTGCCAGGGAGAGAGACAAGGAGAGAGTGAGGGGAGCACGCGGGATTGAGTGTCAGGGAGAGAGATAGGGACAGAGACAGGAGAAGGAGTGAGAGAGGGTGTCAGAGAGAGAAAGAGAGAGGGATGGGGAGCAAGTGGAAGAGAGAGTGATAAAGCCAAATATTTATCTTATTTAAAACACTCTAAAAGGTTAGAGAACACAGTACGCAATTGGCGCACGAGGTACCGTAAGGGTACGCTCTTAGCGTAGCGGACGCTGTATCGGGAGCGAGCCGCTCGAGCGACACAAACGCTCGCGAGAATACGCTGTTGGTATCGGGCACACTATAGGTGAGCGACTACCGTAATGCCACGCTATCAGCGTAGCGGACGCTAGAGACCACGAGGAGATCACGAGCGGCGCAGACGCTCACGAGATAACAATCAGTAGACCTTGAATGTAACACACAGAAAGGATTTTCTTATACTGTAGACCTTGTACTGAAACATTGTAGCGATATAACGCTGCTTAACCTTGTTTACACTAAAGCTGTTTGAGCGATAGAGACGCTCCTATTACCCTCTGCAATATAATGAACACACAATACCGGTCTAAGGGTCTAACGCCTTTTAATGAAATGAATGAACGTTCAATTGCAAAAGAATAATACAATACAAGTTATACACTACCAAGATAACATAAAATACCTAACCAAGTAACTACACATAAAACACAATAAAGATACAATTACTTTGAAAGGGGGAAAGGGGAGAGAGAGAGAGAGAGAGAGAGAGAGAATGGATTATAACAATAAAGACAATATGATTGCAGAGAAACTTACGCACAAAGGGAAACAATCGCATGCGCCTTCTGGATATCCAGCTCCCGATTATCAGCAATGAGAACCGTTGAAGAGAATAGAGAGCTGGCCCAGATCGGCTTGTCCTTTTATACCCTACACACAATACAGTACAATGGTCCCTATATTCTTATTGTTCATTGGACACAGGAATTCGTCTTCACATTATAACAAAAGGTCATAGGTTGATTCATACAGGTGGGCTGTGACTATTTCCAACTGCTCAGGTGGGTGGGAAACTAGGTTTCCCGCCGCATGGATAATAAAGTGCAAATACAGTAAATGTTCATAAACTTCTTATGTCCATAACTCAGTGGTTCCCAAACTGTGCGCCGCGGCTCCCTGGGGTGCCGCGGCGCTGTGACAGGGGTGCCGCAGCCTAGCAGCCGAGTGTCCGCTTTTTTATTATTATTTTTTTACTTCCGCCTGTCGCTACGGAAGGGGAGTGCTGGCAACAGGAGAGGCAGGCCAGTGTGGCCGGCGTCGGGACGTGCTGTGCTGTACTGTGCGGAATGTGTCCGCATGTGGCTTCGGGAGGGGAGTGCGGGCAGCAGGAGGAGGCAGGATCAGTGTCAAAGTAGTCCGCTCAGTTAGCCGGCGCCGGGGCTAGCGGGTGCTGGCGGCAGCAGCTGATATACAGTGCGCGCAGTTAGGGTCCGGGGGGCGAGCCGGAGGGAGAGAGTGCAGGCTGATTACCACAGTGTGCACAGAGCCGGCGCCCGGAGGGGAGGGGAGGGCGCAGGGGCAGGGAGGCAGTGTGGAGTGGCTTGCAGCTGGGCAGTGTGGAGTTAGCCGGCGGGGGAGGGAGGAAGAGGAGAGCTGCGGCTGGCCAGTGTGGAGATAGCCAGCGCAGAGGGGAGGGGGGGGGGGGTGTTTGTGCGGGATGTGCTGTGGCTGTGCCCAAAGTTAGCTAGCTCAGGTGCTGGGGGAGTCACCCTGTGGGGAGGGGAGGTATTATTGTGCAGGTTGTGACCGGGTGCTTTGGGGAACCTGTGACTGGAATCAGCCGGCAGGGGGTGCAGGTGTAAGCAGGTTGCAGTGGCCGAGGAGTGCGCTGAAGTGGCCGAGGAGTGCCTTGGAGTGACCGAGAAGTGCGCTGAAGTGGCCGAGGAGTGCCCTGGAGTGACCGAGGAGTGCGCTGAAGTGGCCGAGGAGTGCCCTGGAGTGACCGAGAAGTGCGTTGAAGTGGCCGAGGAGTGCCCTGGAGTGGCCGAGGAGTGCCCTGGAGTGGCCGAGGAGTGCCCTGGAGTGACCGAGGAGTGCGCTGAAGTGGCCGAGGAGTGCCCTGGAGTGACCGAGGAGTGCGCTGAAGTGGCCGAGGAGTGCCCTGGAGTGACCGAGGAGTGCGCTGAAGTGGCCGAGGAGTGCCCTGGAGTGACCGAGAAGTGCGCTGAAGTGGCCGAGGAGTGCCCTGGAGTAACCGAGGAGTGCGCTGAAGTGGCCGAGGAGTGCCCTGGAGTGACCGAGAAGTGCGTTGAAGTGGCCGAGAAGTGCCCTGGAGTGACCGAGGAGTGCGCTGGGCAAGGGTCCTGACGGCTGATTGAAGTCCTGGCCGCTGTGACAGAGGAGCTGGCTGAGAAAGTGAGTAAAATATTAATATTAATATGTGATACTGTATGTAAGATGCTGCATAGGGAAATCTATAGGAGGGGGGTGCCTGCTATAAGTGACTTATATCTCCCATAGTTAGCAGCGCTGCTGATAGCCCTCTGAGCACTAGAGACTCTACAGTGCATGCGCAGGACGCCGAAAAAATAGGCTCAGCACCATTTTTTCGGAGTCTTGTGCATGCACTGTGGACTCTGGCACTGTGCCAGAATCTCTAGTGCTCAGTGCACTAGCAGCGGCGGTGGCGGCTACGGGAGAGGAGGGGGCCCACACGAACACCAATGGACGCCGGAAAGGTAAGTATCGAATAAATGGGTGCAGTGTGTGCGGTGCGGCCCCCCTCTGGACCCAGGGGCCCGCACACTCTGCACCAGTGGCGGAACTAGCGAGCGGTGGGCCTAGGTGCGACAAAATGCTTTACCCCCCTCCCCCCATCCCATCCAAGTCCACCCCCTCACCCCTGGAGAGGATCTGGTGAGGGGATTTTGCTCAGGGCCAGGGAAATGGATACCTAGCAACAGTGCCGTAACTAGACATTTTAGCGCTGTGTGCAAGAAACCGCATCTGAGCCCCACACAATGTAAAACAGGGGCAATGCAATTACACCAGGTAGAGCCCCTATTACACATTACGGCGGACAGATTCCCCTTTTTACACATTAGGGCAGAGAGCGTCCCCTTTTTATACATTACGGCAGACAGCTTCCCCCTTTTTTACACATTACGGCAGACAGCGTCCCCTTTTTTGCACATTACGGCAGACAGACAGAATATATATAGACAGACAGATAGAGAGATAGATAGAATAGATTATACATTTTTTCCTCATCTAAATACTGATAACATTGGTTTGACCCAACTACTTTAAAAAAAGGGACAGTTCGGTAATTATTTTGGCTTAAGGGTGCCTTGAAATAGTCAGGAAGACCCAAAGGGTGCCTTGGACTAAAAAAGTTTGGGAACCACTGCCATAACTATTCGCACGAGCGAGTTATCCGCTTCAAACCAACACCGGAATATTGCTAATTAAATACTCTTCCGATGGATACTAAACACCACCGTATAACCCCTGTCTGATCCTTCGTATCAAACAAAGAGGGATCTCTTTGTCTATGAACATGCTACATTAACTAAACTTTCAGATTCTATCAAAGGGACCATAATCTACAAAATACATTATATGGTTAAAATATGTTACGATTGAGTCGCACGCTAGACGCATACAAACTCTACCGTAAATGCGCATATTGTGCGCCTGCGGGTGCACGCAACAGCGAGTATGCGCACGCACGGGAGAGCTCATGCACACGCAGCGGGGACACGCATGAGGTGCAAATATGGCAGTGTGTAGCGTGATATTTTTCTGACTTTGACAGTCCACCCTTTGGCAGTCACCAATAACTGCCACCTTCTAAAACATTTCAAAAAGAGAAAAATATATGTCATGTATAATACATTTCTATGATTGGGTAGGGGAGGAGAGGAGAAGGTAGGAAAAGGGTATGACCTAGTGAGATAGCAGAAGCATGTGTGTATGAATCCATGTTTGGGGGGTCATGTATCATCGTGCCGTACGTGTTTTAAATAAAGCTTCGAGGTATTGCGAAGTATACATTTGAATTCCTTCTTATCCCGTATTAAGGGTCTGTGGATGGGCTGTCAAACTTTACCGAGCTCTTTTCGGCTTTTGGTTGCAACAAAATGGGGGAGCACATTTTAGTTGATGATACATGAGTAGGGGGAATATGTGAGTGCTAATATCTGTGCCTGTATTCCCTATCGACTATGTGTGTCATTACCTGAAGGTTGTAGAGATGAAGATAAAGAACAATTATGGTAAATGCAGTGATAAACTATGTGAGTTTAATATACATTTGCCGATTGAGGTCTTGTCTTGTCTTGTCTTGTCTCGATGTACATCTTGACTGTAGTCTCTTTGTGCTTTTGCCAATAAACGCAAGGAAAGCTGTATCAATGTCCATAGACTTACAAAAAGTGTTGGGCTAGCGTAAAATTAAAAGTACTAGGGATATGGGGGTCTATGGCATAGTCCATCAGTTGTCTGTGTACAAGGTTGTCAGACTTCTTCTTTAGTCCATCTGTTGTCTGTATACAAGGCTGTCAAAATCCTCTTCCAAGCGGGTCTTTTTACCTTGGAGAAAAACAAAGGAGAAACGGGTGAAAGAAACGGACCGTAGAATCACATTTTCATCACATCATTGTCTCTATCGTTGGGTCATAAATCAAATCAGTCGTTGTTATTACAGTATCTTCACTCCTCAAACTCATCACTCGGGCGCTACGTTTACACTTTGTTAAAACCCGAACGCATCTAAATATTAGACCGACTAATATGATGACACCCAGAACACACAAAAGGAATTTCCCTACATTCATGATAATTCCTTGAGTCCATTCTCCTAAACCAGAGAACCAATTTCGTGGGTTCAACCATGACACCCAACTGGTCAGCTCATTACCCACAGCGGCAAGGGTGAGGTTGTGTTTCCTTCGGAACTCCCATTTTAATTGGAGAATGTCGTCCATCTTTTGGTCTATGACCTCGACCGGGTCCTCAGTGCTGTTTGTGATATACGTGCAGCACTTTATTCCATACTGAGTTGCTAGGGTGACACAATACCCACCCGTCACAGCTGTGAGATAATTGAGAATCATCCTATGCTGAACCAGTTCTGTTTTATAAGCTTGGAGCTCCCTTCCAGTATACCTGAATGTGTCATCATACATTTCAGTGATGTTGTCTAATAAATTTGCAAGCGCAGATATATATTTATAATTTATCACTCCTCTGGCGGTGCGAGTGATATCTAACGCGATTAGGAATTGAATCCCGGTGGATTCACTGATCAGGTCAGGGGCCGGATGCTCTGTTCTCTTTATCAGGTGCCGTTTAACGATGTGCTCGTAATGAGTGTGAGTATAAGGAGCTTGGGCACTGCGGTGAATATCTTTCATTTTAGTATGTGATACAGTCATTACTTCAGGCAGTACTTTTCCAATATAACATAACCCTTCTGAGTTTGGGGCAAGCCACTTATACGCCTTCCTCCCGCATATGAAATATGCATCATCGGGGAGAACATATGGGACGGAGTAGGACATTACCATATTACACATTTTCCATATGAAATCTCCTAACCCTAATTCTCCCATCTGTTTAGTACACGTATCAATTTGTACGATATGTGCACAGTATCCTGGTGATACCTCTCCAACTCTCATGGTCCTACTTCCTAGGGTATACCTATATCGGAAATATTTTCCACTACTGGCTATGTGGCGTATAAGTTCTGTATCTGTTGGCATTCTATCGGCTCTGTATGAAAAGGTCATGGTTTGGTTATTCCATGACACTTCCCAATTTCCCGGCTTTCGGGGATTGGAAATGTTAAAACATACTAGGGATCTATCCACATGATATTGGTGGAGCTTCAAACTAGGAGGACTGGAGATATTAAACCTCCTGTCCACCAGTCTCCCACCACTTAACTCAAGTACCTCCCCTACCGTTAAAGGGAATGGTACTTAGCCTGATTTGCTATGGCCTTGCGGTACTTGAGAGCATACCCAACAATCTGTCTGATTTAACACTTTACCCACTAAGGAGTGATAGTCACTCAATGGATGCCGGTCCATGTGGATATTAAAACTGGATTGGCATTTCTTGATACACCCATCCTCAACTAGGTTATCACAATGCCTACAGATACAGTTCTCTTTTCAGCTAACAATCCTTCACAATGTTTACAAATAACATGGCTGCTAGATCGTTTCCGGTACTCGCCTTTTCTCGGTGGTTGTGTTGCTATTGGAAATTTACACCTCCGTCTCAGTCATCAGAAATCCATTCTGGATCCTTTCTCGACCTCACTGGTACTCTCACATAAACAGACTGCTCTGGTCAACATCAGGGTCAACATGAAAACGCGGCTCACAGTCTCTCGAGGCGAGTCCATCTTACAGGAGGAGAAAGGAGAAATTTGTAATGGGGGTACAGGAAAACAGTTTGAGGGGGGAGAGAAACTTGTTACGATAATTAGTTCTCTAGTCTTGTGGTTCTTCTTGTTCTGCTGTCATCTCAAAGGTGCTGTCTCTCAGTCTTCCAACCAAACACTCCGGTGATACAATATTTCTTCCAAACCAGCGATCTTTCTGTAAGGAGCAAAAATCTTGCATTACCATTTGTCTAACTGATGTGTGACATACCATCTTTAAAACATGAAAACATGAATGAGAAGAGAGAAAAAAAAAAAAAAAAAAAAAGAGAGAGAGAACAATTCATATACATATATATTACATAAACCAACAATAAACAACAACAGGAAAAACATTTTTCAAACATTTTAAAACATTGTTCATCAGGCTGTCATATCTACATGTCCAATGGTATCCTTGCGCAGTCCCTCCCACCAGCACCTCCATACTCCACCCTTTGTATCTGGCCAGGATACATTGATGCGGGTAAGTCATGCTGGGGTTTGGTAGACTTCTACAAGGACCAAGTAGCTATGCAATGTTTGAGTACTGCCGATGACTGTCAGAGATGGGGAAAAAGAAATCATTTCACAGATACATTACAAATTTTACCCGGTCATTCCTGTGTCCTCAAGGAATGACCTCCTAACTTGTTAACAATAACCTCAGGCTTACCATCAGTCCTAGTGATCACCTTTCCTGACTACATATCATGGGTGTGGGCCAAAATTCTTCCTATCTGATCCCTGGTTACAATTTGGTGTGTCATAACTTTGCTCATTTCTTTGTCTAGGGGGTCTGACTTTATGTGGGCTGTTACAGTTGCTGGCATAATGCACTTCTCTTTTACAACGATAACAAATCCTTGAGTTCCTCCATGTGCCAATGGCCTGGGGTTTTGGTTGATTTGATGTCTCCTCTAATGCTTGGATGCCCATCGCCATCAACCGCTCTTCCTGTGTTTCTCTGGTTCTTTGACTATTATGGTCATGTCGTTGTCTAGGGGGTGTATATACCTTGTGTGTGTTCTTAGACCTACAATCTCGTGCAACATGACCTTCTCTTAAGCAGTTGTAACAGCTTTTCACCTTTGACTTACCCTCCGAAATCTGGGGCTTCTTTGTTTCCCTGTGCTTGCTGATGCTTTGCTCATGCCCAACAGCAGAGTCCCTTAATGCAGCTACTGATTTATCTCTCTAGTATGGATTGGTGATCTGTATCCTTGCTCTCAACACTTCCTTTAAACCATCCATTAGCACTGATACTACCACTTCTCTGTGCGGTGCACTTGTTTCGATGTTTTCTATACCTGTATACCTAGTCATGTCGTGCAATGCCCGGTGGAAATAATTAGAAGTACTTTCACCTTTGCTTTGTCTTATGGAGAAGATTTTGTTCCACTCGACAATGGCTGGGAAATATATTTCTAACTGTCGGTTGATCTGCTTAATACATTCCTGATTGTGTTCCTCCGTACAAGGTACCTCTGTGTCTAATTTACAATCAGCAATAAATTTCGCAGATTCAACACTGGAGGGCAAACATGCCCTCAGCACTGTCCGCCAATCTTTGTTGGTGGGTTCTGTTGAGTTTCCTAGTTCTTTAATAAATCTCTGACATGCAACTAAATCTTCCCTGGGATCAGGGAATTCAGACATGATTGATCTCAATTCTGTCCGGGACCAGGGACGGCGCATTGCACCGTCCTTGACGGGAATGATTCCCTGATCGTCAGTCTTCCCATTGGGGACTGTGATCACCCTGACAGGACTAAATTCAATTACATCACCTTGTGTTGGTCTTACAATATGGGGTACATTTGTTTGTGCGTGATATATAACATTGTACGTACCTGTGGACACGACCTCACCTGACCCTCCGTTAGGGGGTTTGATTACTGCCTTTACCGATTTGGTCGCGTCCACCTGGATGTCTTGTGTGATGGCTGCTGGAAAAGGTGCCGACATCGTGCTGGGCCCACGATCCTGCTTGTAGTCCTGAGGGAAGTTTAACATGGGGTGCGACTTGCACAGGTTAACATTTGTAATTTTTACACTTTCATTTTCATAAACATTATTACATTTGTTTTTTTCATTCTTAATACAATTACTAAGTGCATTTTTATCGTACCCTATTGCGCCATTCTCTGCAACCATAATCCTCTCCATTGCCATGTCTCTCTTCCCAAGATGAGAGTCAGATATGTAAGTTAAGTTTCGTTGTATTTCACTTTCCTTTTGCCATAACTTTAAACAATCATAATGTTCGATCCGTCTCTTTGTTGATTTAATGAGACATATCCTTCTCCTAAGATTTTGTAACACATCTGGGCTAAAGCTACCTACCCGGGGAAACTTCTCCTCGTCATGCACAGTCATTCTTTCCCATTCATCACATAAAACCTCTGTGTGTGAACCGTATTTTTCACACATTACATACCTTGCCGACCCGATTGGCCGGTTTACTGAATCAACCCGAACCGAGGTTGATCGCCCCCTTCCTGAACAACTGGCCCCCATACTTGCAGGTGTTGCTTTCACTACCTCTGACCTTCAAATCAGGGTCTTCAGCGAACCCTTACAAAACCAAGATGTTTGGGGTAGGCCGACGGTGGCAGTTTACCGAGTACTCCACTCACTCGCCCACGCCGACCAATACGCCCACACACTGCCTTAGCGCTGGCGTACTCGACCTAGGGCCCCTGCGACCTGAACCGCTATTTACTGGAACATGTGAGTGTGATCCGCAGAGCACTTAACTCTTTCCAGTAACTATTGGTTGCTGGATAGTTCCTGAGTGACCAGCGAACCTCCCTTAAAATAAAAAAAATTACACAAATCACGTTAGAGTGTACAAATAGCGTTTATGACCCCTTTCGTACGCAAATGGTACTGGTCAGGTTACTAACTAATGCACACAATTACGTGCGGTACAATCATTCAGCACATAAGCAACTAATCTTATGTGCGGAGCGACCAGTGGAATCGAAAATTATGGCTGCGAATTCCTTCAGCCTGAGCTTCAATGGCCTATATGGGTTTTGCACCAACCCCCTGGGTTGTGCTCTTTTCTATCTATAGCAGACTTCTTAGTCTGCTGTACCTAGACCTCCTGGTCTGTATGACCTCCTGGTCTGTTCTAAAGTAGACCTTCTGGTCTGCTATACTCTAATGCTCTTTATTTAATGTTTAACAAGGGATGCCTCCCTAGCCACCATGCATGTCACTTACATGTATGTACCTTACGAGAACTCGACTTCTTGTGGTTCAACCCAAAAATTGTAAAAACTTATATATACAAACACTCACCACATGTATACTTTAATTTTATTTCTGCGCAGAAATTCCTTTCATTCAGTAAATAGTCTAGACCAGATGAGTCGCAAATTGGAGAAGGATCTATTAGCTTAAAATTTCGGACACTAAAATTGACTTGCGCTATTTATCGCGTTGCCTCCTTTTCGCCTGTTAAAAATAATACTATCGTGTGATTTGAATTATGTGGGCGTACCCGGACGCTCCGTTGCGTAATATACGCTATGTGCGTCGGCCTTTGTGTTGCGTACACTAGTCTCACCCTTTTGTTAGAGACACGTGTATGCCAGCCAGATATGTCCACAGAAATACAATTAACACGTTTATCAATGTAGATGATCTTTAATTGTATTCATCTACCGAGCACCACACAGGTCTCTCAAAGCTGTGTGCGTGCTTTACAAATTACCCCTTAATGTATTACTTTTACTCTTTAACTACTAATAGCAACAAATCTTTCCTAGCACGTTATCAATTGTGAAATGGCAAACAGGAGAGTGATATGTGAAAATACACGAATGAAAAGAAATGCAGATATATGCGTGCGTGCGTACGCAAGACAGAACAGAAAAAAAAACAGTTTAAAAAGATTCTAGCGTATTGTTCTTACCTCCGGTTCCGGATTCCTTCAGCACCCTTTACTAAGCGAAGCAGACGCTTATCTTGGTCAGCACTATGAGGAATATTACCTCCCGCCCTTTGCTGACCGATAATGTCTGCTGAAATTACCTAGTGCAGATATGTGAAGGACGGACGAGCCGCCAATTGATAAAGCCAAATATTTATCTTATTTAAAACACTCTAAAAGGTTAAAGAACACAGTACGCAATTGGCGCACGAGGTACCGTAAGGGTACGCTCTTAGCGTAGCGGACGCTGTATCGGGAGCGAGCCGCTCAAGCGACACAAACGCTCGCGAGAATACGCTGTTGGTATCGGGCACACTATAGGTGAGCGACTACCGTAATGCCACGCTATCAGCGTAGCGGACGCTAGAGACCACGAGGAGATCACGAGCGGCGCAGACGCTCACAAGATAACAATCAGTAGACCTTGAATGTAACACACAGAAAGGATTTTCTTATACTGTAGACCTTGTACTGAAACATTGTAGCAATATAACGCTGCTTAACCTTGTTTACACTAAAGCTGTTTGAGCGATAGAGATGCTCCTATTACCCTCTGCAATATAATGAACACACAATACCGGTCTAAGGGTCTAACGCCTTTTAAGGAAATGAATGAACGTTCAATTGCAAAAGAATAATACAATACAAGTTATACACTACCAAGATAACATAAAATACCTAACCAAGTAACTACACATAAAACACAATAAAGATACAATTACTTTAAAAGGGGGAAAGGGGAGAGAGAGAGAGAGAGAGAGAGAGAGGGAGAACGAGAGAGAATGGCTTATAACAATAAAGACAATATGATTGCAGAGAAACTTACGCACAAAGGGAAACAATCGCATGCGCCTTCTGGATATCCAGCTCCCGATTATCAGCAATGAGAACCGTTGAAGAGAATAGAGAGCTGGCCCAGATCGGCTTGTCCTTTTATACCCTACACACAATACAGTACAATGGTCCCTATATTCTTATTGTTCATTGGACACAGGAATTCGTCTTCGCATTATAACAAAAGGTCATAGGTTGATTCATACAGGTGGGATGTGACTATTTCCAACTGCTCAGGTGGGTGGGAAACTAGGTTTCCCGCCGCATGGATAATAAAGTGCAAATACAGTAAATGTTCATAAACTTCTTATGTCCATAACTATTCGCACGAGCGAGTTATCCGCTTCAAACCAACACCGGAATATTGCTAATTAAATACTCTTCCGATGGATACTAAACACCACTGTATAACTCCTGTCTGACCCTTCGTATCAAACAAAGAGGGATCTCTTTGTCTATGAACATGCTACATTAACTAAACTTTCAGATTCTATCAAAGGGACCATAATCTACAAAATACATTATATGGTTAAAATATGTTACGATTGAGTCGCACGCTAGACGCATACAAACTCTACCGCAAATGCGCATACCAAGCGCCTGCGGGTGCACGCAACAGCGAGTATGCGCACGCACGGGAGAGCTCATGCACACGCAGCGGGGACACGCATGAGGTGCAAATATGGCAGTGTGTAGCGTGATATTTTTCTGACTTTGACAAGAGAGATAAAGAGTATGTCAGGGAGAGAATGAGAGGGTGTCAGGGAGGGAGAAAGGGACACACACAGAGAGAGTGAGAGGTGGGGGCAAGAGCAGAGAGGGAGAGAGAGTGTGAGGAAGAGAAAGGGAGATACAAAGAAGGAGAGATAGGGAGAGAGAGGAGCATGAGAGATATGGAGAGGTGTCAGAGAGAGAGGGGGGAAGGCGGTGGGAATAGGAGAGCGCTGGACAGCCACTATCTGTCACAGGCTACAGCAGCAGGTCTCTGAGAGTGGCGAGCACTTCACAACATTAAGTACCCCCTTCCATACTACCGCAAATTTCAGCATTATGTCCGAGAGGATCATGGCTTCTACACATGATTGTGATACTGGATTCATAATACATAGCAGGAAGCAGGGTAGGCTAGAGCAGCAGAGGGATCCAGCTGGTGATGCACTGACAGTAGTGTCATTGACACTGGACCCCGCAGTGGGATTCCCGTAGATCTCCTGTCCTGACTCGTGGCACGGGCAACCCAAGTTGACAGGCAGCCAGGAGACGAATAGAAAACACTGCCTGGCCATCCTGAGTGAATTTATGCAACACAATTGGAGCAGCTGGCGAGCTTCTTCTGCTGGTCTTCCGGCCAAAAAGTGGACCTATAGCTGTAAAATTTTAGAAGCCTCGGTGGTAGATGGTACCCTGCCCCTCTACCCAGCACAACACTGAGCTCTTCATAGTCTAGGGCTATAAATGCCTTATGGCAGTGGTTCCCAAACTGCTTCCTCAAAGCACTGTTACAATTCAGGATTTAAGTATATCCATGCTTGAGTGCAGCTAACTTAATTAGTACCTAATTCATTTTGATTACACTGTCTGTGCTCAAACATGGATATCCTTAAAACCTGTACTGGTAGGGTGCCTTGAGGACCGAGTTTAGGAACCACTGCCTTTGCTATTAGCTGTAACACAGCAGAGAGCACATTAAGCTCCTAACGAGGGAGGACAGTGCGCTATATGGCAAAGAGGAGCAGGGTGAGAGCAGCATGACTTGTTGGACGTTTCAGCTGCCAGCCAGGTAGTCTGTTTTCAGAGCTTTTCTTGTCATTGTTCAAGAAAAATTCTTCTTTCCATCCAGTGACAGTTCTAATCATCATTGTACTGCAGCAATCTCTACTGTCCTGCTTTACTGTAATTAATAGGAGCTGAACAGATTATCCATTTTACGTAGCTATGCCAGCCAAGCTACATGACCAACAATACACCATTAAAAGATAATCAGTTAATTATTAAACTAACACAGAAATACTGTGAATATCAGGGTTGTTTTGTTTTTTGCTGTGGAAAATACTAGTGCTTTACTGGTATTCATTTATCCAAACTCATATTTTATAGGAACCTTTCTATGACAGGTTGCTACATTTTACCCAGAAAACCCAATTACTGTAATGATTCCACTCTCCGCCTTTGAATGCTCTCTGCACTATTTTCAAACTGATTTGTAATTACCAAATAAGAATATATAACTTATTCCAATGCAGCTTTTCTGTGGCTAGACTCTGCTTAAAATAACATTCTGTCTTCGATATTTTTTATTGGTCAGTTAGAAATGTATTTTTACTTTGCCAGGCCACATGTTGGTTGTTAATAGGTGAAGACACAAATTAGGCTATTTTTACCAGGCCCTTTGCATTACAATGAACTTGTCTGGAACAGTTTTCTTCTTTTTTTAATATAAGAGCATTCTGATTTGTATTTAACTTCATTTTATAACTAATCCATTTATAGTTAAGTTGTGCTACAATAGTTCATTCTAGAGATGATGGTAGTAAAATCAGGATACAAGTTTTACTGTAAATATAACAGTAGTTGATTCAGCCGCTGTATATAGACACAAACATGCTTTTAATAAAAAGTTACAGATTCTTCTGTGTTATATTAAAATACTGTTATTAATTATTAGATATTCCATGGCACTATGACCTCCAGACACAAAAAACATGTTTCTTTTGGAAATGTACACTGCACTTGGATTATTTGTGTTTTCACAACTGCTTACATTTAAAACCATGATAGCTTCACATAAATAATAATATGTTTAAGATAATCATTATTTGATTTTGGTTAAAATAATATTCTTGCAATAGGAATTTACCTAATTTATATGATCGCTGCCCCACACAGTTCGAGAAGCCTCCACTTTAGAATCCTTCAAAAACAAACTCAAGACTTACCTGTCAAGCATTTCCACTGATGTCTCTTTAGTTTCTAACAGAATAGAACCCAATTGCTTAATTCTCTTTCCTGTTAAGTATTTTGAGCAAATGTAATGCACTTTCAGTCCTATTGGGAGAAAAATGCTTTTTAAAACATTATTACTATTATTATTGTTGTTGTTATTATTATTATTATTATTATTATTATTGTCATCATCATCATCATGCTTGTAGAGCTCACCATTCAGTACAGTTGCCATTAATAATCTTCTCTTCCTCATATCTAGTCTAAAGGCCCATACACACTTGCCAATAAAATGAGCGACGTTGCTCATTTTCCCCGTCCCTGAGCAACGTCGCTCATTTTATCGCCAAGTGTGTATACTGCCAGCCACGACCGATGTGCGGCCCCGCAAGTTGGCAACGATCGTCACTGTCGGTAGGGCATGCATGCAAGACCTGGACTGTCATCCACGACCTGCATGCACAGCTGGCGGAGGCGTGACGTCACTGAGCGATATGAGCGGTCATGTCGCTCAGTGTGTACAGCCGGCCGCCGACCAACCGGTCGGCCGCCGACCAACCGGCCAGCCCGGGAGTGTGTACAGTCGGCTGCCGACCAACCGGCCCGGCAAAGAGCGACATCGTCTAATGTGTATGGACCTTAAGAGATAGCCTGTTAGTTTTAATGATTCTCATAATTATCCAACAACACAAAAGCTTGAGGGCTTGTGTCAGCTAACATTTGTAACATCATTGGGAGAGGAACATGACATTATTTAGGACATAGCAAGGTCCAGGTATGGTAGCAGATGTATTGCAAAAAATCTAATGATTTTTTTTGGGGGGGGGACAAATTGAAATCTGCTGGATTTATTAAAAGCAAAAACTAAATACATTTGTAGAACAAAACATAATTTTTTAATTTGAACTGCTGCAAAACTCCTTCATGATTTAAAACTACAAATAAATAAATAAATACTGCAAATCACTAAACAGATTAACCCATGCTTACATAAACTGCAGGATAACCAGCTGAAAACAAAAAGCAAAAAAAAAGGTGTTCTGACAGACAAGATAGTTGAAAGTTGATAGTTGCTTTTCATTGTGTAGAAAAAACTATTAGAAACCCCTTCCCCACTTCCCCTTCCCTATTGGGGTGTGCTACTTAGCATCAATTCCAGACCTAGGAATGCCCAGGCCAATCTACCACTGTACATGTACTGTAATACTATCATGATACCTGTTGCCATGGGTTCAGAGTTGAAAATAAAACCATTTGTCAACTTTCAAGTTATAAATAATAAGTGTGCCCTTTTTAATGTTAGAAATAATTATTGTTATAAATTATGAATATGGCCCTATAAAAAAATTCAAAATTTAAGTACCACTAAGTGTAATGTTACCACCAGCCCCACCGTCTTACAACTGATGTTGGAATAGTATGACTGATATGAGGCGTAGTCTAATGGCCATGAGGGCAAGCAGAGGTCTACCTGCTCTGGCCTGGCAGGGAATTAGAATGAAATTGAAAACATTACACACTTGAGAGGTCTTATTACTTTAATTATCGAACCACCCTCATACTAACTGTTCGTGCTCACTAGAGCATATCCAACACAAATGAGCTAAGATTGGCAAGCCCGGCCCACCTACTTTATAGACAAGCAGCCAATCAAGGGCAGTGTAATGAAAGAATAATCATGGAGTAATGAAGTACACTTCAAAAAATCTCAGAATATTAAACTACTATGGGCGGTATTCAAATGTTTGAAAAGTCAGTTGGGTGTCTGTTTTTTCCTATCTAATAGACAGGAAAAAACAGACACCCAACCGACTTTTCAAACAATTGAATTCCCCCCTATGTGTTGAAATTAAGTGTTTTGTTTTTTTCCAGTGACAAAGTACAAACTACAGGTGGTCACTGGAGATCTATGGAATGCAGGAACTGAAGCCAACGTCTACATGTCTTTGTATGGGGAATATGGTGACACAGGTTCCAGACAATTGCTGAGATCCAATAAGCCAACCCCTTTTATTAAAGGACAAGTGAGTATTGTGTAAGATTCGTTATATGTTTTCTCTATGTATTAGTTAAAGTTCCCAGCAAGAATTCACAATCTACAAGAACTTATTGTATGCAAAATGTATAAATAGAAAAGGAAACTAGATTTATTTTTTAGCTATACAAATACAGTATCTAATCGTTAAAATGCAACCCACAGTATGAGAGATAATTAAACTGCTGTGTAAAATGAAATGATTTGTAATTGCTTGTTAGTAGATTGCTTTTGGTATTGTGATTATATGTGATGTGTTTTAGGATAGTGTAGTTCTGTTCCATTGTCTTTCATTTCACTGTTCTAGATTAATGCTATTAATGTTTTATTGCTTTAACGAAGACCATTGTCATACATAGGTATAATGAATGTTAGCTTATGGCACAGTGTCTTCATGTACACTATTAGGGTTAGTGATGTCTGGATGGGGAAAGACTATAAATGTGTAATAGGAAAATATGAGGAGAGCTCAGTTTAGAGAGGATCTATTATGTTCTGGATTTCATGTGTTTCTTAGATCTGGAAATGTAATCCTGATGCTGAGCATACACTGTCAGATAAAATGCCTATTAGAACAGATGACTGCCTGAAAACCAGCAGATATCATGGCCATACACTTTGAGCAGTGGCACTGAGAGGGGGTGGGAGTGGGTACTCTTTACCCCAGCCTGGGCATTTTGGAGGTTCCCGCTACCTCCCCCTTCCCCATTGTAGACAGCATGAGGCCACTTTCGTGCAGCATAGGGCCACTTTCGTGCAGCAGCCTCTTTCCCCAGCACAGCATATGCTGCTGTGTGCTGCACTAGGAGACAGAGGCAGTTGCAGAAGCAGTATCCTCTCTCTCTCTCTCTCTCTCTGCGTGATGTGTGGGGGTTGAGTGGTCGCACCCACTCTACTCGCTCAGTGGCCGCCACCTATTAGTACCCTTCCTCCCATGCGGCCGCACAAAAACTATTTATAACAGTATACAGTATGGCCAGCTTACTCTTAGTAATTACACTAGCCTCAGGCAAAACCAACCTTAAATCTAATATTACATCAAGTAATCCAAACGGTGGTTCTAATCTAGAGCAATGACTTACTTCATAACTAGGCCAAGCCCTAAACCTACTAGAGTAACAGTCATCTGATCCCCAATTTTAAATATACAATAGCCCTCCCACTACATGTACTAGCAGTAATGTAACAAAATGTTGTGCTTTGCTGATAAGGCATGTGCGCCCAGAAAAAAAAAATACAATTATGGAACACCTATACTTTCAGAACACTCCAAGCTACTGGATTCGGATTTCAATCATCTTTATTCCACATCCACTCCAGGGGCTATTAACAGAGGAGAGGGCCAGTGTTCAGGATCTGTGCGGTCCCCCTCCTCTCTGTAAGTCGCTGCAGCGCTGTAGACTCTGGCTTTGTGTGGAAAAATGGCACCTGCACCTTATTCCCAAGGACATACCTACTGTGCATGCGCAAATCACAAGGAAAATGGCTCCGGAGGGATAAATAAAATTATATGGGTGCAGGTGACATGTCATGAAGACATTTTTGAAGAAGGGCACACATTTATAGTTTACAGGGTGGTGCTGCACACCCTAGCACTGGCCCTTGTTGCACCCCAGGTAGAAAGACATCTGTAGGTACAGGTGCTGATGTGTACCTTTAGTTTTGTCCTCTTTTAATTAACACACACATTTAAAAATACTGTCATACCCGAGGTTCAAACCCATGACCTATCAAATCACAGTCTAACACCTTACTCATAGAGATATTTGCTCTTGCATTCACAGCCTCCAAATTCTTACTATATGAAGCTACTAGTAATTGTCAGTTCAAAACCATTGCAACTAGGCAGATCTGTGTGCAGCAACACATCCAATTCCCCACACACTATATAGATCTGGTCCGCTGCACTGCTGATTATTTTTACAAGTGTACAAGCAGATTCATATAGTTAGAATTTGCAGGCTTCCTTTAGAGGAGCAAATAGCTCCATGAGTAAGATGTCTGACTGCAATGAGAGAGGTTAGAATCCAGGCTATACATAACAGTATGAAGTTATTCCAGATTAAAACGATAGCCTAACATACTAACGATCATTATAACTTACTATGAAAATAGTCTATCACCACTTTAACCAAAATGAATGAAAACATTTACAGTACATTTCAGAACTGTACCAGCAGAATTGTTGTCTGAAATGGATTCAATTTCCAGTCTGATTTTTCTTTGTTTTTTTATTTTGCTCAGACTGATACATTCTCTCTGGAAGCTGTGCATCTTGGTGACTTGCACACAGCCGTCATAGGTCATGATGGACTTGAACCAGGTAAAAGAACATTCATTCTCCTAAACACTTAATAGACTTTGTTAAACTGTAACATTTGAGTGAGATTTGGATTGAATCATCAAACAGTGAAAAGAGTGGGGAAGTTGCCCATTATGTAAATAATAAATACAAGCTGGTTGCTATGAGCAACTTCACTGGTGCACTTCTCCACCCTTTTCACTGCTTGATGCATCAACCCCTTAATCATTGCAAGTAGATAGTGACTAGAGATGAGCGAAACTCCAGTGGTTTGGTGCATAACATGACTGATGATTTCTGGGAATAGTTTGGTTCTTACCAATTCACTTATAAAAAATGTTTTATTTTTTTATATAGTATTAATTGATTTTATACTTATCTATATATGCTGTACATTATACCAAGAACATGCAGGCATTTACATTAGTCTCTGCATCACTGGAGTCAAATAACATTTAAAAAGCAATTTTATTGTGGAGTCCCAAAAGGTTTAATGGGACATTTTTGAATGTTTCAGATTCCCAACATTCATAGAAATTCAAAATATGCTTAAATATTTTGCTCATCTCTAATGGTGACAGTAAAGGAATGGTTTTAAAGAAAAAGGGGATTTCAATAGTATACAGTAATTTACCAAAGGTGAAAAGCGGTGGTGACCTAACTCTTTAATGCCCAGGGTCATTCAATTATATTTATGTGTCTGGTAAATTACCTTTTTAATGGGCATTAACCCATAGAATCCAAATATGTTCCCAGATTTATGGATTAACATGTCTGTAGCGCCTGAAAACAGGCTATATACCTGGGGGTGGGGGTGGGGTTGGGGGGAGTTCGAGCCTCAGGCTTGAAAAAAAATCCCCATTATCTGCCTAGCCCGGCTGTTACAATTAGCCCAATAAATTGCCATGGCTAATTGAATTTCCCCCGTATAGTTGAATGGTAGATTACAATTTAAGAAGCGTAACCCAAATTGCATTTATTATTTAGCCATTTACATATTCAAGAAAAATCTTCTGTACAATAATTTTCTTTTCTAATAAACAACAATTGAATTGTTTAATTTGTTTTTGAATGGATTTTTATCCATTACACAATCTAGGGATGAGTTTAATAAAGGTAAAGAGGCCCTTACTTTATTGGTTTCTTGATTTACTGTTATGATTTTCTAGGTAATGGCTGGTACCTGGAGAAAGTGATGGTTCATGATGAATTAAAAGACAAGGACTATACCTTTTTCTGTAACAGGTTGGTTCATTTCTTTTTTTTAAAGTAGTTTATTTCTTACTTTATTGAATTTTATAAGGTGCTTTTGTGTATGTAAGCGCTTTAGTCATCGTATGAAGAAATAATATTTAGGGATCTCTTTACTAAACCTTGGATGGAGATACAGTTAACGGTGATAAAGTAACAGCCAATCAGCTCCTAACTGTCATTTTTCAAACACAGCCTATAATATGGCAGTTAAGAGCTGATTGGCTGGTACTTTATCTCCATCCAAGGCTTAGTAAATAGACCCCATAATATTGTAATGGGATTATTTTAAAATCCTTTGGTCAGTGACACAGCGTTTATGTGCAATGTAGGGTAAACTCAGACTTATCAGAAATATAAAAAAACGTAACAAAAACACCTGGTCAACCTTCGGGCACTCCAGCACTTCTACAACTCATGGAAAGCCAGGAGGCTTCTAACTTTCATTTTAGCAGATAAATACACAAGAACAAAATCCTTGTATTGCGTAGGTTCCTCCTGAGCTCATGTTTTATTTTTCCATTCTCCTGTAGAACACACCACAACTCTTCCACATACTGTAGCTCACCGCTCTTCTCAGATACTCAATGAGATTTCTGAGCTCCCCCATGAGCTTTCTTAGCAGCTCCTCACTACGGAAGCCAGTCCTACCTAATTTTTATAATCTCAATCCCGAGGATTGAATTGTCAAAGAAAATATTATTATTCTGTCCTTTTTTAAAGGTCATACCGAGTTACTACATATTGATCCACCATCTAAAGTATAGTCTCTACCATCCATCTTCCCCTCCTGTCCTCTCTGCTATTGATCTTCCCCTCATGCTCTCCCAAACATCCATCTTCCTCTTGTGCCCTGTGTGACATCCATCTCCCTCTCCTGTCCTTTCTGTCATCCATCACCCGTGTCCTCTGTGCCATCAGTGAAAATGTATCATGGGACTCCATCTATTCTAGAGATGAGAAGGTTTGAATGTACCACCAAAATTAACGCCAGTTCGGTATTATCCGGATTTTTCTTATTGGCTATCCAAAACACATGACATCCGTGAGCCAATAAGATGCCGTTTTGAGAACCGAGTAAAATCTATGTTCTCTGCCTGAAAACGCTCCATATCTGTGCTGCATTGTAGTTGTGCGCAGTATATAGTAGGAGGACAGTGCAGAATTTTGCTGACCACCAGTATATATATATATAGCAGTACGGTACAGTAGTCCATTGCTCTACCTCTGTGTCATCAAGTATACGATCCATATCTGTGCAGAATATTGCTGACCACCAGTATATATATAGCAGTACGGTACAGTAGTCCATTGCTCTACCTCTGTGTCGTCAAGTATACTATCCATATCTGCGCTGCATTGTAGTTGTGCGCAGTATATAGTAGGAGGACTGAACCCGCTTATCTCTAACCTTTTCCATGGCTAGTTGGGAGAGCTTGAGAGGACCGGATAATGCGTCCAGAGATGAGAATAAATTATTATAATCCTGGGTAATTTTGGGACTCATAAACATCTGAGTTTCCAGGGATTGGCTTCACTAATCCTTATTGAATCCCCCCTTCCCCCCTTCGGCTCTTAACTGAATTTTGAATCGTGTTGGGGCATGTTGAGGTAATCTAAATCTTGAGATACCGAAAAGATTGAAAAATACTGCCACCTAGCATACAACCACTAATATATAAATACTAGAGATGAGCGGGTTCGGTTCCTCGAGATCCGAACCCCCCCCGAACTTCACCTATTTTACACGGTTCCGAGGCAGCCTCGGATCTTCCCGCCTTGCTCGGTTAACACGAACGCTCCCGAACGTCATCATCCCGCTGTCGTATTCTTGTGAGATTCGTATTGCATATAAAGAGCCGCACGTCGCCATTTTCACTCGTGCATTGGAGATGATAGCGAGAGGACGTGGCTGTGTTCTCTCAGTTTCTGTGTTCAGTGTGCTGCAAATCTCTGTGCTCAGTGTGCTGCAAATATCTGTGCTCAGTGTGCTGCAAATATCTATGTTCTCTGCCTGAAAACGCTCCATATCTGTGCTGCATTGTAGTTGTGCACAGTATATAGTAGGAGGACAGTGCAGAGTTTTGCTGACCACCAGTATATATATATATAGCAGTACGGTACAGTAGTCCATTGCTCTACCTCTGTGTCATCAAGTATACGATCCATATCTGTGCTGCATTGTAGTTGTGCGCAGTATATAGTAGGAGGACAGTGCAGAATATTGCTGACCACCAGTATATATATAGCAGTACGGTACAGTAGTCCATTGCTCTACCTCTGTGTCGTCAAGTATACTATCCATATCTGCGCTGCATTGTAGTTGTGCGCAGTATATAGTAGGAGGACAGTGCAGAATTTTGCTGACCACCAGTATATATATAGCAGTACAGTACAGTAGTCCATTGCTCTACCTCTGTGTCGTCAAGTATACTATCCATATCTGTGCTGCATTGTAGTTGTGCGCAGTATATAGTAGGAGGACAGTGCAGAATTTTGCTGACCACCAGTATATATATAGCAGTACGGTACAGTAGTCCATTGCTGTCACAACTGAGGGCCTGAGCTGACGGGAGGCAGCCTCAGTTGTAGGGGCTGAGATGTACCGGAACCTGGGAGGTTGTATCAGACCCCTGGACATGTAAGTAACATGAATAATAACTGCCCGAAGGCGTGACCACGACAACTTGGATAAAAGTCAATGATGTTTATTATGACAACTCCGCAACACAGCAGCAGTAAAAGAAAACGTAAAAGTCAGCAAAGAATAAATACAGTTCCTGGGTACTACAGGATGGCAGGAGCCACAGGGCACTGGTAGTGTGAGATAGTTCTTATAATCTTCTAGATGGAAAGTCCTTACCAGGCCCGACTGTAGCAATGGAGATAACCCAGGATTGTACCAGCTGGTGTTCCAGGAAAAGCTGGGTTGCTGAAGATAAAACGGCTACTGTGGATACTGGCTGGAACCAGACTGTTGTTAGCACGGAGTGGATACTGGCTGGAACCAGTTAAATAATAAATGAACTTGGGAGCGATGAAATATGAACTGAAATGTAGAACTTGAGAGCGGAGAAATAATAATACCGGTGGAGAGTGGTAAAGTGTAGAAAGGACACCGGCCCTTTAAGAGAAGCTGTACTCTGCTGGAAGCTGGGCTGGAAGCAGGTAATGTTGTAGCTGGAAACAGATGAATCCACAATGGATTGGAGAGTCAGGCTACACCGCAGGTGGAATGCTGGTGCGGGTCTCTATGGTGGAAGTCTTGAGACAGGAGCTGGAACCTGGAAGACAATCACAGGAGAGAGACAAACAGGAACTAGGTTTGACAACCAAAGCACTGACGCCTTCCTTGCTCAGGCACAGTGTATTTATACCTGCAGCAAGGAAGGGATTGGCTAGGCAATTATGCAGATTAACAATACTGACAACAGATTGGAGGAAATGATCAGCTGACAGAATCCAAGATGGCTGCGCCCATGCAGACACTTGGAGGGAAGTTTGGTTTGTAATCCATGTGGTAATGAAAACAGTAATGGCGGCGCCGGCCACTGGAGACGGGAGACGCCAGGCTGACAAGTGCACATCCAACCACGCGGACACAGCGGAGGCCGCGGCTGACGTAATCGCCACTCTGACACTCTGCATGCAGAAGCTCAGGGACGGCGGCGGAGGCCGCGGGAGACGCCATGCCAGATGTAATAAGGCGTTACTGTGTCAGCGTCTCAGAGAGACAGGAGAGGATGCAGGAATGTGAACATTAGGATAACAGATGGGATCCGGTCCTGGAGCGCTGAGCCAGCCTTAGGAGGCATCTGATGGGTAAGAAATGGCGTCCAGATACCCGGATCGTGACAGCACCCCCCCCTTTAGGAGTGGCCCCAGGACACTTCTTTGGCTTTTGAGGAAACTTGGAATGGAATCTCCGGACCAAGGCAGGAGCATGGACATCAGAAGCATTGGTCCATGAACGTTCCTCAGGGCCGTAACCCTTCCAGTCAATAAGATACTGTAGTTGACCGTAACGGTGACGTGAGTCCAGGATCTTGGCCACTTCATACTCAACGCCTCGTTGAGTTTGGACTTTCGGAGTTGGAGGAAGTGAGGAATGAAACCGATTCAAGATCAGCGGTTTCAACAGGGAAACATGGAATGTCCTGGGTATTTTTAAGAAGGGAGGCAACTGAAGTCTGTAAGCAACAGGATTGATTACTTGTTCAATCTTGAAAGGACCGATATAGCGAGGTGCAAACTTCATACTGGGAACTCTTAACCTCAAATTCTTCGTGGATAACCATACCCGATCACCCACCTTGAGAGCAGGAACTGCTCGACGCTTCTTATCCGCAAACTTCTTGTACCTGAACGATGCCTTGAGCAGAGCTGATCGTACGCTCTTCCAGATATTGGCAAACTGATGCAAGGTGATATCCACTGCGGGAACAGAAGTTGCTGGAAGCGGTTGGAACTCAGGGACTTTAGGGTGGAATCCAAAGTTAGTGAAGAATGGTGTTGAAGCAGATGAAGAATGATACTGGTTGTTATGACAGAACTCGGCCCAGGGAAGTAATTGAACCCAGTCATCTTGAGAGGAGGACACATAGATGCGGAGGAAGGCCTCCAAGTCCTGATTCACCCTCTCGGTTTGACCATTGGTCTGAGGATGGTAAGCCGTGGAAAACTTTAGCTTGACTTGAAGGACTTGACATAAACTTCGCCAGAATTTGGCTGTGAATTGAACTCCTCGATCTGAGATAATTTCTTCTGGAAGACCGTGGAGTCGGAAGATCTCTTGTATGAATACTTGAGCCAACTTGGAAGCTGACGGAAGACCGGTGAGAGGAATGAAGTGTGCCATCTTGGTGAACCGATCAACTACCACCCAGATGGTATTGAACTTGTTGCACATGGGTAAATCTGTAATAAAATCCATCGACAAATGGGTCCAAGGTCGACGGGGAACAGATAGTGGAACCAGTTGCCCCGCAGGCGACTGGCGGGATACCTTATGTTGAGCACACTTTGGGCAAGATGCAATAAACTCCAAGACGTCCTTTTTCAGAGTTGGCCACCAATAGGACCTAGAGATAAACTCCAGGGTTTTTTGGATACCTGTATGTCCGGCAAAACGGGAAGCATGGGCCCAATGCATGAGCTTCTTCCTTAGCATCAGTTTCACAAAACTTTTCCCTGATGGGGGCGTAGAGTCCATCCCTACCGTGGAGAATGCCAACGGATTTATAATAGGATGCTTGTCTGAAGACTCTGACTCATTTTCTTGCTCCCATGAGCGGGAAAGGGCATCGGCCTTGCGATTCTGAGAGCCCGGACAGAACTGGAGTTTAAAGTCGAACCTGGAAAAGAAAAGTGCCCATCTGGCCTGACGAGGGTTGAGACATTGTGCGCCTTTCAGATATAAAAGGTTCTTGTGGTCTGTAAGTATGGTGATTGAATGAGAAGCTCCCTCCAACAGATACCTCCACTCTTCTAGAGCGAGCTTGATGGCTAGTAACTCCTGGTCGCCAATGGCATAGTTGCGCTCAGCTGGGGAGAACTTCCGGGAGAAGAAACTGCAAGGGTGTAAATGGCCATCTTTAGCCCTCTGAGATAACACCGCTCCTACTGCAACGGAGGAGGCATCCACCTCTAAGATGAAAGGAGAGTCGATGTCAGGCTGTTTCAGAACAGGCGCAGAGATGAACCTTTGTTTTAAAAGATGAAATGCTTGCATGGCTTCTTCAGACCACTTGGACGGGTTAGCACCCTTCTTAGTGAAAGCAGTAATAGGCGCCACAATGGTGGAAAAGTCTCGTATAAACTTTCGGTAATAGTTGGCGAACCCCAAGAACCTCTGGACCCCTTTGAGGGTTAAGGGTATCGGCCAATTTTGGATTGCTTGTAGTTTCTCAGGATCCATCTCTAGTCCGGAACCGGACACAATGTACCCTAGAAACGGAATGGACTTGACTTCAAAGACGCGTTTCTCTAATTTGCAATAGAGATGATTGACACGGAGACGGGACAGAACCTCTTTAACCCAAAAACGATGTTCCTCTAAATCGTTGGCAAAAATGAGGATATCGTCTAGATAGACCACGACATGACGGTATAAAATGTCTCTGAAGATCTCATTGACAAAATGCTGGAAGACAGCTGGAGCATTACTCAATCCGAAGGGCATGACGAGGTACTCATAATGTCCGTCACGGGTGTTAAAGGCGGTCTTCCACTCGTCACCCTCACGGATACGGATGAGATTGTATGCACCTCTCAAGTCCAGCTTTGTAAAGATGGTAGCTCCGCTAACTCTGTCAAAGAGCTCAGTAATCAGGGGTAAAGGATAACGGTTCTTGATGGTAATGTCGTTCAAACCTCTGTAGTCGATGCACGGCCGCAGACCACCATCTTTCTTTTTTACAAAAAAGAAGCCTGCGCCGGCTGGGGAAGAAGAAGGTCGAATGAACCCCTTTGCTAGGTTCTCTTTAATGTATTCCTCCATAGAATGCGTCTCAGGCAGAGACAGCGGATAAGTTCGGCCTCGAGGTGGAACCTTGACTGGAACGAGATCAATCGGGCAGTCCCATTCTCTATGAGGAGGAAGGATATCAGCAGAAGCTTTACTGAACACATCCGTGAAATCTTGATATGGAGGAGGTGGAACATCAGACGACCTGGGGGAGGAAGAACAGACAGGCAATACTTTAAACAAACATGTCTCAGCACAGGAGAAACCCCATGCCAGGATTTGCGTAGTCGTCCAATCAATTGTAGGATTGTGAAGACGGAGCCATGGAAGGCCCAGGACCACAGGATGTGTGGCTCTTGGAATCACTAAAAAAGAAATAAGTTCGGAATGAAGAATTCCCACTCTCAGACGAACTGGTAGAGTCCTTAAAGAAATAACTGCATCAAAAATTTTGCTGCCATCCACGGCAGTTAAAGAAATGGACGAAGGAAGTCTCTCGTGGGTAGGGACCACCGTTTAACATAGGCTTCGGTAATAAAGTTCCCAGCTGCTCCGGAATCAAGGAGGGCAATGACGTTCCGATAACGTTGAGCAACTTGAAGCGAGACTGGGAGATTGCAATCTTGAGGAGATGGAGAGGAGATCATTACTCCTAGCCGGCCCTCTCCTTGGCGAGCTAGGATTTGGAGTTTCCCGGACGTTTGGGACAGGCATTAATGGTGTGAGACGGAGCTGCACAATAGAGACAGAGAGACTCGGAGAGACGTCTTCGGCGCTCAGCAGGAGTTAAACGGGAACGGCCAAGTTGCATGGGCTCATCTTTAGATGGTGACAGTTGACGAGGAGGAGGAGCAGAAGATTTTGGAGCAGATGATCTTCCACGCTCAGTTGCTCACTCTCTGAAACGTAAATCAACTTTCGTGCAGAGTGAGATTAGCTCATCTAACTTAGAAGGTAAGTCTCTGGTAGCTAACTCATCTTTAATACGCTCAGATAAGCCATGCCAGAATGCGGCATACAGGGCCTCGTCGTTCCATGCCAGTTCGGATGCCAGGATCTGGAACTGTATCAGATATTGTCCTACAGTACGTGACCCCTGGCGTAAACGGAGAATCTCGGATGAAGCTGAGGTTACCCGGCCTGGCTCGTCGAAGATGCGCCTGAATGTTGACACGAAGGCAGTGTAGGAAGATAGCAGGGTGTCGGACCTCTCCCATAACGGTGATGCCCAATCAAGGGCTGAGCCACTGAGAAGAGAAATAATGTAGGCAATTTTTGTACGGTCACTGGGAAAATTGCCAGGTTGTAGCTCAAACTGAATCTCACACTGGTTGAGAAATCCCCTGCAGAATCTTGGAGATCCGTCAAATTTTGCTGGCGTTGGAAGATGAAGACGTGGAGCAGAAATGGGTAAGGTGGGTGGGGTTATAGCTGGAGTCACTGTGGTTGACGCACCAGACGCGCCTGATCCACGGAGAGTTGTCTGAATCCCATCCAGCCGAGTAGAGAAATCCTGGAGACAGCGGATGATGTGGCCCTGTGCAGCCTCCTGATGTTCTAGTCGGGCTGCCAGTTCTTGCATCGGCCTGGCCGCTTGATCCTGGTCTCCGGCTGGATTCATTAGGTCAGTGCTTACTGTCACAACTGAGGGCCTGAGCTGACGGGAGGCAGCCTCAGTTGTAGGGGCTGAGATGTACCGGAACCTGGGAGGTTGTATCAGACCCCTGGACATGTAAGTAACATGAATAATAACTGCCCGAAGGCGTGACCACGACAACTTGGATAAAAGTCAATGATGTTTATTATGACAACTCCGCAACACAGCAGCAGTAAAAGAAAACGTAAAAGTCAGCAAAGAATAAATACAGTTCCTGGGTACTACAGGATGGCAGGAGCCACAGGGCACTGGTAGTGTGAGATAGTTCTTATAATCTTCTAGATGGAAAGTCCTTACCAGGCCCGACTGTAGCAATGGAGATAACCCAGGATTGTACCAGCTGGTGTTCCAGGAAAAGCTGGGTTGCTGAAGATAAAACGGCTGCTGTGGATACTGGCTGGAACCAGACTGTTGTTAGCACGGAGTGGATACTGGCTGGAACCAGTTAAATAATAAATGAACTTGGGAGCGATGAAATATGAACTGAAATGTAGAACTTGAGAGCGGAGAAATAATAATACCGGTGGAGAGTGGTAAAGTGTAGAAAGGACACCGGCCCTTTAAGAGAAGCTGTACTCTGCTGGAAGCTGGGCTGGAAGCAGGTAATGTTGTAGCTGGAAACAGATGAATCCACAATGGATTGGAGAGTCAGGCTACACCGCAGGTGGAATGCTGGTGCGGGTCTCTATGGTGGAAGTCTTGAGACAGGAGCTGGAACCTGGAAGACAATCACAGGAGAGAGACAAACAGGAACTAGGTTTGACAACCAAAGCACTGACGCCTTCCTTGCTCAGGCACAGTGTATTTATACCTGCAGCAAGGAAGGGATTGGCTAGGCAATTATGCAGATTAACAATACTGACAACAGATTGGAGGAAATGATCAGCTGACAGAATCCAAGATGGCTGCGCCCATGCAGACACTTGGAGGGAAGTTTGGTTTGTAATCCATGTGGTAATGAAAACAGTAATGGCGGCGCCGGCCACTGGAGACAGGAGACGCCAGGCTGACAAGTGCACATCCAACCACGCGGACACAGCGGAGGCCGCGGTTGACGTAATCGCCACTCTGACACTCTGCATGCAGAAGCTCAGGGACGGCGGCGGAGGCCGCGGGAGACACCATGCCAGATGTAATAAGGCGTTACTGAGACAGCGTCTCAGAGAGACAGGAGAGGATGCAGGAATGTGAACATTAGGATAACAGATGGGATCCGGTCCTGGAGCGCTGAGCCAGCCTTAGGAGGCATCTGATGGGTAAGAAATGGCGTCCAGATACCCGGATCGTGACAATTGCTCTACCTCTGTGTCGTCAAGTATACGATCCATATCTGTGCTGCATTGTAGTGCGCAGTATATATTAGGAGGACAGTGCAGAATATTGCTGACCACCAGTATATATAAAGCAGTATGGTACAGTAGTCCATTGCTCTACCTCTGTGTTGTCAAGTATACTATCCATATCTGTGCTGCATTGTAGTTGTGCGCAGTATATAGTAGGAGGACAGTGCAGAATTTTGCTGACCACCAGTATATATAAAGCAGTACGGTACAGTAGTCCATTGCTCTACCTCTGTGTCGTCAAGTATACTATCCATATCTGTGCTGCATTGTAGTTGTGCGCAGTATATAGTAGGAGGACAGTGCAGAATTTTGCTGACCACCAGTATATATAAAGCAGTACGGTACAGTAGTCCATTGCTCTACCTCTGTGTCGTCAAGTATACTATCCATATCTGTGCTGCATTGTAGTTGTGCGCAGTATATAGTAGGAGGACAGTGCAGAATTTTGCTGACCACCAGTATATATATAGCAGTACGGTACAGTAGTCCATTGCTCTACCTCTGTGTCGTCAAGTATACGATCCATATCTGTGCTGCATTGTAGTTGTGCGCAGTATGTAGTAGGAGGACAGTGCATAATTTTGCTGACGACCAGTATATATATATATATAATGGGTCTAATTTGAAGGACATGCTGATGAGACCGACTATGCGACCAACGATGACAACTGGCACTACCTGGTTGAATGTAAATCCAGGATGTTTTAAATGCCTAAAATGCATGACCTGCAGAGCCATGATAACTGGACGATTCTTCAACCACCCACTGTATGGCACTAAAGTTGAGTTACGGCATCATCTGACATGCCTGATGGATCATGTGGTCTATTATCTCACATGCCCTTGTGGGAAGATGTACGTGGGGAAAACCGTAAGAACGTACCGTGAACGGATTAACCAACACAGATCCTCAATACAGTTGGCACTCACCAGCGGCAAGACAGATAAACCTGTGGCACTCCACTTTATGCAGATGAAACATCAAGTGGTCACACTGCGGCATATGATCATTGACTGGATCCCACCACCCCCACGGGGGGGTGACAGAGGTTTATTACTACTAAAAAGAGAGGCGTATTGGATACATTACCTGGGAACGGTGTCCCCAAGAGGGCTGAATGAGCAGAACCATCTAAGTATTTTTCTTTAAATACACTGAACTTTGTGCTCTAAGAAATAAAAATAGTCTTTCTTTGAATAACTAAGGACGATTTGCAATCTAGGGTTGTCCATCATGGCTATCCAGCGTTTCAGTCCTATAAATAGGTTTTTATAATAATATGTTATTTTCAATAATAATATGTTATATGTTTGTGTCTATATGTATTGGATACCAGGTTTCCATTATGCTGTACTTAATCAATGTGGAACTACTGATACCTACTTGAGCGGCCCTATTTCAAAGATCTATTTGGTTGATACATTTTTGTAACCACATATAATCACTCACATTTAGCATGATATTATTCACATTAATATTTGAAGCCAGAGATATTATGATGTAGCGTATTTATATTGCGCTCCGGGATCCACTTGCACTTCCGGTAATGACGTTATGTTTAGATGCGGAAGCGTCTTGCGGGTCACCTGCGGCGTGCGTTCCACTGCTTATTCAGTGTTGAACAGTGAGGCCGGAAGTAGGAGTCTGTGAATTAAGGAAGGCGGAAGTCTCTTGCGGGTCACCGGCGGCGTGCGTTCCACCTGTTGCGCTGGTTCGAACAGGGATAAGGTGAGCGCTATTACATTGTTCATATGAGGTGCATTTGAAAAGACTAATGTGCAGTAAATGAAAAGTGAGGTGAGCTTTATGTGTTTATTAAGTACAGAACTTGATTAACGATAATTGGTTGTTATAACGATGGGCGGGCTCTGATGGGGTATTTGTAGCTCCACACTGAGGGTCATTTGGTTTGTGATTCTGACGATTGTACACACTGGTCTAGAAAAAGGTCCGGCTTGGGACCGAAACGTCGACCAACCATGATTAAGCTGCTGATGTGAGATTTGATAAACAACTTTTTGCATTTTCAATACAAGTCTGGTGAGTGCCTTCTTTATTAAATTGAATATATATATATATGTATATATATATATATAGCAGTACGGTACAGTAGGCCATTGCTATTGAGATATTACTGGCATATAATTCCACACATTAAAAGATGGAGAACAAAAATGTGGAGGGTAAAATAGGGAAAGGTCAAGATCCACTTCCACCTCGTGCTGAAGCTGCTGCCACTAGTCATGGCCGAGACTATGAAATGCCATCAACGTCGTCTGCCAAGGCCGATGCCCAATGTCATAGTAGAGAGCATGTAAAATCAAAAAAACTAAAGTTCAATAAAATAACCCAAAAATCTAAATTAAAAGCATCTAAGGAGAAGCGTAAACTTGCCAATATGCCATTTACGACACGGAGTGGCAAGGAACGGCTGAGGCCCTGGCCTATGTTTATGGCTAGTGGTTCAGCTTCACATGAGGATGGAAGCACTCATCCTCCCTCTAGAAAAATGAAAAGACTTAAGCTGGCAAAAGCACAGCAAAGAAATGTACATTCTTCTAAATCACAAATCCCCAAGGAGAGTCCAATTGTGTCGGCTGCGATGCCTGACCTTCCCAACACTGGACAGGAAGAGGTGGCGCCTTCCACCATTTGCACACCCCCTGCAAGTGCTGGAAGGAGCACCCGCAGTCCAGTTCCTGATAGTCAAATTGAAGATGTCACTGTTGAAGTACATAAGGATGAGGATCTGGGTGTTGCTGGCGCTGAGGAGGAAATTGACAAGGAGGATTCTGATGGTGAGGTGGTTTGTTTAAGTCAGGCACCCGGGGAGACACCTGTTGTCCATGGGACGAATATGGCCATTGACATGCCTGGTCAAATTACAAAAAATATCACCTCTTCGGTGTGGAATTATTTTAACAGAAATGCGGACAACAGATGTCAAGCCGTGTGTTGCCTTTGTCAAGCTGTAATAAGTAGGGGTAAGGGCGTTAACCACCTAGGAACATCCTCCCTTATACGTCACCTGGACCGCATTCATCAGAAGTCAGTGACAAGTTCAAAAACTTTGGGTGACAGCGGAAGCAGTCCACTGACAACTAAATCCCTTCCTCTTGTAACCAAGCTCCTGCAAACCACACCACCAACTCCCTCAGTGTCAATTTCCTCCTTAGACAGGAAAGCCAATAGTCCTGCAGGCCATGTCACTGGCAAGTCTGACAAGTCCTCTCCTGACTGGGATTCCTCTGATGCATCCTTGAGTGTAATGCCTACTGCTGCTGGCGCTGCTGTTGTTGCTGCTGGGAGTCGATCGTCATCCCAGAGGGGAAGTCGTAAGCCCACTTGTACTACTTCCAGTAAGCAATTGACTGTCCAACAGTCCTTTGCGAGGAAGATGAAATATCACAGCAGTCATCCTGCTGCAAAGCGGATAACTCAGGTCTTGGCAGCAGCGGTGGTGTTAAACGTGTGTCCGGTATCCACCATTATTTCACAGGGAATTAGAGAATTGATAGAGGTACTGTGTACCCGGTACCAAATACCATCTAGATTCCATTTCTCTAGGCAGGCGATACCGAGAATGTACACAGACGTCAGAAAAAGAGTCACCAGTGTCCTAAAAAATGCAGTTGTACCCAATGTCCACTTAACCACGGACATGTGGACAAGTGGAGCAGGGCAGACTCAGGACTATATGACTGTGACAGTCCACTGGGTAGATGTATTGCCTCCTGCAGCAAGAACAGCAGCGGCGGCACCAGTAGCAGCATCTCGCAAACGCCAACTCGTTCCTAGGCAGGCTACGCTTTGTATCACCGCTTTCCATAAAAGGCACACAGCTGACAACCTCTTACGGAAACTGAGGATCATTATCGCAGAATGGCTTACCCCAATTGGACTCTCCTGGGGATTTTTGACATCGGACAATGCCACCAATATTGTGCGTGCATTACATGTGGGCAAATTCCAGCACGTCCTATGTTTTGCACATACATTGAATTTGGTGGTGCAGATTTTTTTTTAAAAACGACAGGGCGTGCAAGAGATGCTGTCGGTGGCCCGAAGAATTGCGGGTCACTTTCGACATTCAGCCACCGCATGCCGATTAATACAGTTACATGCCAGCATACAATGCCATTCCCTCAATGTATCTTATATCTCTCTCTCTCTGTAAAGTAATGCTGGGACTCCATCTTCCTCTGAGACCAAAACAGGAACTGGCTTCCTGTGTGATCAGCAATGTGTTATCTAGTTTTGGGGGAGGGAACTTACTCTCATTCATGATGAGTCACTAGTCTCTTTGTATATGCTAATCAGGTTCAGCCTTGAAGACATCCAAAGGGGCTGGCCTGAGCTTCCTGTCCACTACCTGTTTGGAACATCTATTGTTCTAATAAAAGTGATTTTAGCTTTTATACTTTTAATCATAACTATCTGTTGCAATGTCCTACAACTTAACAACAAGTATCAAATGAATCTACACACCAATCTGCTTGCTTCAATACCAAACATGACAGGTGTATCTGGTTTCGTTCAACTAAGACACATACATGACATTACTTCATTATATATAATTTTAAATCATCATGATGTCTGGCGCTTGATATTATTATAATTATGTACTGTATGAAATAAGTGTCGAATCCATCTCTGTGGCATGTCCGTGTAAATGCGTGTGTTACCATATATTGCTGTGCTCGCTGCGCATATTTGCAAGTATAGTGACTCATATGTGTGTAGTTTGTATGTTCTTTTTATGTAATATTTTTGACTTCGACAGTCCACCCTTTGGCAGTAAACAATAACTGCCATATCAATTATTAACATAAGAAAAAAATTTTCATACCATAATCGGTGACCTAGACACAAGTATGTATGCATTTCGCAAATCAGACACTTGACTATATTTGGGGAAGACAGAAAGGAGGACAAGACATCCTCTATATGCACTCGGTGGTCACGGGACCACTGGTTGGGTGTGGGACAACATTCAACCTACAGAGTATGCTGGGACAGTGCTTTGGCCTATAATGTCTGATTTGCGATGAACATTTCACACATACATGTACCTACGTCTTTGTACACTGATGTTTGGATTCGATTGAGGTTCTGCTGGGTAGATGAAGAAGACACAAACAAATTGTGACAGTGACATATAAAATTTTCATGATCTACATATTCCTATCATTTTCTGAACATTGTTTCCATTTCTGGAACGTATGCTAGGTCTGTTTAATCATTGAACAAGGGTTATAAGTAGTCCTTCCTAAATAACATAAACCTTCGGAGTTCGGGGAGAGACACTCATAAACCTTTCTTCCACGTATATTAATGAACTCTTTATCTGCAATGTGTGAATAGCCATTGTCTGATTGTTCCTGATTACCTCTGAACTCCATAACTACTAGAACTTTGATTTTTCTCTGATTTTAACAAACTGATCGGCTAATCCTGGGATCCTATAAGGAAATCAATTCTTCCTACAGAACCAGTTCCAGTCCCACACTCGACTCCTCATAAAAAAAACCTTGCAAAAATAGAATATCCTGAAAGAAAATGTTTGTCAGCGGGAAAGAGAGAAAAGAGAAATAGAACAAAACAACTCTTGTTCATAACAAATTAATTACAATGACTGGTCTGTCTGCAATCCTTTAGTACGTTCAGGTAGTGTTCAACAGTGCCGCCTCTCAATCTTCACGGAACAGAGTCTCTGGTGATACTTTTGCGATCTCACTCCATTTACGAGTTCCTTCCGGACTACCGACTTTCCTGCAATGGGAATCATGGACCCAAGTCTCTCTCTCGGTTACTTTCACTGGGTTAGTGCTGTCAACAAAACTTGGTATGGTCCTTCCCACCTGTCTATTAGGCAACCTGAGCGTAAGAGCAATCACACAGTCTCTTGGTTCACAATCAAGACAGTTAGTATTTAGCATACCAGCAATCAACAGTTTCAAGTTCTTTTGTCAAGTTCTCAAATGCTGGCTCATCTCAATAAGGTACTGTACTGTCACCTCATTGGTGTATTTCTGATCATTGTGCGGATCAATCATGACATGAGGTTGTCTTCCAAAAACAACAAAAAAGATACAAATACCAAAACAAAAACAAAAACAAATTTTGAAGAGGGTGATTCATTGAGTGAAGATCTGGGAGTGGTTCCGAAGCTACATAATACTAGTGGCAGTATCTATGATCACAATAGTACAATTTCAAGCTTTGCTCCTACTTCTAGGGGTACCATTTTCTACACACAAATTTCTGCGCAATTTTTCTTTGCAGTAAACACAGCAGCATCCGTGGCGGAAGGAAATGCATCTACCCAGTTTGAGAAAACATCAGTGCACACCAATACATAACAATAATTCCTACAGGGTGTTAACTGTACGAAGTCGATTTGTATTACCTGAAAAGATCCGTCTGCAGGAGGGATATGGGATAGCTCTGTTGGTATTGCTTTACCAATATTCTTCCTCAAGCAAGCAAGACAGGTCATTGCTCTCTTACCTGCATGAGAATAGAATCCTGGCGCACACCAGTAGGCTCTCATCAGCCTGCACATACCCTCTTTGCCTAGATGAGTCAGACCGTGTGCCACCTCAGCTAGACTTGGAAGGTATGCTCTGGGGGCTACTGGCTTACCGTGTCCACCTGCCCACAGTCCTGAGGACTCCTGGCCATACCCCTTTGTCCTCCACACTGCCTTTTCCTGTAGGGAACACAATTTTTTGTATCTTAATTTAACTATCGTGTGTTTGCAATGTAGAGTACCATGAGCATAACTCAAAAAAAGAAAAGAAAAAAGAAACATCTCTAGAGGAGAGAAAGAAGAAAAAAATGAAAAAGAAAATGTCAGGTTTGCCATTCACCAACAGGCATATCAGTGTCTATACAAAATTTCTCTTCACCAGTATTCCCATTCTCCACCCTTTGTGCATGACAAGGCACACTGCAGTAATACTGGTGTCATCGTGCTGTTGAGATATACTGGGTTCGGGCAGAACTCTGAAGGACCTAGGCATGTGGAGTTTGAACTGTACTTGGGTCCATGTATTGTACTACCCTGTGTGAACGCAAAAGATGAAGAGGAAACTGTAGAGAAACAGAATAGAGGTTGGTGACAGATGAGTTTGTAAAGGTGAAGAAGATTTTATAAAAATTTGACAACTGGATTGGGCACTACGGGGAAGTGATTCTCTACTTGGTCTATACCCCTAAAAAAAAAATTCTGTGTCTTATCTCTACTGGGACTATCCCAGCCATCAATCCAGTGTCCTGTCCATCCTAAGTTCATAGGGAACCCGGTATCTGTGAGATAATTTCCTCTACCTGTGATGGACATGCACCTAGAACAGCAGAATGCGACATTAGTCTTCAAGTTTTGTCAAAGGGTAATGTTGCATTTATTTTGCTCTTCCCATTAGCCAAATCTGTGTTTTCTATATGGCTTATGATTCCTTACTATATGTCCCTTGGTCCCGTCTATGTGTTTAATAATGTGGCTTGTGTTTTCTGTCTACGGGATCTATATTGACTATGTGTCCTACTACTCCTACAAGTGTAACATATTATTGACCATTAGGGATCTGGGGTTTGGACTGATGGGTCTTTCCTGTATGTGCCAATATACTTACCGTCCTCAACCTCTCCACCTGTTGTTCTCTGCGCCTAGCACTATTCTTGTGATAAGAAACAATGACAAAAAATTGCTGAAAAGCGCCTCAAATACTAATACCCAAAATTGTGGGTGTTGTGATAGAAATTGCTCTGTCACGTTCGCTGCCACAGAACACTGTGTGTGTGTGTTCAATTAGGGATAAGTATAGAAAAGAAGAAATGGCTGCGCAATGTGTTAGAGCAAATTAAGAGCTGATGTGTAAACAGTATAACAGTACTGTCACCGGATTTATATGTGGAGTTTATCAGCGGCGTGCTGGTAGAGGTCACCGGCGGCAAATGGAGAAGCCGGGACGGGAGCCAAGTTGTCAGTGGCTCGGACAGCAGCTTGCTACCTGTGTGGTTGGTAGAATCAAGGTGTGCAGAAAGGCGGGGTCCTAACGCGTTTCGTCACAGACCATGTGACTTTATCAAAGCAGAGGAGAGAACGTACTGTCACCGGATTGATATGTGGAGTTTATCAGCGGCGTGCTGGTAGAGGTCCCGGCTTCTCCATTTGCCGCCGGTGACCTCTACCAGCACGCCGCTGATAAACTTCACATATCAATCCGGTGACAGTACGTTCTCTCCTCTGCTGCATTATCAAGCACTGGGCATTGCAGGAACATACGACCGAGGACGCTCGGTCGGGACCAGCCCTCGGAGAGGTATAAAATCACTTACACAGCAGTTCTCTCTATTGCCGCACTGAGATCTCCATTACGGCATTTAACAATAGACATCTGTTGATCAGCTGCTTACCTGACTGTGGACTTTTATATGGAGATTTAATTGGACTTGTTTTCTCACCAATATCCAAAGTTATAACCTCCAGCATATATATCCATAATTTCAAGGTAGTTTGCATCTAAATCCTGGTTTTATAATATTATATTTATCAGTTGGATTATTGATTCTTAATGTGTTAAATTCAATGTTATTAACATAATAAATCATTTTATACTGTTTACACGTCAGCTCTTAATTTGCTCTAACACATTGTGCAGCCATTTCTTCTTTTCTATACTATTCTTGTGATGTTCAATAGCACACTATCTAAGATTAGCTACTGTGACCCCTTTCCAATTTTGCAAAGAAGTCTGCACCCTGACACTCAATGCCTTATTGAGCCCGTCCATTTGCACAGAGACAGCCACCTCCCATTTGCCAAATTAGTGTTTACCAGTGATCTTATCCAGATGGAGAGTTTTCTATTGCTGCAAAAGACAAAAAAAAAAGTTTTAACAAGCTTCTAGGTCATGCAAAGTATTCATTCAATCCTTCTCATCCCGTATTAAGGGTCTGTACATGGTCCAACAAACATTTCCAAGCTCATCTTTACTAGGGGCATTACTAGGAATGAATACTTCTTATTTGGTAACTGAAAGAAATACCTGGGTGTTACCTTGTCTCTGTCCGCTTCCTACTGGCAAATACTAATGTGCGGACAAGTTTTTCTCCATTTCTGACGTTACTTTCTTGATTTTTTTTGTTTTATTTCTTTTCTTTTTGTTTTACTATATATGTACACAAATGATACCATACTTACCTGTTCCACTGGTCTCAGCCACTTCCCCCACAGGCTACTGCTCTTCTTTTACTGGTTGGATACTCCTCTGGGTACATGAGAAATGGCTGAAAACAACCAGGTCACCTTCTCCTCCTAAATAAAACTTCAACATTCATTAGTACATATATAGGTTACAGTCATATTTTTCATATTTTTATTATTTTCTATAGTTTGTATGCTGGCCGTAACTGCTTCCACATCTACATATGGCGTTGTACTTGCATTCTCTTTTTTTTCCTACTTGTTTATTGTTGCTACAAGTTCAAACAGTTCTTATATTTCCATTCTTGTCTTATATGACTTTGGTTAGACATACCACCTGCAATACCTTAGGATCAAACTCACCAACCCCTCTTGCTGCCACAGGTTTAAACAATTTGTATGTCTGACCCTTTGTTTTGGGGATTTTATCAGACATATCCTTATCCTTAAGTTCTGCAATACCTCTGGTTCAAAGCTGCTCACCCTAGGGAATGGTACCCTATTTTTGTCAGTCATACATAACCATTCATTGCATAACACTTCTGTGTGTGAACAATCACTTAGACCACTTCAGATTTTTCACACATGACTTTCTCGGTCCTAACTCTTCTGCCTGAACCCTGTACAAACGTCTCTCACTTGAGTAACTGGCTCCCATATTTGTGGGTCTCTTTTAATAACAAAAAAATTCCCACAAACACCAAAATACTCAATGTAAGTAGACGGTGGAAGTATCTCCGAGCGCCTTCCACTCGCTCTCCACCCACGTTGGCCAGTACTACGATACACTGTTGATAGCGAAGGCAATGTACCCAACTTAGGGCTCCTATCAGATCTTACGACACCGTAATTTCTTTCGGTGGAATTTCTGTTTGGAATTTTTTCCTGAGAGAGGCAGCGAAAAATTCCTTTTCGGTATCTTTCAACTGGAATTGTTTGTAGGGTGAAAAACAGAGAAATTAGATAACTATCCTTCACCCTTTCCAGTGAAGCCCACCAGGGAGATTTCCCGATGTTGTCAAAGAAAAACCCCTTTGTCTATACTTTTCACGTCTGCGTATGCTCTTCCACAGCGCATATGACACAATGGTATCACGTTGTGCAGTGCAGAACACACGGACATGCGATGCAATAGCACAGCCTATAGATACAAGTTATCTATATGCCCTACGATTGCTGTAGACCACCTAGCCTAGACCACTCCAGACCACTTCAGACCACTTCAGTGTATGGGATCACTAAGACCACTTCAGACCACATCAGTTCTAATCACGCAAGGTTGCGAACCCTACGCCGCCGGGCCTCTACTAACCCGGTATTACCACTTCAGACCACTTAGACCACTTAATTCCTCGGTTCAGCTCCACTCGCTCTGCTTTCACTCACTCAGATACACTTTGTTTTTTTTGTACAGAAATTTTAATTCATTCAGATAGGCAGCTTTACCCCAAAGGCAATACAGTTTTTAAACTAAATTTAGAGTAACCTGCTTTTGAAATCGGATAGTTATGTGCTACTGTATTAAATGTCTACTATCCTCACCATTGAACTAAACGACACTATTGTATAATTTGTACTTAGTGCCCGCATTCTTACGCACTTTGCGTACACACGCGACGGTGCGTGTCTCTTACGCTGCGTGCGCAGTCCTTTACTTTGTCCGAGACACGTGTACAAAACCCTGCGTCTGCAATAAAACAAATCACCCAGCTCTATAAATGTGAACAATACTAATTACTATTGCCCACTAGACACAACTTGTTCTGTATAAACTTTTATGCAGACCTGCGTTTGTGTCTTTACACTTACTTCCTTAAAATACTGTTATTTCAAATTTACCTATATAGCAACAAATGTATCCTATTTCACACAGATCTATATGTTAGGATCTCCTGTTCTGTACTGCCACGTCGCCATGGCAACCGGGAGGCAAGTGTTAGCGAAGTAACCTGAGCGCAGCTGATACTCCGGTCCGGGTTTTTACTGTGTAGTGGTTACAGGCTCTGTGCACGGCAGGGAATCCGGCGCTGGTTTTGTGCTCACAGTCTGTGAGGTCTGAGTGGGGCGTGGACAGCGCCTGCTATATAAACCATCCTCTCAGGCTAGGCAAATGCTGCTGAATCTTTGTTTGTTAGTCAGTTCCAGAGAGTTAGCTAGTACTGTGTGACTTTGTATTTACTTGTTGCTTACTGCGAATAGGCCTTGGGATTCGGTACTTCATTCTGCCAATCCGGACCTAGCAGTAAGACTGGAGTCAGTTGTTTAACCTGCTGGGGTTCTTTTGCTATTCTGTGAAGCCAGCAGGTTGCGGCTGTACTCTCAGACCTGCTTGCTTAATCCTCCCTCACTGTGCAGGGCGTCCAGGTGTCAGTTTAGTGGCAGTAAGGTGAACCTGTGCCCTGCAAGTGGGGGTTAGGATTGTGGATACTCTCCTTGTGTCTATATTTCTATCTCTGACCAAGGAGTTTATTCCCACACCCGTTGGTAACCCTTTGGGGTTTTTCCTGTTGCTCTTAGCAACATCATTTTGGGTGCTCCACATGTTAAATCACAACATCTCGCTTCATTGTCCGCTCTATTCCATCTGAGCATTCCTGACACTAGGGAGACACCCAATTCCTGAGCCTTTGGGCTTCCCCGTTCATTTTGTGTTTATTAGTTATTCCATCACCTCCTGCGTATGTTGTGTTATACTGTCTGTGAGTTAATTTTGCTTCGCATCCCTCTCTGTTCATACATCGGTATACTACTGTTAGCACTGGTGTGCGTAACATATTCAGCAGCCTTACTCCTGTTGAAATTTTGTGGGAATATGGAGCATACCCCTCAAAATACTTTGCAACAGGTGGTCGATCAGGTGCAGGTCCTGACTCGACAATTTAATGAGATGTCCATTAAAATGAACACCCCGCAGGCCGCTAGCAGAGCTCCCGTAGCAGCAGCGGCAAGTTTAGGGGTTAAGGAGCCGAAAGTAAATCTCCCGGATTGTTTTTCTGGAGATCGCTCGCAGTTCTTTTGTTTCAAGGAGAGCTGTAAGCTATATTTCAGGCTTAGGCCCCAGTCTTCTGGGTCGGAGATTCAGCGGGTGGGCATGGTGATTTCCTTGCTACAAGGGGACCCACAGGTCTGGGCATATGGGTTGCAGCCTGACTGTCCGTCGCTTAAAAGTGTTGATGCTTTTTTACGGCACTGGGCATTTTGTATGATGACCCTGACAAGATGGCTTCAGCCGAGGCTCAGATTACGGTCCTAAAGCAAGGGCGACGGCCAGCTGAGGTTTATAGTACGGAGTTTCGGAGGTTGGCTCATGATACCCAGTGGAATGACCCAGCCCTGAGAAACCAGTACCGAAGGGGCCTTTCTGACCAGATAAAGGACCAACTGGTACAATATCCCTCGCCTGATAGCTTAGATCAGCTCATGCAGTTATCCATCCGGGTGGATAGACGGCTGAGAGAGCGTAGGCTTGAAAGGGAGACCGCAGTTTCCTTTTTTCCCAAGAGAACCTCAGACTCTGAGGAATATTCCGAGGAGCCTATGCAGATTGGGGCTACCCGCCTCTCCTCGCGTGAGAAGACGCGGAGGAGACAGCAGGGTTTGTGTTAGTACTGTGGGAATAAAGGTCATGTCGTAGTATCATGCCCAGAAAAGCCGGAAAACTTCAGGGCCTGAGGGTGATGGGAAATATCCTGTCAGGCCAGAAGTCAGATTTTCCCAAAAAGACTTTTCTCATTCCGGTGACTTTGGAGATCCTCGGTCAAACTGTCAAGACTGAGGCCTTTGTTGACAGTGGGGCCGATGGGGTTTTCATGGACCGTCAATTCGCCCTGGAACACTCTGTTCCCTCAGTACCTTTGGCATCAGAGATTGAGATCTGTGGGTTAAACGGGGAACCATTGTCCCAGGGTAAAATTACCTCCTGCACCAGCCAAATTCCTTTGTTTATTGGAGCCACACACTCTGAAAAATTGTCTTTCTATGTGACTGTCTGTTCTTTTGCCCCATTGGTTTTGGGGTTACCCTGGTTAAGGGCCCATAACCCTCAATTTAACTGGGTCTCTGGGGAGATTCTTAGTTGGGGTAGTGATTGTTTCAGGAGTTGCTTGAGCCTTCCAGTCAGGCTCTCGCAGCTAAGTTTGCCATGATTGCCAGGATGTTATGCAGATTTTGCGGATGTGTTCTCCAAAAAAATTGCGGAGGTACTACCTCCCCATCGCCCCTATGACTGTGCCATTGATTTGTTGCCGGATGCTAAGCTTCCCAAGAGCAGGTTGTACTCCCTGTCACGTCCTGAGACTCAGACTATGGCAGAGTACATTCAGGAGAACTTGGCTAAGGGATTTATCAGACCCTCACAGTCCCCAGTTGGGTCGGGGTTCTTCTTCGTGGGTAAAAAGGACGGTTCGTTGCGACCCTGCATCGACTTCAGGGAATTGAACCGTATCACGATTAAAAACTCGTACCCACTGCCTCTCATTTTCGGTTTTGTTTGACCAGCTTCGTACTGCCACCATTTTTTCTAAGATTGACCTACGCGGTGCTTACAATTTAATCCGAATAAGAGAGGGGGATGAATGGAAGACTGCCTTTAATACCCACTCAGGGCATTATGAATATTTGGTGATGCCTTTTGGGCTCTCTAATGCCCTGGCAGTCTTCCAGGAATTCATGAACGATGTGCTCAGGGAATATTTGGATAGATTTTTAGTTGTTTATCTAGATGACATCCTAATCTTCTCCCATTCCCTGGAGGAACATCGGAAGCATGTACGCTTAGTCCTCCAGAAACTCAGAGACCACCAGCTTGGGGCGAAGCTGGAGAAGTGCGAATTTGAAGTCCAGCAAATCGCATTACTAGGGTATATTATCTCCTCAGAAGGTTTCCAAATGGAGGGTTCTAAGGTACAGGCAGTCCTGGATTGGGTGCAGCCCACTAGTTTGAAGGCGCTTCAGCGTTTTCTGGGCTTTGCGAATTTTTATAGACGGTTCATCGCTGGATTTTCGTCTATAGTGGCCCCCTTGGTGGCACTCACTAAGAAAGGGGCGGATGTTGCTCACTGGTCTTGTGAGGCCAAAGCGGCCTTTGCCCGTCTCAAAAGGGCATTTGTCTCGGCCAAGGTGCTGCGACACCCAGATCCAGAGCGTCCTTTTGTGGTAGAAGTGGATGCCTCTGAGATAGGTATTGGGGCAGTGCTCTCTCAGATGGGGGTGTCTGATAATCGCCTTCATCCCTGTGCTTACTTTTCCCGTAAATTTTTGTCTGCCGAGATGAATTACGATGTGGGTAACCGGGAATTGTTGGCTATAAAGGATGCACTCGGGGAGTGGAGACACTGGCTTGAGGGGGCTAAGTTTGTGGTCTCAATTCTCACCGACCATAAGAATCTGGCATATTTAGAGTCAGCGAAGCGCCTCAATGCCAGGCAAGCACGATGGGCTTTGTTTTTTGCTCGCTTTAATTTTTTGATAACATATCGCCCTGGGTCAAAAAACATCAAGGCTGATGCGCTCTCGCGGAGTTTTGCTCCAGTCCAAGAGACCACCGAGGAGCCATTGCCCATTGTGTCCCCATCATGTATTAAAGTGGGCATTACCCAGGACCTCTTGTCATTAGTCCTTAGAGCACAGGAGCAGGCTCCTCCAGACCTTCCGGTAGGTCTCTTGTTTGTGCCTCCTAGGTTAAGACAGCGAGTGTTCCTGGAATTCCATGCCAAGAGGTCGGCAGGGCATCCGGGTATTGCCAGAACTCGGGAGTTGCTGTCTAGGGCGGTGTGGTGGCCCTCGGTGGCTAGGGATGTGGATCAGTGGGTTCGGGCATGTGACGTTTGTGCCCGAAATAAAACTCCTAGAGGGGTTCCTGTCGGCCCATTACATCCACTCTCTATTCCATCTAAGCCATGGACCCACATTTCCATGGATTTTGTGGTGGACTTGCCCAAATCCTCGGGGATGACAGCCATTTGGGTTGTCGTTGACAGGTTTTCGAAGATGGCGCATTTCGTTCCACTGGTTGGGTTGCCATCGGCCAGACGCCTGTCTGAGTTATTTATGCAGCATGTTGTGCGCCTCCACGGGCTGCCACTTGATGTGGTCTCTGACCTTGGATCCCAGTTTGTGGCCAAATTCTGGAGGGCATTTTGTTCTGATCTCCAGATTTCTGTGAGCTTGTCGTCAGGCTACCATCCACAGTCTAATGGGCAGACTGAGAGGGTGAACCAGTCCTTGGAGCACTTCCTCAGGTGTTATGTCTCCAAGTGTCATACTGACTGGGTTGCTCATCTGTCCATGGCGGAGTTTGCCTATAACAACGCGGCTCACTCTGCTACAGGGATCCCTCCCTTCCTTTGTGTGTATGGGCATCATCCTAAGGCCAATTCTTTTGACCCCCTGGATTCCACGCCTGGTGGTTCCTCTGTGGTTTTGGCCCTTGGGGGTATTTGGAGGAAAGTTAAGAAAGCCCTTGTGTCTGTGTCATTAGTGACCAAAAGGGTTTTTGATAAGCGGAGAAGACCCTGCAGCTTTAAATTAGGAGACTTCGTCTGGTTGTCCACCAAGAATTTGAAGTTGAGACAGCCATCTCATAAGTTAGGCCCCCGGTTCATCGGCCCTTATAAGATCACCAGGGTTATCAATCCGGTGGCATTTCAGTTAGATCTGCCCCGTTCATTGGGTATCAATAAAACATTTCATTGTTCCCTTTTAAAACTGGCGGTTAGTAATCCTTCCAGTGGAAGACCTTCTCCTCTTCTGATACGGGGTCGGAGGGAGTTTGTGGTTGAAAGGGTTCTTGACTCCAAGATGGTTCGGGGTCAGCTGTCATTTTTGGTGCACTGGAAGGGGTATGGCCCGGAGGAGCGGTCGTGGGTGCGCAGTTGTGATCTTCATGCCCCCAGACTGATACGCTCTTTCTTCTCGCAGTTCCCCGATAAACCCGGTGGTAGGGGTTCTTTGACCCCTCGTCAGAGGGGGGTACTGTTAGGATCTCCTGTTCTGTACTGCCACGTCGCCATGGCAACCGGGAGGCAAGTGTTAGCGAAGTAACCTGAGCGCAGCTGATACTCCGGTCCGGGTTTTTACTGTGTAGTGGTTACAGGCTCTGTGCAAGGCAGGGAATCCGGCGCTGGTATTGTGCTCACAGTCTGTGAGGTCTGAGTGGGGCGTGGACAGCACCTGCTATATAAACCATCCTCTCAGGCTAGGCAAATGCTGCTGAATCTTTGTTTGTTAGTCAGTTCCAGAGAGTTAGCTAGTACTGTGTGACTTTGTATTTACTTGTTGCTTACTGCGAATAGGCCTTGGGATTCGGTACTTCATTCTGCCAATCCGGACCTAGCAGTAAGACTGGAGTCAGTTGTTTAACCTGCTGGGGTTCTTTTGCTATTCTGTGAACCCAGCAGGTTTGCGGCTGTACTCTCAGACCTGCTTGCTTAATCCTCCCTCACTGTGCAGGACGTCCAGGTGTCAGTTTAGTGGCAGTAAGCTGAACCTGTGCCCTGCAAGTGGGGGTTAGGATTGTGGATACTCTCCTTGTGTCTATATTTCTATCTCTGACCAAGGAGTTTATTCCCACACCCTTTAGGGTTTTTCCTGTTGCTCTTAGCAACATCATTTTGGGTGCTCCACATGTTAAATCACTACATCTCGCTTCATTGTCCGCTCTATTCCATCTGAGCATTCCTGACACTAGGGAGACACCCAATTCCTGAGCCTTTGGGCTTCCCCGTTCATTTTGTGTTTATTGGTTATTCCATCACCTCCTGTGTATGTTGTGTTATACTGTCTGTGAGTTCATTTTGCCTCGCATCCCTCTCTGTTCATACACCGGTATACTCCTGTTAGCACTGGTGTGCGTAACACTATAATGACTCTAGCAATAATCAATAATTTAAATTATATGATTCAGATTGGATAGCTATCTTGCAGAACATACACTGATATAAATATGCACATAATTATAATAATATTATATATATGTATCATTCACTGGTCTCTATGAGACACATTACCTCTTATTTGCATATCAAAGATATTTGCTTATCCACTGCTAAAAAAAGCAGTTACACAGGTTAATTTGCATTTCAATGGCTATCTTATAGCAAGCAGATTCTACAAGACTTGGAAGGAAAAAGATAAAGAAAAAAAACAAACCTCTTTCTTTCCTTTTTCTATCTGTGCAATTTCTTTTTCTTTTTTTACCAAGCCAAGCATTTATCTTACCATTTACTCTCACTAGGCCCAATTGAAACTATTTGTAATTGACTATGGCATGGGTTAAATAAATGCATTGGTAACTCATAAATGGTGTTTGATTTGACCAAGGAAAGCTGATTGTTCTGAGCAGAGTGAAAATCAGCTATTTAGAAAATGACCTTCCTAAAATGGCCACTGCTCCTCCCCCTTCCATATCCATGAGGTTTACACAAAATGTTGGACAGGCCATGTGGTTAGTCCAAAATGGAGGACAGACCATGCGGCTTCCTTTGTCACAAAGAAATCACACATTATACAAGCACCAGAAGTTATTTTAGGCCTGAGTTTAAAAAAAAACTAAATCAAGGCTATGCAGCAACTTTTAAATGTACTTTTAACCCTACTTAACAGATAAACAATCCAATCTGAATCAAACACAATATGACTTATTTGAACTTTGTTTTGCAACAATAAAAATACATTTTAGCATCTTAAATATTATGAGAAACGCATTGTCCCTTGAATTTTTCATATCATTGGCTTACTGATACCACAACAATACACGTGGATATGATTTTCTCAGCGTCAGGATGCGTCCATCACAATCTGATCGACCAAAGCATCACGTTTATAATGTACAGTGCATCATGAAGACCATAATATCCCATAAGAGCCCTCATCTGTAAATGCTAAATTGCTTTCCCACAAATATTTAAAATGCCCGCTCTAATATATATATTGCAGACGCAAGGCGCATCTTATTACCATATACAATAAAAGTGCGCTGTACATCGCAAAACACTGTATCCCATAAGAGAAAACAATACACCCACACATTATCTGAGTTCCAAAGCTCATTGATGTATATATTTGATATTAAAAGGATATGGATTCAATATATTACAAAGTACAGTATACCTATAGTTACATGGTTACACTCACACAGTAAGCAGTTAAAACATACAGTTACATACAGTTACAGTTACATACAGTTACAGTTACATGCCAGCATACAATACCATTCCCTCAATGTATCTTATATCTCTCTCTCTCTGTAAAGTAATGCTGGGACTCCATCTTCCTCTGAGACCAAAACAGGAACTGACTTCCTGTGTGAACAGCAATGTGTTATCTAGTTTTGGGGGAGGGAACTTACTCTCATTCATGATGAGTCACTAGTCTCTTTGTATATGCTAATCAGGTTCAGCCTTGAAGACATCCAAAGGGGCCGGCCTGAGCTTCCTGTCCACTACCTGTTTGGAACATCTATTGTTCTAATAAAAGTGATTTTAGCTTTTATACTTTTAATCATAACTATCTGTCGCAATGTCCTACAACTTAACAACAAGTATCAAATGAATCTACACACCAACCTGCTTGCTTCAATACCAAACATGACAGGTGTATCTGGTTTCGTTCAGCTAAGACACATAGATGACATTACTTCATTATATATAACTTTAAATCATCATGATGTCTGGCGCTTGATATTATTATAATTATGTACTGTATGAAAAAAGTGTCGAATCCATCTCTGTGGCATGTCCATGTAAATGCGTGTGTTACCATATATTGCTGTGCTCGCTGCGCGTGTTTGCAAGTATAGTGACTCATATGTGTGTAGTTTGTATGTTCTTTTTATGTAATATTTTTGACTTTGACAACCATGTCGCTGAAATGATGGGTTTGTTAAAGTGTGCATGTCCTGTTTATACAACATAAGGGTGGGAGGGCCCAAGGACAATTCCATCTTGCACCTCTTTTTTCTTTAATTTATCTTTGCATCATGTGATGTTTGGGGCCAATTTTTTTAAGTGCCATCCTGTATGACACTGCAGTGCCACTCCTAGATGGGCCAGGTGTTTGTGCCGGCCACTTGGGTTGCTTAGCTTAGTCATCCAGCAACCTCGTGAAAATTGAATAGACTGGAAATGAGTGGAAATTATGGTTATTGAGGTTAATAATACTATGAGATCAAAATTACCCCCAAATTCTATGATTTAAGCTGTTTTTAAGGGTTTAAAAAAAAAACACCCGAATCCAAAACACCCGAATCTGACAAAAAAAATTCAGGGAGGTTTTGCCAAAACGCGTCTGAATCCAAAACACGGCCGCGGAACCGAATGCTAAACCAAAACACAAAACCCGAAAAATGCCCGCTGCACATCTCTAATAAATACATGACTACCCCAATGTTAACATGCCTTTATCATGCTTAAAAAAAAACACCTTAATTCTAGGACACTCACTAACCAAAAGCCTATCTTGCAAAATAGTTAAATAGTTATATAGATAAATAGACATATGTCTAACAATCTCCATCCTTCCTTCTCAAACACCTTTGCTGATTTAAAGGAAGCAAAGACATTCTTTAATCTGATGTACAGCTTTAAATTCCTTGTGTTGGGAACTAAATTTAGACAATTCCAAGTGATTTCTTATTATTTAATGGTTTTCCTTTTCAGTGGCCAATTAGAGGAAACACTTGTCTGTTTAAACCCATGGCATGCTTGGGTGATGGAGGAGGCACAAACAAATACTGGGGGTGTGGCCCTGTTTTCTTGAAAAAGGCCTCTTAAACAAGAATAGATAATTAATATCTGTACCGCCTCTCGGTGCACCAATTTAAACCCATCAGCTTTCTACTCCTTTGTGCTTTGTATAAGTGATCACACCTTGCATCCAGGATTGAATTTAGGGGTCAGGCTGCCACTAGGCACAATATTATCAGCTGCCCACCATCATGTCACTGACCCTTTCATGTTGCGGCCTCCTGACTGCCAAAGCAGCACCAACCTCCCCCTCTCCTCCCCCACCACAATTTATTGACCATTGTCCTCTCCTCTAAAAAAAACAGGTTGTAATGACAAAAAAAAATAATCATCATCATCTAGCCTCATCTGGCCATCGGCCTAGCAGGGCTTACATGCAAGTGAGCATGCTGTGCAGCCCCACCAGCAAGTGTCACACCTAGACACGTGCCTAGTGGGAAATTTGAGCAGGTTGTGATTGCATATTCACCAGCAACATTTCCTCTGAACTGAACATGAAAACAAGGGGGTCAATTTGCTAAGATGGGAGTTCTATTTAAGATGGGATGTTGCCAATAGCAACCAATCAGATTCCAGGTATTATCTTCTAGAAGGTGCTAGATAAATGAGAAGTAGAATCTGATTGGTTGCTATGGGCAACATCCCATCTTAAATAGAACTCCCATCTTAGTAAATTTACCCCAAGGAGTTAAATGGTGAATGTAATCAGAATATTACCCTAAGCGACTGCAGTCTCACTTTTCTGGCTGTTCCATAGAATGTTATATTTTGTACACCATCATGATAATATCCTTTTGGTTGTTGATGCAGCAGATTGGCCTTTTTGCTGTTGCTATGATTTATAGTAGACTTATCCAATAGTGTTTATCCTAATGTATTAGTTATTAATATACCTCAAATTCATTACCTACATTGAATTTTATCTTCCAGGTTGCTACAAAATCCCCCAGTTATTGAGGCCTCTTTATAAAAATATAATATCTTATACAAGTTACAGTATATATAGAGATGTGCACCGAAATTTTTCGGGTTTTGTGTTTGGGTTTTGGATTCGGTTAAGCGGCCGTGTTTTGATTTCGGGCGCGTTTTGGCAAAACCTCCCTGAAATTTTTTTGTGAGATTCGGGTGTGTTTTGGATTCGGGTGTTTTTTTTTCAAAAGACTCTCAAAAACAGCTTAAATCATAGAATTTGGGGGTAATTTTGATCCCATAGTATTATTAACCTCAATAACCACAATTTCCACTAATTTTCAGTCTATTCTGAACACCTCACACCTCACAATACTAATTTTAGTCCAAAAAATTGCACCAAGGTCGCTGTATGACTAAGCAAAGCGACCCAAGAGGGCGGCACAAACACCTGGCCCATCTAGGAGGGGCACTGCAGTGTCAGACAGGATGGCACTTCAAAAAATTAGCCCCAAACAGCACATGATCCAAAGAAAAGAGAAAAAGAGGTGCACTGTGGTCGCTGGATGACTAAGCTAAGCGACACAAACACCTCAATATCACAGGAATTATTTGTTCTAATCAATGGTATTATTGGTCCAAATCACTGGAAGAAAATGACAAAAACACTGGAATTATTTGTTCTAATCAATGGTATTGTTGGTCCAAACCACTGGAAGAAAATGACAAAATCACTGGAATTATTCGTAAACATTTGTAGAAAGTCGCTGCTTTCTGATTACAGAAATGCTCAGATATTCCTGCGAATCCACAATCCCTTCCCAGAGGAAAAAGAAATTGAGAAACCATTGTTTGGGAACATTTGTTCTCTTTCCCTTACAAAGGAACAAACCACTTTCCAAGAAGACTGACATTTTTGGGATTATGGAGACATAATGTTTTTGAATATAAATCCTAAAGCAGGTGGTGTATTAGAGCAAAAGAGTGCAAGAGACCAGCCATGCAGTTTCTGAAATATTATGACAAAATGTTACTGTATTTCATAAGCACTCATTCCTAACTCTGCTAAGTACTGTTTGGTATACTGTATCTGGCTTCCATGAGGTAGTTGTCCATTATTTCAGCTTCCATTGACCTTTTTGAAAGCGGTAGAAATTATTGATTCTTTTTTCCCCCCTATTTTTAATTTTCTCCTGCATAGCCCAGTAAAATGTTGCAATTTTTAGTACTGACTTGTGCCTTCTGGGGGTCCACTTCTTCACCAAACCCAGCCAAATCTCATCCTAACCCTCTGTTCCATGTTCTCTATGTACCCCATCTGTGTCACCCATGTCTGTCTACCCCTCCCCTTTAGATTGTAAGCTCTCACGAGCAGGGCCCTCTTCCCTCATGTGCTTATCCTTTATCTTACTTTAATAATCTTCAACTGTACCACATCCAGCAGTCTTCTGCCACCTGATACTTATTCCAGTGTCATCTGCTGATTTAACTATGTGTATTCACCCTGTACTTATCCTATGCTGTCATCAACTGTAAGTTGCTGTTTTCTTGTTTGATTATTTATGTACTCTGTAATTGGGCGCTGCAGAACCCTTGTGGCGCCATATAAATAAAGGATAATAATAATAATAATAATATAGGATGTATAATCCACAGGTGTATCTCACACTTCACACAGTACAGTATATAGGGTGTATAATCCCCAGGTGTATCTCACACATCGCTCAGTACAGATTACAGGATGTATAATCACCAGGTGTATAACACACGTCGCACAGTACAGTATACCTACTGGTCACAACAATGCAGCAGATATTGAACACTGATCAGGATACTATAAGTGAAACAGAGCTGCAAGATACAGCAATGGCCTACTGTACTGTACTATATATGTATACTGCTGGTCACCAAAATGCTGCACTGTCCTACTATATACTGCTCACAATAATGCAGCACAGATATGGAATGGATACTTGCAGTGACACAGAGCTGCAAGATACAGCAATGGCCTACTGTACACAACTATATACTGTTGGGTCACCAAAATGCTGCACTGTAATACTATATATACTGCTCACAAAAATGCAGCACAGATATGGAATGGATACTTGCAGTGACACAGAGCTGCAAGATACAGCAATGGCCTACTGTACTGTACTACTATAAGTATAATTATATACTGATGGTCCCCAGTCCCCACAATAAAGCACACTGAGCACAGATATGGAGCGTTTTCAGGCAGAGAACGTAGATATTTTCAGCACACTGAGCACAGATATTTGCAGCACACTGAGCACAGATATTTGCAGCACACTGAGCACAGATTACGGAGCCTTTCAGGGAGAGAACGCAGCCACGTCCTCTCCGTTCAATCTCCAATGCACGAGTGAAAATGGTGGTGACTGGCGGTTCTTTATATAGAATACGAATCTCGCGAGAATCCGACAGCGGGATGATGACGTTCGTCCGCGTTCGGGTTAACCGAGCAAGGCTGGAAGATCCAAGGCTGCCTCGGAACCGTGTAAAATAGGTGAAGTTTGGGGGGGTTCGGATCTCGGAGAACCGAACCCGCTCATCTCTAGTTATATTACATTAAATTAATTTTGTCATCTGCAAAAACATAGAAAATACTTTAAATCCAGCTTCATCCCTAATAAACAAATTAAACAGCAATTGGTTCCAACAAGACAGAACACAGGCTTTACCACTGAAAAACTTCCATCCAATGTATAAACCATTAAATAACTAGTCTCTGGACATTATCTTTTAGGCCGTTATATACTATATTCAATTATATATTATACTTTCTTATCCGATAGCATTTAATTTATGCATTGAGCACAGTTAGGGCACTGTGTCATATGTTATTGAAAAATGGGAATATACTGTATCCACTGCTACCTCTCCATCAAATCTTGTTCTCACTTAAATCATGTTTTAATTAGAGATGTACGGGTTCGGTTCCTCGAGATCCGAACCCACCCGTACTTCACGTGGTTTACACGGATCCGAGCCAGCCTCGGATCTTCCCGCCTTGCTCGGTTAACACAAACGAGCCCGAACGTCATCATCCTGCTGTCGTATTCTCGCGAGATTCGTATTGCATATAAAGAGCAGTGCGTCGCCGACATTTTTACTCGTGCATTGGAGATGATAGCGAGAGGACGTTGCTGCGTTCTCTCAGTTTCTGTGTTCAGTGTGCTGCAAATATCTGTGCTCAGTGTGCTGCAAATATCTACGTTCTCTGCCTGAAAACACTTCATATCTGTGCTGCATTGTAGTTGTGCGCAGTATATAGTAGGAGGACAGTGCAGAATTTTGCTGACCACCAGTATATATACATATATAGAGCAGTACGGTAAAGTAGTCCATTGCTCTACCTCTGTGTCGTCAAGTATACTATCCATATCTGTGCTGCATTGTAGTTGTGCGCAGTGTATAGTAGGAAGACAGTGCAGAATTTTGCTGACCACTAGTTTATATATATATATATATATATATATATATATAGCAGTACGGTACAGTAGTCCATTGCTCTACCCCTGTGTCGTCAAGTATACTATTCATATCTATGCTGCATTGTAGTTGTGCGCAGTATATAGTAGGAGGACAGTGCAGAATTTTGCTGACCACCAGTATATATATATATATATACATAGCAGTACAGTACAGTAGTCCATTGCTCTACCTCTGTGTCGTTAAGTATACTATCCATATCTGTGCTGCGTTGTAGTTGTGCGCAGTATATATTAGGAGGACAGTGCAGAATTTTGCTGACCACCAGTATATATATATATATATATATATGTACAAAAGAAGCTAACAGCGCCACAGATGCAGTATCTAGGGTATATACAACAGTATGGGAAAAGTTACGTTCCGAAATAGTTAACAGAACATATCCTGGTGGACACTCCCTTCAAAATATTAGGGCGTCAGCTAACGAACCTCAAAAATATGTAGGCACTGGTATATATGCCTATAGGTTAGAAAATGGTGCAGGGAGATGAGGTATTTGTAAGCGACCAAAGGTGTCTAATCAATAATGTGAAAACCAGGTGCTATAAAAATAAATATTTTTTAATTTTAAAAAGACAAAGCACTACAAAGGGGTAATGTGTAAAAAAATAACAGTATTTCAAATGCAGCCTAGTCAAGAAATATCAGATAAAAAATAAACAAAAAGGCTAAGCTAAAAAAGTCAGAGACACATATGCCAAAATTCATAAAGGAGCACATAAAAACACAGAGAATCGGGTATAAAATGCACAGGATAAAACATGAAAAAAAGGAGGGGGGAGAGGTAGCTTATCTTAAGAGGTTGAGGTAAAATCAGAGGAGCATCCAACGCGTTTCGTCCCTCATAGACTTCATCAAGGGGACCCCTTGATGAAGTCCATGAGGGACGAAACGCGTTGGGTGCTCCTCTGATTTTACCTCAACCTCTTAAGATAAGCTACCTCTCCCCCCCCCTTTTTTTCATGTTTTATCCTGTGCATTTTATACCCGATTCTCTGTGTTTTTATGTACTCCTTTATGAATTTTGGCATATGTGTCTCTGACTTTTTTAGCTTAGCCTTTTTGTTTATTTTTTATCTAATATTTCTTGACTAGGCTGCATTTGAAATACTGTTATTTTTTTACACATTACCCCTTTGTAGTGCTTTGTCTTTTTAAAATTAAAAAATATTTATTTTTATAGCACCTGGTTTTCACATTATTGATTAGACACCTTTGGTCGCTTACAAATACCTCATCTCCCTGCACCATATATATATATATATATATATATATATATATAGCAGTACGGTACAGTAGTCCATTGCTCTACCTCTGTGTCGTCAAGTATACTATCCATATCTGTGCTGCATTGTAGTTGTGCGCAGTATATAGTAGGAGGACAGTGCAGAATTTTGCTGACCCCCAGTATATATATATATATATATAAACATATAGTGCAGAAACGGGCGGCACTCTCGGCGCAAATGAAGACAGACAAGCAAGTCTAGTGTATCAACGTTTCAATGACCAAAGCGGCATTTTCGTCAGCTTTGCTCAGCTATATATATACATATATATATATATATATAGCAGTACGGTACAGTAGGCTATTGCTATTGATATATTACTGGCATATAATTCCACACATTAAAAGATGGAGAACAAAAATGTGGAGGGTAAAATAGGGAAAGATCAAGATCCACTTCCACCTCGTGCTGAAGCTGCTGCCATTAGTCATGGCCGAGACGATGAAATGCCATCAACGTCGTCTGCCAAGGCCGATGCCCAATGTCATAGTAGAGAGCATGTAAAATCCAAAAAACAAAAGTTCAGTAAAATGACCCAAAAATCTAAATTAAAAGCAGTTGAGGAGAAGCGTAAACTTGCCAATATGCCATTTACGACACGGAGTGGCAAGGAACGGCTGAGGCCCTGGCCTATGTTCATGGCTAGTGGTTCAGCTTCACATGAGGATGGAAGCACTCATCCTCCCGCTAGAAAAATGAAAAGACTTAAGCTGGCAAAAGCACAGCAAAGAACTGTGCATTCTTCTAAATCACAAATCCCCAAGGAGAGTCCAATTGTGTCGGTTGCGATGCCTGACCTTCCCAACACTGGACGGGAAGAGGTGATACCTTCCACCATTTGCACACCCCCTGCAAGTGCTGGAAGGAGCACCCACAGTTCAGTTCCTGATAGTCAAATTGAAGATGTCACTGTTGAAGTACATCAGGATGAGGATATGGGTGTTGCTGGCGCTGAGGAGGAAATTGACAAGGAGGAATCTGATGGTGAGGTGGTTTGTTTAAGTCAGGCACCCGGGGAGACACCTGTTGTCCGTGGGATGAATATGGCCATTGACATGCCTGGTCAATTTACAAAAAAAAATCAGCTCTTCGGTGTGGAATTATTTTAACAGAAATGCGGACAACAGGTGTCAAGCCGTGTGTTGCCTTTGTCACGCTGTAATAAGTAGGGGTAAGGACGGTAACCACCTAGGAACATCCTCCCTTAAACGTCACCTGGAGCGCATTCATCAGAAGTCATTGACAGGTTCAAAAACTTTGGGTGACAGCGGAAGCAGTCCACTGACAACTAAATCCCTTCTTCCTCTTGTACCCAAGCTCCTGCAAACCACACCACTAACTCCCACAATGTAAATTTCCCCCTTAGACAGGAACGCCAATAGTCCTGCAGGCCATGTCACTGGCAAGTCTGACAAGTCTTCTCCTGACTGGGATTCCTCTGATGGATCCTTGAGTGTAATGCCTACTGCTGCTGGCGCTGCTGTTGTTGCTGCTGGGAGTCGATCGTCATCCCAGAGGGGAAGTCGGAAGACCACTTGTACTACTTCCAGTAAGCAATTGACTGTCCAACAGCCCTTTGCGAGGAAGATTAAATATCACAGCAGTCATCCTGCTGCAAAGCGGATAACTCAGGCCTTGGCAGCTGTGTTGGTGTTAGACGTGCATCCGGTATCCGCCGTTAGTTCACAGGCAATTAGAGAATTTCTTGAGGTAGTGTGTCCCCGGTACCAAATACCATCTAGGTTCCACTTCTCTAGGCAGGCGATACCGAGAATGTACACAGACGTCAGAAAAAGACTCACCAGTGTCCTAAAAAATGCAGTTGTACCCAGTGTCCACTTATCCACGGACATGTGGACAAGTGGAGCAGGGCAGACTCAGGACTATATGACTGTGACAGCCCACTGGGTAGATGTATTGCCTCCCGCAGCAAGAACAGCAGCGGCGGCACCAGTAGCAGCATCTCGCAAACGCCAACTCGTTTCTAGGCAGGCTACGCTTTGTATCACCGCTTTCCATAAGAGGCACACAGCTGACAACCTCTTACAGAAACTGAGGAACATCATCGCAGATTGGCTTAGCCCAATTGGACTCTCCTGGGGATTTGTGACAATATTGTGCGTGCATTACAATTGGGCAAATTCCAGCACGTCCCATGTTTTGCACATACAATGAATTTGGTGGTGCAGAATTATTTAAAAAACGACAGGGGCGTGCAAGAGATGCTGTCAGTGGCCAGAAGAATTGTGGGCCACTTTCGGCATTCAGCCACCGCGTGCTGAAGACTGGAGCAGCAGCAAACACTCCTGAACCTGCCCCGCCATCAGCTGAAGCATGAGGTGGTAATGAGGTGGAATTCAACCCTCTATATGCTTCAAAGGATGGAGGAGCAGCAAAAGGCCATTCAAGCCTATACATCTGCCTACGATATAGGCAAAGGAGGGGGAATGCACCTGACTCAAGCGCAGTGGAGAATGATTTCAACGTTGTGCAAGGTTCTGCAACCCTTTGAACATGCCACACGTGAAGTCAGTTCAGACACTGCCAGCCTGAGTCAGGTCATTCCCCTCAACAGGCTTTTGCAGAAGCAGCTGGAGAGATTGAAGGAGGAGCTAAAACGGAGCGATTCCGCTAGGTATGTGGGACTTGTGGATGGAGCCCTTCATTCGCTTAACCAGGATTCACGGGTGGTCAATCTGTTGAAATCAGAGCACTACATTTTGGCCACCGTGCTCGATCCTAGATTTAAAACCTACATTGGATCTCTCTTTCCGGCAGACACAAGTCTGCAGATGTTCAAAGACCTGCTGGTGAGACACTTGTCAAGTCAAGCGGAATGTGACCCACCAACAGCTCCTCCTTCATTTTCTCCCGCCACTGGAGCTGCCAGGAAAAGGATCAGATTTCCAAAACCACTCGCTGGCGGTGATGCAGGGCAGTCAGGAGCAAGTGCTGACATCTGGTCCGGACTGAAGGACCTGCTAATGATTACTGACATGTCGTCTGCTGTCACTGCATATGATTCTGTCACCATTGAAAGAATGGTGGAGGATTATATGAGTGACCACATCCAAGTAGGCACGTCAGACAGTCTGTACGTATACTGGCAGGAAAAAGAGGCAATTTGGAGGCCCTTGCACAAACTGGCTTTATTTTAACTAAGTTGCCCCCCCCCCCCCCTCCAGTGTGTACTCCGAAAGAGTGTTTAGTGCAGCCGGTAACCTTGTCAGTGATCGGCGTACGAGGTTACTTCCACAATATGTGGAGAAGATGATGTTCATCAAAATGAATTATAATCAATTCCTCCGTGGAGACATTCACCAGCAATTGCCTCCAGAAAGTACACAGGGACCTGAGATGGTGGATTCCAGTGGGGACGAATTAATACTCTGTGAGGAGGGGGATGTACACAGTGAAAAGGGTGATGAATCCGAGGATGAGGAGGAGGTGGACATCTTGCCTCTGTAGAGCCAGTTTGTGCAAGGAGAGATTGATTGCTTCTTTTTTGGGGGGGGTCCAAACCAACCAGTCATTTCAGCCACAGTCGTGTGGCAGACCCTGTCGCTGAAATGATGGGTTTGTTAAAGTGTGCATGTCCTGTTTATACAACATAAGGGTGGGTGGGAGGGCCCGAGGACAATTCCATCTTGCACCTCTTCTTTTTTTTAATATATTTGCATCATGTGAAGTTTCGGGTTAATTTTTTTAAGAGCCATCCTGTCGGACACTGCAGTGCCATTCCTAGAAGGGCCAGGTGTTTGTGCCGGCCACTTGGGTCGCTTAGCTTAGTCATCCAGCGACCTCGGTGCAAATTTTAGGACTAAAAATAATATTGTGAGGTGTGAGGTGTTCATAATAGACTGGAAATTAGTGGAAATTGTGGTTATTGAGGTTAATTATACTATGGGATCAAAATTACCCCCAAATTCTATGATTTAAGCTGTTTTTGAGGGTTTTTTGTAAAAAAAAACCACCCAATTCCGACAAAAAATTTTCAGGATGGTTTTGCCAAAATGCGTCCAAATCCAAAACACGGCCGCAGAACCGAATCCAAAACCAAAACACAAAACCCGAAAAATTTCCGGTGCACATCTTTTGTTTTAATATAGATTAGAGAATACTACTTTGCATTTCTCCAATTTCTTGGTTCCATGCTAGTCTGTAGTGAGTGGAGGTGAGAATGCATATCAATGAGATGTTCATACAAAGGTAGAACTACACACATGCATATTAGAAGAGACCCAGCTGCTAGGACTGAAAGGCCACTTCCAGTGTGGCAGAGTTAATGTGACTGGATAATGATTGCACACAAAGTGAGATCATGATCTTTCTCTGACCACATTGTCCCGTAGTCTTAGTCCTGATCATTAAATAGTAGAACTTAATGAGAGTGAAACCAGAGAATTTTCAATGTATTTTATATCTTCTATTTTACAGAGATTAGTTTCATCTTTTCATATGTGTCTCATGTCTTCATAATTGTAAAACCAGTTAACAGTAGGCTAAGGGGGGTAAACAATTAGCTGTGAAGAAAACATTTTCCCAATTTTTCTTTAATATTTTTTTTTAGGCTATCCTATTAGGTCACCCGCATTGAGGGGCAATATTGACAAATTGCGTGCAGATCATAATCGCATGTAGGCGCTATTTGGCTGACAGGAAGCTGGCATTTCTGGGCAGAAACCTGGCGTTTTCTGGGTGTGTCAGAAAGAACGCAGGCGTGTACAGGCGTTTTTGGGAAGGGTGTCTGTCGTCAGTGTAGACCACTTCAGGGCCATCTCTGTAGCAAATTAGTGGCATCCTCAGATCTACTCACATTTCCTCTGACGGCAAAGTTTCCACAATATTCCGGAAATTGCATATGCGCCTGCAAGTAGAAAGCGATCGCAATTTTGCATGGGGCATTTTTTCTTCCTGTCAGGGTGGTGCCTTTCTACTCGCAGACAACTGCTATTTCTCAGAATAGTGATCCATGCTGAATTAGGCTCTATGTTTGAAGGTCAATAGATTATGTGAACATTTAAGTTTTACAATTAGACTAGTTATTGGTCTAGAATTAACAATAAAATCACTTAGATCTCTCAAGGTGCATACAGACTCCCCCCTCCTTAGCGATATCATTTACTACATCGCCCAGTGTGTATGTAGTTGTGAACTGCCGATGCGTGGCCCCGCAGGTCGTTAATGACCCTCAGTGACGGCCGTACATGCAGCTCAATTTGGACTCATCATCCAAAGATGCATGGTTGATTGGGTTTGGAGAGCGGACTAAAGTAGGCGCAAATGCAGCCAAGGTGTTAAAAGGCTTAGATAAATGTCACCACATTCAAAGCAAGAAATGTCATATAAAAAGTTTAAGCCTTTCTTTACACACTCAGCGCAATACACAGGAATACGTCCCTTATTTTCTTTTTTGGATATCAGACTTCCTCCTCGTCCTTCTTCTAGTGAAAAGTCTCTGATCCGTATGTTCCGGAAAAATATGAAAAACAAAAACAACCACCAATGTGCAGTATCTTCTTATCTACGAATAGTCTCTGTATATAGTGTCTCTATATTGAGATGCAAGCTTCTGCGTACCAAGAATTCTCTAAACAAATATCGATATATGAATTAAAAGTGTCTTTTATCCTCTTTTTCTTCTTTTAAACTCGTGTTAACTTGACCACATAGTGTAACAACTTGAAAAATATTTGAGTAAAGGATAGTCCAATTGGGAACGTACCCCAAAACTCACACATTAAGTGCAGACCGTAAACACATCTAGGTATCTTTGGGGTATAATGGACTGCGTACCCGAACTCACAGTATATGACGTGGGATAACTCATGTAAAGGTATCTTTTGAAAGCAGTGATTCGGTGTTCCTTCTTCCTCTCGGAAATCTCATGTGTTCAGTGTAGATATAGAAAAAAAGAAAAAATGCAGTTTTCGTGCAGAATGTTTTGATCACTTATCAAAACATTCTGCACGAAAACTGCATTTTTTCTTTTTTTCTATATCTACACTGAACACATGAGATTTCCGAGAGGAAGAAGGAACACCGAATCACTGCTTTCAAAAGATACCTTTACATGAGTTATCCCACGTCATATACTGTGAGTTCGGGTACGCAGTCCATTATACCCCAAAGATACCTAGATGTGTTTACGGTCTGCACTTAATGTGTGAGTTTTGGGGTACGTTCCCAATTGGACTATCCTTTACTCAAATATTTTTCAAGTTGTTACACTATGTGGTCAAGTTAACACGAGTTTAAAAGAAGAAAAAGAGGATAAAAGACACTTTTAATTCATATATCGATATTTGTTTAGAGAATTCTTGGTACGCAGAAGCTTGCATCTCAATATAGAGACACTATATACAGAGACTATTCGTAGATAAGAAGATACTGCACATTGGTGGTTGTTTTTGTTTTTCATATTTTTCCGGAACATACGGATCAGAGACTTTTCACTAGAAGAAGGACGAGGAGGAAGTCTGATATCCAAAAAAGAAAATAAGGGACGTATTCCTGTGTATTGCGCTGAGTGTGTAAAGAAAGGCTTAAACTTTTTATATGACATCCAAAGATGCATGTACAGCCCCGCCATGGTATGATGTCACTGTGCGATATCACTAGCGATATTGCATAGTGTGTATGCCCGCCGTCGGGCGGCCTGGGCAGGGAGGAGATACACTTGGCGGTGTCGGTCACAGAGCACATCGCCTAGTGGGTACCCACCTTTAGAGTTGCTTTCTTATCATATAAAAGATCACTGTTCTGCTGGGTGCATGAATGGCCTGCAGTTCTTTATTAATTGGTAAGACATAAATAATCTCAAAGTTAAGGTCCATACACACGGTGAGATTCGTGCTAAGCCCGATTCTCAGTGTGTGACAGGGGCTAGGTCGACACTCATTATGTGCTTGCAATACTGACTTGGGGGGTCATTCCGAGTTGATCGCTCGCTGCCGTTTTTCGCAGCATAGCGGTCAGGCTAAAAAGCGGCTGTTCTATGCATGCGTATGGGCCACAGGGCGCATGCGCCAAGTAATTCCACACAAAACTAAGCAATTTTACACAGGGGCGAGCGACGCTTTTTAGTCGCTCTGCTGATCGGTGAGTGATTGACAGGAAGTGGGTGTTTCTGGGCGGAAACTGACCGTTTTCCGGGAGTGTGCTAAAAACCGCAGGTGTGTCAGGCTAAAACGCAGGAGTGGCTGGAGAAACGGGGGAGTGGCTGGCCGAACACAGGGCGTGTTTGTGACGTCAAACCAGGAACTAAACAGTCTGCAGTGATCGCAATATTGGAGTAGGTCTGGAGCTACTCAGAAACTGCAGGAAAAGATTTTCGTGCAATTCTGCTAATCTTTCGCTCGCACTTCTGCTAAGCTAAGATACACTCCCAGAGGGCGGCGGCTTAACGTTTGCACTGCTGCTAAAAGCAGCTAGCGAGCGATCAACTCGGAATGAGGGCCTATGTGCGATTTTGGCGAAGTGTTAATTTTGACTATCTCTTCTATAGAGATAGTCAAAATTGACTTGCCTGCACAGTCTATCTAGGCTTGCGATGCCGACCGCGCGGGACCGCGCATCAGCATCGAATCGAGATTGACTTTCACCTTGCAATCTGCACTAACTTTTCTTACGATTTTGACTATATAGTCAAAATCGTAAGAAAATATCTCACCGTGTGTACACACCATTACATACACTATTTCCAGATGCTGGCAGACAATGAAAAACATTTCAGCTACAGAACCCTTTCACATGCTGGTAAGACTGAGACAAAGTTAATACAGGTTGAGTATACCATATCCAAATATTCCGAAATACGGAATTTTTTGAGTGAGACTGAGATAGTGAAACCTTTGTTTTCTGATGGCTCAATGTACACAAACTTTGTTTAATACACAAAGTTATTAAAAATATTGGCTAAAATGGCCTTCAGGCTGTGTGTATAAGGTGCATATGAAACATAAATGCATTCTGTGCTTAGACTTAGGTCCCATCACCATGATATCTCATTATGGTATGCAATTATTCCAAAATACGGAAAAATCCGATATCCAAAATACTTCTGGTCCCAAGCATTTTGGATAAGGGATACTCAACCTGTAAAATCTTGCTAGGAATTTTTGTTTCGCAGTTTAATATTCTGAAGTTATTGGTAAATCAGCATAGCTTTATATCCATGGCATGCAACATCATTTGTTCAAAGTCTGACATGAAACATACAATAGTGTAATCAGTGCCAGATTAAGGTCCACATGGGCCTGGAGCTGAAATATCTGAAGGGATATGGGTCGTTAGGTCGACACAACTTAGGTCGACACTCATTAGGTCGACCACCGAAGGTCGACAATGCCATTAGGTCGACATGGCCGGTAGGTCGACATGTACTAGGTCGACCGGTCAAAATGTCGACATGAGTTTTTCACTTTGTTTTTTTTTTCCATATTTAACGATCCACGTGGACTACGATTGGAATGGTAATCTGTGCTGAGCGAAGTGAGGCACCTTGCCCGAAGCATGGTGAGCGAAGCGAGCCATGCGAGTGGACACAGTGCACTAATTTGGGTTCCCCGTCACTTTACGGAGAAAACGACACCAAAAACAGTCCAAAAGCCTCATGTCGACCTTTTGATATGTCAACCTAATGGCAATGGCGACCTTCAGTGGTCGACCTAATGAGTGTCGACCTAAGTTGGGTCGACCCAACGACCCATACCCATCTGAAGGGCCTATTGTGTGTCACCGCAGGGAGTGAAATTAGGGATGTGGGGGGCATTACCAGTGCTGTGGGCATGAGGTCTCCACAGGGTGTATGGCATGAGTTATGAGCTGTGTCTAGCACTGCTGCCATCACATCAGCCACCCTCCTCACTCTGCCTATACCAACAGTGTAATATGAGTCTTCCAATGAACAAAGGAAAGACCCCGTGCTAACATGACAAATAAAATAAAAACGTCATTTAGTGATCACATCAATGTATAACCTCTGAAGAGCATGTAGTTCACCTAGTGATGTCATGAATGTGACATCTCTCTGTATAAAAAAAGAGACCTCTTGCCCATGGGCCATGGCACCCAGATGTCATGTTAAGGTTCTGCGTGTATCTGCATAGAAATACCAGTTGCCAATTATTGCTTTATTTATTATTGGAGTCTGATAATGCTGTTACCTGACAGTTGCCACTTTTCCCACCAACTGTTATTCCACTACTATCTACCTGGAAATGTGATAGTCATTACATTTTGATCTCATTTAAGAAAATATTTTTTTCCCTTTTTAGAAATAAAATATACTGTCCATTTTTGTTTCAGTTTAGCCACTCTAACCTCCAATTTAATTTTTCATAATTGTGTACTTGCATTATTTGTTTCAGCATGAACATTAAAGAGCTTCTTAGAGCATTGACCAATTTCATCATTTATTTCCTTTTGTAATGTTCTGAAATCACAAATTAAATACCATGCTTCTATTGAATGTATGTTAAAGGGCACTAAACTTAAAATACTACCTGGTGCAGTATAAAAAATGCATGTTAGAACATTAAACAAATTCATATTTGTTTGGTTGCATAAAACTATTTGACTTCCCATTATATTTTCTTTTCAGAGCAGCAACTAGTTTTATAGTTACACTTATGATAATGAATGGGTGATTAAGCATGAACATCTTACTATTTTATTTGGATCTTTAGTAATATATTTCCCGCTCCACTACCTGAAGAAATCACACTTAGGCTGTGAAAAAAGGCATTCTAATATCAATATAAATGTTTTAAACTTATGTTTATTCATTTAGTTGCACATTGGATATTTTCTTTCTTTCTCTTTCTTTATTCTTCTTAATTCTGTACTTTTTTTCTTTCTTCTTTAATACTATCTTTTCTCTTTTTTATTTTCTTTCTGCTTCTTTTTTCCTTTCTTTTTTAATACTATATTTTTTCTTACTTTCTTTCTGCTTCTTTCTTTCTCTTTCTTGCTTTCTTCTTCTTTCCCTCTTTCTTTATTTTTTTCTCTCTTACCAGGTCTTCCGGCGTCTTCTCCTGGCGGATGGCAACCTACCAGGGCTTTTGGGGTCTTCATCTAGTGGCCACCAACTCACCATGGCTTCCGCCGTCTTCGCCTGGCAGGCTCAAACCCACTAGGGCTTTCCTTTCTTTCTTCTTCTTTTTTCTTTTCTTTCTTTCTTTCTTTCTTTCTTTCTTTCTTTCTTTCTTTCTTTCTTTCTTTCTTTCTTTCTTTCTTTCTTTCTTTCTTTCTTTCTTTCTTTCTTTCTCACTAGGTCTTCGGTCTTTCGGCATCTTCGCCTGGCCGTCTCTAGCCCACCATGGCTTCTGGCGTCTTCGTCTGGCATTCAGCGGCTATTTAGCTCTTTTGCACAGCCGTCAGGCCTCCAAGGCTTATGTCGTCTTCGCCTGGCAGGCACCAGACCTCCAGGGCTGCTGGCATCTTTGCCTGGTGGGTGCTAGCCCACCAGGGCTTCCAGCAATTTCGCCTGATAGCTTCTAACCCACCATGGCTTCCCTTTCTTTCTTTCTTTTCTTTTTCTTTTTTTTCTTCTATGCATTTCTTGTAACACATTTCAATTAGATATTACAGGACTAGACAAACAATTAAAACATGGTCATTCAAATTATTGCTTATATTTATAATCATATTTGATCTCATATTTCTATTTCAGGATAGAGAGAAAGATGGTAGTATGACTCTTATCTTAAACATTTTAGATATTTACATACAGATTTAGGTACATCTGTAAGATGTCTGGACATATATCCAAATCTCAGATTTCACCCATCTATTTTTTATGTTAGAATTATTACATACATCTATAGTTTCCATTTTAAAATTATAATTGATCTTTTTTTAATTAAGGATAAAGGTGGTACTAGTTCTTGTTTCCAATATTGGCCTATGCCTGCTTTAGCAGCTAAAAGAATATGATTGAGTATATATCCAGAGTTGATCCCCAAGTTTTTAGGTAATATATGTAATAAGTCCATTTGAGGGGTTATTTTTACTCTAAACCCCAAAACTTGGAGGATCAGTTCTTCTATTTCTAACCACAAAGATTTAATTTTTGTACATCCCCAAAATACATGTAGGATATCACACGTTTCCTTCATGCATCTCCAACATATATTTATCTGTGCAGGGCAAATCCTATGTATCTTATCTGATGTTAAATTAGTGATGTGCACCGGACATTTTTCGGGTTTTGTGTTTTGGTTTTGGATTCGGTTCCGCAGCCGTGTTTTGGATTCGGACGCGTTTTGGCAAAACCTCCCTGAAAATTTTTTGTCGGATTCTGGTGTGTTTTGGATTCGGGTGTTTTTTTACAAAAAAAACTCAACACAGCTTAAATCATAGAATTTGGGGGTCATTTTGATCCCATAGTATTATTAACCTCAATAACCATAATTTCCACTCATTTTCAGTCTATTCTGAACACCTCACACCTCACAATATTATTTTTAGTCCTAAAATTTGCACCGAGGTCGCTGGATGGCTAAGCTAAGCGACACAAGTGGCCGACACAAACACCTGGCCCATCTAGGAGTGGCACTGCAGTGTCAGGCAGGATGGCACTTCAAAAAAATTGTCCCCAAACAGCACATGATGCAAAGAAAAAAACAGTCGCACCAAGGTCGCTGTGTGACTAAGCTAAGCGACACAAGTGGCCGACACAAACACCTGGCCCATCTAGGAGTGGCACTGCAGTGTCAGACAGGATGGCACTTCAAAAAAATTGTCCCCAAACAGCACATGATGCAAAGAAAAATGAAAGAAAAAAGGGGTGCAAGATGGAATTGTCCTTGGGCCCTCCCACCCACCCTTATGTTGTATAAACAGGACATGCACACTTTAACGAACCCATCATTTCAGCGACAGGGTCTGCCACACGACTGTGACTGAAATGACTGGTTGGTTTGGGCCCCCACCAAAAAAGAAGCAATCAATCTCTCCTTGCACAAACTGGCTCTACAGAGGCAAGATGTCCACCTCATCATCATCCTCCAATTCCTCACCCCTTTCACTGTGTACATCCCCCTCCTCACAGATTAATAATTCGTCCCCACTGGAATCCACCATCTCAGGTCCCTGTGTACTTTCTGGAGGCAATTGCTGGTGAATGTCTCCACGGAGGAATTGATTATAATTAATTTTGATGAACATCATCTTCTCCACATTTTCTGGAAGTAACCTCGTACGCCGATTGCTGACAAGGTAAGCGGCTGCACTAAACACTCTTTCGGAGTACACACTGGAGGGAGGGCAACTTAGGTAGAATAAAGTCAGTTTGTGCAAGGGCCTCCAAATTGCCTCTTTTTCCTGCCAGTATACATACGGACTGTCTGACATGCCTACTTGGATGCGGTCACTCATATAATCCTCCACCATTCTTTCAATGGTGACAGAATCATATGCAGTGACAGTAGACGACATGTCAGTAATCGTTGGCAGGTCCTTCAGTCCGGACCAGATGTCTGCACTCGCTCCAGACTGCCCTGCATCACCGCCAGCGGGTGGGCTCGGAATTCTTAGCCTTTTCCTCGCACCCCCAGTTGCGGGAGAATGTGAAGGAGGAGCTGTTGACGGGTCACGTTCCGCTTGACTTGACAATTTTCTCACCAGCAGGTCTTTGAACCTCTGCAGACTTATGTCTGCCAGAAAGAGAGATACAACGTAGGTTTTAAATCTAGGATCGAGCACGGTGGCCAAAATGTAGTGCTCTGATTTCAACAGATTGACCACCCGTGAATCCTGGTTAAGCGAATTAAGGGCTCCATCCACAAGTCCCACATGCCTAGCGGAATCGCTCTGTTTTAGCTCCTCCTTCAATGTCTCCGGCTTCTTCTGCAAAAACCACAAAATATATTTAAACAAGGGAGCGCTAAGAACTCTCTGAGGAAACCGCTGGCCCCGTGGGCGGAGAAATGCGTAAGAGGGGCGTTCACTACTTGGATTCCGGTGCCCGGAGCTCTTTCACGAACGGATCCCACTACCGCACGCAGCGCAATGGAAACCTGACCGGGGATAAAGCAACAGCAGGACCGAGTGCAAAACGGTCTGCACCCCGAGGGAAGCAGAGGCGGCTGTGAGTAACCTTTCAAAAGACGTGCTGCGGCTGGGACGTAGGGGTCGTAGCATACCGCTGTGCATCCATTTACTACACAGCGCTGTCCCCCTACTGCTATCTATTAAGGAGCCTTCCAGTGACTGATACATTTTTGCTGGATACAAATAATAAGAAGGTTGCCTTGTTTAAAGCCAATTAATTATCAAGACAGCATGGTTACAATTGGACACAATTAATGCGTACCAGTGGAGATTGTACGGATCTATCTGTGTGAATAGACAATTACTAATTCGAGCTCAGGGCATGGGACTAAATAAAGAGTGCACTATATTGTTTTAATATCCGGATATTATCCTTGATTTTATATTGCTGTTTATATGTGGATTGTAATAAATGTGTTATTTAAACTGACCCTGTTCTTAGCGCTCCCTTGTTTAAATATATTTTGTGGTTTTTGGTAATTGGTGGAACAGTACCACCGGTGGGAGCAGTAGAGATTAGGTGTTTTTTAATCAATTATGGGTAGTAATTAACAGATTTCTTGGTGGTATTATCATAAAGCGCTGTGTATTTTAGAAATATTTCTTCTGCAAAAGCCTGATGAGGGGAATGACCTGACTCAGGTTGGCAGTGTCTGAACTGACTTCACGTGTGGCAAGTTCAAAGGGTTGCAGAACCTTGCACAACGTTGAAATCATTCTCCACTGTGCTTGAGTCAGGTGCACTCCCCCTCCTTTGCCTATATCGTGGGCAGATGTATAGGCTTGAATGGCCTTTTGCTGCTCCTCCATCCTCTGAAGCATATAAAGGGTTGAATTCCACCTCGTTACCACCTCTTGCTTCAGATGACGGCAGGGCAGGTTCAGGACTGCTTGCTGGTGCTCCAGTCTTCGGCACGCGGTGGCTGAATGCCGAAAGTGGCCCGCAATTCTTCGGGCCACCGACAGCATCTCTTGCACTCCCCTGTCATTTTTTAAATAATTCTGCACCACCAAATTCAATGTATGTGCAAAACATGGGACGTGCTGGAATTTGCCCAGATGTAATGCACGCACAATATTGGTGGTGTTGTCCGATGTCACAAATCCCCAGGAGAGTCCAATTGGGGTAAGCCATTCTGCGATGATGTTCCTCAGTTTCTGTAAGAGGTTGTCAGCTGTGTGCCTCTTATGGAAAGCGGTGATACAAAGCGTAGCCTGCCTAGGAACGAGTTGGCGTTTGCGAGATGCTGCTACCGGTGCCGCCGCTGCTATTCTTGCTGCGGGAGGCAATACATCTACCCAGTGGGCTGTCACAGTCATATAGTCCTGAGTCTGCCCTGCTCCACTTGTCCACATGTCCGTGGTTAAGTGGACATTGGGTACAACTGCATTTTTTAGGACACTGGTGACTCTTTTTCTGACGTCTGTGTACATTTTCGGTATCGCCTGCCTAGAGAAATGGAACCTAGATGGTATTTGGTACCGGAGACACAGTACCTCAAACAAGTCTCTAGTTGCCTGTGAATTAACGGTGGATACCGGAACCACATTTCTCACCACCCAGGCTGACAAGACCTGAGTTATCCGCTTTGCAGCAGCATGACTGCTGTGATATTTCATCTTCCTCGCAAAGGACTGTTGGACAGTCAATTGCTTACTGGAAGTAGTACAAGTGGTCTTCCGACTTCCCCTCTGGGATGACGATCGACTCCCAGCAGCAACAACAGCAGCACCAGCAGCAGTAGGTGTTACACTCAAGGATGCATCGGAGGAATCCCAGGCAGGAGAGGACTCGTCAGACTTGCCAGTGACATGGCCAGCAGGACTATTGGCTTTCCTGTGTAAGGTGGAAATTGACACTGAGGGAGTTGGTGGTGTGGTTTGCAGGAGCTTGGTTACAAGAGGAAGGGATTTAGTGGTCAGTGGACTGTTTCCGCTGTCACCCAAAGTTTTTGTACTTGTCACTGACTTATGATGAATGCGCTGCAGGTGACGTATAAGGGAGGATGTTCCGAGGTGGTTAACGTCCTTACCCCTACTTATTACAGCTTGACAAAGGCAACACACGGCTTGACACCTGTTGTCCGCATTTGTGTTGAAATAATTCCACATCGAAGAGGTGATTTTTTTTGTATTTTGACCAGGCATGTCAATGGCCATATTCGTCCCACGGACAACAGGTGTCTCCCTGGGTGCCTGACTTAAACAAACCACCTCACCATCAGAATCCTCCTTGTCAATTTCCTCCCCAGTGCCAGCAACACCTATATCCTCATCCTGGTGTACTTCAACAGTGACATCTTCAATTTGACTATCAGGAACTGGACTGCGGGTGCTCCTTCCAGCACTTGCAGGGGGCGTGCAAATGGTGGAAGGTGCAAGCTCTTCCCGTCCAGTGTTGGGAAGGTCAAGCATCGCAACCGACACAATTGGACTCTCCTTGGGGATTTGTGATTTAGAAGAACGCACAGTTCTTTGCTGTGCGTTTGCCAGCTTAAGTCTTTTCATTTTTCTAGCGAGAGGATGAGTGCTTCCATCCTCATGTGAATCTGAACCACTAGCCATGAACATAGGCCAGGGCCTCAGCCGTTCCTTGCCACTCCGTGTCGTAAATGGCATATTGGCAAGTTTACGCTTCTCATCAGACACTTTCAATTTTGATTTTTGGGTCATTTTACTGAACTTTTGTTTTTTGGATTTTACATGCTCTCTACTATGACATTGGGCATCAGCCTTGGCAGACAACGTTGATGGCATTTTATCGTCTCGGCCATGACTAGTGGCAGCAGCTTCAGCACGAGGTGGTAGTGGATCTTGATCTTTCCCTATTTTAACCTCCACATTTTTGTTCTCCATTTTTTAATGTGTGGAATTATATGCCAGTATCAATAGCAATGGCCTACTACTATATATACTGCGCACAACTGAAATGCACCACAGGTATGGATGGATAGTATACTTGACGACACAGAGGTAGGTAGAGCAGTGGCCTTCCGTACCGTACTGCTATATATACTGGTGGTCACTGTCAGCAAACTGTAAAACTAAAATGCACCACAGGTATAGAATCTAGATGGATAGTATACTTGACGACACAGAGGTAGGTACAGCAGTGGCCTTCCGTACCGTACTGCTATATATACTGGTGGTCACTGTCAGCAAACTGCAAAACTAAAATGCACCACAGGTATAGAATCTAGATGGATAGTATACTTGATGACACAGAGGTAGGTAGAGCAGTGGCCTTCCGTACCGTACTGCTATATATACTGGTGGTCACTGTCAGCAAAACTCTGCACTGTACTCCTCCTATATAATACTGCTGGTCCCCAGTCCCCACAATAAAGCAGTGTGAGCATAGATATATGCAGCACACTGAGCACAGATATGGAGTGTTTTTCAGGCAGACAACGTATACTGGTGGTCACTGGTCAGCAAAACTCTGCACTGTACTCCTCCTATATAATATACTGGTGGTCCTAAGTCCCCACAATAAAGCAGTGTGAGCACAGATATATGCAGCACACTGAGCACAGATATGGAGTGTTTTTCAGGCAGACAACGTATACTGGTGGTCACTGTCAGCAAAACTCTGCACTGTACTCCTCCTATATAATACTGCTGGTCCCCAGTCCCCACAATAAAGCAGTGTGAGCACAGATATATGCAGCACACTGAGCACAGATATGGAGTGTTTTTCAGGCAGACAACGTATACTGGTGGTCACTGTCAGCAAAACTCTGCACTGTACTCCTCCTATATAATATACTGGTGGTCCCCAGTCCCCACAATAAAGCAGTGTGAGCACAGATATATGCAGCACACTGAGCACAGATATGGAGTGTTTTTCAGGCAGACAACGTATACTGGTGGTCACTGTACTCCTCTTATATAATACAGCTGCTCCCCAGTCCCCACAATTAAGCAGTGTGAGCACAGATATATGCAGCACACTGAGCACAGATATGGAGTGTTTTTCAGGCAGACAACGTATACTGGTGGTCACTGTCAGCAAAACTCTGCACTGTACTCCTCCTATATAATACAGCTGCTCCCCAGTCCCCACAATTAAGCAATAAGCACAAATATTTTTGCATCAAGAATTCAAGATTAATAAACGGAGAGGACGCCAGCCACGTCCTCTCCCTAACATTTCCAATGTACGAATGAAAATGGCGACGACGCGCGGCTGCTTATATAGAATCCGAATCTCGCGAGAATCCGACAGCGGGATGGTGACGTTCGGGCGCGCTCAGGTTAACCGAGCCATACGGGAGAATCCGAGTATGCCTCGGACCCGTGTAAAATGGGTGAAGTTCGGGGGGGTTCGGTTTCCGAGGAACCGAACCCACTCATCACTATGTTAAATATGTACAATATAAGATTTTTAGATATTTTTCAATATGTGATGTAGATTTTGACATTTTATATACTGACCTAAATAGGTCCGACCATTCTCCCTCATTTAAGGTCATCTGCAGATCTTGTTCTAATTTAATTTGGAGTTTGATCTTATCTTCCATTTTATTTTTTGATAACTGAGACTACCAAGATGAAATTCCCCCTCTTTTATTCACAGTAGTTATTTTGTTCATTATATTACAGGGGAGGGACTGTAGTATATTCAAGGAGGGGGGAAAGTCACTTAACCAATGTCTAATCTGAAGATATTTGCAAAATTCAGCTGTAGGCATTTCATATTTTGCTTGTAGCTGGGTAAAGGCTACTCTTTCTTTCTCTTTCTTTCTTTCTTTTTTTCTCATTCTTTATTTCTTTCTCTTTCTTTCTTTCTTTCTTTCTTTCTTTCTTTCTTTCTTTCTTTCTTTCTTTCACTGGTGGGGGGGGGGGGATGGCGACAACGGGTAAAGCTGCAAGAGTTGAGTTGGACCACAGTGACAAGATTAGAATGATGTAGGCCATTAAAGTTTTCTTCCAAATCCAGTGGAAGGCCCAGAACTAGCTCCCTGGGTCACAGTTTTTACTGACACTATCTGCCGCAAGGTCCGACCAACCCCAACTTTCTACTTTGTCTTCTGGTACCCCATTTTGCCAGTCTGTGAAGTTTGGGCCTGCTTACATATGTACACATGTATATATTTTGACACATATATAAATATATATATATATATTTTTTTTTACACATATATATATATATATATATATATATATATATATATATATATATATAAATTTAGCAGTATCCAAGCCTTGATGGCATAGTGCACAAGTCCAGCACTCCAGTAGAGGTTTAGAAAAATTTGAATCCTTAACTTTCACATAGAAAAACAGTCACATAGGAAAAATAGATTTAAAAACACAGCATTGGCACATCAAAATAGTCAGCATTTCTTCAGTGCAAAATATAGTCACCTCTCCTGAGAACAATGTAGCTCAGCATCAGTCAACGATATCGTTTCGGTGCAGTGAGCACCTTCATCCTGGACAAGCAGTCCAGGGGAGGGTTAGGTTTAGGCAGTGGGGAAGGGAGGGTCCGGGTTAGGCACAACCCGGGAGGGTTAGGGTTAGGCACCACTGAGGATGGTTAGGTTTAGGCACCCACCAGGGAGCTTTAGGGTAGGAGGCAGGGGAGGGTTTGGGTACTTTTGAGTGGCCTGTCAGGATTCTGATGGACGGTATGCCTCTGTCGGTATTCTGACCGCTGGCATTCCGTTCATTGGTAAATCATACTGATCCCCCTGAAAGGGGTGGATTTTTTCCACTTGAAGCCTCACCAGTATTTTGAGTATGAAGAGTATGTCCAGAACCATCAAGTCATGTAGGTGCCTATGAAGAGACATACCTCCTATAAGCCCTTACAGGAGTAATGTCTTCCATGCTATACGATGTGCTGACCGGATGCATGTAAAGTATATTATGCTGCCTTAACTTGAGCATCTGCATGATGTTCTATGGATGAAAATTCTTTTGCACTTTATTAAAAACCGGATGTGCTGGTCCTCTATTTCTGGTTTGCTGCAAGGCTGCCGAAGATAGCTATGTATCTATATGGACCTGGCACTCCAATGCTGCTACATGGATAAATGTGCATTTCCCCCTCTTGTTTATATATATATATATAAACCACAGCAGTAAATTATAGTATTAACTCCCTCGTATTCAGCATAGGTAAAGCTCTAGCACATCCAACAATTTCACCCATGATCTGACCAACTTTATGGTTTTCTCAGTGATGAAACAATATTGAGAACATCCTATTTCTAGCGTACACACTAGTAATTTATTGTTCAGATCTACATTATTAATTGTCCTAGACCTTGTCAAAAAGTTGATAGTTTTTAAATGGACTAAATTTCTGCACATATAAAATCTGATGCATACATACTTCAGTATGTGCACTATATAATTTCATGTTTGACTAATGCTGTGCTTTCGGTCTTACTGCTTATGGGACAATAACCTGCCCTAAGTGCTGTGTACCGTATGAGATTGGACTGAAGATTAGCACGATTGTTGCATAGTGTGCATAATGGCTGCAGATGAATGAAAGAGTGAATAGTAGACATTTACATTTATGGTCTTCATGTAGCAACACGCAATTATAGTTTATTTATGTCTATACAGACAATATAATTTAGTGGCATTACTTGCTCTTAAGTGTAAGAAACAAGTTTTGCAATTCTCTAGAAACACGGCTTGCTTAATCACAGAAACATTATCATAACTGGTTGTGTAGCTAAAAGACTAGCTGCAGCTGATTACTGCAGTATAATGCAGTGTAAAGCTAAACTGCCCAATCCTTGCAGCATTTTGGATACCAGTTTAGTCTATACTTAATAACCATGAAGGACAATGTGCTCTTTTTTTTGTTTCCCCCTAATTGCGGCACTGGGTGCGTGGCCTGGCCGGCAAATAAGTTTTTGTATGAGCAAGTTACAGCCTGTGACAGGTAAAAATTTTTCTTCCTGTCTGTGCTGTCAGTCTCCTGTGGACCTATTTTCCTTGAAGGGCCTGGAGCTGCAGCTCCACCCGCCCCACTGTTAATTCGTCCCTGAGTAATCCTTACAAAAGTCCCTATGTTTTACTTTTTCTCTTATCAAATTATGGAAGATATGTTCTATTTAAAAAGAAATATAAATATATGAAAAAAGCTATAAAAGGACTACATCCTGCAGTCCCAATGAGTTAGAAATTATTTCAGAGAGAGAATTTGAACTGGAAATTTGCCAGGGCAAGCCTGGTCAACTTGGGTCCTTTCTCTGTGTGTAAAGGGTCTAGCCATGTTCAAACTGTCAAGGCTTTGACCCTGGTCACCACCAGGGTTATTTCAGGGTCCGACCTGGTATGCTTGCCATCTGAAAGCGTGCAACCTGGGTGTTTCTACCCAGGTTACCTTTCAAAGCTGCTGATTAGCTGTGTATCTGGAGGCCTGCCTCACGGTAGTGTCTACAGTGATATGCAGGGCAGACACAGGAGAAGACATAGGTTCAGTGTGAAAGGGTTTGGCTAGGATCCAAGCTGCAGTGAGAAAGGGTGTAGGAGCTGTGACTTGGGTCCAACCCATGTTCAAAAATCCAGGAAAAAGCAGGGTCCAAGCCCTGGGATCTCTCTGAAAGTGGTATTACAAGAGACTACCATCTTTCCAAAATATATCCTTAAAACCAATAATTTGAAAACAATCCTCAGTTTTGAAACCTCATTCTAAGTAAATTTACTAAACATTTAAAAAGTTTAAGGGTTTAGCAACTAATCAGATTTTAGCTATCACTTTCCTAGAATACACTAGATAAATATTAACTAGAATGATTGGCTGCTATATTCAACACTTCCAATTTTACTTTTTTTTATGCTTGTGTGGAACAAATGTTAAACTGGTGACAGTTCCCCTATGATGTGTTCTACCTAGGTGGCTTGATGAAGGAGAGGAAGATGGGAAAATTGTAAGGAAACTATTCATCTCAGATGAAGCTGATTTTCCAGCCAGTAAGCATCCAAGCTAAATCTGAATATGTATCACTATAATGTGTAAGAGTAAAACTATATGTACTGATATAATGTTTTCAATTCCACAGGACACGAACTTGAAGTCAAGAAAAATGAAGTGGTAAAGGAAATATGTCAATGTTATGATCATACAGTTTTCTGTGGGACCAGGGATAGGGCTGTCTGATTATTTGTTCTTATATTTCTCCTGTCAGTGGAATGCTGAGAAATGGAAGTATCAGCATGAAAACTGTGTACAGCTCTACTGTAAAGCAACAAGGAAATTCCTCCGGCTCACACCGGATGGCAGAGTGGATGCTCTTGGGGACAAGAAGGATAAATATGGTACATTTACTAAGACTGATATGAACAAATGTTTTTGCCTAGACCGTTGCACTATTAGACCGTTGCAGCAATATTAGATACATATACAGTATAACATTATATACGTATACTGTAATCAGAGATGTGCGCCAGCCCAAATCTTGGGTTTTGGGTTTTGGATCTGTATCTCCTTTGTGTTTTGGATCTGTATTGGTTTTGCCAAAACTGCCCTTGCGAATTTTGGTTTTAGATTTGTATTTTTTTTTAGAAAAAATCATAAAAACACCTAAAATCACAAAATGTGGGCATGTTTTTGTTCCTACAACATTATTAACCTCAATAACATTCATTTCCACTAATTTCCAGTCGATTCTGACCACCTCACAATATTGTTTTCATCCAGCATCGTATCTTGCAGGTTTTGGATTCCATATAAGGGAACAGCATCCGGGACTCGGCGCAATTGCACTCCCTTTCTGCCAGGATGTCTGCAAAAAAGTGGAAGTCTGTTGAATTAATACAAAAATTAGTTGTGTATATTGTTCAAAAACATTTATTTACATGGTACTACATACTTTGCGTAAAGCTGGATGAAACAGTTACTTTCTCCAGGTCCTACATAACTTTCAGGAACTGATCCTACATTGAGGTTGAAAATAACCTGTACAGATGATTACAGCATCTAAAAATATATATTGTACAATATATATTTTTCATTGTTTGTACTATGGTCAAAATTGCATGGAAATGCCTGGAAATTAATGGTGTTGGGATTAATAATACTCTAGGAACAAAAAAAAGGACAAATAATGTGATTTTAGCTGTTTTTGTAAAAAAAATAGTAAAAAATATGAAACCAAAATCAGCAAAAATGGTCTGACACAGATCTTTATCAGTAACTAGATCAGGGGACCAAGGGAGGTAGAGTATGTGTGTGGTGGAAGGAAGAATGTATTAGTAATTTAATTTAATTTGTTTGATTTTAAAAATGTAACTTAATCATTGGGGGCATTGGTGACAGTCTTTATTGCATAGTCAACAATTTTTATTGATTATTGCACTAATCTGACTTTTACTAATCCGACTTTTACTTTTTCTTTAATTTTACATGACCTGATTTAAGCCAGAAAAAAAAAAACATTTTGTTTCTCCCAGCACCCTTACTTAGAAATACCCCTCCCTTTCAAGCACCTGAATGATATCACTAAGCTGAATGATATCACTAAGCTAATTGAGCATCCAGCACTATATTTACCTGATTTAAGCCATCTATGCCTCTCCTCTCAATTATTTGTCCTCCATATTTATCAAAAAATACAAACCAAGTGGGGTACAGCACACACAGCAATTTGTACAAAAAATGTACCTCCTACAGTGTCACAATACGTGTCAGAGTCAGAGATAATAATCTAACCGTAACGTTTACTTTCACTTACAGTGTCACACAATACGTGTATGAGTCAGAAATAGCAATCAAACACTGCGGTTTGATTTCAGCAACAGTGTCGCACAATACGTGTATGAGTACGAAAATATATTACTGTGGTACCACCTTCACCCACAGCGTCACACAATATGTGTGTGAGTCAGGAATAGTCATCGAACACTGTGGTTTAAATTCACCCAACAGTGTCGCAGAATATGTGTATGAGTAGGAAATAATAATATACTGCGGTCTGATCGGAAGTGTCACAGTACTTATGAAAATAAAATAAAAATTGTATAGTACACTGGAGTACACCACAAACAAAACAAAAAAAAGTTTTTGTAATTATATTTTTAGGCTTTTTGTTTTTAGGTTCTATTATTTTAATTTTACACTGGGGTGGAGCCCCTGAATGGATGGACAGACAGATCACCCCTTTCAGATACAGCAGACAGAGCACCCCTTAACTGATACAGCCGAAAGAGCACCCCATGACTGATATAGCAGACAGAGCACCCCTTTCAGATAAACCAGCCCCATGCCAGCCAGAAAACACACTACCGTCTCGGTACACTCTCCACAGCCGAGTGAAAATGGCGCAGATCACCGGGGACCTTTATAGAATCCAAAACCCATGAGAATCTGACAGCGGGATGTTGACATTTTGCCTCAATTTGGGATCCGAGTAAGATGGGAAACCCCGTGCTGGACTTGGATCGGGAAGTTCGGATAGGTCCGGTTCTCGGAGAACTGGACTCGCTCATCTCTACATATAATACATATTGCTTTAAATACTGCTGAAAGGGACCTGGGTTTATATTGCAAATGTGTGTACAGATGGTGGTCTGGAAGGGTTAATATACACACCAATGGAAATGTGATTGGAGCCAATGATAAATCTAGTATAGCTTAACCAGGCGGTGTGGTTTATTGAGAAAGTTGAAGAGCATGAAGCGGAGCTTGTAGCAGAGCTGGGATCATACAGATCACCGACCATTGACTGTCTCTTGGATGCAGTAGCGGTGCAAGTGCTGGAACAGTGATATCACTGATAATAGCGTTGGAGGTCTCAGGAGTCTGTCTCCCACTATGTCACTCATACACAGTAACAAGATGGTGCCACGCATGCACAGTAATAGCAGTGGTGACCAGCTTGGTAAGTGAATGAAGCATGTTGGAGACTGCAGTAGCGCCAGGGCTGCCATCAGGTAGCTTTCATCATTAGGTATGGGGATAGCACATTCAGTGTGGGCTCTGGGAGGTATGCTCCCACCATGGGTCAGGCAGGGGGAAAGTGCAGGGGTTACTAGCTCAAAAGCACATCTAAAGTTGGGGAAAGAAGGAGAGAAGTTTGTGCAGGAAAATATTAGAGATGAGCGGGTTCGGTTTCTCTGAATCCGAACCCGCCCGAACTTCATGTTTTTTTACACGGGTCCGAGCGACTCGGATCTTCCCGCCTTGCTCGGTTAACCCGAGCGCGCCCGAACGTCATCATCACGCTGTCGGATTCTCGCGAGGCTCGGATTCTATCGCGAGACTCGGATTCTATATAAGGAGCCGCGCATCGCGGCCATTTTCACACGTGCATTGAGATTGATAGGGAGAGGACGTGGCTGGCGTCCTCTCCGTTTAGAAATTAAAATAGATAGGAGAGTGAGAGTGAGACACTTCATTTACTTACTGGAGCTTAGGAGGAGTTATACTAGTGACTGATGACCAGTGACCTGACCACCAGTGCAGTTTTATAATTTATTATTATTTAATAATCCGTTCTGTTCTTGTTCTCTGCCTGAAAAAAACGATACACAGTGACTCAGTCACACTCACATACCATATCTGTGCTCAGCCCAGTGTGCTGCATCATCTATGTATAATATCTGACTGTGCTCACACAGCTTAATTGTGGGGGAGACTGGGGAGCAGTTATAGGTTATAGCAGGAGCCAGGAGTACATATTAAACAGTGCACACTTTTGCTGCCAGAGTGCCACTGCCAGTGTGACTGACCACTGACCACTGTGACCAGTGACCTGACCACACTGACCACCAGTATAGTATATTGTGATTGAATGTCTGCCTGAAAAAGTACACTCGTCGTGTGACTTGTGTGGTGTTTTTTTATTCTATAAAAATTAAAAAACTCATTCTGCTGACAGACAGTGTCCAGCAGGTCCGTCATTATATAATATATACCTGTCCGGCTGCAGTAGTGATATATATATATTTTTTATATCATTATTTATCATCCAGTCTATACTAGCAGCAGACACAGTACGGTAGTTCACGGCTGTAGCTACCTCTGTGTCGGCACTCGGCAGTCCATCCATAATTGTATACCACCTACCCGTGGGTTTTTTTTCTTTCTTCTTTATACATACTACATCTCATTATCATCCAGTCTATATTAGCAGCAGACACAGTACAGTACGGTAGTCCACGGCTGTAGCTACCTCTGTGTCGGCACTCGGCAGTCCATCCATAATTGTATACCACCTACCCGTGGTTTTTTTTTCTTTCTTCTTAATACATACTACATCTCATTATCATCCAGTCTATATTAGCAGCAGACACAGTACAGTACGGTAGTCCACGGCTGTAGCTACCTCTGTGTCGGCACTCGGCAGTCCATCCATAATTGTATACCACCTACCCGTGGTTTTTTTTTTTCTTTCTTCTTTATACATACTACATCTCATTATCATCCAGTCTATATTAGCAGCAGACACAGTACAGTACGGTAGTCCACGGCTGTAGCTATCTCTGTGTCGGCACTCGGCAGTCCATCCATAATTGTATACCACCTACCCGTGTTTTTTTTTCTTTCATCTTTATACATACTACATCTCATTATCAACCAGTCTATATTAGCAGCAGACACAGTACAGTACGGTAGTCCACGGCTGTAGCTACCTCTGTGTCGGCACTCGGCAGTCCATCCATAATTGTATACCACCTACCCGTGGTTTTTTTTTCTTTCTTCTTTATACATACTACATCTCATTATCATCCAGTCTATATTAGCAGCAGACACAGTACAGTACGGTAGTCCACGGCTGTAGCTACCTCTGTGTCGGCACTCGGCAGTCCATCCATAATTGTATACCACCTACCCGTGGTTTTTTTTTTCTTTCTTCTTTATACATACTACATCTCATTATCATCCAGTCTATATTAGCAGCAGACACAGTACAGTACGGTAGTCCACGGCTGTAGCTATCTCTGTGTCGGCACTCGGCAGTCCATCCATAATTGTATACCACCTACCCGTGGTTTTTTTTTTCTTTCTTCTTTATACATACTACATCTCATTATCAACCAGTCTATATTAGCAGCAGACACAGTACAGTACGGTAGTCCACGGCTGTAGCTACCTCTGTGTAAGCACTCGGCAGTCCATCCATAATTGTATACCACCTACCCGTGGTTTTTTTTTTCTTTCTTCTTTATACATACTACATCTCATTATCAACCAGTCTATATTAGCAGCAGACACAGTACGGTAGTTCACGGCTGTAGCTACCTCTGTGTCGGCACTCGGCAGTCCATCCATAATTGTATACCACCTACCCGTGGTTTTTTTTTTCTTTCTTCTTTATACATACTACATCTCATTATCATCCAGTCTATATTAGCAGCAGACACAGTACAGTACGGTAGTCCACGGCTGTAGCTACCTCTGTGTCGGCACTCGGCAGTCCATCCATAATTGTATACCACCTACCCGTGGTTTTTTTTTCTTTCTTCTTTATACATACTACATCTCATTATCATCCAGTCTATATTAGCAGCAGACACAGTACAGTACGGTAGTCCACGGCTGTAGCTACCTCTGTGTCGGCACTCGGCAGTCCATCCATAATTGTATACCACCTACCCGTGGTTTTTTTTTTCTTTCTTCTTTATACATACTACATCTCATTATCAACCAGTCTATATTAGCAGCAGACACAGTACAGTACGGTAGTCCACGGCTGTAGCTACCTCTGTGTCGGCACTCGGCAGTCCATCCATAATTGTATACCACCTACCCGTGGTTTTTTTTTTCTTTCTTCTTTATACATACTACATCTCAATATCAACCAGTCTATATTAGCAGCAGACACAGTACAGTACGGTAGTCCACGGCTGTAGCTACCTCTGTGTCGGCACTCGGCAGTCCATCCATAATTGTATACCACCTACCCGTGGTTTTTTTTTTCTTTCTTCTTTATACATACTACATCTCATTATCAACCAGTCTATATTAGCAGCAGACACAGTACAGTACGGTAGTCCACGGCTGTAGCTACCTCTGTGTAAGCACTCGGCAGTCCATCCATAATTGTATACCACCTACCCGTGTTTTTTTTTTTCTTTCTTCTTTATACATACTACATCTCATTATCAACCAGTCTATATTAGCAGCAGACACAGTACGGTAGTTCACGGCTGTAGCTACCTCTGTGTCGGCACTCGGCAGTCCATCCATAATTGTATACCACCTACCCGTGGTTTTTTTTTTCTTTCTTCTTTATACATACTACATCTCATTATCATCCAGTCTATATTAGCAGCAGACACAGTACAGTACGGTAGTCCACGGCTGTAGCTACCTCTGTGTCGGCACTCGGCAGTCCATCCATAATTGTATACCACCTACCCGTGGTTTTTTTTTCTTTCTTCTTTATACATACTACATCTCATTATCATCCAGTCTATATTAGCAGCAGACACAGTACAGTACGGTAGTCCATGGCTGTAGCTACCTCTGTGTCAGCACTCGGCAGTCCATCCATAATTGTATACCACCTACCCGTGGTTTTTTTTTTCTTTCTTCTTTATACATACTACATCTCATTATCAACCAGTCTATATTAGCAGCAGACACAGTACAGTACGGTAGTCCACGGCTGTAGCTACCTCTGTGTCGGCACTCGGCAGTCCATCCATAATTGTATACCACCTACCCGTGGTTTTTTTTTTCTTTCTTCTTTATACATACTACATCTCAATATCAACCAGTCTATATTAGCAGCAGACACAGTACAGTACGGTAGTCCACGGCTGTAGCTACCTCTGTGTCGGCACTCGGCAGTCCATCCATAATTGTATACTAGTATCCATCCATCTCCATTGTTTACCTGAGGTGCCTTTTAGTTGTGCCTATTAAAATATGGAGAACAAAAATGTTGAGGTTCCAAAATTAGGGAAAGATCAAGATCCACTTCCACCTCGTGCTGAAGCTGCTGCCACTAGTCATGGCCGAGACGATGAAATGCCAGCAACGTCGTCTGCCAAGGCCGATGCCCAATGTCATAGTACAGAGCATGTCAAATCCAAAACACCAAATATCAGTAAAAAAAGGACTCCAAAACCTAAAATAAAATTGTCGGAGGAGAAGCGTAAACTTGCCAATATGCCATTTACCACACGGAGTGGCAAGGAACGGCTGAGGCCCTGGCCTATGTTCATGGCTAGTGGTTCAGCTTCACATGAGGATGGAAGCACTCAGCCTCTCGCTAGAAAACTGAAAAGACTCAAGCTGGCAAAAGCACCGCAAAGAACTGTGCGTTCTTCGAAATCCCAAATCCACAAGGAGAGTCCAATTGTGTCGGTTGCGATGCCTGACCTTCCCAACACTGGACGTGAAGAGCATGCGCCTTCCACCATTTGCACGCCCCCTGCAAGTGCTGGAAGGAGCACCCGCAGTCCAGTTCCTGATAGTCAGATTGAAGATGTCAGTGTTGAAGTACACCAGGATGAGGAGGATATGGGTGTTGCTGGCGCTGGGGAGGAAATTGACCAGGAGGATTCTGATGGTGAGGTGGTTTGTTTAAGTCAGGCACCCGGGGAGACACCTGTTGTCCGTGGGAGGAATATGGCCACTGACATGCCTGGTGAAAATACCAAAAAAATCAGCTCTTCTGTGTGGAAGTATTTCAACAGAAATGCGGACAACAGGTGTCAAGCCGTGTGTTGCCTTTGTCAAGCTGTAATAAGTAGGGGTAAGGACGTTAACCACCTCGGAACATCCTCCCTTATACGTCACCTGCAGCGCATTCATAATAAGTCAGTGACAAGTTCAAAAACTTTGGGCGACAGCGGAAGCAGTCCACTGACCAGTAAATCCCTTCCTCTTGTAACCAAGCTCACGCAAACCACCCCACCAACTCCCTCAGTGTCAATTTCCTCCTTCCCCAGGAATGCCAATAGTCCTGCAGGCCATGTCACTGGCAATTCTGACGAGTCCTCTCCTGCCTGGGATTCCTCCGATGCATCCTTGCGTGTAACGCCTACTGCTGCTGGCGCTGCTGTTGTTGCTGCTGGGAGTCGATGGTCATCCCAGAGGGGAAGTCGTAAGCCCACTTGTACTACTTCCAGTAAGCAATTGACTGTTCAACAGTCCTTTGCGAGGAAGATGAAATATCACAGCAGTCATCCTGCTGCAAAGCGGATAACTGAGGCCTTGACAACTATGTTGGTGTTAGACGTGCGTCCGGTATCCGCCGTTAGTTCACAGGGAACTAGACAATTTATTGAGGCAGTGTGCCCCCGTTACCAAATACCATCTAGGTTCCACTTCTCTAGGCAGGCGATACCGAGAATGTACACGGACGTCAGAAAAAGACTCACCAGTGTCCTAAAAAATGCAGTTGTACCCAATGTCCACTTAACCACGGACATGTGGACAAGTGGAGCAGGGCAGGGTCAGGACTATATGACTGTGACAGCCCACTGGGTAGATGTATGGACTCCCGCCGCAAGAACAGCAGCGGCGGCACCAGTAGCAGCATCTCGCAAATGCCAACTCTTTCCTAGGCAGGCTACGCTTTGTATCACCGGTTTCCAGAATACGCACACAGCTGAAAACCTCTTACGGCAACTGAGGAAGATCATCGCGGAATGGCTTACCCCAATTGGACTCTCCTGTGGATTTGTGGCATCGGACAACGCCAGCAATATTGTGTGTGCATTAAATATGGGCAAATTCCAGCACGTCCCATGTTTTGCACATACCTTGAATTTGGTGGTGCAGAATTTTTTAAAAAATGACAGGGGCGTGCAAGAGATGCTGTCGGTGGCCAGAAGAATTGCGGGACACTTTCGGCGTACAGGCACCACGTACAGAAGACTGGAGCACCACCAAAAACTACTGAACCTGCCCTGCCATCATCTGAAGCAAGAAGTGGTAACGAGGTGGAATTCAACCCTCTATATGCTTCAGAGGTTGGAGGAGCAGCAAAAGGCCATTCAAGCCTATACAATTGAGCACGATATAGGAGGTGGAATGCACCTGTCTCAAGCGCAGTGGAGAATGATTTCAACGTTGTGCAAGGTTCTGATGCCCTTTGAACTTGCCACACGTGAAGTCAGTTCAGACACTGCCAGCCTGAGTCAGGTCATTCCCCTCATCAGGCTTTTGCAGAAGAAGCTGGAGACATTGAAGGAGGAGCTAACACGGAGCGATTCCGCTAGGCATGTGGGACTTGTGGATGGAGCCCTTAATTCGCTTAACAAGGATTCACGGGTGGTCAAATCTGTTGAAATCAGAGCACTACATTTTGGCCACCGTGCTCGATCCTAGATTTAAAGCCTACCTTGGATCTCTCTTTCCGGCAGACACAAGTCTGCTGGGGTTGAAAGACCTGCTGGTGAGAAAATTGTCAAGTCAAGCGGAACGCGACCTGTCAACATCTCCTCCTTCACATTCTCCCGCAACTGGGGGTGCGAGGAAAAGGCTCAGAATTCCGAGCCCACCCGCTGGCGGTGATGCAGGGCAGTCTGGAGCGACTGCTGATGCTGACATCTGGTCCGGACTGAAGGACCTGACAACGATTACGGACATGTCGTCTACTGTCACTGCATATGATTCTCTCAACATTGAAAGAATGGTGGAGGATTATATGAGTGACCGCATCCAAGTAGGCACGTCACACAGTCCGTACTTATACTGGCAGGAAAAAGAGGCAATTTGGAGGCCCTTGCACAAACTGGCTTTATTCTACCTAAGTTGCCCTCCCACAAGTGTGTACTCCGAAAGAGTGTTTAGTGCCGCCGCTCACCTTGTCAGCAATCGGCGTACGAGGTTACATCCAGAAAATGTGGAGAAGATGATGTTCATTAAAATGAATTATAATCAATTCCTCCGCGGAGACATTGACCAGCAGCAATTGCCTCCACAAAGTACACAGGGAGCTGAGATGGTGGATTCCAGTGGGGACGAATTGATAATCTGTGAGGAGGGGGATGTACACGGTGATATATTTTAGGATGATGATGAGGTGGACATCTTGCCTCTGTAGAGCCAGTTTGTGCAAGGAGAGATTAATTGCTTCTTTTTTGGTGGGGGTCCAAACCAACCCGTCATATCAGTCACAGTCGTGTGGCAGACCCTGTCACTGAAATGATGGGTTGGTTAAAGTGTGCATGTCCTGTTTATACAACATAAGGGTGGGTGGGAGGGCCCAAGGACAATTCCATCTTGCACCTCTTTTTTCTTTAATTTTTCTTTGCGTCGTGTGCTGTTTGGGGAGGGTTTTTTGGAAGGGACATCCTGCGTGACACTGCAGTGACACTCCTAGATGGGCCCGGTGTTTGTGTCGGCCACTAGGGTCGCTTATCTTACTCACACAGCTACCTCATTGCGCCTCTTTTTTTCTTTGCGTCATGTGCTGTTTGGGGAGGGTTTTTTGGAAGGGACATCCTGCGTGACACTGCAGTGACACTCCTAGATGGGCCCGGTGTTTGTGTCGGCCACTAGGGTCGCTTATCTTACTCACACAGCTACCTCATTGCGCCTCTTTTTTTCTTTGCGTCATGTGCTGTTTGGGGAGGGTTTTTTGGAAGGGACATCCTGCGTGACACTGCAGTGCCACTCCTAGATGGGCCCGGTGTTTGTGTCGGCCACTAGGGTCGCTTATCTTACTCACACAGCTACCTCATTGCGCCTCTTTTTTTCTTTGCGTCATGTGCTGTTTGGGGAGGGTTTTTTGGAAGGGACATCCTGCGTGACACTGCAGTGCCACTCCTAGATGGGCCCGGTGTTTGTGTCGGCCACTAGGGTCGCTTATCTTACTCACACAGCTACCTCATTGCGCCTCTTTTTTTCTTTGCGTCATGTGCTGTTTGGGGAGGGTTTTTTGGAAGGGACATCCTGCGTGACACTGCAGTGCCACTCCTAGATGGGCCCGGTGTTTGTGTCGGCCACTAGGGTCGCTTATCTTACTCACACAGCTACCTCATTGCGCCTCTTTTTTTCTTTGCGTCATGTGCTGTTTGGGGAGGTTTTTTTGGAAGGGACATCCTGCGTGACACTGCAGTGACACTCCTAGATGGGCCCGGTGTTTGTGTCGGCCACTAGGGTCGCTTATCTTACTCACACAGCTACCTCATTGCGCCTCTTTTTTTCTTTGCGTCATGTGCTGTTTGGGGAGGGTTTTTTGGAAGGGACATCCTGCGTGACACTGCAGTGCCACTCCTAGATGGGCCAGGTGTTTGTGTCGGCCACTAGGGTCGCTTAGCTTAGTCATCCAGCGACCTCGGTGCAAATTTTAGGACTAAAAATAATATTGTGAGGTGTGAGGTATTCAGAATAGACTGAAAATGAGTGGAAATGATGGTTTTTGAGGTTAATAATACTTTGGGATCAAAATGACCCCCAAATTCTATGATTTAAGCTGTTTTTTAGGTTTTTTGGAAAAAAACACCCGAATCCAAAACACACCCGAATCCGACAAAAAAAATTCGGTTAGGTTTTGCCAAAACGCGGTCGAACCCACAACACGGCCGCGGAACCGAACCCAAAACCAAAACACGAAACCCGAAAAATTTCCGGCGCTCATCTCTAGAAAATATACATAGAGACATGAGTGTGGGTGAGCAGGCTTCACACATGGGCTAGCAAGGGAAAAGTCAGACATAGAATGCAACCTAGGGGTCACCATGACTTCTAGTGACTTGCCCAGGCTTTTTTTGTGTACGGATAAAGAAGGAAGGGGGGCTATTTTGTCGGTCTCGGCCCACACAATTTATGATGGCAACCATGAGTAGTGTTCGCCACTTCTAACATCATTAAGAGAACTGCAATAGTGTACAGTATTGCCTGGTATTCCCTGTGAATACTTTTCCCTTATCCATACAGGGCACATAATGTAGCCAAAGTGCCCCTAGTGTTGTGGCAATCAGAAACCACAGTACAGTATTTGTAAACCATCTCACACCTTTCCTCTCCTAATTATAATAAAATGGGATTTAGTTGGAATCAGTAAACTATTCCTTAGACACAAATTACCAAATGTATCCTAATGCAGATTTAGGCTGGGTCCACCATGATTCTATTATCAATTAAATATAGTTATTTAAGAATAAATGGTCCATTATTTGCATTTTAATATGGTTTTGTTGATGCACCTATTTTCTTAGAAATAATCTTATAACAGAAGTAATACATAACTATTATCAGCAGTGGATTGTGGCATGGACAGCGAGGCTAGTGCGTACTATTGGTCGCATCATACCCAGTACACATATAAAAGAAGTAACTACATTACATTACAGTGCTGAATATGTGACATATATTTAGAGAAAATAGAGAAAATATAAAAGTAATGTTTCTCATGTATATTTCCAATGAGTGTATAACTGCCCATATATGAGAACCTCTTCATGGAAGGTACTTAGAGCCTGGTTCTACGGTGGGAGCAAAGCATAAAAGAGCAAGAAACTGTGCACCTTGGTAACTCTATGTTGCTGGCTGGTGGGGCAGATTTACAATGGGCAGAGAGATTGAGATATGAAAGTGATATGTCCTAGCTCAAATCTAAAACCCCTTTCAGACACAAGCCTAAAACCCGAGTTTTTGTATCTGAACGTGCATCAACCCGGATCCGGCTTATGTCTGAGAGGGTTTACCCAGGTCGACGGTCCCGGGTCTACGCAGTGGCACCGAGAGAGGTGGATAGCAGGTACTCTTTACCCGGGCCCTGGCCTGTTGGAGTGGGCCCAGGTCCCATTGCCCTCACCCCCTCCCTGTGCAAAGAGCCAGACAGGGAGAGAGAGAACTGACCGACGCTGCAGCAGCCTCTCTCCCCAGCCCAGCACACACTGCTCAGTGCTGTGTGCTGAGCTGGGGAGAGAGATAGCTACAGCAGCAGCCTATCCTCTCTCTCTCTGCACTGGGGAGCGATCACACCTGCACCCCGCAGCCCTGGACACTGGTGCCACGGCCACACGGAGTGCATCATTTGAATTTTTTTAAAGGGTGGAGTCTGGCCATGCCTCTTCCTTGTACCAGCGCCCCTTGGTCCACGACCTTGCTTACTATCAGGGTTTTTCCCAGGACTTGCAACCTGGATAGATGACTCAGCTTAGCCCTGAAAGGTGCCTAACAGAAATCAATTGGCTGGGGACAGTAGTGCCCATTGAATGCCGGAAAACCTGGAACGCTGGAAGACCGGGTCAAGTGTGATGGGTGATGACCCAGGAATAACCCAGGTCGTCACACATATGTGAAAGGGATAGCCACGACTTCAACCGTGCTCTGTGTCCTGGGTCCGAGCTGGGTTGAAGCTGAGTATTTATGTCTGAAAGGGGTATAAATTGCAGCATAAAATTAAAGCTGGTCAGCATTTGTGGCCTAAATGGAAAGGCAGCTAGTATTTACCCTGCATGCAAAAATAATAAATGTATTTGCTGCCCTTGCATTTGCTTCTACTGCACTTCCACCTCGGAATCGGGCCATTAGATAGTAATGAGTTATGACATAATAAGACAGCAATGTTGGTATTACAGTATACAGTATGTACTAGTACTGCAGTTTACTCATTATACTTCATAAAACAATTCAAACTTTTCTATAAACCTGCAGGTTTTTTTTACGTATTGGTAAAAAGAGGAAAGGTTCGTGTTTTCAGAAGCCATCACATCAGACATCTTGCTTTGGCAATTGACAAGGGAAAAGTCACTGCAATGGTATGAAGAATTCATTTGAATGCAATATAAAAGTATTTTGTTTTCAGTCTACTGTGAAACGTATTATGTTTAGATTTGTAGGCATGTTGTGTAATAAATATTCTGTACAGACTCCATTGACAATAGCTCTTTTTGTCTCAGCATAATGTCGTTAATTAGAATTATAAAAGATAAAATTGACAGTGTATCTCGTTAGCTGTGCATAAACCATCTGATGTAAAGTTATGCAGTATGGATATCTTATTATTGCTAAAGTGATAAATAAGTTATGACTCCCACATAAGGTAAGCCAAACACATTCCGAGGCTTGCCTTTTTCTGAGTTGGGAACAAATCAAAATATCAAGTAACTTTGTATCTGGAAAAAAACATGTGGCAATGCAAGGGGAGCAAATATATTTATTTATTTATTATTTATTTATTTTGTATGCAGGGTAAATACTGACTGCTTTTGCATGTATCCCAGTGCTGGAGTAAGGCTCTGTGCCATCCTGTGCCGGCCCACACCCAAAAATGTGCTGACATGATGTCATGCCAAGGAGGGTTGGGCGCAGTGGCGTCACAAGCTGGGGGCGGGGGGTGCGGCCCACACCCGGGTGTCACCCTTGGAAGGGGTGACACCAAAGTGCCCGCTCTTCTGTAGTGACTGAACTGGGTGTTACAGTGTGATAATCTCCTGCAGCACTCAGCTCCTGTCACACATGAAGAGCCGGCACACACACACATAGACCAGTGTCTGGGGGCAGCCAGCATCTTCTGTGATTCTGAACATGCCCTTGGAGTGACGGAACGGAGATCCCCACAGGGCCACATCCCTTTTTCTTAGGGCCTCGCCCCCTTTACAAGCAGCAGTGCCTCAGGCGCGGAGGGAGTAGTGCAGAGTGCGCATCAGGTGTCACTGTGAGACGCCTCTGCTTGGGCTATTGTCAACCGGGGAGTGGAGCACTGCCCAGAACACCCGGGCAGCTATGCAGCTTGCAGGGTGCATGCCCAGTACGCTGGTAGACCAGGATCTGGTGTATAGGGTGGAAGAGCGTTGCTGGCTGCAGGATAGGAAAATCTGCATAGCCATATTAAACTACATATTAGGGCTCATATGCCAATTAACATGGGGTGTAAAATGAGGTGAACTACAGCAACCATTGGGCAATAATATTTTACCTTTCTGGGGAAAGTTCAGCACTGAAGCAAGTGTCTAATTGGTGCTGTGGATTAGGGCACCTGAGTGCATACCTTCTAACAGATCCTATTTGGTAATAATGTAGGCATGGTTGATAGAATTTGGATGGTAGCCTTGAAGCAGGTCTGGGTATGGTTTGGAGGGATCACCTGAGTCCTGATTTTGCTTATTTAAATGTTGTTAATCATGTAAATGTAACAATAGTTAATTGGCCTTTCAATGTGTCATTTAATGCACATACTGAAAATGGATATGTGTACTTTCCCTTATTTACATGTAGCTAGTGTATTATTTTGTGGGAGAGCTGAAGAATATCAATTTCTTGTTTTTCTTTTAAAATACGATCTGTTCCAAACTATCTTTTATATATAGCGAGTGGCTCATCGTACATTTACAAATGTGTGTAAACTGAGTTTTCTGTATATTAGTTACATGTACAATGCTGGTCTTTTTACTGGATTGCGTCAGTGTGCTGGAGGAATTGTCCTGTGTCTTCTCTTATCTACATAAACCCATCCCTTACCAGCACCTGTTTTAAGCCAATGAGCAACTTGGATTTTATATATATTGTTATGTCCTGTGCCTGTATTTAAGCTTAGGTCTATTTGTACATAATAACTAGTGTCGCTCTGGTGGTCAGGACTCTCAGGAGAGCAATCATTTTCTCTTTAAGTATAACAAGCATAAGCTCTGGACAGGGGTGGTTCATGGTGCTACGTGGAGAATGATAACCTTATCACTGCACCACAGCACTGTGCGCAGCGGTGTCTTTAGACTATGGGGGTAAATCAGACTTGACAGCGTTTTTTGCAGCGCTGCGATCAGGTCAGAACTGCGCATGCATATGCACCGCAATGCGCAGGCACGTCGCACAGGTACAAAGCGATGGGTTTGTGCAAAGAATCCATTCGCATGGATGATCGCAAGGAGATTGACAGGAAGAAGCCATTTGACAGGAATAGATTGACAGGAAGAAGCCATTGACCGTTTTCTGGGAGTGGTTGGAAAAACGCAGGTGTGTCCAAGCGTTTGCAGGGAGGGTTCCTGACGTCACTTCCGGTCCCAGACAGGCTGAAGTGATCGCAGCGGCTGAGTAAGTCCTGGGCTACTCAGAGACTGCACAAAATGTGTTCATACAGCTCTGCTACACTAGCGTTCGCACACTTGCAAAGCGAGAATACACTCCCCTATGGGTGACGTCTATCTGTTCACAGCAGTGCAAAAAAACCCTAGCGAGCGATCAGGTCTGAATTAGGCCCCATGTTCAGGGGAAGTGTTAGCAGGTGAGTGCAGAGTCACGCAACATGGACAAAGTTTAACTTTAGTTCTGCTTTTGACTAAATAAACCATTACTGTGACTCCCAGTGAAACAACATAAAGGAATATAGGTGCATTACATTCAGAAACTACAATAATAAATACATAGATAAATTTAAAAGGCTACATTGTAAAAATTCCACGACCAAATAAAGGTAGCAGCAAATTTCCTTTATTGTCCGGAGTTACACAGAAATATAGAATTTGACAGTAGATAAGAACAACTTGGCTCATCTAGTGTGCCCTATATATACTGTATGCATACAATTACAAATTAGGTTTAATTTTTTTGTCAATAGCCAATAATCCTACCAGTATATTTATGGGAGGAAACCCACACAAAGCATGGGGAGAATATACAAACTCCACACAGTTAGGGCCATGGTGTGAATTGAACCCATGACCTCAGTGCTGTGAGGCAGTAATGCTAACCATTACACCATATATAACAGATAAATTGGGCCCTATTGTGGGTGAAAAAAGTGCACAATTTAATTATCTAATGTGCAAATGTTTTAAGAGTATTCTTTTTGTACATTTTTGTATATGAACTTCTGTCATATGAAGTCTGTATGCTTCATTTTTTGAGTTCACTCCTAATGTTAATGTCAAAACCAACACATGGTCAATGAGTTATTGTGAAACTTTACATATGCAATATTTGTTAAATAGACTTTGACATAGAAAGGCACTGGGAAAATGTAGTGGGCGGAAGTAATGTTATTAATGACAGTAACCCTTTGATGTATCGGGCAAAACATAAGAAGCTCTATGGCATACAGTAAATGGCAATAGAAATGGGGGTTCTTCAACAAATTAGCCCCTAAATATGTAAAAAGTGTTCCTGACCAACAGCAAAGTATTCACAGAAATTATTTGCAAATGTTGACAAGTTTGTTACTACTGTGATTTACTGCTGTTACTTTTATACAGGATAACAGCGGAATCCTGTGTGAGCTTGAAGTTCATATTCAGGTCAACCGATGTGTTACTTTGGAGTCTACCAGAATGCCAGGTATGACCATTTCCTTTACCAGTGATGGAGAACCGGCAGATGATAACATCAGAAGCTATGCTGAATTATCCACAGAATTTGCTGCACATGTTAAGGTACGATGTATGGTCATATTCATCTAAAAAATTAAAACTTGTTTTTAATTAGGCAGTCAAGTTTTTTATGTGGCTTTCATTCCAGTGATATTATCTTAGTGTTTTTTAAATCTGAACAAAGGAGCAAGGGGTTGGGTATGGGTGATGGGCGGTTGTGATACCGCCAGTCACTATACCGACTCTCTCTCTGCAGCGGGCTTGATGGCTCTATGGGTGTCATGTACACCCACGTGTACACCCACGAGTGGGAATAGTTCCTGTCAGTCGGCATGCTGATTGGCTGTTACTTTTTCACCGTGCTATTTATCACTATCATAGGCTTGATAAATGGGGGCCTTAGTGTGTTTCAGTAGTGTAGGATAACTGGCTGGTGATCACCAGGCAATAAGTATTGAGGGGCTCCATCATTTGGATGACATTGGGCCTAATTCAGACCTGGACACGGTCGCACGCAGCGGCTGCACCCAGGTGGTCTGCGCACGCGCACCGACCATTGTGTGCGACCTTACACATTGCAGCTGCATCCAAGAAGGATGCGGCTACAGTGTCACTGAAAGCGGCTGCCGTCAGGGAGGGGGTGTGTTAATGTGGCATTGGGGGATGGAACGTTTCGAATGGGGGTGGGCCGAGACCATTTTTGAGGCAGCTGTGTGACGTCACATGCAGCTGCTCAGAAAAAAAATGGCCACCGACCGCCTGGCAGCGCAGTTGTCATGAGTCAACCTTAGTTTCGATTTAATTGTGAACACATTGGGAGGCAGTCTCACACATGCTGGGCGGCGCCAAGCATGTGAGGAGATGAACGCAGATCTGGCTGTGCATGCAGCGATCTGCGTTCATCTCTGAATAACCCCCATTATACAAGCATACAATTTATTTCAACATGGGGATGGAGGCACTGTGAAGAGGAGGGAGAGGGATTGGTAACTGAAACAATGGCAGACTTGCTTTGCATAAGTGCACTGTGTGGATTGGTTGATATATATGCAGGGGAGTGATATCACAGTGAGAAAAATGGCTGCATTATCAGCATACACCTTTCTAAAGATGGGGGGAAGAGCTTCAGCTATCTGTGATGAGGTTGAGAGATAATTCTAACATTTTTAATGGACCTGCTGTGGTACATTGTGTCAGCTCAACACTGAACAATATATCTACCTTCATGCATAATATATGACAATTGAAATTGTGGGATCTGGCGGGCCTTTAAATACTGTATGTAACTGAGGGGCAGATGTTTTAACCTGGAGAAGGCATAAGGAAGTGATAAACCAGTGATATGTGCAAGGTGATAAAGGCTCCAGCCAATCAGCTCCATTATGTAAATTAACAGTTAGGATCTGATTGGCTGGTGCCTTTATCACCTTGCACATATCACTGGTTTATCACTTCTTTATGCCTTCTCCAGGTTAATACATCTGCCCCTGAGTAACATGCATGTAATATACTCAAAACATGCACTGAACAATGTCATACATTTACTGTACACAATAACCAGATATTTATTGCATGTGTTATACAGAATAATCCAGTATATTTACATTTATCACTGCATTACAGTTTCTGTTCTGCATGAGGCAATGTGCAATGGTGTGAATAACTTTCAATAGCAGAAAAAGAAGGATTTATCTTGACTACTTTTTGTGTTCTATTCAAGGGAGTTTTCCACAGTGGGGCTATAATTGTGCTGTCCACCAGCTGGAGCCAGGCTTTATGTCTGAGACGCGATGGCATCCTCAGTGGGGCAGAAAAGCAGAATGTGGAGTCATACTGGAGAGTGCATAAGATAGGCCCTGCTGTGTGTATGTTTGAAAGTGTGACACAGCCCAGAATGTTTCTGCAAATACAAAATGGCAGTTGTGATGGAGACGTGAGTATTTCTTTTATAACATAAACACTGTGGTGCGATTTAATTCTGTATGATGTGCCGCTGAGCGTCATGTGATGTTTGACTGCACACATTAGCATAAGCTAGCATCTCAGGTTTTCCGCCATGCCTCTATCAGGTGCAACTTGGAAAAACGTACAATGTTCATAGGGGCAATGCACTGTTCTGGAATGGCACATTGCAGCCATCACACATAATTGAATTAGCCCATAAATATTGTTAATTCACTTTAAACAACTTGCACAACATTGGACATTTTATTAATTTCATAGAAACTACCAAGATAGAGAGCCGCAACATTCAGGTACAGAGCCCAGGGCTGAAACTAGGATGTTCGGCACCCAAGGCAAGGCAGTAATTTGGCATCCCCACACACACACACAAGAAAAATTCAAATTACACCACATGTTATGTCACACAATAGGGCCCCTTATTTACAATATGGCACACAATAGTAATGTCCTATATAGCATATTATTTCACACATTAGTATCCCCAGTACACCTTGTGCTACTTATGCACCTTATATACATAATGCCACATAGTAGTAATGCCCTTTTTATTCCAGTTCAGAATATGGGACCATGGAGGAAGGGGGGGAGGGGGATTGGGGAGAAAGAGATAGGAGACAGGAGAGAGAGGGGAAGGAGATAGAGATGAGAGATAGGAGAGAATGTTAACAGAGCGGGGGAGAGGGGTAAGGGAGAGAGAGGAGAGGAAGAGAAAGGGATGAGGGAGAGAGGAGTGAGGGAGAGAGGGGAAACAGAGAGAGGGGGTGAGGAAGAAAAAAGAATGGGTAGGTGATTGGGAGACAGAAGAAAGAAATAGGGGGGTGAAAAGAGAGAGATAGAGGGAAAGAGAGAGGGGAGGGAGAGAGAGCATGCATGCCCAGTCTTGGAATGGCAATTAAACTAAACATATACTTACCAGTTACGACCCACTGAATCACTGATGAAGATGCAGTCTGCCACCAGTCACAGCACATACTGTAGCACTCTGCTAACGCCACCAGTAGCAGGCAGGATCCAGGATCCAGAAGAAGGTCTCTGCACACAACCATCCACTGCCCCTACTGGATCATGTGCTTTGTTCAGCACTTGATTCTGTCAGACTGTGGCAGACTATACCATAAATCTAAAATCCTGATTGTCAAGCAGTGCTTTCCTGTGAGGATTTTAAATTTAATGTAAAGTCTGCCACAGTCTGCAATGAATGGAGTGCAGTACTGTGAGAGGACAAAGTGCTTACATGGATCCGTCACTAACCCCAAGTCCAGGGCTGGGCATTGGGAGGAGGAGCACTTGGCTGAGGGAGCTGGATGAAGGTTTCTGTGCAGCCTGTAAATCGGCACCCGGGGCAAATGCCCCATTAGGCGCCCCCCTAGTTGCGGCTTTCATGTGCAGAGCTGCGTCATAGTACAACTTAGCAGCTTTACACAACCACTAACAGAGCTGCATCTCACTACTACAAAGCCTTATGACAATAGTCCCCAATTCAATGCTACCAAACCCCAACTGCTAGTGTACTGAGATGGGATTCGGTCAGGGTCCCGGTGTTTTGGATCCCAGCAGTTGGTATGCCAATGTCAGAATCCCAACACTGCACAGAATACCGACGCCGGTATCCCACTGAGACATAGCACAGAACTATGCAGCTACAACATATACACTTGGAAATTCACAATCATATTCTAAGCCATAGTACTGTTCTTACAAGCTACTGACACACTGTTACTTAACCCAAACACACTACCACCAAACTTAAATACACTGCTGATGTACTGAGCCATAACCTACAGCTACAGAGCCATGACATAAACTCAGCCGTAACACACTACAAATGTACCCAACCGTAACCTACAGCTACAGAGCCATAACACTTCTTTTAGTGACACAACACACTGCTACTGTACTGAGATACAAAAGACAGAGGTTACAATTAGTAAAGATTGATTACTTTAGATAAAGAACCTATATATATATATATATATACATACACAGTATATATATATATATATATATATACACAGTATATATAGATACAGAAAAATCGGCGGCACTCAGACTGAAACAGTAGGATTACTTGCTTCAACGTTTCGGTTTTAATAACCTTCGTCAGGAATAACAAATAACAGACATTGCAATCTTAAATACATACAGACAGGTAACAAGTGCCAATCACCTTCACCAATGAAGTAACGAACATCCGGTGACGTCAGCCGGCAGTACGATCCCGCCTCCGGTAACACACCGGTGTCTTAGTCAAACTAATTAATTAACTATCACCATGGTGACTAGACAGCAGTATAGCTAGAGTAATCAACCTACAGTTCTAATCCAGTACAAAGTGTCAGAACAATTCAGAAAAAATACATAATCATTTCACATTCCATGTACTATGTCATCAAGTGCTAGCTGAAGCTAGAGAACGACAGATATTCATTCAAGCCAGATGGACAAATCGTATTCAGATTATAAATCCACCTGGCTTCCTTCTGCAAAAGTAATTTATCATGGCTGCCCCCCCCCCTAATGTCCTCAGGGACCATGTCGATCATTTTATACTTTATTCATATATAGATAGATAGATCTATCTATCTATCTATCTATCTATCTATCTATCTATCTATCTATCTATCTATCTATCTATCTATCTATCTATGTATTTGCTAGTGTCTATGATAAATTGGCTCCCTGTGCTTTGCTTGCAATAGCCTTTACCAGGTGGAGGCTTTGATAATTTAGCAAAAGTATAGATTTATGCCTCGTTTACCTAATGAGAAATGGGGTCTGCTGCAGCTATGCTTAGCAGAGGACATTATGGGACCAAAGGAATATACTATTTGCCATTTTTGGCATCAGAAGGGATCCCCCCTCCCCTCTCCTTCTATAAGACAACTGTAATTAAGGGTTTTGTTTTTTTCTTCCTATGGGGCAGCACAATTAATTGTATGAAAGGATGAAGTCGACAAACCTGGCTTTTCTTCCTTACTAATTATGCAAAGATGAAATCCTGGAAAATGTCTCCTTGGTTACAGGCAACAAAATAAAGCCTGGTATAAGTACTGTAGTTTTGTATATTGAAGTGACAGCAAACAACCTAGAAATATTTAAGATTAATGCAATATAAAGACTAACCCATACCCATGTTTATATCTCTATCTCCCATCTAAATCCATAGGGTCTGTTATCCATAGCCATCTTCATCTTCAGATATATTCCATCTTGTATATTATTATCATCTTATTTGCATGAATCCTTGTAAATATAAACCCTGACAAGCGGCAAGTAACCTGCTCCAGAAGCATTTGCTGAAACGTGGATGACAGTCTGAGCAGTAAAATTACTTTCAGCTGTAAACTTATTGCTTTGGAAAACTCACTCTGTGTAATGGGTTACACAGTATATTTTGGGGACTGTTGGAGGAAACCCATGCAAGTATGAGGAGAATATACAAACTCTGCACAGTTAGGGCCATGGTGGGAAATGAACCCATGACCTCAGTGCTGTGGGGCAGTAATGATAACCATTACACCATCTGTACTGCCCTAAACTTTGTAAACATCTTACAAAATCTACTCAATTAAACAAGTGTCACATCTTTTATTCTTAAAAAGGAAATGCATATACCATACATACTGACATTGTTCTAATGTGCCTCATCTGTGGTTCTGTATTAGGGCAGAGGGGATGACTACTGTCATTTCAAAGTGGAAAAAAGCTATGAAAATGGATCTGTTACGTTGGAAAGTGTAAGGAGCAAAGGAATATATGTCGGACAGTTATCCAATGGATTCACCAAGCCTATGATACACACAGGAGAGAAGAACATTGTGTTTTACCCACAAGTCATTAAATGTACGTATTCCCAGACATGCTCCAGAGCTATAGACAATTTACATAAAGAGCAAACTGACTGATGTTAACGGGTGAGGCCTACATTTGTTTGGATGACATAAACCAGCAGTGAAGATAAAGTGGCATATTTATCACAATCCTCATTTTTTATGTGGATGTGATAAATATTTTATGGCTAAATTGTAAACGTGAAAATGTATATTTTTCAATTGATGCAAATTTAGCAATAACCCCGTGCAGGGAGATGTGTTCTGATAGAAGCCTATGGGGGCTGCTTTGTGGTCAGAAATGGAGGGAATATCTGCTGTGGTTCCTCCATGTTAAATCTAGGGGATCTTTAATATTTCCAGATACCAGATAAAAATAGGTGATCCAAAATATTCCGCAATTTGGGTGGGATGCAATACTGCCCAAATTCGGCTGAAGTGCGGGATTATGGACGAAATTGGATGTTTTTTTTAAAGGGGCAATCACTTACAAGGCATGGTTTTGCCTTCTAAATGGTTAGGTTACCCCTTTAAAGAAAAGTTTGGTCGGAATCCTGCACGTTGGCTGAACTCAGGCGGCATTACATCCCGACCATAGTGTTTAATAAAAATGTCCTTGCCCATTATACTTGCCTACCCTCCCGGATCGGCCCCTGAAAATTGGTTAGTACTCCCAGCCCCCCGGAAAGGTAGGCAAGCCTCCCAGCTCCGGCCTCACCCCTGCAGCCTCCCCACAGCCTTTCTTCATAGTGGTCGGTCCGGGCTGATGATGCAATATGCGCTGAATCACATCATCATAGTCCGGCCCAGGGCGTTGAATAGCGGGGGCTAGAGTCGCGATGAGGCGATAATGCATCCACGCCCCTGTACCGCCCACCTGTGATGAGGCCACACCCCTGTAATGCCAACCCAACTGCCCTCTACAGCATGGGGCAGCCGGAAAGTCGGTATTGGCGTGTTGCTGATTTCAGAGTAGAATCCCTCCCACACAAGCCTATAAACCTAAGGTAAAACATGTAGGGAAAAGTGTTTATGTTAACGAATGTAACCCAGAATATGCCGGGTCACTTTAGGCTGCTATGGTTATGGCTTTCACAGCATAGTCATACTGAAGTTATGACTACAATATCCAGGATAGCCAGAGGTGCATGATGGGAGCACCTGTTCTTTTTATAGCATGAGTGCACTAGTTCCAGTCATGTTTACTTTAGGGAGAAACAGACAGCTGGAAGCATGAGTATAATAGGACCAGTGGATGAATAACATTGCAGCTTCATCCAACCTCTCTATATTGCTCTACTTCAAGGGGATAACCATTATAACCCAGTGGGGAAAGTAATTACGCATCACAGTCCCAAATATCCACAAACGCTGGGCCCACTTAACACCATTACAGGATATAGAAGGTTTTGCTTTAAATAATTTCTCGAATGCTGCTTTCATTTCTTGGCAAAACCACCTAAATCTCAGCACTTGGATATTGCATTTGGCCCAGTATGCTTGTGCCAACAAGACTGGTGCAAACTAGAGATGAGCGGGTTCAGATCCCTGAGTTCCGAACCCTACTGAATCACCCTACCCGAGTCTGGATCCGAGTCAGGCTCGGGTTTTCCCATTTGACTAGGAAACCAGAACGAGGCAAAACTTCATCATCCCGCTGTCGGATTCTCGTAGGATTTGGATTCCATATAAGGAGCCGCGCGTCGCGGTCATTTTCCCTCCAGTCTCGGAGAGTGTAGTGAAAGGACGTGTCGATCTAGTGCTGTCTTGTGCTGCTCAGTCCAGTGTAGTCAGTGTCTTATGCTGCATCAGTCCAGCCAGCACAGTTTTGGTGTCCTCTGCTGCTATATGTCCCCAGTGCTGCTGTATAAGTCCCTTGCAGTTTTGCTGTGTTGTCTTGCATCAGACCAGGGGTAGTGTCTCTCTTGTGCAGCATCAGTTCAGTGACCTGTCACAGTGGTGTTGTCCTCTGCTGCTATATGTCTCGAGTGCTCATTGGCGTGTCTATAATGGGTGCAATGGGTGCGGTGCGCATAGGCCCCTGGGTCCAGGGGGGGCCCACACCGCATCCATTGCACCCGTTTTAACACGTACCTTTCCGGAGTCCAGCGCCAGGACCTGCAATCGCGGCGGAAATTGCCGCCAAAATGGCTGACACGCATGTGCAGTAGCCAAATTGGTCTCCGGATCATGGCGGGCGACATGTTTCCGGAGACCTGCACATGCACAGTAGACTCCAGCACAATGCCGGAGTCTACAGCGCCGTACAGAGGAGGAGGCCCACCCGGAGGTGCACATGGGCCCCCTCCTCTGTAGAAACGCCCCTGCCAGTGCTGCTGTATAAGTCCCTTGCAGTTTTGCTGTGTTGTCGTGCATCAGACCAGGGGTAGTGTCTCTCTTGTGCAGCATCAGTCCAGTAACCAGTCACAGTGGTGGTGTCCTCCGTTGCCATATATCCAGTGTTACTGGCGTATAATACCAGTGATATTGAAGTATAATTCCCGTGATACTGTCGTATAATTACAGTGATATTGCAGTATAATTCTCGGGATACTGCCGTATAATTCCTGTGATATTGCCGTATAATTACAGTGATATTGCCATATAATTCCCGTGATACTGGCGTATAATTCCTGTGATATTGCTGCATAATTCTCGGAAAACTGGCGTATAATTCCTGTGAAATTGCCATGTAATTCCTGTGATATTGCCATATAATTCCCGTGATACTGGCATATAATTCTTGTGATATTGCCGTATAATTCTCGGAATACTGGCGTATAATTCCTGTGATATTGTCGTATAATTCCTCTGATATTGCCATATAATTCCCGTGATACCTGCGTATAATTCCTGTGATATTGCTGTATAATTCTCGGAAAACTGGCGTATAATTCCTGTGAAATTGCCATGTAATTCCTGTGATATTGCCATATAATTCCCGTGATACTGGCATATAATTCTTGTGATATTGCCGTATAATTCTCGGAATACTGGCATATAATTCCTGTGATATTGTCGTATAATTCCTCTGATATTGCCATATAATTCCCGTGATACCTGCGTATAAATCCTGTGATATTGCTGTATAATTCTCGGAATACTGGCGTATAATTCCTGTAATATTGTCGTAAAAATTCCAGTGATATTGCCATATAATTCCCGTGATACTGGCGTATAATTCCCGTAATATTGCCGTATAATTCTCGGAATACTGGCGTATAATTCCTGTGATATTGCCGTGTAATTCCTGTGATATTTCCGTATAATTCCAGTGACATTGCCATATAATTCCCGTGATACCGTCGTATAATTCCTGTGATATTGCCGTATAATTCCAGTGATATTGCCATATAATTCCTGTGATACAGTCGTATAATTCCTGTGATATTGCCGTATAATTCTCAGAATACTGTTATATAATTCCTGTGATATTGTCGTATAATTCCTGTGATATTGCCATATAATTCCCGTGATACTGGCATATAATTCCTGTGATATTGCCGTATAATTCTCGGAATACTGGCGTATAATTCCTGTGATATTGCCATATAATTCCTGTGATATTGCCATATAATTCCCGTGATACTTGCGTATAATTCCTGTGATATTGCCATATAATGCTCGGAATACTGGTGTATAATTCCTGTGATATTGTCATAAAAATTCCAGTGATATTGCCATATAATTCCCGTGATACTGGCGTATAATTCCTGTGATATTGCAGTATAATTCTTGGAATACTGGCATCTAATTCCTGTGATATTGCCGTATAATTTCTGTGATATTGCCATATAATTCCCGTGATACTGGCGTATAATTCCTGTGATATTGCCGTATAAATCCCAGAATACTGTCGTATAATTCCTGTGATACTGTCGTATAATTCCTGTGATATTGCCATATAATTCCCGTGATATTAGCGTATAATATCTGTGATATTGCCGTATAATTCTCGGAATACGGGCGTATAGTTCCTGTGATATTGCCACATAATTCCTGTGATATTGGCATATAATTCCTATGATACTGGCATATAATTCCTGTGATATTGCCGTATAATTCCTGTGATATTGCCATATATTTCCCGTAATACTGGCGTATAATTCCTGTGATATTGCCGTATAATTCCTGTGATATTGCCATATATTTCCCGTAATACTGGCGTATAATTCCTGTGATATTGCCGTATAATTCCTGTGATATTGCTGTATGATTCTCGGAATACTGGTGTATAATTCCTGTGATATTGCCATATAATGCCTGTGATATTGCCATATAATTCCCGTGATATTACCATATAATTCCCGTGATACTGGCATATAATTCCTGTGATATTGCCATATAATTCTCTGAATACTGGCATATAATTCCTGTGATATTGCTGTATAATTCCTGTAATATTGCCATATAATTCCCGTGATACTGGCGTATAATTCCTGTGATATTACCGTATAATTCCTGTGATCCTGCCGTATAAATTCCATATAAATCCATATAATTCCGTTTAAATCCAGTCCAGTGGTGCTGCCATATAAGTTCAGTGGTGCTTTCCTGTGCTATATATTATTTACTCCAAATAAAGGGGTTATTAAAATGTAATCCAAATAATTTTTACATGGTTTGCCCTGTGAGGTGTAGGGGTATGCTCTCCTGTGCCGCATATTGGCCCTCATTCCGAGTTGTTCGCTCGTTAGTGTTTTTCGCAACGGAGCGATTAGTCGCAAACTGCGCGTGCGCAATGTTCGCAGTGCGTCTGTGCCAAGTAAATTTGCAAAAAAGTTTGGTATTTTACTCACGGCTTAACGAAGAAATTTCTTCGTTCTGGTGATCGGAGTGTGATTGACAGGAAGTGGGTGTTTCTGGGCGGAAACTGGCCATTTTATGGGTGGGTGCGAAAAAACGCTGCCGTTTCTGGGAAAAAACGTGGGAGTGGCTGGAGAAACGGGGAGTGTCTGGGCGAACGCTGGGTGTGTTTGTGACGTCAAACCAGGAACGAAACTGACTGAACTGATCGCAGTGGCAGAGTAAGTCTCGAGCTACTCAGAAACTGCAAAGAAATTTCTTTTCGCAATTCTGCGAATCTCGTTCGCAATTCTGCAAAGCTAAAATTCACTCCCAGTAGCGTGTGCAAAGCTGCTAAAAGCAGCTAGCAAGCGAACAACTCGGAATGAGGGCCATTGTGTTCTATAACTCCAGAAAAATAATGGAGAACAAAAATTTGGAGGATAAAATAGGGAAAGATCAAGAACCACTTCATCCTAGTGCTGAAGCTGCTGCCACTAGTCATGACATAGACTATGAAATGCCATCAACATCGTCTGCCACGGTCGATGCCCAATGTGATATTAGAGGGCATGTCAAATCCAAAAAGCCACAGTTCAGTAAAAAGACCCCCCCAAAAATTGAAATGGTCTGAGGAGAAATGTAAACTTGTCAATATGCCATTTACGACACGGAGTGGCAAGGAACGGCTAAGGTCCTGGCCTATGTTAATCACTAGTGGTTCAGCTTAACCCTCATCCTCCAGCTAGAAAAATGAAAAGAGTTTAGCTGGAAAAAGCACAGAAAAGAACTGTGCGTTCTAAGATGGTATCACAAAACCCAAGGAGAGTCCAAGTGTGTCGGCGGTTGCAATGCCTGACCTTCCCAACACTGGATGGGAATAGGTGGCTCCTTCCACCATTTGCACGCCCCCTTCAAGTGCTGGAAGGAGCATATGACTGTGACAGCCCACTGGGTAGATGTATTGCCTTCCGCAGCAACAACAACAGCAGCGGCACCAGTAGCACCATCTCGCAAATCCAAACTCGTTTCTAGGCAGGCTACGCTTTGTATCACCGCTTTCCGTAAGAGGCACACTGCTGACAACCTCTTACGGAAACTGAGGAACATCATCGCGCATTGGCTTACCCCACTTAGACTCTCCTGGGGATTTGTGATATCGGACAACACCACCAATATTGTGCGTGCATTACAATTGGGAAAATTCCAGCACGTCCCATGTTTTGCACATACATTGAATTTGGTGGTGCAGAATTTTTTGAAAAATGACAGGGGTGTACAGGAGATGCTGTCGGTGGCCCAAAAAATTGCGGGCCACTTTCATCATTCTGCCACCGCGTGCTGAAGACTCGAGCGCCAGCAAACACTCCTGAACCTGCCCTACCATCAACTGAAGCAAGAGGTGGTAACGAGGTGGAATTCAACACTCTATATGCTTCAGAGGATGGAGGAGCAGCAAAAGGCCATTAAAGCCTATACATCCACCTACGATATAGGCAAAGGAGGGGGAATGCACCTGACTCAAGCACAGTGGAGAATGATTTCCATCTTGTGCAAGGTTCTCCAACTCTTTGAACTTGCCACACGTGAAGTCAGTTCAGACACTGCCAGCTTGAGTCAGGTCATTCCCCTCATCAGGCTTTTGCATAAGCAGCTGGAGAAATTGAAGGAGGAGCTAAGATGGAGCAATTTCGCAAAGTATGTGGGACTTGTGGATGGAGCCCTTCATTCGCTTTGCCAGGATTCAAGGGTGGTCAATCTGTTGAAATCAGAGCACTACATTTTGGCCACGTGCTCGATCCTAGTTTAAGCCTACGTTGTATCGCTCTTTCCAGCAGACACAAGTGTGCAGAGGTGCAAAGACCTGATGATGAGTAAATTGTCAACTCAAGCGGAATGTGACCCGTCAACAGCTCCTCCTTCAATTTCTCCCACCACTGGGGCTGCAAGGAAAAGGATAAGATTTCCTAGCCCACCCGTTGGCGGTGATGCAGGGCAGTCAGGAGCAAAAGCTGACCTCTGGTCCGGACTGAAGGACCTGCCAACGATTACTGACATGTCTACTGTCACTCCATATGATTCTGTCACCACTGAAAGAATGGTGTAGGATTATATGAGGGACAGCATCCAAGTAGGCATGTCAGACAGTCCGTATATATACTGGCAGGAAAAAGAGACAATTTTGATGCCCCTCCAGTGTGTACTCCGAAAGAGTGTTTAGTGCAGCCGGTAACCTTGTCAGCGATGGGCGTAGGAGGTTACTTCCACAAAATGTGGAGAAGATGATGTTCATCAAAATGAATTATAAATTCCTCCAGGAAGACCTTGACCAGCAATTGTCTCCGGAAAGTACACAGGGACCTGTGATGATGGATTCCAGTGGGGACGAATTAATATTCTACAAGGAGGGGGATGTACACAGTGAAAGGGGTAAGGAATTGGAGGATGAGGATGAGGTCGACATCTTGCCTCTGAAGGAGAGATTGTGAAGGAGAGATTGATTGCTTCTTTTTTGGTGGGGGCCCAAACCAACCAGTCATTTCAGCCACAGTCATGTGGCAGACCCTGTCGCTGAAATGATTGGTTTGTTAAAGTGTTCATGTCCTGTTTGTACAACATAAGGGTGGGTGGGAGGGCCCAAGGACAATTCCATCTTGCACCTCTTTTTCTTCTTTGCATCATGTGCTGTTTGGAGACTATTTTTTTAAAGTGCCATCCTGTCTGACACTTACTTATGTGTCCAGTGGTACTGCCATATAATTCCAGTTATACTGCCGTATATGTCCAGTGGTACTGCCATATAATTCTAGTGATATTGCCGTATATTTCCAGTGATATTGCTGTATAATTCCAGTGGGAATTGTTTGTGTCACTTGGCTTAGTCATACAGCTACCTCATTGCACCTCTTCTACATCTTTGCATGAGGTGCTGTTTGGGACCTTTTTTTATATCTGCCCTCCTGTCTGCCACTGCAGTGCCACTCCTAGATGGGCCAATTGTTTGTGTCGCTTGGCTTAGTCATACAGCTACCTCATTGCACCTCTTATACATCTTTACATGAGGTGCTGTTTGGGGCCTAGTTTTTGAAAAGTGCCATCCTGTCTGACACTGCAGTGCCATTTCTAGATGGGGCAGGTTTTTGTGCCGCATACTTGTGTCGCTTGGCTTAGTCATACAGCAAACTCGGTTCACCTCTTTTTCTTCTTTGCATCATGTGCTGTTTGGGGCCTTTTTTTATGTCTGCCCTCCTGTCTGACACTGCAGTGCCACTCCTAGATGGGCCGGGTGTTTGTGTTGTCCACTTGTGCCGCTTAGCTTCCAGCAACCTCGGTGCAACCTTTTGGCCTAAACACAATATTGTGAGGTGTGAAGTGTTCAGAATAGACTGGAAATGAGTGGAAATTAATGTTATTTAAGTTAATAATACAGTAGGATCAAAATTACCCCCAAATTCTGTTATTTTAGCCGTTTTCATGTTTTTTTCAAAAATCACCCAGGTCCAAAACCAAAACCAAAACACAAAAGGGTGGTTTTGGCAAAACCAAGCCAAAATCAAAATGCAAAAGTGGAATTAGAGCCAAAAACAAAACACAAAAAACAGAAAAGTGCCAGCCGCACATCTCTAGTTCAAACTTCAAATAGACTTTCATGTCCAATAATATATTACATTTAATGTAATCTAATCTGCAGGTGTTTATTATAAACACTGTGGAATGCTTCATTTAAATATACAGGTCATTTTTTATTATTGTCTGCAAAGAATAATTATCTTTTTATGTTTCAAGTTACATTTTTGAATTTTGAGTCTTCAACTACCAAGTAGTCTGATTGAACAAAGAAAAGTACCACACACAAAACTCTTTTGTATTGTGAGAGTTTGGTTCAAATTGATTTATGGAATCCAGCTCAAATACTGTACAACAAAGATAATGTTTTTAGACTGTCTATTAAAAAAGAATGCAGAAAAACATGTAGTTACAACAAGAGAATATAATAGGTGATACTCATAGACACAAAATGATAAATTAAATTAATGAGTTAAAGCAAAACACATTCAATAAGTCAAACAAAGCCTATGAACTTTTGTAAGAAAATGACAATCAAAGCACGTTTCATTATGTTGTATAAAAGTTTGTCATTTATTTGAAAATTAAATTAATATTTCTACTATTCTCTATTTTTTTATAGTGTCCTCTTTTATACTGTATGCTGAGAGCCACCTCATTTTTACATTTTATCAATACAAAAGGAAACTAAACAAAAAGGCTTTTCTCTAGCATTTTAGCAGAAGAAAGCCTTTTTGTTTTTGAATTTACTCAATATTTATATATTTGAAAGGCGAAGAGAAATTAGTTATTTCTCCACCTTTTCACTCATCCATCAAGTTCTTTTAACCCCTAGAGGTTTTTATGGGGACTGCAGTTGGATGGTACGTATATAAAGAAGACTTTTTTCAAACATAAAGCCAACTATTGATGGCATTATGTTGCACATATGTACCAATGATAGGGTCATACAGAGTGAGTCACACTTATGAGGAACTCGAGTCACAGAGACGTGGATCTTCTTCCACAGGTCAACCTCCACCAGGTCCTTCACTGTAACCAGCATCCCTGCTGCTGCTGCTGCTGGATCCTCCTTGGGAACTGTTCCTACTGCTGTCACCATGGCTCTGCTGTGCGTATGCACTCTGCAATGGGTAGCCTTTATCCCCCTCCCTTCTCATCAGCAAGAAATATAAGGAAAATCCCTTTATCGGGTGTGTTGTCCCAGTATATACATTTATTAAATATGGCAGTAATAAAAATGTGACAAACGGGTAATTACCTCCAAATACTATTTTCTTTTATTAAATATACCCCTTATAGATGTGCTAACGAGAGACCATTGATATATAACATCTACACCTATAAAAAAAATCAATAGATGTGACAGACTATGGTGTATTCAGCATGAAAAAATTGTGAGATGAGAATTTTTAGTTTTCAATTCTCACCCTTTCATTACACAGTTTTTTCACTATTCATGATTCTCTAATAAAAATATAAATTCTGAAAAATGGCTATTTTTGTGAAGCAGCTTTTCAGAAAAGTGATATTTTTCCACCTGCAGCTGAGGTGTCTATAAGGTCTTCCTTACACTGCGCAATGCGCATAGGCATTTATCATCATTTTTTTCCCTGTCTGTACCACCCCACCACCACCACCACCTTCCCTGCGTGACTGCGCTGTCTGTCTGTAGCTGTGGGACCACGCACCTTCCCTCCTGTTGGTGACCTGCTGCACCGAAAAGCTGCAGACACGTGATCCCCCTCCCCCAGGAGAACCTTGTTGCCGGGTCTGTCCGACTGCAGCCGTACCCCCCCCCCCCCCCCCCTCCTCCCCTTTCTTTCTGCTGCACTAGCTGCTGTCTAAACCAGAGCTTATGAAGAGATTTGGAAGGTGTTATGCATCTCAGGCTGGCGAACAGTTTCACTTTCAAACTCAGAAAAGAAAGCATTTTCGGAGTATGACGAATATCCCAATTTCTACATCCCCTTACTGTAGTATGGGGAGTGTAGAAATTATTGAAGTAGGCTGTAACAAAGGAGATATTAGTCATATCTCCTTTGTTATAGCTCTCATGACTAAGGGTTTGGGAAAAAAAATAATAATACATTTGGAAAAATGAAGGATAATGAATATTCCCCTGAGGCAAATTGTGAAATGAGAAACTTTAGTTTTCAATTCTCACCCTTACGTTGACAATTTTTTTCACAATTCATGATGCCTCTTTAATAAAACTGTCTTGCGAGGCAGCATTTCAGAAAAGTGATACTTTCCCCCCTGTAGCTGAGTCCATAAGGACTTCCTCACGCCACTGCCGGCATCTGCACCCCCTCCTCTGCTAACCCCACAGCTATTACCATAGACCCCCTCCCCCCAACGACACCTGTCACCCCACGTGCCGATCTCCCCGCATACTCTTACACATGATGTGTGGCGGGCCAGGTCTTCTCTGCCTGCACGCAGCCGCTGTGAGTACTATGTAGCCTGTACTGGAAGAGGTGACTGGGTGCTGTGCTGCTGGAGTCCTGCTGTGGGCATCATTGAGAGCTGTGCCGGAGGCAGGGTATAGGCTAGGGAAACAGGCTGCGTTGGAGAGAAGGGATGAGCTACAGATCAGAGCTGCTAGCAGTAGTGATGAGACAGCAGGAAGGGATCTGAAAGGTCCCTTTCCTTCACAAGCTGCTGGGTAAACGACAGCTTGTGAGGACATTCGGGAAACTGAATGCCATCCCAGGGTGACAAACAGTTTCACTATCAAATTATGAAAATAATGCATTTTCAGATTTTGATGAATTCTACAATATCTACACCCCCATACTGCCATACTTTAGTATGGGGAGTTTGTTACAGCTTTTATGAATGAGGCTGTCACTTAAAAATGAGAAAAGTGTGAGATAATTGTTAAATAGTCAGTTTATAGGACCATACATACTAGGTGATATAGTAAGCGATATTGCTAATTTTTACCCTCCTCAGCGATATTGCTTACTCCTCAGCGATATTGCTTACTATATCGCCCAGTGTGTATGCTGCAGACGATGGCCGATGCGCAGTCACGGGGGGTCGTTAACACCCCGTCCGTCAGCTGTGCATGCAGCTCAATCTGACGATATCGGCAGATGCTCCATGTTTGGTCCGGCCGCGGCATAACGGTACAGTACTTTATCGCACAGTGTGGATGCCCACGCCGGGCGGCCCGGCCAGGGAGAGGACACACTAGGCATTGTCACTCATGGAGCGAATTGCCTAGTGTGTATTAGAGATGAGCGCCTGAAATTTTTCGGGTTTTGTGTTTTGGTTTTGGGTTCGGTTCCGCGGCCGTGTTTTGGGTTCGAACGCGTTTTGGCAAAACCTCACCGAATTTTTTTTGTCGGATTCGGGTGTGTTTTGGATTCGGGTGTTTTTTTCAAAAAACACTAAAAAACAGCTTAAATCATAGAATTTGGGGGTCATTTTGATCCCAAAGTATTATTAACCTCAAAAACCATTATTTACACTCATTTTCAGTCTATTCTGAATACCTCACACCTCACAATATTATTTTTAGTCCTAAAATTTGCACCGAGGTCGCTGTGTGAGTAAGATAAGCGACCCTAGTGGCCGACACAAACACCGGGCCCATCTAGGAGTGGCACTGCAGTGTCACGCAGGATGTCCCTTCCAAAAAACCCTCCCCAAACAGCACATGACGCAAAGAAAAAAAGAGGCGCAATGAGGTAGCTGTGTGAGTAAGATTAGCGACCCTAGTGGCCGACACAAACACCGGGCCCATCTAGGAGTGGCACTGCAGTGTCACGCAGGATGGCCCTTCCAAAAAACCCTCCCCAAACAGCACATGACGCAAAGAAAAAAAGAGGCGCAATGAGGTAGCTGTGTGAGTAAGATTAGCGACCCTAGTGGCCGACACAAACACCGGGCCCATCTAGGAGTGGCACTGCAGTGTCACGCAGGATGTCCCTTCCAAAAAACCCTCCCCAAACAGCACATGACGCAAAGAAAAAAAGAGGCGCAATGAGGTAGCTGTGTGAGTAAGATTAGCGACCCTAGTGGCCGACACAAACACCGGGCCCATCTAGGAGTGGCACTGCAGTGTCACGCAGGATGTCCCTTCCAAAAAACCCTCCCCAAACAGCACATGACGCAAAGAAAAAAAGAGGCGCAATGAGGTAGCTGACTGTGTGAGTAAGATTAGCGACCCTAGTGGCCGACACAAACACCGGGCCCATCTAGGAGTGGCACTGCAGTGTCACGCAGGATGTCCCTTCCAAAAAACCCTCCCCAATCAGCACATGATGCAAAGAAAAAGAAAAGAAAAAAGAGGTGCAAGATGGAATTGTCCTTGGGCCCTCCCACCCACCCTTATGTTGTATAAACAAAACAGGACATGCACACTTTAACCAACCCATCATTTCAGTGACAGGGTCTGCCACACGACTGTGACTGATATGACGGGTTGGTTTGGACCCCCCCCCAAAAAAGAAGCAATTAATCTCTCCTTGCACAAACTGGCTCTACAGAGGCAAGATGTCCACCTCATCTTCACCCTCCGATATATCACCGTGTACATCCCCCTCCTCACAGATTATCAATTCGTCCCCACTGGAATCCACCATCTCAGCTCCCTGTGTACTTTGTGGAGGCAATTGCTGCTGGTCAATGTCTCCGCGGAGGAATTGATTATAATTCATTTTAATGAACATCATCTTCTCCACATTTTCTGGATGTAACCTCGTACGCCGATTGCTGACAAGGTGAGCGGCGGCACTAAACACTCTTTCGGAGTACACACTTGTGGGAGGGCAACTTAGGTAGAATAAAGCCAGTTTGTGCAAGGGCCTCCAAATTGCCTCTTTTTCCTGCCAGTATAAGTACGGACTGTGTGACGTGCCTACTTGGATGCGGTCACTCATATAATCCTCCACCATTCTATCAATGTTGAGAGAATCATATGCAGTGACAGTAGACGACATGTCCGTAATCGTTGTCAGGTCCTTCAGTCCGGACCAGATGTCAGCATCAGCAGTCGCTCCAGACTGCCCTGCATCACCGCCAGCGGGTGGGCTCGGAATTCTGAGCCTTTTCCTCGCACCCCCAGTTGCGGGAGAATGTGAAGGAGGAGATGTTGACAGGTCGCGTTCCGCTTGACTTGACAATTTTGTCACCAGCAGGTCTTTCAACCCCAGCAGACCTGTGTCTGCCGGAAAGAGAGATCCAAGGTAGGCTTTAAATCTAGGATCGAGCACGGTGGCCAAAATGTAGTGCTCTGATTTCAACAGATTGACCACCCGTGAATCCTTGTTAAGCGAATTAAGGGCTGCATCCACAAGTCCCACATGCCTAGCGGAATCGCTCCCTTTTAGCTCCTTCTTCAATGCCTCCAGCTTCTTCTGCAAAAGCCTGATGAGGGGAATGACCTGACTCAGGCTGGCAGTGTCTGAACTGACTTCACGTGTGGCAAGTTCAAAGGGCATCAGAACCTTGCACAACGTTGAAATCATTCTCCACTGCACTTGAGACAGGTGCATTCCACCTACTATATCGTGCTCAATTGTATAGGCTTGAATGGCCTTTTGCTGCTCCTCCAACCTCTGAAGCATATAGAGGGTTGAATTCCACCTCGTTACCACTTCTTGCTTCAGATGATGGCAGGGCAGGTTCAGTAGTTTTTGGTGGTGCTCCAGTCTTCTGTACGTGGTGCCTGTACGCCGAAAGTGTCCCGCAATTTTTCTGGCCACCGACAGCATCTCTTGCACGCCCCTGTCGTTTTTTAAAAAATTCTGCACCACCAAATTCAAGGTATGTGCAAAACATGGGACGTGCTGGAATTTGCCCATATTTAATGCACACACAATATTGCTGGCGTTGTCCGATGCCACAAATCCACAGGAGAGTCCAATTGGGGTAAGCCATTCCGCGATGATCTTCCTCAGTTGCCGTAAGAGGTTTTCAGCTGTGTGCGTATTCTGGAAAGCGGTGATACAAAGCGTAGCCTGCCTAGGAAAGAGTTGGCGTTTGCGAGATGCTGCTACTGGTGCCGCCGCTGCTGTTCTTGCGGCGGGAGTCCATACATCTACCCAGTGGGCTGTCACAGTCATATAGTCCTGACCCTGCCCTGCTCCACTTGTCCACATGTCCGTGGTTAAGTGGACATTGGGTACAACTGCATTTTTTAGGACACTGGTGAGTCTTTTTCTGACGTCCGTGTACATTCTCGGTATCGCCTGCCTAGAGAAGTGGAACCTAGATGGTATTTGGTAACGGGGGCACACTGCCTCAATAAATTGTCTAGTTCCCTGTGAACTAACGGCGGATACCGGACGCACGTCTAACACCAACATAGTTGTCAAGGACTCAGTTATCCGCTTTGCAGTAGGATGACTGCTGTGATATTTCATCTTCCTCGCAAAGGACTGTTGAACAGTCAATTGCTTACTGGAAGTAGTACAAGTGGGCTTACGACTTCCCCTCTGGGATGACCATCGACTCCCAGTGGCAACAACAGCAGCGCCAGCAGCAGTAGGCGTTACACGCAAGGATGCATCGGAGGAATCCCAGGCAGGAGAGGACTCGTCAGAATTGCCAGTGACATGGCCTGCAGGACTATTGGCATTCCTGGGGAAGGAGGAAATTGACACTGAGGGAGTTGGTGGGGTGGTTTGCGTGAGCTTGGTTACAAGAGGAAGGGATTTACTGGTCAGTGGACTGCTTCCGCTGTCACCCAAAGTTTTTGAACTTGTCACTGACTTATTATGAATGCGCTGCAGGTGACGTATAAGGGAGGATGTTCCGAGGTGGTTAACGTCCTTACCCCTACTTATTACAGCTTGACAAAGGGAACACACGGCTTGACACCTGTTGTCCGCATTTCTGGTGAAATACCTCCACACCGAAGAGCTGATTTTTTTGGTATTTTCACCTGGCATGTCAACGGCCATATTCCTCCCACGGACAACAGGTGTCTCCCCGGGTGCCTGACTTAAACAAACCACCTCACCATCAGAATCCTCCTGGTCAATTTCCTCCCCAGCGCCAGCAACACCCATATCCTCCTCATCCTGGTGTACTTCAACACTGACATCTTCAATCTGACTATCAGGAACTGGACTGCGGGTGCTCCTTCCAGCACTTGCAGGGGGCGTGCAAATGGTGGAAGGCGCATGCTCTTCACGTCCAGTGTTGGGAAGGTCAGGCATCGCAACCGACACAATTGGACTCTCCTTGTGGATTTGGGATTTCAAAGAACGCACAGTTCTTTGCGGTGCTTTTGCCAGCTTGAGTCTTTTCAGTTTTCTAGCGAGAGGCTGAGTGCTTCCATCCTCATGTGAAGCTGAACCACTAGCCATGAACATAGGCCAGGGCCTCAGCCGTTCCTTGCCACTCCGTGTGGTAAATGGCATATTGGCAAGTTTACGCTTCTCCTCCGACAATTTTATTTTAGGTTTTGGAGTCCTTTTTTTACTGATATTTGGTGTTTTGGTTTTGACATGCTCTGTACTATGCCATTGGGCATCGGCCCTGGCAGACGACGTTGCTGGCATTTCATCGTCTCGGCCATGACTAGTGGCAGCAGCTTCAGCACGAGGTGGAAGTGGATCTTGATCTTTCCCTAATTTTGGAACCTCAACATTTTTGTTCTCCATATTTTAATAGGCACAACTAAAAGGCACCTCAGGTAAACAATGGAGATGGATGGATTGGATACTAGTATACAATTATGGACGGGCTGCCGAGTGCCGACACAGAGGTAGCCACAGCCGTGAACTACCGCACTGTACTGTGTCTGCTGCTAATATATAGACTGGTTGATAAAGAGATAGTATACTCGTAACTAGTATGTATGTATAAAGAAAGAAAAAAAAACCACGGTTAGGTGGTATATACAATTATGGACGGGCTGCCGAGTGCCGACACAGAGGTAGCCACAGCTGTGAACTACCGCACTGTACTGTGTCTGCTGCTAATATATAGACTGGTTGATAAAGAGATAGTATACTCGTAACTAGTATGTATGTATAAAGAAAGAAAAAAAAACCACGGTTAGGTGGTATATACAATTATGGACGGGCTGCCGAGTGCCGACACAGAGGTAGCCACAGCCGTGAACTACCGCACTGTACTGTGTCTGCTGCTAATATATAGACTGGTTGATAAAGAGATAGTATACTCGTAACTAGTATGTATGTATAAAGAAAGAAAAAAAAACCACGGTTAGGTGGTATATACAATTATGGACGGGCTGCCGAGTGCCGACACAGAGGTAGCCACAGCCGTGAACTACCGCACTGTACTGTGTCTGCTGCTAATATATAGACTGGTTGATAAAGAGATAGTATACTCGTAACTAGTATGTATGTATAAAGAAAGAAAAAAAAACCACGGTTAGGTGGTATATACAATTATGGACGGGCTGCCGAGTGCCGACACAGAGGTAGCCACAGCCGTGAACTACCGCACTGTACTGTGTCTGCTGCTAATATATAGACTGGTTGATAAAGAGATAGTATACTCGTAACTAGTATGTATGTATAAAGAAAGAAAAAAAAACCACGGTTAGGTGGTATATACAATTATGGACGGGCTGCCGAGTGCCGACACAGAGGTAGCCACAGCCGTGAACTACCGCACTGTACTGTGTCTGCTGCTAATATATAGACTGGTTGATAAAGAGATAGTATACTCGTAACTAGTATGTATGTATAAAGAAAGAAAAAAAAACCACGGTTAGGTGGTATATACAATTATGGACGGGCTGCCGAGTGCCGACACAGAGGTAACCACAGCCGTGAACTACCGCACTGTACTGTGTCTGCTGCTAATATATAGACTGGTTGATAAAGAGATAGTATACTCGTAACTAGTATGTATGTATAAAGAAAGAAAAAAAAACCACGGTTAGGTGGTATATACAATTATGGACGGGCTGCCGAGTGCCGACACAGAGGTAGCCACAGCCGTGAACTACCGCACTGTACTGTGTCTGCTGCTAATATATAGACTGGTTGATAAAGAGATAGTATACTCGTAACTAGTATGTATGTATAAAGAAAGAAAAAAAAACCACGGTTAGGTGGTATATACAATTATGGACGGGCTGCCGAGTGCCGACACAGAGGTAGCCACAGCCGTGAACTACCGCACTGTACTGTGTCTGCTGCTAATATATAGACTGGTTGATAAAGAGATAGTATACTCGTAACTAGTATGTATGTATAAAGAAAGAAAAAAAAACCACGGTTAGGTGGTATATACAATTATGGACGGGCTGCCGAGTGCCGACACAGAGGTAGCCACAGCCGTGAACTACCGCACTGTACTGTGTCTGCTGCTAATATAGACTGGTTGATAAAGAGATAGTATACTCGTAACTAGTATGTATGTATAAAGAAAGAAAAAAAAACCATGGTTAGGTGGTATATACAATTATGGACGGGCTGCCGAGTGCCGACACAGAGGTAGCCACAGCCGTGAACTACCGCACTGTACTGTGTCTGCTGCTAATATAGACTGGTTGATAAAGAGATAGTATACTACTAATATTATATATACTGGTGGTCAGGTCACTGGTCACTAGTCACACTGGCAGTGGCACTCCTGCAGCAAAAGTGTGCACTGTTTTAATATAATATTATGTACTCCTGGCTCCTGCTATAACCTATAACTGGCACTGCAGTAGTGCTCCCCAGTCTCCCCCACAATTATAATCTGTGTGAGCTGAGCAGTCAGACAGATATATAATATATATAGATGATGCAGCACACTGGCCTGAGCCTGAGCAGTGCACACAGATATGGTATGTGACTGACTGAGTCACTGTGTGTATCGCTTTTTTCAGGCAGAGAACGGATATATTAAATAAACTGCACTGTGTGTCTGGTGGTCACTCACTATATAATATATTATGTACTCCTGGCTCCTGCTATAACCTATAACTGGCACTGCAGTAGTGCTCCCCAGTCTCCCCCACAATTATAAGCTGTGTGAGCTGAGCAGTCAGACAGATAATCATATATATATAATATTATATATAGATAATAGATGATGCAGCACACTGGCCTGAGCCTGAGCAGTGCACACAGATATGGTATGTGACTGAGTCACTGTGTGCTGTGTATCGCTTTTTTCAGGCAGAGAACGGATTATAAATAAAACTGGTGGTCACTATCAGCAAAACTCTGCACTGTACTGAGTACTCCTAATGCTCCCCAAAATTAGTAAATCAAGTGTCTCTCTAATCTATTCTAAACGGAGAGGACGCCAGCCACGTCCTCTCCCTATCAATCTCAATGCACGTGTGAAAATGGCGGCGACGCGCGGCTCCTTATATAGAATCCGAGTCTCGCGATAGAATCCGAGCCTCGCGAGAATCCGACAGCGTCATGATGACGTTCGGGCGCGCTCGGGTTAACCGAGCAAGGCGGGAAGATCCGAGTCGCTCGGACCCGTGAAAAAAAACATGAAGTTCGTGCGGGTTCGGATTCAGAGAAACCGAACCCGCTCATCTCTAGTGTGTATACAACTTAAGTGATCATGAATAGACTCGTAAATAATAATAATAATAATAATAATAATATTGAGCCATACATAGTTAGAAACATTGATACACCCTGTTCTCAGATGTAAGTTTTGCACCAGTGATAGGGCTAGAGCAGGTGTACAATGGAGGTGATGATGATGTGTATCAAGCCAATCATATGGATAGGGACAGGGCACTCCCAGATATGCAAACAACTTTGTATTATATACACATTTAGTTCCGTGCAAGCAATGTGTTAGCGATTTCTCCTTCTCTGAACATTCCAACCTCTTAATTCCCTCATATTACAACCTCCAATTATTGGGTTTTTATTTAATATTTCTTATGTACGTTATAGCAGAGTATTCAGTGTGCAGTGTTAGCTTTAGGGTCACATTTACCAAAGTTATTTTGTGAAAAATCCCCAAAAATGGAAAATGCGTATTCCCACAAAAGGTAAGTATCCCTGGATTCAGATGCCATTAGCCCAAAGTAGCCTATGGGCTTCTCTATCAATTTGTTTTCAGAGAGGAATCTCTTGTAGTTCGCCCCCACTGAAACATCTGCAGACCGATGGCCGCACATGCGCAGTACACTCACCAGATGCTCTGTCCTGGCGCCTCAGCTTTAATAAATGCATGCAGTCATCTTCACTACCACATTGCATGTTGGGTAATTATCATGCCCTAAACAGAGGGATAAATACGCCCCTTAGTTAGTTATGGTGACTATCTCATACTATTGACTAAACGAAATACATACGATTCCCCGGCGGATGGGATACCGTCTCCAGAATGCCGGCAGCGGGGTGAGCACTAGAAAGCCCCTTGCGGGCTCGCTGCACGCGCCACGCTGTGGGCACGGTGACTCGCTGCTCTTGCCACTGGTTATATTCTCCCTCTATGGGTGTCGTGGACACCCACAGAGGGAGAATAGCCTGTTTCAACGGTATACCGGTGGCGGCATTTCACTGCCTGTTGGGATACCGAGGTCAGTATTGTGACCGTGGGATCCCAACTGGCAGTATTTTAACCACTTCCCGACTAAACAGCACAGTGTTTATTCATCCTCCCCATTCATGCTGCACACGTGCAGATAAGAAAGGTTATACATAACTTACATGCAGTATTTGGTCTTGGCATCTACTAATCTAATGATGTCTGTGGAATGAAAAGTATATTTTGGCTGCTGGGGAATATGATGTAGACTATTATTGCATGTAGGTCTTCGGCTGGATGGTGCTGAATAATAATGTGAAGGTTTTAGCAGTAAGTTACAGTACATGGTCTCAGGACAGATGGATAACGAACAACCTTCTTCAATTATGCTATGCGGACATCGTCAACATGGAATAAATTAGGGATTCGTCTTATTCTACAGCGGCCAACTGCATGGCAGCCGAACCCCCCTACCCCATTCTGGTTCCTTAAGGTGCAGCCCAATCAGGGTATTTTTTGATTAATCTCTGCTTCCAATACTTTATATGATATATGCCATGCTCTCAAGGTCCTTATTACAGGTCTCTATAATGCAATATGCCTTGATAACTCTGACCTCCATACTACAAACATTTCTCCTTCACATTCTCTGGCTCCTGATGCATATTTTTTACAGCTCTTCACTTAACTGGCTAATATATTTCCCCCAAAATTCTCAGAAATTGACTTTTTTTATGATTGAATTAGGTTAGGAACATCTATTTCCTGAGACGCAACTTGCCTAGGGCACATTTGGTGCCCTGGGCAAGAAAAAGCATTGGTGCCCCCATCATTTTTAAACAGGGACATAAGCCTAGCCCTGGTGCCCAGGAGGAGCACTTACTATGATGCCCCTTCCCACATAATATATATATGTAAATAATTAATCTGGATACACACTTGTCCAATCCTCGGCAGATCAGACTGTTTATGCAATCCTACTGCAGACCTGCTCTCAGATTCTACATCCAGTCAATGCCTACACACTTGTCTTGGGTTAGGATTAGGTTGTGGGAGTGGTGGGTTAGGGTTATAAATAATACTCACCGGGATCCATCGGCATTATGCCCTTTGGAATTCCGCTGTCGGGATTCTGACTGTCAAGATCTTTACCACCGGCATTTTATACCCATCCCGTAAATTATGTGTTTAGTTCAAATGGGAAAAAAACTGAAAGCTGGTATGGTAGTCTCTGGGAGGGGCACTATGTTTTATCGGGACCTCAAAGAGACACAAATCCTGCGCTGACCAGACAATTGCTGGTTTTCACAATTGTAAGCGGTTCCCATGCTCTAGGCCCCAGAACAAGTAATTATTCCTGTTTTGGAGCTAGAGGGTCATTAGGCACTGTGTCTAACCTGTTCTTCATACTTAACTTGGCAAAAATGCATGTGGGTATCCGGCACCCTATTTCAGGTACTAGATCAAGTAGCAGTTGCCCTATGAGGGATACCAGTACAGTGTAGTTGGCTCCTACTCCAGATAATGGAACTGAAAGGAATGCTTTTGCAGTTTGTGCAATATACTGTATACTAGTAAGCACGAGTAACACATATAGAACATTTACACAATGCAGTCTCTATTAAATAGGTAAGATAGTATTAGTATACAGTGTGACATATAAATGTATTACATATATTCTGTTCTGTGCTGGGTACATTTGGGACAGCCTGTGTGACACAGCCAATCGCATTCAGTAAGTTGTTTGTTTTTTTCACTATAGTTGGCAGAGAAAAGCCTATGGGAACATCTGCGAATCTCAGCCAGAAAAAGGAAGAGGTCCTGAAACAACCTGAAGTAATTGCTGAAACACAGGGTCTCGTGGCTCGCAGTCCATCTGTATCACCCGCAACGAGCAACAGTGAGTTGTTGAATCAGTACAATCCTGGATAATATCAGCTCATACTGTATGTGCTATCTGGTCAGGGCCGGTTCTAGACCTTGTGGCGCTCAGGGCGAAAGTTTCCTGTGCCCCCCCCCCCAGGTAAAACAGAGTTTGGGCGTGGCTTCTTCATAGGGAAGGGGCATGGCCACAGTTATCTCCTTGTACTTGTGCCCCCCTGTAGCTGTACCCCCAGTAGATTTGCCCCCAGTAGTTGTGCCCCCAGCAGCTGTGCCTCTTTGTAGCAGTGCCCCCAATAGTTGTGAGCCCAGTAGCTGTGCCCCCAGTGGTTGTGACCCCTGTAGCTGTGCCCCCTGTAACAGTGCCCCCAGTAGCTTTGCCCCCTGTAGTTGTGCCCCCAGTAGTTGTGCCCCCCGTAGTTGTGCCCCTAGTAGCTGTGCCCCTTGTAGCTGTGCCCCTTGTAGCTGTGCCCCCAGTAGTTTTGCCCCCTGTAGCTGTGCCCCCTAGCCATGCCCCCAGTAGTTGTGCCCCCCCGTAGTTGTGCCCCTAGTAGCTGTGCCCCCTGTAGCTGTGCCCCCTGTAACAGTGCCCCCAGTAGCTTTGCCCCCTGTAGTTGTGCCCCCAGTAGTTGTGCCCCCCGTAGTTGTGCCCCTAGTAGCTGTGCCCCTTGTAGCTGTGCCCCTTGTAGCTGTGCCCCCAGTAGTTTTGCCCCCTGTAGCTGTGCCCCTAGCCGTGCCCCCAGTAGTTGTGCCCCCCCGTAGTTGTGCCCCTAGTAGCTGTGCCCCTTGTAGCTGTGCGCCTTGTAGCTGTGCCCCCAGTAGTTGTGACCCCTGTAGATGTGACCCCAGCAGTTGTGCAACCTGTAGCTGTGCCAGTGCCCCCTGTAGCTGTGCCAATGCCCCCAGTAGTTGTGATCCCTGTAGCTGTGCTCCATGTAGCTGTGCCCTTTGTAGCTGTGCCCCCAGTAGTTGTGCCCCCTGTAGTTGTGACCCAGCAGTTGTTCCCCCTGTAGCTGTGCCAGTGCCCCCAGTAGTTGTGACCCCTGTAGCTGTGCCCCTTGTAGCTGTGCCAGTGCCCCCAATAGTTGTGCCCCCTGTCAGGGGTGGATCCAGAAGAAAATGAAAGGGGGGGGGGCACCATGATAGGGGAACGGCAATAGTTATATTTACATGCACCTAAGGCACGCATGCTACCGGATAAGGGGTGTGGTATCACAGGGGGCATGGCCTCACAGAATATGCCATCAGGTAATGACTGGCTGTAGGAGCGCAACCTGGTTTATTGCCAATGTTTCACCCTGATGAAAAGGCTGATTGGGCCTTGAAATGCTGGTCACCTGTTCCATTAGTTATGGGATCCTGGAAGGCACCCCAGCACAATATAATTATTATAGTTTTTAGTTGGTGGTGGCAAGTGCAGCATACCTTGTTTTGGGCACTGAACTGAGACTCAGACTGCAGGACACAAACTGCCCATATTTGATTAGCAGAAGCAGCCAGCTGGATCTCTAACAAGCAGCATAAGACATCTGCAGGACAGCCCTGTCACAATCACACGGGCCGCCTTCTCAAAGCTGAGGCTGAGTTTGACTGCACCTAGCATGGTGATAAAGGAAGTGGAGGAGGAAGCACTGGGATTATTGTGCGGTGCAGTGAGGGCTAATGAATTTTTCTGCGCCGTCATAAGTAACAGTCTTACTTGATGCTGGCATTTGAACCCCGCGCCTGGGCTGGACTCTGGCCGGCTGGCAGTGGGGGAGGTAGGTTGTGGTGTGAGCTCCCCATTGGTTACCACACGGACTTGCTGTTAGAGCCACGTAGGGCCCTAGTGCCTGCCGGCTCTTTTATCAAATCTGACTGACGGAAATAGCAGTAGTGCTGCTGCTGTTCACTTTTTGACAAAAAAAGAAGAAGTCAGAAACGACAGGGGGGGGGGGGCGAGTGCCCCCCCTGTATCCACCAATGCCCCCTGTAGCTGTGCCAGTGCCCCCAGTAGTTGTGCCCCAGTAGCGCTGCACGCACACACACACACATTAAAAAACAAAAACACACACACAATACTTACCGCTCCTGCTGCGCTACCCTCCGTCTCTGGCCGCCGACTCCTCTCTACTATGTCTCTCCCATAGTAGCGCCGCACAGACACTAGGGGTCAATTAAGAATTCTAGTCTTCGTCACTGGAGCGGGCGCCCACACAGCCCACGGCGCCCGCTGCAGCCTGGGAGCGGGAGGGTTGCGGGGGGTCGCCGGGATCAGGAGTAGCGGCTCTTGCCACGGCAGTTAGGAGCTGGTTGGCTGGTACTTTATCTCCGTCCACTTTATCTCTCTCTAAGGCTTAGTACATACTTGCTTAGTCTCTCGGAAGCTGCGGGAGGATCCCGTTTTTTGGGGTAGCCCCTGCACCCCCGGAAGAGTAAGCAGGTCTCCTGCATCCTGCTCGCACCCTAGTGATGCGGACAGGATGTAGACATACTCTCCCATATTCGCGGGTCCGTGGGGAGAGGAAGGGATTCAAATGACGCGATTCGCGATTCGGGGCTTGATGATATCACAGCCCAGCCCCGCCCCCCGAAGTCTACTGCATCGTCTCCACTCCGGGCTTTTCCCGTAGAGGAGAAATTGAAGTAGGTAAGTATGGCTTAGTACATAGGGGCAAACAAAACTAACACATAGTTAAGGTATATAAACTTCTCAAGGGAACTTTATAGAAACGTTCTTCAGCAAAATCCATTACAGTATGACTAACCTGTTTGCAAACATTATGACTAAAACATTTAATAAAATTAGACTAAAATGAAAACTGAGATTCACTGACTAAATCTTAACTAAAATGAAGCAAAAGAAAATGACTAAAATGCGACTTTGAACCAACTGCAATATTAAGTGACTAAGGGGTATATTCAATAGGAGTCGGATCCATTCCGACATTTAGTTGTCGGAATGGATCCGACAACCCCTATTCAATGGACGGCCAAATCCGACTGTCGGATTTGGCCGTCCTGTCAGGCCGCTACTGTCAGCGGCTGCGGATGCACTGACAGCAGCGGCCAGGAGAGCAGAGAGCGGCGACTGTGAGCGGGAGGGGCTGGCTGCGGGGGACATGTGTGGAGCCGCAGGCAGCAGGAAGAAAGGTGCTGCGGCGGCGGGGGGAGCATTGATCGGTGGCCGGCAGGAGGTGCTGGCAGCGGGGTAACATGTCTGCGGCGGCGGGGGGAGGCGCTGCAGGGAGAGAGGTGCCTGGCCGGGGGATGGCCAGGCACCTCTCTCCCTGCAACGCCTCCCCCTGCCGCAGACATGTCCCCCAGCAGCCTGCTCCTCCCGCCGGCCGCCGATCAATGCTTCCCCCGCCGGCCGCAGCACCACTAGTCTCATCTCAATCCGACTTTTTTTAAAGTCGGATTGAGATTGTCGGAAACGGGCTAAAACCTGTCGGGTTTGGTCCCGCTTCCGACAATGCACGAGCCGCCGATCAGCATGCATTCCGACAAGTCGAGTTTCCCGACTTGTCGGAATAAACGGGGCACTAATGAATAGGTCGGAACCCCTTCTGACGTAAAACTGACGGAAGCTGCCGTCTTTCCGACAAGACGGCAGCTTCCGACAGTTATTGAATATACCCCTAAGAGTGTATTCAATTAGGGTTGTTTTTTATTCGCCTAGTCGAAAAAATTGCACTTTTCGCTTTTTTGGGGGGTCAATGGGGATTCGCTCTATTCAACAGCAAACCCATTTTTTTGCCTAGGTGAAAAATTCAGCAGGAGCAAACAACATGTGGATCGGCGAATTCAAGTGTTTTCACAGCTGCGTCGGTGATAACTTGGGCCGTTTTCATTGATTTTGAGGCATTTTTGGCCAATGCCTTTATGCTAAAAAAAAAAAGTGAAAATGTATTGACCAAAATGCCTTAAAAACAGGTGGAAATGGTCCGCAATTGTATACGCAGGGGGGTGAATTCAATTGCTCCGAAATTGTCTGAGCTAATTGAATATGACTAAAACTAAAAATCCTTGTCAAAATTACCACTGGCTACAGAGTAGGTGCAATATACTGTTGTGATGATGATAATGATGATGACTTCTTGTAACGCAGGTGCATATGCTGCCAGTTCAGAGACGGTCACATCTTAAGATATACACAGCTTGGCATATGGGGGGAAATACACTTTTTTTCTGTTTTTTTTTTACAGTAATTTACACCAATTTTGACACTCTGCACCCGTCCCTGTGTAAGCAAAACAGAGTGACCGGCAGTAAAAAAAAAAACACACCTGAGGCCTGATTCTGTGGTTGGGAATAAAACAAAAAAGAGCAAGTAACTGTGCTCCTTTGGAAATCCATATTGCACTGCAGCTGGGGGATCTAAAATGTGCAGAGCGATTCATATATGAGAGGGTTGTCTCCAAACTCAAATGTAAATTGCTGTGTAAAAATAAAGCTGTCCAGCATTTGGGGGCTACATGCAAAAGCAGCCAGTATTTACCCTGCATGCAAAGACAATACATTTTTTTTGCACCCTTTGCATTGCAACATGGGGGGCTATTCCAAGTTGATCGCACGCTGCAACTTTTTGCAGTCCATGTGATCACATAGTTGCCGCCTATGGGGGAGTGTGTTTTATCTTAGCAAGTGTGCGAAGGCATGTGCAGGGGAGCGGGGCAAAAAAGTTTTGTGTAGTTTCTTACTCAGCCACTGCGATCACTTCAGTCTGTCAGGTCCCGGAACTGACGTCACACACCTGCCCTGCAAACGCCTGGACACGCCTGCGTTTTCCTCACCACTCCCAGAAAATGGTCAGTTGCCACCAAGGAACGCCTTCCTGATTTTAATCTTCTTGCGCTCGCCGCTGCGAACGCTTTCCTCGGTGATCTCATCACTGCCCGGCAACGGCCGTCGCCGGGTAACAACGCGCCTGTGCATTGGCGCCCGTGCGCATGCGCAATTCGGACCTGTTCGCACGGCTGCAAAAAAAGCAGCGTGCGAACGGGTCGGAATGACCCCCACGGTTTGTTCCAGTTGCACAGTTACTTGCTCTCTTTCGCTTTACTCCCACCTCAGAATCAGACCTATATTGTGCATCCACTGAATTATACAATTGCCACAATGGAGTTATGAAGGGATTGGGTTATTCCACATCAACACGACACAGGTTTCAGACTGACCATTTCAGATTGTGATGAAATATGGTATAATACATGCTGCCACGGGTGTTAAGAAAACCCCCAAATGTTAGGCTGATATGTTCAACAGTTTTGAACTTTAAAGCTGCAATTTTTTCATAAAAAATGTGCTATTAACGTTTGTTTTTATTATTGCACTTGCAGCTCATCTAATTGAGCTAGAGAGTTGGGCAAGGTCTCATTTTAAACCTCTTTATAATACAGCAGTACAGTATATTTTCATAAACATGTAAAAAAAAAAAAATTTACATTTTCAGAAACAAACTTTTTATTATCTTAAAAAGCCAATATTTAAAATGTTTGAAAAAACTCAAAAATTGTTCATACTGTTGATAATAAATCCCCAAAGTTTTATTTTGGGATCGTGATCTGATCACATGCTATAAAAGCTTTCATTTTTGAGTGATTCATGAAAAATAAGAATTTACTTACCGATAATTCTATTTCTCATAGTCCGTAGTGGATGCTGGGAACTCCGAAAGGACCATGGGGAATAGCGGCTCCGCAGGAGACTGGGCACAAAAGTAAAAGCTTTAGGACTACCTGGTGTGCACTGGCTCCTCCCCCTATGACCCTCCTCCAAGCCTCAGTTAGGATACTGTGCCCGGACGAGCGTACACAATAAGGAAGGATTTTGAATCCCGGGTAAGACTCATACCAGCCACACCAATCACACCGTACAACTTGTGATCTGAACCCAGTTAACAGCATGATAACAGAGGAGCCTCTGAAAAGATGGCTCACAACAATAATAACCCGATTTTTGTAACAATAACTATGTACAAGTATTGCAGACAATCCGCACTTGGGATGGGCGCCCAGCATCCACTACGGACTATGAGAAATAGAATTATCGGTAAGTAAATTCTTATTTTCTCTGACGTCCTAGTGGATGCTGGGAACTCCGAAAGGACCATGGGGATTATACCAAAGCTCCCAAACGGGCGGGAGAGTGCGGATGACTCTGCAGCACCGAATGAGAGAACTCCAGGTCCTCCTCAGCCAGGGTATCAAATTTGTAGAATTTAGCAAACGTGTTTGCCCCTGACCAAGTAGCTGCTCGGCAAAGTTGTTAAGCCGAGACCCCTCGGGCAGCCGCCCAAGATGAGCCCACTTTCCTTGTGGAATGGGCTTTTACAGATTTTGGCTGTGGCAGGCCTGACACAGAATGTGCAAGCTGAATTGTACTACAAATCCAACGAGCAATAGTCTGCTTAGAAGCAGGAGCACCCAGCTTGTTGGGTGCATACAGGATAAACAGCGAGTCAGATTTTCTGACTCCAGCCGTCCTGGAAACATATATTTTCAGGGCCCTGACTACGTCCAGCAACTTGGAGTCCTCCAAGTCCCTAGTAGCCGCAGGTACCACAATAGGCTGGTTTAAGTGAAACGCTGAAACCACCTTAGGGAGAAATTGAGGACGAGTCCTCAATTCTGCCCTGTCCGTATGAAAAATTAGGTAAGGGCTTTTATAGGATAAAGCCGCCAATTCTGAGACACGCCTGGCTGAAGCCAGGGCTAACAGCATTACCACTTTCCATGTGAGATATTTTAAGTCCACAGTGGTGAGTGGTTCAAACCAATGTGATTTTAGGAACCCCAAAACTACATTGAGATCCCAAGGTGCCACTGGAGGCACAAAAGGAGGCTGTATATGCAGTACCCCCTTGACAAACGTCTGAACTTCAGGAACTGAAGCTAGTTCTTTCTGGAAGAAAATCGACAGGGCCGAAATTTGAACCTTAATGGACCCTAATTTTAGGCCCATAGACAGTCCTGTTTGCAGGAAATGCAGGAAACGACCAAGTTGAAATTCCTCTGTAGGGGCCTTCCTGGCCTCACACCACGCAACATATTTACGCCAAATACGGTGATAATGTTGCACAGTTACATCCTTCCTGGCTTTGATCAGGGTAGGGATGACTTCATCCGGAATGCCTTTCCTTCAGGATCCGGCGTTCAACCGCCATGCCGTCAAACGTAGCCGCGGTAAGTCTTGGAACAGACAGGGTCCCTGCTAGAGCAGGTCCTTTCTTAGAGGTAGAGGCCACGGGTCCTCCGTGAGCATCTCTTGAAGTTCCGGGTACCAAGTCCTTCTTGGCCAATCCGGAGCCACGAGTATAGTCCTTACTCCTCTCCTTCTTATGATTCTCAGTACCTTGGGTATGAGAGGCAGAGGAGGGAACACATACACTGACTGGTACACCCACGGTGTTACCAGAGCGTCCACAGCTATTGCCTGAGGGTCCCTTGACCTGGCGCAATATCTGTCTAGTTTTTTGTTGAGGCGGGACGCCATCATGTCCACCTTTGGTTTTTCCCAACGGTTCACAATCATGTGGAAGACTTCTGGGTGAAGTCCCCACTCCCCCGGGTGGAGGTCGTGTCTGCTGAGGAAGTCTGCTTCCCAGTTGTCCACTCCCGGAATGAACACTGCTGACAGTGCTATCACATGATTTTCCGCCCAGCGAAGAATCCTTGCAACTTCTGCCATTGCCCTCCTGCTTCTTGTGCCGCCCTGTCTGTTTACGTGGGCGACTGCCGTGATATTGTCCGACTGGATCAACACCGGCTGACCCTGAAGCAGAGGCCTTGCTTGACTTAGGGCATTGTAAATGGCCCTTAGTTCCAGGATATTTATGTGAAATGACGTTTCCATGCTTGACCACAAGCCCTGGAAATTTCTTCCCTGTGTGACTGCTCCCCAGCCTCTCAGGCTGGCATCCGTGGTCACCAGGACCCAGTCCTGAATGCCGAATCTGCGGCCCTCTAGAAGATGAGCACTCTGCAACCACCACAGGAGAGACACCCTTGTCCTTGGAGACAGGGTTATCCGCTGATGCATCTGAAGATGCGATCCGGACCATTTGTCCAGCAGATCCCACTGAAAAGTTCTTGCGTGGAATCTGGCGAATGGAATCGCTTCGTAAGAAGCCACCATTTTTCCCAGGACCCTTGTGCATTGATGCACTGACACTTGGCCTGGTTTTAGGAGGTTCCTGACTAGCTCGGATAACTCCCTGGCTTTCTCCTCCGGGAGAAACACCTTTTTCTGGACTGTGTCCAGAATCATCCCTAGGAACAGCAGACCTGTCGTCGGAATCAGCTGCGATTTTGGAATATTTAGAATCCACCCGTGCTGTCGTAGTACTACTTGAGATAGTGCTACTCCGACCTCTAACTGTTCCCTGGACCTTGCCCTTATCAGGAGATCGTCCAAGTAAGGGATAATTAAGACGCCTTTTCTTCGAAGAAGAATCATCATTTCGGCCATTACCTTGGTAAAGACCCGGGGTGCCGTGGTCAATCCAAACGGCAGCGTCTGAAACTGATAGTGACAGTTCTGTACCACAAACCTGAGGTACCCTTGGTGAGAAGGGCAAATTGGGACATGGAGGTAAGCATCCTTGATGTCCAGAGACACCATATAGTCCCCTTCTTCAAGGTTCGCTATCACTGCTCTGAGTGACTTCATCTTGAATTTGAACCTTTGTATGTAAGTGTTCAAGGATTTCAGATTTAAAATAGGTCTCACCGAGCCGTCCGGCTTCGGTACCACAAACAGCGTGGAATAATACCCCTTTCCCTGTTGTAGGAGGGGTACCTTGATTATCACCTGCTGGGAATACAGCTTGTGAATGGCTTCCAATACCGCCTCCCTGTCGGAGGGAGACGTTGGTAAAGCAGACTTCAGGAACCGGCGAGGGGGAGACGTCTCGAATTCCAATTTGTACCCCTGAGATACTACCTGCAGGATCCAGGGGTCCACTTGCGAGTGAGCCGACTGCGCGCTGAAATTCTTGAGACGGGCCCCCACCGTGCCTGAGTCCGCTTGTAAGGCCCCAGCGTCATGCTGAGGACTTGGCAGAAGCGGGGGAGGGCTTCTGTTCCTGGGAAGAGGCTGCCTGCTGCAGTCTTTTTCCCCTTCCTCTGCCCCGGGTCAGATATGAGTGGCCTTTTGCCCGCTTGCCCTTATGGGGACGAAAGGACTGAGCCTGAAAAGACGGTGTCTTTTTCTGCTGAGAGGTGACCTGGGGTAAAAAGGTGGATTTCCCAGCCGTTGCCGTGGCCACCAGGTCCGATAGACCGACCTCAAATAACTCCTCCCCTTTATACGGCAATACTTCCATATGCCGTTTGGAATCCGCATCACCTGACCACTGTCGCGTCCATAACCCTCTTCTGGCAGAAATGGACAGCGCACTTACTCTTGATGCCAGAGTGCAAATATCCCTCTGTGCATCTCGCATATATAGAAATGCATCCTTTAAATGCTCTATAGTCAATAATATACTGTCCCTGTCCAGGGTATCAATATTTTCAGTCAGGGAATCCGACCAAGCCACCCCAGCACTGCACATCCAGGCTGAGGCGATTGCTGGTCGCAGTATAATACCAGTATGTGTGTATATACTTTTTAGGATATTTTCCAGCTTCCTATCAGCTGGTTCCTTGAGGGCGGCCGTATCAGGAGACGGTAACGCCACTTGTTTTGATAAGCGTGTGAGCGCCTTATCTACCCTAGGGGGTGTTTCCCAACGCGCCCTAACCTCTGGTGGGAAAGGGTATAATGCCAATAATTTTTTAGAAATTAGCAGTTTTTTATCGGGGGAAACCCACGCTTCATCACACACCTCATTTAATTCATCTGATTCAGGAAAAACTACGGGTAGTTTTTTCACACCCCACATAATACCCTTTTTTGTGGTACTTGTAGTATCAGAAATGTTCAAAACCTCCTTCATTGCCGTGATCATGTAACGTGTGGCCCTACTGGAAAATACGTTTGTTTCCTCGCCGTCGACACTGGAGTCAGTGTCCGTGTCTGGGTCTGTGTCGACCATCTGAGGTAACGGGCGCTTTAGAGCCCCTGACGGTGTTTGAGACGCCTGTACAGGTAATAACTGATTTGCCGTCAACAGTCTTTTGTAAAGTGCTGACGCTATCACGTAATTCCTTCCATAAGACCATCCAGTCAGGTGTCGACTCCCTAGGGGGTGACATCACTATTACAGGCAATTGCTCCGCCTCCATACCATTTTCCTCCTCATACATGTCGACACAACGTACCGACACACAGCACACACACAGGGAATGCTCTGATAGAGGACAGGACCCCACTAGCCCTTTGGGGAGACAGAGGGAGAGTTTGCCAGCACACACCAGAGCGCTATATATATACAGGGATAACCTTATATAAGTGTTTTTCCCTTATATAGCTGCTGTATTGATTTATCTGCCAAATTAGTGCCCCCCCTCTCTTGTTTTACCCTGTTTCTGTAGTGCAGGACTGCAGGGGAGAGTCAGGGAGACGTCCTTATAGCGGAGCTGTGAGGGAAAATGGCGCTTGTGTGTCTTCTGGCTCTGTAAGGGGGCCGGCGGCGCGGCTCTGGGACCCATCCATGGCTGGGCCTGTGATCGTCCCTCTGGAGCTAATGTCCAGTAGCCTAAGAACTGAAGCCCAATCCACTCTGCACGCAGGTGAGTTCGCTTCTTCTCCCCTTAGTCCCTCGGTGCAGTGAACCTGTTGCCAGCAGGATTCACTGAAAATAAAAAACCTATACTTAAACTTTTTCACTAAGCAGCTCAGGAGAGCCACCTAGTGTGCACCCTTCTCGTTCGGGCACAAAAATCTAACTGAGGCTTGGAGGAGGGTCATAGGGGAAGGAGCCAGTGCACACCAGGTAGTCCTAAAGCTTTTACTTTTGTGCCCAGTCTCCTGCGGAGCCGCTATTCCCCATGGTCCTTTCGGAGTTCCCAGCATCCACTAGGACGTCAGAGAAATTGTATTTAAAAATCAACAAATAATATTTTTTTCCAGTTCACTACATTAGAGGAATGCGCGTTCCTCTTCAGGTATGTTTGGCGATGAGATTCTATAGACAGCGCCTCAACTGAAGTGGAAAGATGTGGAAAGATACTTCAATTGTGTTAAATAAGCCAACCTTTTACATTTTCCGGGAACACTACAAGTGGTCCAGGGACAGGATACGTTTGTGTTGGCTTTAAATAGTGAAGAAATGCCCATTGGTCACTAAATTAAGCCCGCCCAAACCTAACTTGTCCCTGGACCATATGTGTCACTTTTGAAACAGCAAAGTGTTTTATTACAGAGAGGTAACAGACTGGGAAAATGTGGTCTTGGAGCAGAAAGAAACTACAGCTTGGATAATGGATGCTAGGAGGGAGAGACACAGCAGACTGGGAGCAACACTGTACTCATAAGAACCCTCAGTCACCCGGCTATCATTGGACCAGTGCTCAAGCTACTGTACAATTCTCCCATTTGTGGTGTATTACAAGGAAAAACCAAACTGAGCATCTTAGCTATGCCGTTATTTCAGACTGTCTGGAACACAACACAGTGGCAGTCTACTGCTTCCAGAGGAAACGCAAACTTTATGTACAATAAATTTGAAAAATCCCCCAAAAAGATTTTCTACTTCTCTGATGGGTCAGCCGCACAATTTAAAAACAAGAAAAACTTTGAAAATAAAGTTAAAAAAAAGTAACATGCATTCCTGTAATGTTTTCCTTTGCCCAGTCAAAAAGTTGTTGTGGTGTAAGAATCTAATTATCATATGGGCATTGCAGGCCTACACAGGATGCTAACCTCTTCCTTTTGCCACCTACACTATCGCAAGGCCCTTTGGCATGAGCAATCGCGGAAAAATGCCGCTCTGCTTCTATACCAAAATCATCTTTATAAGAGCATAAGTTGGCAAAGTTTTTCTTGTTCTGAAATTGTGTGGGACACCTATCGGAGAAGTATAAAATCTTTTTGGGTGATATTTTTGGTGAAATTTATTCTACAAGAAATCTCCTCTGGAAGCAGTAGACTGTCACTGTGTTGTGTTCCAGACAGTCTGAAATAACAGCATAGCTAAGATGCTCAGCTTTTGTTTTTCCCTTGTAATACACCACAAATGGGAGAATTGTACTGGTCCAATGATAGTCGGGTGACTGAGGTTCTTCTTGTCAGTACAGTGTTGCTCTCAGTCTGATGTGTCTCTAGTAGTGATGAGCGGATTTTATGATCCTCTTAACATTCATTCTCAAAGTTGCTGTTCCTTCCTGCTCTCAGCGCACATTCTCCCAGTCTGATATCTCTCTGTAATTATTCACTTCGCTTTTTCAAATGTGACACATATGGTCCAGGGACAAGTTAGGTTCGGGTGGGCTTAACTTAGTGACCAGTGGGCTCTCTTCACTATTTAAAGCCCACCCAAACCTACCCTGCCCCTGCCCCTGTACTTGTAGTGGTCCAGGTAAATGTAATAGGGGGGCCTATTCAACACAATTGAAGTGTCTTTCCACATGGAGTATCTTTTCACTAATGTTTATGCACCTGCACAGAGGTGAGAGCAGGTGCTGTCTGTAGAATCTCGTCCTTAAACACCCCTGAAGAGGAACGTGCATTCCTCGGAAACATACTGCTGTGTTATAAATCATATGAAATCCCATACAAAGAGGTTCAAAATGAGACCTTGCCCATCTCTCTAGCTCGATTAGGTGGGCTTCAAGTACAATTAAAAAAAACCCGTTAATAGCAAATTTTTTGTAAACAAAATTGCAGCTTTAAAGGCATATAACGTCAAAACAGTTGAACATAGCCTAATGTTTGGGGGTTTTCTTTACACCGATGGCAGCATTTAATATTCCAAATTTCATCACAATCTGAAATGTTCAGTCTGAAAACTGTGTTGAGGTGGAGTGGAACAACCTGATTTCAAACTGAATTATTCCTTATTTTAATGTATTTATTTATTGTGGCCATCATCTGGTTTAACTGGGGTTTCATTGAGGAAAGCTCAATAAACATACATTTACTTTCAACCTTGTATGCTGTAACTATATGTTAGAGATACAACATTTACTGACTTCCATCACTGAACAGATCATTTCACAATGGTGTAAAGATTTGGTAACGCAATCTTAAAACTCCAGATTTGCTTTGCTATACCACCAGGGCTGGACAGGCCCACAGGGGTACAGGGAAACCACCGGTGGGCCCCACTGCCATGGCGCCCACCTCCTCCTCTAGGGATCAGGTCCCGCCTGTGCACTTGAATTGTACATTATACATATTATCTACAGTGCATTGCTGTTATTAACCTGGTACATTATCATGCATGCACGAGCAGTATTTACTATATATATTTATCATGGGTCCCATACCATGTTAGCCAAGCCTCTGTGGCAGCTGGCCACACCCCTAAGCATGGACCTTTACCTCTGCATTCCCCCGGTGAGCCCGCCATGCCCCAGTCCGACACTGTATATCACAGTCATCTAATTCTGTTGTATAGTGTAGATTTGGGTTGCATATTTTGCAGACAAAACATGTAACATTTTGCCGTCAAATGTGTAACAAGGTGAATGTGTAATTGTACAGTTTTAAAAACGAATGTGTCGATGTCTATATACAGTATTTATATAACATAATACTAAGTATGATTGTTAATTAGTGATCATTTTCCTTTTGTAGATGGTAGGAAGCTCAGTAGCAATGGAAATCCTACTTATTCTTCAGATCAGTGGAAAGTTTCCATCCTGACAGGCAGTGCTGGAACATCAGCTGATGTCACCCTGTGGGTGTATGGCAGCAAAGGGAACACTGGTCCTATCACCCTAGCAACTGGCAACAAAGATCACCTCTTTCAACCTAGACAAGAAGATGATTTTATGGTACTTACAGTGGTCCAGCCTGTATAAAGTTTCATATTTTACTTATGACAAATAGAATATTAATCATGAACTTGCCTATGATTTTTCCTTTAAACTAATATGGGTCTGGTATACAGTATCAAGCAGTGAAAAGATTGGAAAATTGACCAATTAGCATCTACCTTTCATTTTACAGAATGTGTACTTGATAAATGCTTCCTCAAAGCTGATTGATTGTTATGGGCAACTTCTCCACTGGTCTATTTCTCTACTCTTTTCACTGCTTGATACATGAACCCCAAAGTCTCTCATCTCCAGTCATTTTTCCTGTGTGCATCGTTAGCTTCTCTCTTAAACAAAAAATAGCATAATTATCCAATAATTATGTTTGTATCTGTAAGGAGTTTGTATGTTCTCCGGTTTCCTCCAATACTCCAAAAACATGCTGTCTTGTTATCTGGCTGCTGACCAAAACCACCTCTAAGGGGATATTCAATTACCCGCACCGACTGCGGGTGTAAAAGTATCGCCGGGGGGGCTATCTAATTAGCCCCGATAAGCTTGCGCGTGCCGCAGCAAAATCTGGGATTTTGTTTCACCTGCCTCCTGCAGACGAAGTAAAATATCCGATAACAGCCCCGTTTTCATCCGAAAACGGGGCTATTTCACCTGAAAACACACAGGTTTCACTGAACCTGTGTATTTTCAGGTGAAAATGCACTTTTTAACGGCCGGTCAAATCAAATAGACCGACCGCAAATCCCGAAGAAACATCGGGAGTTTTTACTCCCGATGTCTCTTCCAGGGCTAATTGAACATCCCCCTTAGTGTGTGTGTGTGTGGTTATGTGTTCATATGGACACTTAGGGGGCTACCAAAAGAGAGAAAGTGAATGGAGATAAAGTACCAGCCAATGAGCTCCAAACTGTCATTTTATATAAACACATCATGTGACATGGCAGTTAGGAGCTGATACTGTATCTCCGCCCACTTTATCTCTCTTCAAGGCTAAGTACATAGACCACTTAGAGCTTAGACTGTATGCTCAGACTGGGTAAGGAGGACTGATGTGAATGACAACTATTTCTCTGCACAATGCTGCATAACTTGGTGGCGTAGTACAAAAAAAGTAATAATAATAATAATAATAATACATGGCATTGTCTATATAATAAAAAGAGCCTGGAGCAGCCTCAGTAGTTACATACATTTTGTTTAATGAAATGTTCCTTTATCTATGCAGATACTAACTAAACCAATGTTATAATGCTACTTTGGTTGAATCATTTTACAATGTTTCAATACGTAATGTAATGAAAGCACTATTTAAAATAATGTACATGATTATCTCTTTGCAGGTAAGACTATCAAACATTGGGAAAATATACAAGATAAGAATAGCACATGATGGAAGTGGTCATCACCCCGACTGGGAGCTGGAACGGGTAAGTCTTACAAAACATAATTATTATTTCTGCATCTTACTGCTGTAATAATCTTTCAGAACTTTTAACATTTCATGAACTAGTTAGATGTCACAAAAGACTCTTTGTGCTGTTTTCTTTATGAACACTATAAAATCATTCTTTGAATTGACTATTGTCTATTTTTAGGTGTCAGGGAAATGTTTCAGAGGCACATTATGCAATTTGTTCAATATTGCGCTTTCTTTTATATCACTTGTGTCTCTGGATGTCTGAAAACATTTTGCCTGGATACCTGGCCATGACCTTCAGCAACATCCTTTCCAGTTTCCAAGAAGTCCCGTCTGTCAGTGGGCTCTACTGTTATATGCTGTAAGGCATTAGGTACCACCATGGCGATCTGGACTCAACAACAAATATACAACATTCTCTCATCAAGGCACAGATAGGATCAGGGAAGAGGCCTGGTCTAAATATAGGGGCTAATTCAGACCTGATCACTGCTGTGCGTTTTCGCACAGCGGCGATCAGGTCTGAATTGCGCATGTGATCGGCATCTCAGCCTAGCAATCACTTCTGCCTCATTGACAGGCAGGGGCAGTCACTGGGTGGGAGGAAGTAGGCTGACGGTGTTCGGCCATCGTTTTGCGGGCGCTGTCTGGGCAATGCAGGCGTGCCCGGACCGCACGGGGACATCCACTGTGGATGCGCGACTTAACACGCAGCCGCTGCAACCCGGGATGTGGAGAAAAGTCGCCTACCAGCGCAGCAATGCTGCACAGGTAGGGACTTACTCACCGGATGCGAAGGCATCGCCACGTGCAATGCTATCGCACCCGCGTGGCGGGGGGAGGGCCAGACATGCGTGGCGGACTAGCCCTGTGCCGGGCGTCCCCTCGCATGTCAGTGTGGCTGATCGTAGGGTACAATCAAGTTTGAATTAGCCCCATAGTGCCCATTTCATTCAGCAGCTGGCAAAGGAAAGTAACAAAAAATTACTGGTCAATGGAGGTTCTGGGCACATCAGGGGTTTTATGACAAAATTGAAGTGTTATAGACATCCACTTTCTCTAGTTATACATTTTATTTCATTATGTAATACAGGTTGAGTCTCCCTTATCCAAAATGCTTGGGACCAGAGGTATTTTGGATATGGGATTTTTCCGTATATTGGAATAATTGCATACCATAGTGAGATATCATGGTGATGGGACCTAACTCTATGCACAGAATGCATTTATGTTTCATATACACCTTATACACACAGCCTGAAGGTCATTTAATACAATCTTTTTAATAACTTTGTGTATTAAACAAAGTTTGTGTTAGTGATGAGCGCCGGAAATTTTTCGGGTTTTGTGTTTTGGTTTTGGGTTCGGTTCCGCGGCCGTGTTTTGGGTTCGACCGCGTTTTGGCAAAACCTCACCGGGTTTTTTTTGTCGGATTCGGGTGTGTTTTGGATTCGGGTGTTTTTTTCAAAAAACACTAAAAAACAGCTTAAATCATAGAATTTGGGGGTAATTTTAATCCCAAAGTATTATTAACCTCAAAAAACATAATTTCCACTCATTTTCAGCCTATTCTGAACACCTCACACCTCACAATATTATTTTTAGTCCTAAAATTTGCACCGAGGTCGCTGTGTGAGTAAGATAAGCGACCCTAGTGGCCGACACAAACACCGTGCCCATCTAGGAGTGGCACTGCAGTGTCACGCAGGATGTCCCTTCCAAAAAAACCTCCCCAAACAGCACATGACGCAAAGAAAAAAAGAGGCACAATGAGGTAGCTGACTGTGTGTGTGAGAAAGATAAGCGACCCTAGTGGCCGACACAAACACCGTGCCCATCTAGGAGTGGCACTGCAGTGTCACGCAGGATGTCCCTTCCAAAAAACCCTCCCCAAACAGCACATGACGCAAAGAAAAAAAGAGGCGCAATGAGGTAGCTGACTGTGTGAGAAAGATAAGCGACCCTAGTGGCCGACACAAACACCGGGCCCATCTAGGAGTGGCACTGCAGTGTCACGCAGGATGTCCCTTCCAAAAAACCCTCCCCAAACAGCACATGACGCAAAGAAAAAAAGAGGCACAATGAGGTAGCTGACTGTGTGTGTGAGAAAGATAAGCGACCCTAGTGGCCGACACAAACACCGGGCCCATCTAGGAGTGGCACTGCAGTGTCACGCAGGATGTCCCTTCCAAAAAACCCTCCCCAAACAGCACATGACGCAAAGAAAAAAAGAGGCACAATGAGGTAGCTGACTGTGTGTGTGAGAAAGATAAGCGACCCTAGTGGCCGACACAAACACCGGGCCCATCTAGGAGTGGCACTGCAGTGTCACGCAGGATGTCCCTTCCAAAAAACCCTCCCCAAACAGCACATGACGCAAAGAAAAAAAGAGGCGCAATGAGGTAGCTGACTGTGTGAGAAAGATAAGCGACCCTAGTGGCCGACACAAACACCGGGCCCATCTAGGAGTGGCACTGCAGTGTCACGCAGGATGTCCCTTCCAAAAAACCCTCCCCAAACAGCACATGACGCAAAGAAAAAAAGAGGCACAATGAGGTAGCTGACTGTGTGTGTGAGAAAGATAAGCGACCCTAGTGGCCGACACAAACACCGGGCCCATCTAGGAGTGGCACTGCAGTGTCACGCAGGATGTCCCTTCCAAAAAACCCTCCCCAAACAGCACATGACGCAAAGAAAAAAAGAGGCACAATGAGGTAGCTGACTGTGTGTGTGAGAAAGATAAGCGACCCTAGTGGCCGACACAAACACCGTGCCCATCTAGGAGTGGCACTGCAGTGTCACGCAGGATGTCCCTTCCAAAAAACCCTCCCCAAACAGCACATGACGCAAAGAAAAAAAGAGGCACAATGAGGTAGCTGACTGTGTGTGTGAGAAAGATAAGCGACCCTAGTGGCCGACACAAACACCGGGCCCATCTAGGAGTGGCACTGCAGTGTCACGCAGGATGTCCCTTCCAAAAAACCCTCCCCAAACAGCACATGACGCAAAGAAAAATAAAAGAAAAAAGAGGTGCAAGATGGAATTGTCCTTGGGCCCTTCCCACCCACCCTTATGTTGTAACTATAAACAAAACAGGACATGCACACTTTAACCAACCCATCATTTCAGTGACAGGGTCTGCCACACGACTGTGACTGAAATGACGGGTTGGTTTGGACCCCCACCCAAAAAGAAGCAATTAATCTCTCCTTGCACAAACTGGCTCTAGAGAGGCAAGATGTCCACCTCATCATCATCCTCCGATATATCACCGTGTACATCCCCCTCCTCACAGATTATCAATTCGTCCCCACTGGAATCCACCATGTCAGCTCCCTGTGTACTTTGTGGAGGCAATTGCTGCTGGTCAATGTCTCCGCGGAGGAATTGATTATAATTCATTTTAATGAACATCATCTTCTCCACATTTTCTGGATGTAACCTCGTACGCCGATTGCTGACAAGGTGAGCGGCGGCACTAAACACTCTTTCGGAGTACACACTTGTGGGAGGGCAACTTAGGTAGAATAAAGCCAGTTTGTGCAAGGGCCTCCAAATTGCCTCTTTTTCCTGCCAGTATAAGTACGGACTGTGTGACGTGCCTACTTGGATGCGGTCACTCATATAATCCTCCACCATTCTATCAATGGTGATAGAATCATATGCAGTGACAGTAGACGACATGTCCGTAATGGTTGTCAGGTCCTTCAGTCCGGACCAGATGTCAGCATCAGCAGTCGCTCCAGACTGCCCTGCATCACCGCCAGCGGGTGGGCTCGGAATTCTGAGCCTTTTCCTCGCACCCCCAGTTGCGGGAGAATGTGAAGGAGGAGATGTTGACAGGTCGCGTTCCGCTTGACTTGACAATTTTCTCACCAGCAGGTCTTTTAAACCCAGCAGACTTGTGTGCGCCGGAAAGAGAGATCCAAGGTAGGTTTTAAATCTAGGATCGAGCACGGTGGCCAAAATGTAGTGCTCTGATTTCAACAGATTGACCACCCGTGAATCCTTGTTAAGCGAATTAAGGGCTCCATCCACAAGTCCCACATGCCTAGCGGAATCGCTCTGTCTTAGCTCCTCCTTCAATGTCTCCAGCTTCTTCTGCAAAAGCCTGATGAGGGGAATGACCTGACTCAGGCTGGCAGTGTCTGAACTGACTTCACGTGTGGCAAGTTCAAAGGGCATCAGAACTTTGCACAACGTTGAAATCATTCTCCACTGCGCTTGAGACAGGTGCATTCCACCTCCTATATCGTGGTCAGTTGTATAGGCTTGAATGGCCTTTTGCTGCTCCTCCAACCTCTGAAGCATATAGAGGGTTGAATTCCACCTCGTTACCACCTCCTGCTTCAGATGATGGCAGGGCAGGTTCAGGCGTTTTTGGTGGTGCTCCAGTCTTCTGTACGTGCTGCCTGTACGCCGAAAGTGTCCCGCAATTTTTCTGGCCACCGCCAGCATCTCTTGCACGCCCCTGTCGTTTTTTAAAAAATTCTGCACCACCAAATTCAAGGTATGTGCAAAACATGGGACGTGCTGGAATTTGCCCAGATGTAATGCACGCACAATATTGCTGGCGTTGTCCGATGCCACAAATCCACAGGAGAGTCCAATTGGGGTAAGCCATTCCGCGATGATCTTCCTCAGTTGCCGTAAGAGGTTTTCAGCTGTGTGCGTATTCTGGAAACCGGTGATACAAAGCGTAGCCTGCCTAGGAACGAGTTGGCGTTTGCGAGATGCTGCTACTGGTGCCGCCGCTGCTGTTCTTGCGGCGGGAGTCCATACATCTACCCAGTGGGCTGTCACAGTCATATAGTCCTGACCCTGCCCTGCTCCACTTGTCCACATGTCCGTGGTTAAGTGGACATTGGGTACAGCTGCATTTTTTAGGACACTGGTGACTCTTTTTCTGAGGTCTGTGTACATTTTCGGTATCGCAACCCTAGAGAAATGGAACCTAGACGGTATTTGGTACCGGGGACACAGTACCTCCAACAAGTCTCTAGTTGGCTCTGCAGTAATGATGGATACCGGAACCACGTTTCTCACCACCCAGGATGTCAAGGCCTCAGTTATCCGCTTTGCAGTAGGATGACTGCTGTGATATTTAATCTTCCTCGCAAATGACTGTTGGACAGTCAATTGCTTGGTGGAAGTAGTAAAAGTGGTCTTACGACTTCCCCTCTGGGATGACCATCGACTCCCAGCAGCAACAACAGCAGCGCCAGCAGCAGTAGGCGTTACACGCAAGGATGCATCGGAGGAATCCCAGGCAGGAGAGGACTCGTCAGAATTGCCAGTGACATGGCCTGCAGGACTATTGGCATTCCTGGGGAAGGAGGAAATTGACACTGAGGGAGTTGGTGGGGTGGTTTGCGTGAGCTTGGTTACAAGAGGAAGGGATTTACTGGTCAGTGGAGTGCTTCCGCTGTCACCCAAAGTTTTTGAACTTGTCACTGACTTATTATGAATGCGCTGCAGGTGACGTATAAGGGAGGATGTTCCGAGGTGGTTAACGTCCTTACCCCTACTTATTACAGCTTGACAAAGGGAGCACACGGCTTGACACCTGTTGTCCGCATTTCTGGTGAAATACCTCCACACCGAAGAGCTGATTTTTTTGGTATTTTCTCCTGGCATGTCAACGGCCATATTCCTCCCACGGACAACAGGTGTCTCCCCGGGTGCCTGACTTAAACAAACCACCTCACCATCAGAATCCTCCTGGTCAATTTCCTCCCCAGCGCCAGCAACACCCATATCCTCCGCATCCTGGTGGACTTCAACACTGACATCTTCAATCTCACTATCAGGAACTGGACTGCGGGTGCTCCTTCCAGCACTTGCAGGGGGCGTGCAAATGGTGGAAGGCGCATGCTCTTCACATCCAGTGTTGGGAAGGTCAGGCATCGCAACCGACACAATTGGACTCTCCTTGTGGATTTGGGATTTCGAAGAACGCACAGTTCTTTGCTGTGCTTTTGCCAGCTTGAGTCGTTTCATTTTTCTAGCGAGAGGCTGAGTGCTTCCATCCTCATGTGAAGCTGAACCACTAGCCATGAACATAGGCCAGGGCCTCAGCCGTTCCTTGCCACTCCGTGTGGTAAATGGCATATTGGCAAGTTTACGCTTCTCCTCCGACAATTTTATTTTAGGTTTTGGAGTCTTTTTTTTTCTGATATTTGGTGTTTTGGATTTGACATGCTCTGTACTATGACATTGGGCATCGGCCTTGGCAGACGACGTTGCTGGCATTTCATCGTCTCGGCCATGACTAGTGGCAGCAGCTTCAGCACGAGGTGGAAGTGGATCTTGATCTTTCCCTAATTTTGGAACCTCAACTTTTTTGTTCTCCATATTTTATAGGCAGAACTAAAAGGCACCTCAGGTAAACAATGGAGATGGATGGATTGGATACTAGTATACTATATATACAATTATGGACGGACTGCCACGGTTAGGTGGTATAAAAAAACCACGGTATAAAAAAACCACGGTATAAAAAAACCACGGTATAAAAAAACCACGGTATAAAAAAACCGCACTGTACACTGGTTGATAAAGAGATAGTAGTATACTCGTAACAATTAGGATGACACTATGACGGTATAAAGAATGAAAAAAAAACCACGGTTAGGTGGTAGGTATATAATAATAAATAATACAATTCTGGTCGGACGGACTGCCTGCCGTGTGCCGACACAGAGGTAGCCACAGCCGTGAACTACCGCACTGTACACTGGTTGATAAAGAGATAGTAGTATACTCGTAACAATTAGGATGACACTATGACGGTATAAAGAATGAAAAAAAAAACACGGTTAGGTGGTAGGTATATAATAATAAATAATACAATTCTGGTCGGACGGACTGCCTGCCGTGTGCCGACACAGAGGTAGCCACAGCCGTGAACTACCGCACTGTACACTGGTTGATAAAGAGATAGTAGTATACTCGTAACAATTAGGATGACACTATGACGGTATAAAGAATGAAAAAAAAACCACGGTTAGGTGGTAGGTATATAATAATAAATAATACAATTCTGGTCGGACGGACTGCCTGCCGTGTGCCGACACAGAGGTAGCCACAGCCGTGAACTACCGCACTGTACACTGGTTGATAAAGAGATAGTAGTATACTCGTAACAATTAGGATGACACTATGACGGTATAAAGAATGAAAAAAAAACCACGGTTAGGTGGTAGGTATATAATAATAAATAATACAATTCTGGTCGGACGGACTGCCTGCCGTGTGCCGACACAGAGGTAGCCACAGCCGTGAACTACCGCACTGTACACTGGTTGATAAAGAGATAGTAGTATACTCGTAACAATTAGGATGACACTATGACGGTATAAAGAATGAAAAAAAAACCACGGTTAGGTGGTAGGTATATAATAATAAATAATACAATTCTGGTCGGACGGACTGCCTGCCGTGTGCCGACACAGAGGTAGCCACAGCCGTGAACTACCGCACTGTACACTGGTTGATAAAGAGATAGTAGTATACTCGTAACAATTAGGATGACACTATGACGGTATAAAGAATTAAAAAAAAACCACGGTTAGGTGGTAGGTATATAATAATAAATAATACAATTCTGGTCGGACGGACTGCCTGCCGTGTGCCGACATAGAGGTAGCCACAGCCGTGAACTACCGCACTGTACACTGGTTGATAAAGAGATAGTAGTATACTCGTAACAATTAGGATGACACTATGACGGTATAAAGAATGAAAAAAAAACCACGGTTAGGTGGTAGGTATATAATAATAAATAATACAATTCTGGTCGGACGGACTGCCTGCCGTGTGCCGACACAGAGGTAGCCACAGCCGTGAACTACCGCACTGTACACTGGTTGATAAAGAGATAGTAGTATACTCGTAACAATTAGGATGACACTATGACGGTATAAAGAATGAAAAAAAAACCACGGTTAGGTGGTAGGTATATAATAATAAATAATACAATTCTGGTCGGACGGACTGCCTGCCGTGTGCCGACACAGAGGTAGCCACAGCCGTGAACTACCGCACTGTACACTGGTTGATAAAGAGATAGTAGTATACTCGTAACAATTAGGATGACACTATGACGGTATAAAGAATGAAAAAAAAACCACGGTTAGGTGGTAGGTATATAATAATAAATAATACAATTCTGGTCGGACGGACTGCCTGCCGTGTGCCGACACAGAGGTAGCCACAGCCGTGAACTACCGCACTGTACTGTGTCTGCTGCTAATATAGACTGGTTGATATTTAAAGAGATATTAGTAGTATACAACAATACTATACTGGTGGTCAGGCACTGGTCACCACTCCTGCAGCAAAAGTGTGCACTGTTAATTAATATAATTGTACTCCTGGCTCCTGCTAACAACCTGCAGTGCTCCCCAGTCTCCCCCACAATTAATTATAAGCTTTTAATTTATACATTGATGACTGTGCAGCACACTGGGCTGAGCTGAGTGCACACAGACTGAGTCACACTGTGTGACTGACTGTGCTGTGTATCGTTTTTTTTTTCAGGCAGAGAACGGATATAGCAGAGAGAAGTGAACGGATATATTATATTAAATAAAAGTTAACTAGCAACTGCACTGGTCACTGACTGTGGTAAACTAACTCTGTCTGCGACTCTGCACAATCTCTCTCTATCTAATCTATCTATCTCTATTCTAATGGAGAGGACGCCAGACACGTCCTCTCCCTATCAATCTCAATGCACGAGTGAAAATGGCGGCGACGCGCGGCTCCTTATATAGAATCCGAGTCTCGCGAGAATCCGACAGCGTCATGATGACGTTCGGGCGCGCTCGGGTTAACCGAGCAAGGCGGGAAGATCCGAGTCGCTCGGACCCGTGGAAAAAAAAGTGAAGTTCGTGCGGGTTCGGATTCAAAGAAACCGAACCCGCTCATCTCTAGTTTGTGTACATTGAGCCATCAAAAAACAAAGGTTTCACTATCTCACTCAAAAAAGTCAGTATTTCGGAATATTCCATATTTCGGAATATTTGGATATGGGATACTCAACCTGTACCTCTTTTGCAAGTACATATAAACAGCTAATTCCGGTTAAATGCTTCTGTCCTAGTGAAAAGCTTTCAGAGTGCTAATATATCATCATCCCAGGTGTTTATACAAAGGACTCTCTTCAGTCTGGTTACTGTGGCTACAAATTACTGAACACTATGGAGAAATTCTGCCCTTCAAAGTTGTTTTCCAGTTCAGGTTGATTGCTAAGGTCATGCCATCCTAATATTCACAGATAGCAAAATAACATATTGCAGCATGCTAATTATGTACATCTTTACCAATTTAACACCGATGTCTGTATATTATGCTTGCCTTTTATCCCCCCTAAACAGTATTATGGGGGTCATTCCGACCTGATCGCTCACTGCAGTTTGTCGCAGCGCAGCGATCAGGTCGGAACTGCGCATGCGCCGGTGCCGCAGTGCGCCGGCGCATGTCAGTTGTCGCTGCCTAGCTATCGCCTCTGAGACAGAGGCGGTCGCTGGGCGGGAGGGGGCTGAACGGCGGCGTTAAGCCTCCGTTTAGGAGGCACGGTTTGGACAACGCAGGCGTAGGCGAACCATTGAGGGGGCGGGCCGTGGCTGCTGCGTGATGACTCACGCAGCCACTGTGTCCAGCGGCAGTGACAAACAACTCCCGGCCAGCCGCAGGAGCTGCGCTCAATGGAAGTTACTCCTGAAATACGAAAGCATCGCCGCTGTGCGATGCTTTTGTATTTGTGGGGGGGGGGGGGCACTGACATACGGGGCATGTCAGGGAAGATGATCGTAGCTGTGCTAAATTTAGCACAGCTATGATCAACTCGGAATGACCCCTATGTGCAGCCAGGATGATAGCATTCTAGAGACACATTTCTCTACATCCATTGCTAAAGGACCCCATTTCCCAACCACAACATTGTAATGTCTCTTCCGATTTCATTGTCTCAATAGTGGGAGTAGAGACCTGTGCACTGGTCCGTTTTAAGAGACATTTATCTAACTTCGATCTGCATGAACCTGATACAAAATTCTTGTGACCATTTTATGAAGACTTGAACAATGGAGAATTTTAAACAAATAAAGATATTGGGTCAGATGTAATAGGATATGATTTTTGGAAACATGCGATTTTTCCAGAAAAATTGCATGTTTTCCGAAAATTGCAAATGTAGTGGAGTGCGGAAACATGCAAAATCACATATTTGCTGCAGTCTAAAAAATCGCAATGGCAAAAATCGCATCTAGATGTTTTGCCATTGGAAACATACAACTCGGGCAATGTAATAGGCTGCGAGTTTACAACTCACACCTAGAACACACACCTAGATCCGTGCATGCTTCTGTATGGAAAAGTAAATAAATAGTTAAAACCTGAAAAAAAATTACATGCAGGTCCCCCACAAAAGCATAACTGAGCCAGTCCTGGTTGGGCTCTTGGACCGGTCTTGGTTCCAAAAATACCGGTGGACAAAAGAAGTAGGGGTCCTCCGTATTTTTAAACCCAGCATCGGGCTCCACTAGCCAGGAAGCTCCTGGATCCTGCCTACTCACAATCCCGATGGTCGGCATGCCGACCAACAGGGACTGTTGTGGGAATAGAACCTGTGGCGTAAGCAGGTTGCCACCAAGCCCACATTTTGCGTCCCCCCCCCACCCGGGCATTCTGCTGCCGGGATACCAGCAGCAGTATGCTGACCGGCGGCCTCCTGTTTTAATAAACTTTTACTGTCACGGTGTATCTTTATTTGAATATTTCTTTTGTTCTGGCCCTACAGGTGCCATCGGGCCCTTTAATGCCCCGCATGCTGGTACTTGTGGTTCTCCAAGTACCAGCATGTGGGGAGGCTTGCTGGAACCTATAGTTCACCAACAATAGACAATATTTATTTTTATCTTTTTTTAACACTTTCATGGCTATCAGCCCGCCATCCACAGCCCACAGATGGCAGGGACAGCCTCGGGCTTCATCCCTGGCCCTTGGGTGCCGGGAGGGGGGACCCCTCTATTTTAGGGGTCCCCACTCCCCCAGGGAACCCCAGCCAGGGGTGACTAATTGGGGGGTTGTGATGCTGCGGCCGCAGGGACCTATATAAAAGTGTACCACGGCTGCAACATCACCTCCCTTGCTAGTGGAGCCCGGTGTTGGTTTTAAAAATACAGGGGGACCCATACTACTTTTGTTCCCCATATTTTTGGAACTAGGACCGGTCCAAGAGCCCGGTACTGGTTGTTTAAATATGGGAAACCACTGTATTTTTGCAACCAGGACCTGTTCAAAGATCCCGGGTCTGGTTATGCTTTTGGAAGAGGCCTGTGCATCTTTTTTTTTTAACTATTTCTTTACTGTTCCATACAGAAGCATGCACGAATCTCAGTGATCTGTGCATGCTTCTGGCTAAGTGCACAAAGTAATGAAAACATGTCTCAAAAAATGCTTGTTTTAATTACTAAAATAACTGCAAGTTACAAACATGCAATTTGATGTGATTTTTTGGACACCCAAAAAATTGTATCTCATCTAGCCCATAGAGACTTTGTATTGTTATATTCAGATCATTTGAGTAGCAAATTACTTATATTAATGGCTGTTCCAGTTAAATGTAAAAATGTATTCTCTGCGTCTCTGATTGGGAAAAGGAAATCCTAAAGACTCCTAGATACTTATGTTTATTTAGCTGTGATTGGTACAAATGTGTGCCCAGGTTTTTTTTTTACTGTGATTTTAAAAAAAAATTATACCTTTTTATTTTCCTATTTTGGATAAAGACACGTGGTTTCTTGGTGTAAGAAAACATTTTCTTTTTTTTAATGAGTATATGGAAAGTATTGTGTTTAATTAGACTTTATTTTTGTAAAACAATGTGTGGCTTTATTTTTACTTTATATTTTAAGTATGATCCTGGGACTCTCATTAACCAGACCTTTATCACATCTTAGTATGGTACATGTAATTTCTAGGTGGGAAGTGTTCCTTTTTGTGGCCCACTTACCATTTTATAGAGGAAGGAACCAGCCATGTATTTACTAGCCTGGGTCTGGAACTGCGGCCTAATGGTCTCCCTGTTATCAAGGGTCTATATATTAAACAAAGTCTGTCCTTAAAAAAACAACTTTTCCTGCACATTTAAAGTAGAAATAAATTTCACAACAATTTATTAAAGTTAAAAACAGGAGATATCGTAGATATTGCAAACTACAGTGAATGCATTAGCTGTCCCCATATTTATCCATGAAGCTGGCTATTTAACAAGCTCTGAAAACCTTAGCATTTTGTAACCTGTCTGTGGCAGCTACCACCATCTCCAGATGGCATTAGTTTACTTATCTCTATGGAGAAAATCTGTCCGGAAAGGGATCTTGTAATCCCTCCTCCTTCCCTGTAGTTTGGAGTGACCACAAAGTCCATAACTTATTCCACCTCTGTGAATGCACAGCAGTATTGCCACACATGTGCAGCTGCACAGACGGAACCTAACCCAGAAGTAAACATATAGTATACAGGTGAAACTCAGAAAATCAGAATATGGTGCAAAAGTTCATTTATTTCAGTAATTCAACTTAAAAGGTGAAACTAATATACTATATAGACTCATTATATGCAAAGTGAGATATTTCAAGCCTTTATTTGTTATAATTTGATGATTGTGGCTTACAGTTTAAGAAAACCCCAAATCCAAAATCTCAGAAAATTAGAAAATTGCACAAAATCAATAAAAAAAGGATTTTAAATACAGAAATGTCGGCCCTCTGAAAAGTATAATCACACATATGTACTCAGTACTTGGTTTGGGCCCCTTTTGCATGAATTACTGCCTCAATGCAGCATGGCATGGATTCTATCAGCCTGTGGCACTGCTGAAGTGTTATGGAAGACCAGGATGCTTTAATAGCGGCCTTCAGCTCTTCTGCATTATTCAGTCTCATGTCTCTCATCTTTCTCTTAGCAATGCCCCATAGATGCTCTATGGGGTTCAGGTCAGGCGAGTTTGCTGGCCAATCCAGCACAATAATCTCACGGTCATTGAACCAGGTTTTAGTACTTTTGGCAGTGTTGGCAGGTGCCAAGTCCTGCTGGAAAATGAAGTCAGCATCTCCATAAAGCTTGTCTGCTGCAGGAAGCATGAAGTGCTCTAAAATGTCCTGGTAGGCGGCTGCGTTGACTCTGGACTTAATAAAGGACAGTGGACCAACACCAGCAAATTACATGGCTCCCCAAATCAACACAGACTGTGAAAACTTCACACTGGACTTCAAGCATCTTGGATTGTGTGCCTCTCCATTCTTCCTCCATACTCTAGGACCTTGGTTTCCAAATGAGATGCAAAATTTGCTCTCATCAGAAAAGAGGACTTTGGACCACTGAGCAACAGACCAGTTCTTTTTTTCTTGTCAGGAAAAGGCAATTCAAAAGTGTGGGGGAGCTTCACATGGAGTGGACTGAGGCTGGAGCTAGTGCATCAAGAGCCACCACACACAGACGGATCCTGGACATGGGCTTCAAATGTCGTATTCCTCTTGTCAAGCCAATCCTGAACAACAAACAACATCAGAAGCGTCTTACCTGGGCTAAAGAAAAAAGAGAATCAATGGGGCATTGTCAAGAGAAAGATGAGAGACATGAGACCGAACAATGCAGAAGAGCTGAAGGCTGCTATTGAAGCATCCTGGTCTTCCATAACACCTCAGCAGTTCCACAGGCTGATAGAATCCATGCCACGCAGCATTGAGGCAGTAATTTATGAAAAAGGGGCCCAAACCAAGTACTGAGTACATCTGTATGATTACACTTTTCAGAGGGCCGACATTTCTATATTTAAAATCCTTTTTTTTATTGATTTTATGTAATATTCTAATTTTCTGAGATTTTGGATTTGAGGTTTTCTTAAGCTGTAAGGCACAATCATCAAAATTATAACAAATAAAGGCTTGAAATATCTCACTTTGCATGTAATGAGTCTATATAATATATTGCATGATATTCTAATTTTTGGAGTTTCACCTGTTAGATATACAGGACCCAGTATGATAGGAGGTCATTAGATGGTATCCTGCATTATTCCACATAGTCAGTAGCAGCCCTCTGCTGGTGAGTATTGGTTATAGCATTTGTAGGGTTGTCAGCAGTGGCGTCGAGAGAGGGTGGGAGAAGGTACAAATTACCTGGGCCCAGGTCTGATAGAGGGGCTCAGTGGAGACCAAGGACCATGCCTACTTTGATTAGGCCATGCCCCCTGAAAAGTACCTGGGCCCAGCCAGGCTCTCTACTGTCCTGGCTGGGAGACATGCCATGCTCCTGTGAGTGGGTGCTTCTGATGTGCTTGACACGTCCCCAAAGAAGTGTGGCCATCCCCTTAGCATGCTGTGGTCACACCCCCTCCAGTGGGGGCAGGGGGGCCCAGAAAGTTGTTGTAACAGGCAGAGCCGGCCCTAACCAATATGATGCCCTAGGCAAGATTTTGGCTGGTGCCCCCTAGCACCACCACTGGTTCCGCCTCTGACCTTGCACCTCTTTCCCAGCACCATCACCCCTCACCCATAGCAGTCCTTATTTTGGTGTTTGTACCCCCTATATTTTAAATAAGAACAGTTCGCACATTTGGCACACATCCCAAATAGGGGTATGTTTTTGCTGGCAAGGGTCATGGCCACACAATAGTAACCCCAATTCCAATTACACCACACAGTACTGCAACTTTATTCACATTTGATCATGCGATAGTGTCCATAATTCATATTACATCCCACAGTAGTATCACTTTACCTTTTAAACGTTACTCCTCACAGTAGAGCCCCTTATTCACATTACATCACACTGAATTGCTCCTTATTCACATTACACCACACCCTATTGCTCTTTATTCACATTAGACAAAACAGTAGTGCCATTTCTATACGCAACGCCACATAGTAGAGCACCTTATACACATAATGCCACACATTAGTAATGCCTTTATACACATAATTCCACACAGTAATGCCCCTTACACATATTAGACACATTATTTATGTCCTTATAAACATAATGTGCCTTACACATTATGACAACATTTATTAATGCCCTTTTACACATAATGTCCCTTGCACATATGCCGCACATTATTAATGCCCTTATACCCATAATGACACACATAGTGCCCCCTACACATATGCCGCACATTATTAATGCCCTTATACACATAATGACACACATAGTGTCCCTTTACACATATGTTGCACATTATTAATGCGTTTTTACATGACACACATAATGCTCCTTACACATATTCTGAACACTACTGCACAACCAACCCACTCACATGCACACAGCACTCACACTGCCACTAACACTGTGACCTCTGCCTCTGCTTGGATACAGATTTGTCCTCATAAATCTTGCCTCAATGCTAATGTCGGGCACCTATTTTTATGAAAATGCACCTTATTTGCATTGCTATGTGGCTAGGATGCACAAGCAGCTTCTGCTGATTAAAATGATATGCAGCATGCCTATATACTGTGTGAGACTGTGGCTGTATCTGCATATGAAATGCTACACACAGAACATAGGCATGCCGCATATCATTTTAATAAGCATAAGCTGCTGATGCCCCTAGGCATATCAAATGCCCTAGGCAATTGCCTAGTTTGCCTATGCCTATGGCCGGCTCTGGTACCAGGGCCCAGGATTTCTCTTGGCAGCCCCGGTTGTCAGTGAGGGTGTGATTCATAGGGTCGACAGTGTCTAGATTGACCATGTTTGGGTCGAGCACTATTGGTTGACAGTAACTAGGTCGACAGGGATGATAGGTCAACAGGGTCTCTAGGTCGACAGGTCAAAAGGTCGACATGAGTTTTTAATGGTTTTTTTGGTGTCATTTTCTTTGTACAGTGACCGGGAACCCAAATTAGTGCACTGTGTCCCCTCGCATGGCTCACCATGCTTCTGGCAAGGTGCCTCGCTCTGCTACCGCTGCGCTCGGCACAGGTTACCGTTCCCAATCGTAGTCCACATGGATTGTTAGGTATGAAAAAGTTTCAAAAATGAAAGAAAAAGGGAAAAACGCATGTCGACCTTTTGACCTGTCGACCTAGAACATGTCGACCGAGAGACCCTGTCGACCTTGACACCATGTTGACCTAATTACTGTCGACCAATAGTGGTTGACCTAAACATTGTCAACCTAGTTACTGTTGACCTAGAGACCGGATCCCGTCAGTGAAACTAGCTGTTCTGACATCCCTAATAAAGTGATTTCTATCCCATTATATATTCGACAAAAGCAGAAATATTTGACATTAGCTTTACCTAAAGGATTATATTTTTAAATGTAACTCATCTGGTTTGTTTTCTTATTATGTAGCAGAGTTTGTCTGAGTCTTTTGTTGTCAGTGATAATGCAAGCAAGAGGCCATAATTCTCACAGGAGGTTTAATCTCTTACAATATGTCATACTTTGTCATTGCCGACCCTCTGACAAATACAGCTGGCCTAGAAAGTTCTCTGCTGTTCTTTTTTTATTGCTTATGAAAGCCATGTCTTCTGGCTGCCTGGATTACAGAACAATAGCAGCCTTATTGCCATGAAGGATTGGGGAGCTAGCACAGGGATAATAACACGGCACAGTCGTACTTTATATTCTTCTTCCACTTTGACTTCCTAAGCAGTTTAAGTCCTCCCTTTACTAACAAATAGAGGGAAAGTCAGCTTTGTTCTGTATTCTTGAAGGGGTATTCGATCCCTGAGTCTCTGCAATTTCTATCCTTATCACATTCCCTTAAAATCACCAAAATGAGTTATTCATACTGACAAAGTGTATACTCCAAGATGCAATTATGGTTGCAGTAGGGAGCAGCATATGCTCTGTAACAAAGGCCTCCTATAAAAGCAGATAGTGCTGTAATAAATAATTTCACAGCTGGGGAAGTGATTATATAAGTTTGCATAACTATATAATACTAGTAGAATCAGAATCAACTTTATTGTTATCAACAATCCATTTACTGTACATGAACAGTCAATGAAAAATACATGTGCAAACAACTTTTTCATAAAAGACATGAAAACATCATTACCGTAAAAAAATCCTGTAGTGCAATGATTACTACAGGTTGAGTATCCCTTATCCAAAATGCTTGGGACCAGAAGTATTTTGGATATCAGATTTTTCCGTATTTTGGAATAATTGCATACCATAATGAGATATCATGGTGATGGGACCCAAGTCTGAGCACAGAATGCATTTATGTTTCATATACACCTTATACACACAGCCTGTAGGTCATTTTAGCCAATATTTTTAATAACTTTGTGCATTAAACAAAGTGTGTGTACATTCACACAATTCATTTATGTTTCATATACACCTTATACACACAGCCTGAAGGTTATTTAATACAATATTTTTAATAACTTTGTGTATTAAACAAAGTTTGTGTACATTGAGTCATCAGAAAACAAAGGTTTCACTATCACTATCTCACTCTCAAAATATTCCGTATTTCGGAAAATATTCTGTATTTCGGAATATTTGGATATGGGATACTCAACCTGTATTTAGTCTACTGTATGTGTAACAGTGGCAAATAAACTTTGTAATAGTCAGTTGCCATTAAATAAACACTGCAGATCTCTTAGTACAGATTTGTAGTGTTTATTTAATGGCAATATATCGAACAACCTATAATTCAGGTGAGACACATCAGCAAATGTTATGCACCTTCAGCAAAATCCTTTCTTCATACCCCTCCTGTACACTGGGTAATACCCTTCCAATCACATTACCCACTGTCTTAACGGGTTCAGTATGATATCCCGATGGACAGGATGCCAGCGGTCAGAATACCGATAGCGGCATCCCACCCATCAGAATCTCGACAGCTCTGTGGAAAGTACCGCAACCGTCCCTTGCTCTCTACCCTAACCCTCCCTTGTGGGTGCCTAAAACTAACCCTCCCCGATGGTGCCTAACCCTAACCCTCCCTGGTGGTGCCTAACTGTAACCATCCCTTCCCTGCTGCCTAAACCTAACCCTCCCCGCTTGGCGCTTAACCCTAACCTCCCCCCGGTCCCTAACCTTCCCATCCCCATAAGCAAACGCAGGGGCGGTTTCTGGTTACCTGGAAACCCCCCTCCTCTTGGCAAATTACTCAAATTAAGACAATAAAAGCAATGGTATATAATACGATTACTCGAGCTGCTGCCAAATTATGCAGTTTAAGGGACAGATCAGAGCTGCTACACATGCCCAAGTTTGTTGTGTGTGTGGATCTCCGTTCTCAATCAGTGCACTGGACCAGAGAGTGGCTATCAGCAAGAAGAGACAGGAGCCTTACCATGAGGTGGGAGAATGTGTGCTTAGAAAGTTCAGTTATGTATCCTACTGGACTGGTTCAAGTATGTTTGTGCATTTATTTACAGTGGTATGTTTAACCTTTTCCTGACAACTTATTTTTATTATTTCAATCTGTTCGATACAGTCTATACTATACACCATCTACAGTGTTAAATATTAACACTGTTCCATACAGTATCCAGTATATGAATAGGTTCTTCTGCTGCTACCCCAGACTCCCGCAAATGCTCCAATGTTCCGCAGAGTGGGAGATTGTGTACTGCATATGGAAACCCCCCTCTAGAAATCCTGCGTTACCTACTGGTCCCTGCTCCCTAACCATAACCCCCCTTCTCCTGCCTAAACCTAACCCCCCCTCCCCCCTGCAGCAGGATGCCAGCCCGTCCCACTGCGAGGATGTTCGGAATGCTGTCTGTCTGTATTTTGACATTGGTATCCCGACATCCGTTGGGATTTAAATTTTAAACGCTGGGCTTCTGGCGTCCCCCGGGATTCCGGCGTCAGTATATCGACCGCGTCTTTCGGGATATTAACTGCATCCCATCTTAACCTCCCTATCATGATGTTTATACTCAGCTGCTGTGCAGTTGCCAAACCACACAAAAATTCTATAGGTTAAAATAAGAATTTACTCACCGGTAATTCTATTTCTCGTAGTCCGTAGTGGATGCTGGGAACTCTGTAAGGACCATGGGGAATAGCGGGCTCCGAAGGAGGCTGGGCACTCTAGAAAGATTTATGACTACCTGGTGTGCACTGGCTCCTCCCACTATGACCCTCCTCCAAGCCTCAGTTAGGACACCGTGCCCGGACGAGCAGACATAATAAGGAAGGATTTAGAATCCCGGGTAAGACTCTTACCAGCCACACCAATCACACCGTACAACTCGTGATACTATATCCAGTTTGACAGTATGAAAACAACTGAGCCTCTCAACAGATGGCTCAACAATAACCCTTTAGTTAACAGTAACTATGTACAAGTATTGCAGACAATCCGCACTTGGGATGGGCGCCCAGCATCCACTACGGACTACGAGAAATAGAATTACCGGTGAGTAAATTCTTATTTTCTCTAACGTCCTAGTGGATGCTGGGAACTCCGTAAGGACCATGGGGATTATACCAAAGCTCCCAAACGGGCGGGAGAGTGCGGATGACTCTGTAGCACCGAATGAGAGAACTCCAGGTCCTCCTCAGCCAGGGTATCAAATTTGTAGAATTTTGCAAACGTATTTGTCCCTGACCAAGTAGCTGCTCGGCAAAGTTGTAAAGCCGAGACCCCTCGGGCAGCCGCCCAAGATGAGCCCACCTTCCTTGTGGAATGGGCCTTTACAGATTTTGGCTGTGGTATGCCTGCCACAGAATGTGCATGCTGAATTGTACTACAAATCCAGCGAGCAATAGACTGCTTAGAAGCAGGAGCACCCAGCTTGTTGGGTGCATACAGGATAAACAGCGAGTCAGATTTTCTGACTCCAGCCGTCCTGGAAACATATATTTTCAGGGCCCTGACAACGTCTAGCAACTTGGAGTCCTCCAATTCACTAGTAGCCGCCGGCACCACAATAGGCTGGTTCAGGTGAAACGCTGACACCACCTTAGGGAGAAATTGGGGACGAGTCCTCAACTCTGCCCTATCCATATGGAAAATCAGATAAGGGCTTTTACATGATAAAGCCGCCAATTCTGACACTCGCCTGGCTGAAGCCAAGGCTAATAACATGACCACTTTCCACGTGAGATATTTCAGATCCACGGTTTTAAGTGGCTCAAACCAATGTGATTTTAAGAAACTCAACATCACGTTGAGATCCCAAGGTGCCACTGGAGGCACATACGGGGGCTGAATATGCAGCACTCCTTTTACAAAAGTCTGAACTTCAGGTACTGAAGCTAGTTCTTTTTGAAAGAAAATCGACAGAGCCGAGATCTGTACTTTAATGGAGCCTAGTTTTAGGCCCATATCCACTCCTGCTTGCAGGAAATGCAGAAATCGACCTAGTTGAAATTCCTCTGTTGGGGCCTTATTGGCCTCGCACCATGCAACATATTTTCGCCATATACGGTGATAATGCGTTGACGTAACATCTTTCCTGGCCTTAATAAGCGTAGGAATGACTTCTTCCGGAATACCCTTTTCCTTCAGGATCCGGTGTTCAACCGCCATGCCGTCAAACGCAGCCGCGGTAAGTCTTGGAACAGACAGGGCCCCTGCTGTAGCAGGTCCTGTCTGAGCGGTAGAGGCCACGGGTCCTCTGAGAGCATCTCTTGAAGTTCCGGGTACCACGCTCGCCTTGGCCAATCCGGAACCACGAGAATTGTGTTTACTCCTCGCTTTCTTATTATTCTCAATACCTTTGGTATGAGAGGCAGAGGAGGGAACACATAAACCGACTGGTACACCCACGGTGTCACTAGAGCGTCCACAGCTATCGCCTGAGGGTCCCTTGACCTGGCGCAATATCTTTTTAACTTTTTGTTGAGGCGGGACGCCATCATGTCCACCTGTGGTTTTTCCCAACGGTTTACCAGCATCTGGAAGACTTCTGGATGAAGTCCCCATTCTCCCGGGTGGAGGTCGTGTCTGCTGAGGAAGTCTGCTTCCCAGTTGTCCACTCCCGGAATGAACACTGCTGACAGTGCTAGTACATGATTCTCCGCCCATCTGAGAATTCTTGTGGCTTCTGCCATCGCCATCCTGCTTCTTGTGCCGCCCTGTCGATTTACATGGGCGACTGCCGTGATGTTGTCTGACTGGATCAGCACCGGCTGGTGTAGGAGCAGGGATTTTGCTTGACTTAGGGCATTGTAGATGGCCCTTAGTTCCAGAATATTTATGTGAAGGGAAGTCTCCTGACTCGACCATAGTCCTTGGAAGTTTCTTCCCTGTGTGACTGCCCCCCAGCCTCGAAGGCTGGCATCCGTGGTCACCAGGACCCAGTCCTGTATGCCGAACCTGCGGCCCTCTAGAAGATGGGCACTCTGCAGCCACCACAGTAGAGACACCCTGGTTCTTGGAGACAGGGTTATTAAGCGATGCATCTGAAGATGCGATCCGGACCACTGGTCCAACAGATCCCACTGAAAGATTCTGGCATGGAACCTGCCGAAGGGAATTCTTCGTAAGAAGCCACCATCTTTCCCAGGACCCGCGTGCAGCGATGCACTGATACCTGTTTTGGTTTCAGGAGGTCTCTGACTAGAGATGACAACTCCCTGGCTTTCTCCTACGGGATAAACACTTTTCTCTGGACTGTATCCAGAATCATACCCAGGAACAGTAGCCGTGTCGTCGGAACCAGCTGTGACTTTGGGATATTCAGAATCCAGCCGTGCTGGTGCAGCACTTCCTGAGATAGTGCTACTCCCACCAACAACTGTTCCTTGGACCTCGCTTTTATTAGGAGATCGTCCAAGTATGGGATAATTAAAACTCCCTTTCTTTGAAGGAGTATCATCATTTCCGCCATAACCTTGGTAAATACCCTCGGTGCCGTGGACAGTCCAAACGGCAGCGTCTGGAATAGAGATGAGCGGGTTCGGTTTCTCTGAATCCGAACCCGCCAGAACTTCATGTTTTTTTTCACGGGTCCGAGCGACTCGGATCTTCCCGCCTTGCTCGGTTAACCCGAGCGCGCCCGAACGTCATCATGACGCTGTCGGATTCTCGCGAGGCTCGGATTCTATCGCGAGACTCGGATTCTATATAAGGAGCCGCGCGTCGCCGCCATTTTCACACGTGCATTGAGATTGATAGGGAGAGGACGTGGCTGGCGTCCTCTCCGTTTAGAATTAGAATAGATTAGAGAGACACTTGATTTACTAATTTTGGGGAGCATTAGGAGTACTCAGTAGTGTACAGTGCAGAGTTTTGCTGATAGTGACCAGTGACCACCACTTTTATTTATAATCCGTTCTCTGCCTGAAAAAAGCGATACACAGCACACAGTGACTCAGTCACATACCATATCTGTGTGCACTGCTCAGGCTCAGGCCAGTGTGCTGCATCATCTATTATCTATATATAATATTATATATATCTGTCTGACTGCTCAGCTCACACAGCTTATAATTGTGGGGGAGACTGGGGAGCACTACTGCAGTGCCAGTTATAGGTTATAGCAGGAGCCAGGAGTACATAATATAATCCGTTCTCTGCCTGAAAAAAGCGATACACAGCACACAGTGACTCAGTCACATACCATATCTGTGTGCACTGCTCAGGCTCAGGCCAGTGTGCTGCATCATCTATTATCTATATATAATAATATATATCTGTCTGACTGCTCAGCTCACACAGCTTATAATTGTGGGGGAGACTGGGGAGCACTACTGCAGTGCCAGTTATAGGTTATAGCAGGAGCCAGGAGTACATAATATATTATATAGTGAGTGACCACCAGACACACAGTGCAGTTTATTTAATATATCCGTTCTCTGCCTGAAAAAAGCGATACACACAGTGACTCAGTCAGTCACATACCATATCTGTGTGCACTGCTCAGGCTCAGGCCAGTGTGCTGCATCATCTATATATATTATATATCTGTCTGACTGCTCAGCTCACACAGCTTATAATTGTGGGGGAGACTGGGGAGCACTACTGCAGTGCCAGTTATAGGTTATAGCAGGAGCCAGGAGTACATAATATTATATTAAAATTAAACAGTGCACACTTTTGCTGCAGGAGTGCCACTGCCAGTGTGACTAGTGACCAGTGACCTGACCACCAGTATATAATATTAGTAGTATACTATCTCTTTATCAACCAGTCTATATTAGCAGCAGACACAGTACAGTGCGGTAGTTCACGGCTGTGGCTACCTCTGTGTCGGCACTCGGCAGCCCGTCCATAATTGTATATACCAGTGACCTAACCGTGGTTTTTTTTTCTTTCTTTATACATACATACTAGTTACGAGTATACTATCTCTTTATCAACCAGTCTATATATTAGCAGCAGACACAGTACAGTGCGGTAGTTCACGGCTGTGGCTACCTCTGTGTCGGCACTCGGCAGCCCGTCCATAATTGTATATACCACCTAACCGTGGTTTTTTTTTCTTTCTTTATACATACATACTAGTTACGAGTATACTATCTCTTTATCAACCAGTCTATATATTAGCAGCAGACACAGTACAGTGCGGTAGTTCACGGCTGTGGCTACCTCTGTGTCGGCACTCGGCAGCCCGTCCATAATTGTATATACCACCTAACCGTGTTTTTTTTTTCTTTCTTTATACATACATACTAGTTACGAGTATACTATCTCTTTATCAACCAGTCTATATATTAGCAGCAGACACAGTACAGTGCGGTAGTTCACGGCTGTGGCTACCTCTGTGTCGGCACTCGGCAGCCCGTCCATAATTGTATATACCACCTAACCGTGGTTTTTTTTCTTTCTTTATACATACATACTAGTTACGAGTATACTATCTCTTTATCAACCAGTCTATATATTAGCAGCAGACACAGTACAGTGCGGTAGTTCACGGCTGTGGCTACCTCTGTGTCGGCACTCGGCAGCCCGTCCATAATTGTATACTAGTATCCAATCCATCTCCATTGTTTACCTGAGGTGCCTTTTAGTAGTGCCTATTAAAATATGGAGAACAAAAATGTTGAGGTTCCAAAATTAGGGAAAGATCAAGATCCACTTCCACCTCGTGCTGAAGCTGCTGCCACTAGTCATGGCCGAGACGATGAAATGCCAGCAACGTCGTCTGCCAAGGCCGATGCCCAATGGCATAGTACAGAGCATGTCAAAACCAAAACACCAAATATCAGTAAAAAAAGGACTCCAAAACCTAAAATAAAATTGTCGGAGGAGAAGCGTAAACTTGCCAATATGCCATTTACCACACGGAGTGGCAAGGAACGGCTGAGGCCCTGGCCTATGTTCATGGCTAGTGGTTCAGCTTCACATGAGGATGGAAGCACTCAGCCTCTCGCTAGAAAACTGAAAAGACTCAAGCTGGCAAAAGCACCGCAAAGAACTGTGCGTTCTTTGAAATCCCAAATCCACAAGGAGAGTCCAATTGTGTCGGTTGCGATGCCTGACCTTCCCAACACTGGACGTGAAGAGCATGCGCCTTCCACCATTTGCACGCCCCCTGCAAGTGCTGGAAGGAGCACCCGCAGTCCAGTTCCTGATAGTCAGATTGAAGATGTCAGTGTTGAAGTACACCAGGATGAGGAGGATATGGGTGTTGCTGGCGCTGGGGAGGAAATTGACCAGGAGGATTCTGATGGTGAGGTGGTTTGTTTAAGTCAGGCACCCGGGGAGACACCTGTTGTCCGTGGGAGGAATATGGCCGTTGACATGCCAGGTGAAAATACCAAAAAAATCAGCTCTTCGGTGTGGAGGTATTTCACCAGAAATGCGGACAACAGGTGTCAAGCCGTGTGTTCCCTTTGTCAAGCTGTAATAAGTAGGGGTAAGGACGTTAACCACCTCGGAACATCCTCCCTTATACGTCACCTGCAGCGCATTCATAATAAGTCAGTGACAAGTTCAAAAACTTTGGGTGACAGCGGAAGCAGTCCACTGACCAGTAAATCCCTTCCTCTTGTAACCAAGCTCACGCAAACCACCCCACCAACTCCCTCAGTGTCAATTTCCTCCTTCCCCAGGAATGCCAATAGTCCTGCAGGCCATGTCACTGGCAATTCTGACGAGTCCTCTCCTGCCTGGGATTCCTCCGATGCATCCTTGCGTGTAACGCCTACTGCTGCTGGCGCTGCTGTTGTTGCCGCTGGGAGTCGATGGTCATCCCAGAGGGGAAGTCGTAAGCCCACTTGTACTACTTCCAGTAAGCAATTGACTGTTCAACAGTCCTTTGCGAGGAAGATGAAATATCACAGCAGTCATCCTACTGCAAAGCGGATAACTGAGTCCTTGACAACTATGTTGGTGTTAGACGTGCGTCCGGTATCCGCCGTTAGTTCACAGGGAACTAGACAATTTATTGAGGCAGTGTGCCCCCGTTACCAAATACCATCTAGGTTCCACTTCTCTAGGCAGGCGATACCGAGAATGTACACGGACGTCAGAAAAAGACTCACCAGTGTCCTAAAAAATGCAGTTGTACCCAATGTCCACTTAACCACGGACATGTGGACAAGTGGAGCAGGGCAGGGTCAGGACTATATGACTGTGACAGCCCACTGGGTAGATGTATGGACTCCCGCCGCAAGAACAGCAGCGGCGGCACCAGTAGCAGCATCTCGCAAACGCCAACTCTTTCCTAGGCAGGCTACGCTTTGTATCACCGCTTTCCAGAATACGCACACAGCTGAAAACCTCTTACGGCAACTGAGGAAGATCATCGCGGAATGGCTTACCCCAATTGGACTCTCCTGTGGATTTGTGGCATCGGACAACGCCAGCAATATTGTGTGTGCATTAAATATGGGCAAATTCCAGCACGTCCCATGTTTTGCACATACCTTGAATTTGGTGGTGCAGAATTTTTTAAAAAACGACAGGGGCGTGCAAGAGATGCTGTCGGTGGCCAGAAAAATTGCGGGACACTTTCGGCGTACAGGCACCACGTACAGAAGACTGGAGCACCACCAAAAACTACTGAACCTGCCCTGCCATCATCTGAAGCAAGAAGTGGTAACGAGGTGGAATTCAACCCTCTATATGCTTCAGAGGTTGGAGGAGCAGCAAAAGGCCATTCAAGCCTATACAATTGAGCACGATATAGTAGGTGGAATGCACCTGTCTCAAGTGCAGTGGAGAATGATTTCAACGTTGTGCAAGGTTCTGATGCCCTTTGAACTTGCCACACGTGAAGTCAGTTCAGACACTGCCAGCCTGAGTCAGGTCATTCCCCTCATCAGGCTTTTGCAGAAGAAGCTGGAGGCATTGAAGAAGGAGCTAAAAGGGAGCGATTCCGCTAGGCATATGGGACTTGTGGATGCAGCCCTTAATTCGCTTAACAAGGATTCACGGGTGGTCAATCTGTTGAAATCAGAGCACTACATTTTGGCCACCGTGCTCGATCCTAGATTTAAAGCCTACCTTGGATCTCTCTTTCCGGCAGACACAGGTCTGCTGGGGTTGAAAGACCTGCTGGTGACAAAATTGTCAAGTCAAGCGGAACGCGACCTGTCAACATCTCCTCCTTCACATTCTCCCGCAACTGGGGGTGCGAGGAAAAGGCTCAGAATTCCGAGCCCACCCGCTGGCGGTGATGCAGGGCAGTCTGGAGCGACTGCTGATGCTGACATCTGGTCCGGACTGAAGGACCTGACAACGATTACGGACATGTCGTCTACTGTCACTGCATATGATTCTCTCAACATTGATAGAATGGTGGAGGATTATATGAGTGACCGCATCCAAGTAGGCACGTCACACAGTCCGTACTTATACTGGCAGGAAAAAGAGGCAATTTGGAGGCCCTTGCACAAACTGGCTTTATTCTACCTAAGTTGCCCTCCCACAAGTGTGTACTCCGAAAGAGTGTTTAGTGCCGCCGCTCACCTTGTCAGCAATCGGCGTACGAGGTTACATCCAGAAAATGTGGAGAAGATGATGTTCATTAAAATGAATTATAATCAATTCCTCCGCGGAGACATTGACCAGCAGCAATTGCCTCCACAAAGTACACAGGGAGCTGAGATGGTGGATTCCAGTGGGGACGAATTGATAATCTGTGAGGAGGGGGATGTACACGGTGATATATCGGAGGGTGAAGATGAGGTGGACATCTTGCCTCTGTAGAGCCAGTTTGTGCAAGGAGAGATTAATTGCTTCTTTTTTGGGGGGGGTCCAAACCAACCCGTCATATCAGTCACAGTCGTGTGGCAGACCCTGTCACTGAAATGATGGGTTGGTTAAAGTGTGCATGTCCTGTTTTGTTTATACAACATAAGGGTGGGTGGGAGGGCCCAAGGACAATTCCATCTTGCACCTCTTTTTTCTTTTCTTTTTCTTTGCATCATGTGCTGATTGGGGAGGGTTTTTTGGAAGGGACATCCTGCGTGACACTGCAGTGCCACTCCTAGATGGGCCCGGTGTTTGTGTCGGCCACTAGGGTCGCTAATCTTACTCACACAGTCAGCTACCTCATTGCGCCTCTTTTTTTCTTTGCGTCATGTGCTGTTTGGGGAGGGTTTTTTGGAAGGGACATCCTGCGTGACACTGCAGTGCCACTCCTAGATGGGCCCGGTGTTTGTGTCGGCCACTAGGGTCGCTAATCTTACTCTCACAGTCAGCTACCTCATTGCGCCTCTTTTTTTCTTTGCATCATGTGCTGTTTGGGGAGGGTTTTTTGGAAGGGACATCCTGCGTGACACTGCAGTGCCACTCCTAGATGTGCCCGGTGTTTGTGTCGGCCACTAGGGTCGCTAATCTTACTCACACAGCTACCTCATTGCGCCTCTTTTTTTCTTTGCGTCATGTGCTGTTTGGGGAGGGTTTTTTGGAAGGGCCATCCTGCGTGACACTGCAGTGCCACTCCTAGATGGGCCCGGTGTTTGTGTCGGCCACTAGGGTCGCTAATCTTACTCACACAGCTACCTCATTGCGCCTCTTTTTTTCTTTGCGTCATGTGCTGTTTGGGGAGGGTTTTTTGGAAGGGACATCCTGCGTGACACTGCAGTGCCACTCCTAGATGGGCCCGGTGTTTGTGTCGGCCACTAGGGTCGCTAATCTTACTCACACAGTCAGCTACCTCATTGCGCCTCTTTTTTTCTTTGCGTCATGTGCTGTTTGGGGAGGGTTTTTTGGAAGGGCCATCCTGCGTGACACTGCAGTGCCACTCCTAGATGGGCCCGGTGTTTGTGTCGGCCACTAGGGTCGCTAATCTTACTCACACAGCTACCTCATTGCGCCTCTTTTTTTCTTTGCGTCATGTGCTGTTTGGGGAGGGTTTTTTGGAAGGGCCATCCTGCGTGACACTGCAGTGCCACTCCTAGATGGGCCCGGTGTTTGTGTCGGCCACTAGGGTCGCTAATCTTACTCACACAGCTACCTCATTGCGCCTCTTTTTTTCTTTGCGTCATGTGCTGTTTGGGGAGGGTTTTTTGGAAGGGACATCCTGCGTGACACTGCAGTGCCACTCCTAGATGGGCCCGGTGTTTGTGTCGGCCACTAGGGTCGCTTATCTTACTCACACAGCGACCTCGGTGCAAATTTTAGGACTAAAAATAATATTGTGAGGTGTGAGGTATTCAGAATAGACTGAAAATGAGTGTAAATTATGGTTTTTGAGGTTAATAATACTTTGGGATCAAAATGACCCCCAAATTCTATGATTTAAGCTGTTTTTTAGTGTTTTTGTAAAAAAACACCCGAATCCAAAACACACCCGAATCCGACAAAAAAAATTCGGTGAGGTTTTGCCAAAACGCGTTCGAACTCAAAACACGGCCGCGGAACCGAACCCAAAACCAAAACACAAAACCCGAAAAATTTCAGGCGCTCATCTCTAGTCTGGAATTGGTAATGGCAATCCTGTACCACAAATCTGAGGTACTCCTGGTGAGGATGGTAAATGGGGACATGCAAGTAAGCATCCTTGATGTCCAGGGATACCATGTAATCCCCCTCGTCCAGGCTTGCAATAACCGCCCTGAGCGATTCCATCTTGAACTTGAATTTCTTTATGTATGTGTTCAAGGATTTCAAATTTAGAATGGGTCTCACCGAACCGTCCGGTTTCGGTACCACAAATAGTGTGGAATAATAACCCCGGCCTTGTTGAAGTAGGGGTACCTTGATTATCACCTGCTGGGAATACAGCTTGTGAATTGCCGCTAGCACCGCCTCCCTGTCTGAGGGAGCAATCGGCAAGGCAGATTTTAGGAACCGGTGGGGTGGGGACGCCTCGAATTCCAGCTTGTACCCCTGAGATACTATTTGCAGAATCCAGGGATCCACCTGTGAGCGAACCCACTGATCGCTGAAATTTTTGAGGCGACCCCCCACCGTACCTGGCTCCGCCTGTGGAGCCCCACCGTCATGCGGCGGACTTGGAAGAAGAAGCGGGGGAGGACTTTTGCTCCTGGGAACCTGCTGTTTGTTGCAGCCTTTTTCCCCTACCTCTGCCTCTGGACAGAAAAGACCCGCCTTTTCCACGCCTGTTTTTCTGGGTCCGAAAGGACTGAACCTGATAAAACGGCGCCTTCTTGGGCTGTGAGGGGACATGGGGTAAAAATGCTGACTTCCCAGACGTTGCTGTGGAAACTAGGTCCGAGAGACCATCCCCAAATAATTCCTCACCCTTATATGGTAACACTTCCATGTGCTTTTTTGAATCTGCATCTCCTGTCCACTGGCGAGTCCATAAGCCTCTCCTAGCAGAAATGGACAATGCACTTACTTTAGATGCCAGTCGGCAGATTTCCCTCTGTGCATCTCTCATATATAAGACTGAGTCTTTTATATGGTCTATGGTTAACAGGATCGTGTCTCTGTCTAATGTGTCAATATTTTCTGACAGTTTATCTGACCATGCAGCGGCAGCACTGCACATCCAAGCTGACGCAATAGCTGGCCTAAGTATAATGCCTGTGTGTGTATATACAGACTTCAGGATCGCCTCCTGCTTTCTATCAGCAGGTTCCCTGAGGGCGGCCGTATCCGGAGACGGTAGTGCCACCTTTTTAGACAAACGTGTGAGCGCTTTATCCACTCTAGGGGGTGTTTCCCAACGTGGCGGGAAAGGGAACGCCATTAGTACCTTCTTAGGAATTACCAATTTTTTATCAGGGAAAGCCCACGCTTCTTCACACACTTCATTTAATTCATCTGATGGGGGAAAAACTACGGGTAGTTTTTTCTCTCCAAACATAATACCCTTTTTAGTGGTACCTGTAGTTATATCGGAAATGTTTAACACCTCTTTCATTGCCTCAATCATGCAGTGAATGGCCTTAGTGGGCATCAGGTTTGACTCATCGTCGTCGACACTGGTGTCAGTATCAGTGTCGACATCTGGGTCTGCTTGAGGTAGCGGGCGTTTTAGAGCCCCTGACGACCCATGCGACGCCTGGGCAGGCACGAGCTGAGAAGTCGGCTGTCCCACATTTGGCATGTCGTCGATTTTCTTATATAAGGAGTCTATACGTGCACTCATTACTTTCCATAAGCCCATCCACTCAGGTGTCTGCCCCGCAGGGGGTGACATCCCTTCTAAAGGCATCTGCTCTGCCTCCACATCATTATCCTCATCAAACATGTCGACACAGCCGTACCGACACACCGCACACACACAAGGAATGCTCCGAATGAGGACAGGACCCACAAAAGCCCTTTGGGGGGACAGAGTGAGAGTATGCCAGCACACACCAGAGCGCTATATAATGCAGGGACTAACTGAGTTATGTCCCCTATAGCTGCTTTTTTTATATTATATATATATATTGCGCCCAAATTTAGTGCCCCCCCTCTCTGTTTTTACCCTGTTCTGTAGTGTAGACTGCAGGGGAGAGCCAGGGAGCTTCCTTCCAGCGGATCTGTGAAGGAGAAATGGCGCCAGTGTGTCTGAGGGAGATAGCTCCGCCCCTTTTCCGCGGCCTATTCTCCCGCTTTTTTCTGGATTCTGGCAGGGGTATTTACCACATATATAGCCTCTGGGGCTATATATTGTGGTATTTTTGCCAGCCAAGGTGTTTTTATTGCTGCTCAGGGCGCCCCCCCCCCCCCCAAGCGCCCTGCACCCTCAGTGACCGGAGTGTGAAGTGTGCATGAGGAGCAATGGCGCACAGCTGCAGTGCTGTGCGCTACCTTGGTGAAGACTGATGTCTTCTGCCGCCGTTTTTCCGGACCTCTTCTTGCTTCTGGCTCTGTAAGGGGGACGGCGGCGCGGCTCCGGGACCGAACACCAAGGACTGGGCCTGCGGTCGATCCCTCTGGAGCTAATGGTGTCCAGTAGCCTAAGAAGCCCAATCCGGCTGCAAGCAGGCGAGTTCACTTCTTCTCCCCTTAGTCCCTCGCTGCAGTGAGCCTGTTGCCAGCAGGTCTCACTGAAAATAAAAAACCTAAAACTATACTTTCTTTCTAAGGGCTCAGGAGAGCCCCTAGTGTGCATCCAACCTCGGCCGGGCACGAAATCTAACTGAGGCTTGGAGGAGGGTCATAGTGGGAGGAGCCAGTGCACACCAGGTAGTCATAAATCTTTCTAGAGTGCCCAGCCTCCTTCGGAGCCCGCTATTCCCCATGGTCCTTACGGAGTTCCCAGCATCCACTAGGACGTTAGAGAAAACACTTTAATGAATGCAACTATAAAAATTCACTAAAATATCCCTGCACATTGTAGAAGCACACATTTTCCTTAAGAAAAGCACTAATACTACTAACATAAAACATTACATGCAAGTGCCTGGGCATCCCAAAGGGACTGATTTATTAAGCTAAATATTGTGGTCAGTGGCCATTTTCAGAGGATTGATGCACTTTCAGAGACATCACAGAAACAGCCCTCATGGCGTTCTCTGGGGACTGTGAAAATGTTCACTTTGCCAAACTTCAAAAAGCTTTAATTTTCAGAACTTGTCCCTGCTAGATGGTGACTATCTTCAGGCTACACTATCAGTGTAAAGCTCTCTGAGTGTGATACACGACAGGACACCAGAGAGCTGCATAAACCAGTGAGGAAAGGGCACAGCTCTGGAGGGATGGTATTCAAGGGGAGACCGGACCAACTTACATGCTGATTTATGTACTGATAGGACTCTAACTCATTTTCTAGTATTGTATCTTAGAAACTTAGTGCATACTACCGAGTTCCTCTTGTGATATAAATGGTACTGTGTGTACAAAGCACTTATTGGTCACAATTAGCCTTTTTAGTATCTTTATGCTTAATAAATATCTTAACCGGTGTTATAAAGTTTCTCTGTGCGACCTAACCCCCCCACAAATGTACATTGTACCTACATGACTCCTAAGTCATGTACAGGAATACAGGCCCAACACGCTGTTCCTCTCCAGAGCATATAGGGTCTGATTCGGATACACTGACAATGGGCCTAATTCAGACCTGACCGTAGCAGCCAATTTGTTAGCAGATGGGCAAAACCATGTGCACTGCAAGAGGGGCAGATATAACATGTGCAGAGAGAGTTAGATTTGGGTGGGTTATATTGTTTCTGTGCAGGGTAAATACTGGCTGCTTTATTTTTACACTGCAATTTAGATTTCAGTTTGAACACACCCCACTCAAATCTAACTCTCTCTGCACATGGTACATCTGCCCCCCCTGCAGTGCACATGGTCTTGCCCATCTGCTAACAAATTTGCTGCTATGATCAGGTCTGAATTAGGTCCAATGTTGGATTCATGCTTTTTCTTCTGTGCATGCGTCTAAGTTGCACTGCACATGCATCTGGGTACACAGAGTCCCAGTTGCGATTGAGACACACAGGAAATGGGTGTTCCTAGGAGGTGGCTATTCAGATGCATGAATATGGCCCTTTTCATGGGCATGTTGGCCCTCATTCAGATGTGGTTGGAGTTGCTATCACTGCTGCTTACATAGAAGCAGCAGCAGCGATAGCACAAATGTGGTCAGGCCTCCTGCTCTATTACTGATTTGGACTGCATAGTGCATGCATACTAGGATGAAGAAATGGATCATCTCCAACGCCATTGGCCAACTGTACGATCCAGTGGGTTGAGCAAGCCAGCTGCTGCAGCTGCTACCTAGAGGCCAGGAAATCTCCATCCTCTTCCCTCCCCTGTAACGGCGGCGACACTCCTGCATTTGGAGAAACGGAGGCCGTTGCCGCACCTCCCACACCCCAAACGGCATTAGACTGTCAATCATTGACAGTCTGATGCCGTCCTGCGTCTCTCGTTGCAGGACTCGTTTGTTCATGCACAAGGTACCGATAATCGGTATATTGTGACAGACAATTGGATTGTCGCGGATGTTTTGCTGAAATGGTTGCGAACGCAGATGCATAATCGTTCACATTGGAGACCATACTCTGATGGAGAATTTGCACATAGGGGTAAATTTACTAAGATGGGAGTTCTGTTTAAGATGGGATGTTGCCCATAGTTACCAATCAGATTCCAGCTATTATCTTCTAGAAGGTGTTAGATAAATGAGAAATAGAATCTGATTGGTTGCTATGGGCAACATCCCATCTTAAATAGAACTCCCATCTTAGTAAATTTACCCCATAGAGTGGGGCTAATGCACCCAGTGGTATTTAGCATCTAAAAAAAGCTCAAAGTGGGAGTCTCACTCCCTGCACAGTGAGGCGCACAGCTGCCAGGAAAGAGCATGCAAGCTTTTTTTATTGTAATGTATTTATTCTTTTTACACATTAATTGCCAGTTATCATATAGCTAATTGTAGAGATGAGCCCATTTTGCTGACAACTGAACACACCTGAACTTTGGGGTTCCAAGGGTAACGGAGTCCCGGTTTGGATCGGTTTTGGGTTCCGAGTCAAACAGAGTTCCAGCTTGGCTTATCCCGCCAAGTTCGGATCTCAGATCTAGTGTGTTTTCGATTGCATGTAAGTCCCTCCCCCGTGATTTCAGGTGCCATGTCACACTGGAAATGACTGGAAATTAATGTTACTGATGTTAATAATACTGTATGAACAACAACAGGTCCAAATTACATGATTTTAGCTGTTTTTTGAGAAATCCAGATTCAGATCCAAAACAAAATAAGATTTTACTTACCGATAAATCTATTTCTCGTAGTCCGTAGTGGATGCTGGGGACTCCGTCAGGACCATGGGGAATAGCGGCTCCGCAGGAGACGGGGCACAAAAATAAAGCTTTAGGATCAGGTGGTGTGCACTGGCTCCTCCCCCTATGACCCTCCTCCAAGCCTCAGTTAGGATACTGTGCCCGGACGAGCGTACACAATAAGGAAGGATAATGAATCCCGGGTAAGACTCATACCAGCCACACCAATCACACCGTACAACTTGTGATCTGAACCCAGTTAACAGTATGACAAACGTAGGAGCCTCTGAACAGACGGCTCACAACAATAACAACCCGATTTTTTTGTAACAATAACTATGTACAAGTATTGCAGACAATCCGCACTTGGGATGGGCGCCCAGCATCCACTACGGACTACGAGAAATAGATTTATCGGTAAGTAAAATCTTATTTTCTCTGACGTCCTAAGTGGATGCTGGGGACTCCGTCAGGACCATGGGGATTATACCAAAGCTCCCAAACGGGCGGGAGAGTGCGGATGACTCTGCAGCACCGAATGAGAGAACTCCAGGTCCTCTTTAGCCAGGGTATCAAATTTGTAGAATTTTACAAACGTGTTCTCCCCCGACCACGTAGCTGCTCGGCAGAGTTGTAATGCCGAGACCCCCCGGGCAGCCGCCCAGGATGAGCCCACTTTCCTTGTGGAATGGGCCTTGACAGATTTTGGTTGTGGCAAGCCTGCCACAGAATGTGCAAGTTGAATTGTGCTACAAATCCAACGAGCAATCGTCTGCTTAGAAGCAGGAGCACCCAGCTTGTTGGGTGCATACAATATAAACAGCGAGTCAGACTTTCTGACTCCAGCCGTTCTTGAAATATATATTTTCAATGCCCGGACCACGTCCAACAACTTGGAATCCTCCAAATCGTTAGTAGCCGCAGGCACCACAATAGGCTGGTTCAGGTGAAACGCTGACACCACCTTAGGCAGAAAATGAGGACGCGTCCGCAGTTCTGCCCTGTCCGAATGGAAAATCAGATATGGGCTTTTATAGGATAAAGCCGCCAATTCTGACACTCTCCTGGCTGAAGCCAGGGCCAGTAGCATGGTTACTTTCCATGTAAGATATTTCAAATCCGCCGATTTGAGTGGCTCAAACCAATGGGATTTGAGAAAATCCAAAACTACATTAAGGTCCCACGGAGCCACTGGGGGCACAACCGGGGGCTGTATATGTAGTACTCCTTTTACAAAAGTCTGGACTTCAGGAACTGAAGCCAATTCTTTCTGGAAGAAAATCGACAGGGCCGAAATTTGAACCTTAATGGACCCCAATTTGAGGCCCATAGACAATCCTGTTTGCAGGAAATGTAGGAATCGACCCAATTGAAATTTCTCCGTGGGGGCCTTCCTGGCCTCACACCACGCAACATATTTTCTCCAAATGCGGTGATAATGTTGTGCAGTCACCTCCTTCCTGGCTTTTACCAGTGTAGGAATGACCTCTTCCGGAATGCCTTTTTCCCTTAGAATTCGGCGTTCAACCACCACGCCGTCAAACGCAGCCGCGGTAAGTCTTGGAAAAGACACGGTCCCTGCTGAAGCAGGTCCCGTCTTAGAGGTAGAGGCCACGGATCCTCCGTGAGCATCTCTTGAAGTTCCGGGTACCAAGTTCTTCTTGGCCAATCCGGAGCCACGAGTATCGTTCTTACTCCCCTTTGCCGTATAATTCTCAGTACTTTTGGTATGAGAGGCAGAGGAGGGAACACATACACTAACTGGAACACCCACGGTGTTACCAGAGCGTCCACAGCTATTGCCTGAGGGTCTCTTGACCTGGCGCAATACCTGTCCAGTTTTTTGTTGAGGCGGGACGCCATCATATCCACCTTTGGTTTTTCCCAACGGTTCACAATCATGTGGAAGACTTCTGGATGAAGTCCCCACTCTCCCGGGTGTAGATCGTGTCTGCTGAGGAAGTCTGCTTCCCAGTTGTCCACTCCCGGAATGAACACTGCTGACAGTGCTATCACATGATCTTCCGCCCAGCGAAGAATCTTTGCAGCTTCTGCCATTGCTGTCCTTCTTCTTGTGCCGCCCTGTCTGTTTACGTGGGCGACTGCCGTGATGTTGTCCGACTGGATCAACACCGGCTGACCCTGAAGCAGGGGTTTTGCCAGACTTAGAGCATTGTAAATCGCTCTTAGCTCCAGTATATTTATGTGAAAAGACATCTCCAGGCTTGACCATACTCCCTGGAAGTTTCTTCCCTGTGTGACCGCTCCCCAGCCTCTCAGACTGGCATCCGTGGTCACCAGGACCCAGTCCTGTATGCCGAATCTGCGGCCCTCTAACAGATGAGCACTCTGCAACCACCACAGAAGAGACACCCTTGTCCGTGGTGATAAGGTTATCCGCTGGTGCATCTGCAGATGCGATCCGGACCATTTGTCCAACAGATCCCACTGAAAAGTTCGTGCGTGGAATCTGCCGAATGGAATCGCTTCGTAAGAAGCCACCATCTTTCCCAGGACTCTTGTGCATTGATGCACAGACACTTTTCCTGGTTTTAGGAGGTTCCTGACAAGTTTGGATAACTCCTTGGCTTTCTCCTCTGGAAGAAACACCTTTTTCTGAACCGTGTCCAGAATCATTCCCAGGAACAGCAGACGTGTTGTCGGTGTCAACTGAGATTTTGGAAAATTCAGAATCCACCCGTGTTGTTGCAGCACTAATCGGGTTAGTGTTACTCCGTCCTCCAGCTCTTCTCTGGACCTTGCCCTTATCAGGAGATCGTCCAAGTAAGGGATAATTAATACGCCTCTTCTTCGAAGAAGAATCATCATTTCGGCCATTACCTTGGTAAAGACCCGAGGTGCCGTGGACAATCCAAACGGCAGCGTCTGAAACTGATAATGACAGTTTTGCACCACGAACCTGAGGTACCCTTGATGTGAAGGGAAAATTGGGACATGCAGGTAAGCATCCTTTATGTCCAGGGACACCATAAAGTCCCCTTCTTCCAGATTCGCTATCACTGCTCTGAGTGACTCCATCTTGAATTTGAATTTCTGTATGTACAGGTTCAAAGATTTCAGATTTAGAATAGGTCTTACCGAGCCGTCCGGCTTCGGTACCACAAATAGCGTGGAGTAATACCCTTTTCCTTGTTGTAGGAGGGGTACCTTGACTATCACCTGCTGAGAAAACAGCTTGTGAATGGCTTCCAATACCGTCGCCCTGTCTGAGGGAGACGTTGGCAAAGCAGACTTTAGGAACCGGCGAGGGGGAGACTTCTCGAACTCCTACCTGTAACCCTGAGATACTACCTGCAGGATCCAGGGGTCCACCTGTGAGCAAGCCCACTGTGCGCTGAAATTCTTGAGTCGACCCCCCACCGCTCCTGAGTCCGCTTGTAAAGCCCCAGCGTCATGCTGAGGGCTTTGCAGAACCCTGGGAGGGCTTCTGTTCCTGGGCAGGGGCAGCTTGCTGTCCTCTCTTACCCCTTCCTCTGCCCCGGGGCAGATATGACTGTCCTTTTGCCCGCTTGTTCTTATAGGACCGAAAGGACTGCGGCTGAAAAGACGGTGTCTTTTTCTGTTGGGAGGGGGTCTGAGGTAAAAAGGTGGATTTTCCGGCAGTTGCCGTGGCCACCAGATCCGATAGACCGATGCCAAATAATTCCTCCCCTTTATACGGCAATACTTCCATATGTCGTTTAGAATCCGCATCACCTGACCACTGTCGCGTCCATAAACTTCTTCTGGCAGATATGGACTTCGCATTTACTCTCGATGCCAGAGTGCAAATATCCCTCTGAGCATCTCGCATATAAAGAAAAGCATCCTTTAATTGCTCTATTCCAGGGTATCAATATTTTCAGTCAGGGAATCCGACCAGACCACCCCAGCACTGCACATCCAGGCTGAGGCGATGGCTGGTCGCAGTATAACACCAGTATGTGTGTATATACTTTTTAGGGTAGTTTCCAGCCTCCTATCAGCTGGATCCTTGAGGGCGGCCGTATCTGGAGACGGTAACGCCACTTGTTTTGATAAGCGTGTGAGCGCCTTATCCACCCTAGGGGGTGTTTCCCTGCGCGCCCTAACCTCTGGCGGGAAAGGGTATAATGCCAATAACTTTTTTGAAATTAGCACTTTTCTATCTGGGTTAACCCACGCTTCATCACATACATCATTCAATTCCTCTGATTCAGGAAAAACTACAGGTAGTTTTTTCACCCCCCACATAATACCCCTTTTTGTGGTACTTGCAGTATCAGAGATATGCAAAGCCTCCTTCATTGCCGTGATCATATAACGTGTGGCCCTACTTGAAAATACGTTTGTTTCTTCACCGTCGACACTAGATTCAGTGTCCGTGTCTGGGTCTGTGTCGACCGACTGAGGTAAAGGGCGTTTTACAGCCCCTGACGGTGTCTGAGACGCTTGGGCAGGTACTAACTGGTTTTCCGGCCGTCTCATGTCGTCAACTGATTTTTGTAATGTGCTGACATTATCACGTAATTCCATAAACAAAGCCATCCATTCCGGTGTCGACTCCCTGGGGGGTGACATCACCATTATCGGCAATTGCTCTGCCTCCACACCAACATCGTCCTCATACATGTCGACACACACGTACCGACACACAGCAGACACACAGGGAATGCTCTTATCGAAGACAGGACCCCACTAGCCCTTTGGGGAGACAGAGGGAGAGTTTGCCAGCACACACCCAAGCGCTATAATATATATGGGAACAACCTTATATAAGTGTTGTATCCTTATAGCAGCTTAAATATATAAAATATCGCCAAAAAAAGTGCCCCCCCTCTCTGTTTTACCCTGTTTCTGTAGTGCAGTGCAGGGGAGAGTCCTGGGAGCCTTCCTCACAGCGGAGCTGAGCAGGAAAATGGCGCTGTGTGCTGAGGAGAATAAGCCACGCCCCCTATTCCGGCGGGCTTTTCTCCCGGAGTTTGAGATATCTGGCATGGGTTTAATACATCCATATAGCCTCAAGGGCTATATGTGATGTATTTTTTAGCCATAAAAGGTATTATACATTGCTGCCCAGGGCGCCCCCAGCAGCGCCCTGCACCCTCCGTGACCTAAGGTGTGAAGTGTGTGACAACAATGGCGCACAGCTGCAGTGCTGTGCGCTACCTTCATGAAGACTGAAAAGCCTTCTGCCGCCGGTTTCTGGACCTTCAATCTTCAGCATCTGCAAGGGGGGTCGGCGGCGCGGCTCCGGGACGAACCCCAGGGTGAGACCTGTGTTCCGACTCCCTCTGGAGCTAATGGTGTCCAGTAGCCTAAGAAGCCAATCCATCCTGCACGCAGGTGAGTTGAACTTCTCTCCCCTAAGTCCCTCGATGCAGTGAGCCTGTTGCCAGCAGGACTCACTGAACATAAAAAACCTAAAAACTTTTTCTAAGCAGCTCCTTAAGAGAGCCACCTAGATTGCACCCTGCTCGGACGGGCACAAAAACCTAACTGAGGCTTGGAGGAGGGTCATAGGGGGAGGAGCCAGTGCACACCACCTGATCCTAAAGCTTTATTTTTGTGCCCTGTCTCCTGCGGAGCCGCTATTCCCCATGGTCCTGACGGAGTCCCCAGCATCCACTTAGGACGTCAGAGAAAAACACTTGGGAACAGTTTTGCCAAAATAAAACTCAAATTATCATTTAGAACCAAAACTAAAACCAGGGTCTGCGCACATCTATAGTGAATGGTGATAACTGGAGTCTCTCTACCGCACGATAAACTTATGACTTACATCAGGGGTGGGGAACCTTTGGCCCTCCAGCTGTTGTTGAGCTACACATACCAGCATGCCTTGCTACAGTTTTGCTATTTGGCCATGCTAAAACTGTTGCAGGGCATGCTGGGATGTGTAGTTCAACAGCAGCTGGAGGGACGAAGGTTCCCCATCCCAGACTTACATGTATATTCCTTCAGCAAACACAATTTAGGTAGTATGCAGAGTTGCACATACATGCAGCTTTCCATACTGAATAATGGGGGTAATTCCAAGTTGATCGCAGCAGGAAATTTTTTAGCAGTTGGGCAAAACCATGTGCACTGCAGGGGGGGGGGGGGGACAGATATAACATTTGCAGAGAGAGTAATTAGGCCCTACACACTGGCCGATTTTCTGAAAGATATGAACGATCTCGTTCATAAATGAACGAGAACTCGTTCATATCTTTCAGTGTGGAGACTCCAGCGATGAACGATGCGCGGCCCCGCGCTCGTTCATCGCTGGTCTCCCGTCGGCTGTGCATGCAGGCCAATATGGACGATCTCGTCCATATTTGCCTGCACTTCAATGCAGCCGCGTGACCGGGGGAGTGAAGAAACTTCACTCCCCCCGTCACTGCCCCCCCGCCGCCGGGTCGCTCGTCGGCCGTATCCGCCGTCGGGCAGCTCGGTGGCGGGTCGGCCAGTGAGTAGGGCCCCTTAGATTTGGGTGGGTTATTTTGTTTCTTTGCAGGGTAAATACTGGCTGCTTTATTTTTACACTGCAATTTAGATTGCAGATTGAACTCACCACACCCAAATCTAACTCTCTCTGCAAATGTTATATCTGCCTACCCTGCAGTGCACATGGTTTTGCCCAACTGCTAAAAAATTTCCTGCTGCGATCAACTTGGAATTACCCCCAATGTTTTCCAATGTATAGCAGTTTATGTCTGTGTTTTTAACATTCACCAGATGCACTAAAAGCATACTTACCTACTTTGAATGTCTCCTCTCTGGGAGAAGCCCGGAGAGGAGACGCTGCAGGAGACTTCAGGGGGTGGGGCCAGGCTGTGACATCGTCAAGCCCCGCCCCCACATCCAGAAAACGCCGCAATTCGTGTCATTTTAACTCCTTCCTCACTCCACGGACCCGCGAACTCAGGAGAGTATCTTTCCATCACTAGGACGTGAGCAGGATGTGGGAGACTTGCCTACTCTTCCGGGGGTGCAGGGGGCTACCCCAAAAAATGGGAGCCTCCTGCAGCTTCTGGGGGAGTAGGCAAGTATGACTAAAAGGAATTACTTGTAACACAGCTGACAGTAGGAAAATTCCAGAAATATACATTTTTCATCGTCTTTAAAAGGCTTCCCAACCTGCAACTAATTATGCAGGTCTCAGAAGCCAAGTGGTTAGGAGAATAGTCTCACGTCTCAGAAGCCACGTGGTTACCAGAAATGTAATATCAAAAGGATTACAATGGGCATTTTAAAAGTTGGGAGGTTCGAAATACATACTAAATCCCAGCAGTCAGGATGCCAGTGGTCACATGACCGACTGTGGCATCCCGACATTGAACATCCCGACATCAAAGGGGGGACCCCTTTGCAGCAACCCCGGTGCCAAGAATAGTATGATTTAGATTTTTTTCGGCAGGGCACGATCATGTCTTCCAGATTTAGGGCCTAATTCAGACCTGATCGCAACAGCAACATTTTTCTCTAATGGGAAAAACCATGGGCCTAATTCTGAGTTGATCGCAGCATCAAATTTGTTAGCAGTTGGGCAAAACCATGTGCACTGCATACCCTCCAACTGTACCTTTTTGGCCGGTACAGTACCGTTTTTTTAAGGTCTGTACCGGCCAAAAAGGGCTTTGTACCGATTATTGACTCACTGCATCTCCATTGAAAGTATAGGAAAGGGGGGCGTGGCCACGCCCTTTACCCTCGGCCACGCCCCCTTTCCTTGTTTGTACCGGTTTTTACGTGTACAATGGGGGTCATTCCGAGTTGTTCGCTCGCAAGCGGATTTTAGCAGATTTGCTCATGCTAAGCCGCCGCCTACTGGGAGTGAATCTTAGCATCTTAAAATTGCGAACGATGTATTCGCAATATTGCGATTACACACCTCGTAGCAGTTTCTGAGTAGCTCCAGACTTATTCGGCATCTGCGATCAGTTCAGTGCTTGTCGTTCCTGGTTTGACGTCACAAACACACCCAGCGTTTGCCCAGACACTCCTCCGTTTCTCCGGCCACTCCTGCGTTTTTTCCGGAAACGGTAGCGTTTTTACCCACACGCCCATAAAACGGCCTGTTTCCGCCCAGTAACACCCATTTCCTGTCAATCACATTACGATCGCCAGAACGATGAAAAAGCCGTGAGTAAAATTCCTAAGTGCATAGCAAATTTACTTGGCGCAGTCGCAGTGCGAACATTGCGCATGCGCATTAAGCGGAAAAAAGCTGCGATGCGAAGATTTTTACCGAGCGAACAACTCGGAATGAGGGCCAATGTTGGAGGGTATGGCACTGCAGGGGGGCAGATATAACATGTGCAGAGAGAGTTAGATTTGGGTGTGGCGTGTTCAAACTGAAATCTAAATTGCAGTGTAAAAATAAAGCAGCCAGTATTTACCCTGCACAGAAACAAAATAACCCACCCAAATCTAACTCTCTCTGCAAATATTATATTTGCTCCCCTGCAGTGCACATGGTTTTGCCCAATTGCTAACAAACTTGCTGCTGCGATCAACTCAGAATTACCCCCCATGTGCAGTGCAGGTGGAGCAGATGTAACATGTGCAGAGAGAGTTAGATTTGGGTGGGGTGTGTTCAAACTGAAATCTAAATTGCACTGTAAAAACAAAGCAGTCAGTATTTACCCTGCACAGAAACAAAATAATCCACCTAAGCCTTACTCTCTCTCTCTCTCTCTCTCTCTCTCTCTCTCTCTCTCTCTCTCTCTCTCTCTCTGCACATGTTACATCTGCCCCACCTGCAGTGCACATGGTTTTGCTTATTAGAGTAAGATTTTGCTTTTGCAATCAGGTCTGAATTAGGCCCTTAGTCACACCTCCAATACCGGCCCTTCTTATCTCTCAGTGACCCCAGATATAGGGCCTAATTCAGACCTGCTAGGGGTATTTTGCAGTCCTGCGTTCGCATAGTCGCCACCCATACGGGAGCAGAGCTGTACAAATAGATTGTATGCAGTCTCTGAGTAGCCCAGGACTTACTCAGCCGCTGCAAACACTTCAGCTGGTCAGGGACCGGAATTGACGTCAGAAACCCTCCCTGCAAACGCATGGACACGCCTGCGTTTTTCCAACCACTCCCAGAAAATGGTCAGTTGACACCCACAAATGGCTTCTTCCTGTCAATCTCCTTGCGAACGCCCGTGTGAATGGATTCTTCGCACAAACCCATCGCTGAGGGGCGATCCGCTTTGTACCCCTTTGACGTGCCTGCGCATTGCAGTGTATACGCATGCGCAGTTTAGATAGTCAGAAAGATGGCACATACGTAGAAGACAGACAGATTATGGGCCCTAATTCAGACCTGATCGCTGCTGTGCGTTTTCACACAGCAGCTGATCAGGTCTGACCTGCGCATGCACCAGCGCCGCAGTGTGCGCCGGCGCATGCCAGACAGCCGATGACCATCTCAGGCCAGGGATCGCCTCTGCCTGACTGACAGGCAGAGGCGGTCGCTGGGCGGGCCGACGGCGTTCGTCCACCATTTTGAGGGCGTGGTCCGGGCAACACAGGTGTGCCTGGGCCGTGCGGGGGGTGGGCCACAGCAGCTGTGTGACATCACACGCAGCCGCTGTGACCCAAACAGCGACGGGAAGCTTCTTGCCAGCGCGCAGGAGCTGTGCTGTTAGGGAGCTACTCGTCAAGTACAAAAGCATCGCCGCCGTGCCATGCTTTTGTACTTGTGCGGGGGGAGGGGGGGAGGGCCAGACATGCGGAGCGGACTAGCCCTGTGCTGGGTGTCCCCCCGCATGTCTGTGTAACTGATCGTACATGTGCTAAATTTAGCACATCTACGATCAGGTCTGAATTAGGCCCTATATTCGAGCTCCTGTGCAAAGCGATCTTTCAGAATACTGTATATCAAAATAAAAATGTCTCCGTCTGGCCAGTGCACAGGAAGGATGGTGTTGCGCCACATGCTGGGGGCCGCTCATCGCAGGGCAAGCCCGCCCAGCATGCCAACTCCTGCCCCGTGGCTGCGATCACATACCGTTTGCAATCGCAATCGAATTGCGGTTGCAGCAACTGTGGACGACACCATGCAGCCGCAGCTAGACTGCATATGAAGGCAGTCTGCCGCCATTTTTCCCATCGGAGCGGCCGCGTGTTATGTCATGCAGCCACCCCAAAAAACGCTACCGACCTACCCCCGTTTTCCCCATGCCACCCACGCAACGTCATTACTCCGCCCCTGAAACACCCGCCTCTATCATTCAAAGAGCAGTCTTCCAGGATGCAATTGATTGCACGTGCATGCACTGTGCGGCCGCAGCACATGTGCAGTTTTGAGAAAATCGCTCATTTATGATTGCTTCAAAATAGCAATCCGTGCTAAATAACCCTCCTAATCCACTATGGGCCTAATTCAGACCTGATCGTAGGCCTGCAAAATTTTGCAGGGCTACGATCAGGCACATTGACATGCGGGGGGACACCCAACACAGAGCTAGTCCGCCCCGCATGTCAGGCACGCCCCCTCCCCCCCCGCAGAAGTGCAAAAGCATTGCACTTCAGGAGTAGCTCCTCGCTGCTGTTGCGTGCTGGCCGGGAGCTTCTCGTCGCTTCCTGGGTCGCAGCGGCTGCGTGTGACGTCACGCAGCCACTGTGGCCTGCCCCCCCGCACGGTCTGGCCACGCCTGCGTTGGCTGGACCATGCCCACACCACCGTGCCGTCCCCTCCCACCCAGCGACCGCTTCTGCCTGTCAATCAGACAGAGGCGATCACTAGGCAACGACAGCCGTCGGCTGTCAGCCATGCACCGGCGCATTGCGGCACTGGCGCATGCGCACTTCTGCCCTGGTCGCTGCGCTGTGATGACTTGCAGCGAGCGATCAGGTCAGAATGACCCCCTATATCCAGTGGACGTGTGTGGTGTCAGTCTCTGGAGGAGGAACACTTGTGAGTGGGACAAATGATTCTGAAGAAGCCGGCTGAACTATTGGACAAATGGTCTGTGTTATGCTGGGTACACTACACACTAAATGATGTGTGTACCCAGCGGCGGCACAATGTGATGGCACAATACATTACACACAATGTACCATTCCATCCTGCATTTAGCAGCATTGCATTGTTCATTACATCACAGCAGATGAGGCAATGCGATAAATGACCACCGGCCATTTGCAATCGTGCGGCCATACTATACAATCTGCACAATATATAGTTTCCTATCTGCGTCTGAAAGATTAAGCGATTTGTCTTTCGATATGTGTGTGCCCAGCATAAGATTAGTGCTAGTGATTGCCAGAGGGGAATGTAACTTTTGAGTAAACCGCATTTGCTATCCTAACAAATAAAAGAGAAGGTGCTTTGTCAGCACGATCTTGGAGTTTCTTGTATCACAATAAACTGTAACAGAGGCGGATTGGCCATAGGGTTTACAGGGAAGATTCCCTGTGGGCCGACGCACCCGTGGGGCCTGTTTTCTTTGAGGACATGTGGTCCTATTTATAGACATAATGAATAAAATGCAAAATAATTTGCGTATATGAAAATTACTTTGCCACTTAGCCTGTGATTGCAGATGATCTAGTGTATGCTCTGTCTGCCTGCTTGGCTGACATATAAGATTGAGTGAATAGTGATTGGGATACGGTTGGTGTAATAAGCAAGAAAATATATCTTTCTAAAGAATTATATTGTTTCCTAAATTCTGAAGGTGTATCATATAATGTGCGCATAATATTTAATTGTATTTCTTTTTAACTTCCCCCTTGATGCTGGACATGCCCACTATCTGGAAAGTCTTGGGAGGAGATTGCTGCTGCCATGGCCCATGGCTAGACCTTACACCTCTGGTGCTGCCCATGTGGGGCCACTAGTACAAATTTTTCCAGGGCCGCTTTTTGTTCCCAATCCGCCCCTGAACTGTAACAAGAGGGATTGTCTTTCACCTGAATTGCCCACATTTCTGTGGGATCAGCTCCCTCCAAGGGAGAGGAAAGCAAAGCCTGTGCACTCTGCAGAAGCAATGGTGGTTTGGAACTCCAGGATTTCCAGGTTGCCCAGAGTCAGCTGGGAATTATCACCAGAGAACAGGGAGAGTTTAAAACTCTCATCTGCCCAGTGCTCTGGGTACTGATGCTGGATAGCGGCCAGTGAGTAGGCCATAGTGTGATTAGTGCCAGGGACCAACTGAATAGCTGTACTAGGAAGCATGGCAGGAGATGGCTGCACTCCAGGGCAGCAGAATGAACTTTAGAGACTTTGGTGCTAGAGACTTTGGCTACTGTCTGTATTTGCTGAAGTACAGTGTCTGCTTCCAGTAAAAGATGCTGTTACGCTGGGAACGTGCCTGTCATGTGTTCTTGTTTCCCCCAACCCTGTTACAATATATATATATATATATATATATACACAATTTGGGCCTGATTCAGATTTGTAAGCAAGGCAGAAAAAGCACACAAGTTTGTATCTGGAACAAACCATTTTGCAATGCAAGGGGAGGAAATACTGTACATTCATATTCTTTCTGTGCAGAGTAATACTGGCTGCTTTTGCATGTGGCCCACAAATGTTATACAGCTTTATTTTTACACTGCAATTTAGATATCAGTTTGGACACACTCCACCCAAATATAAATATCTCTGCACATGTTACATATGCCCCATCTGCAGTGCAACATGGTTTTGACTAGTGATGAGCGGGTTCGGTTCCTCGGGATCCGAACCCCCCCGAACTTCACCCATTTTACACGGTTCCGAGGCAGCCTCTGATCTTCCCGCCTTGCTCGGTTAACCCAAGCGCGCCCGAACGTCATCATCCCGCTGTCAGATTCTCGCGAGATTCGTATTCTATATAAGGAGCCACGCGTCGCCGCCATTTTCACTCGTGCTTTGGAGATGATAGCGAGAGGACGTGGCTGCGTTCTCTCAGTTTCTGTGTCCAGTGTGCTGCAAATATCTGTGCTCAGTGTGCTGCAAATATCTGTGCTCAGTGTGCTTGCAAATATATGTGCTCAGTGTGCTGAAAATATCTATGTTCTCTGCCTGAAAAACGCTCCATATCTGTGCTGCATTGTAGTATATAGTAGGAGGACAGTGCAGAATTTTGCTGTGACCACCAGTATATATATATAGCAGTACGGTACAGTAGTCCACTGCTCTACCTCTGTGTCGTCAAGTATACTATTCATCCATACCTGTTCTGCATTTTAGTTGTGCGCAGTATATAGTAGGAGGACAGTGCAGAATTTTGCTGACCACCAATATATATATAGCAGTACGGTATAGTTGTCCACTGCTCTACCTCTGTGTCGTCAAGTATACTATCCATCCATACCTGTGCTGCATTTTAGTTGTGCGCAGTATATAGTAGGAGTACAGTGCAGAATTTTGCTGACCACCAGTATATATATATAGCAGTACGGTACAGTAGTCCCCTGCTCTACCTCTGTGTCGTCAAGTATACTATCCATCCATACCTGTGCTGCATTTTAGTTGTGCGCAGTATATAGTAGGAGGACAGTGCAGAATTTTGCTGACCATCAGTATATATATAGCAGTACGGTACAGTAGTCCATTGCTCTACCTCTGTGTCGTCAAGTATACTATCCATCAATACATGTGCTGCATTTTAGTTGTGTGCAGTATATAGTAGGAGGACAGTGCAGAATTTTGCTGACCACCAGTATACATATAGCAGTATGATACAGTAGTCCACTGCTCTACCTCTGTGTCGTCAAGTATACTATCCATCCATACCTGTGCTGCATTTTGGTTGTGCGCAGTATATAGTAGGAGGACAGTGCAGAATATTGCTGACCACCAATATATATATATAGCAGTACGGTACAGTAGTCCACTGCTCTACCTCTGTGTCGTCAAGTACACTATCCATCCATACCTGTGCTGCATTTTAGTTGTGTGCAGTATATAGTAGGAGGACAGTGCAGAATTTTGCTGACCACCAATATATATATAGCAGTACGATACAGTAGTCCACTGCTCTACCTCTGTGTCATCAAGTATACTATCCATCCATACCTGTGCTGCATTTTAGTTGTGCGCAGTATATAGTAGGAGGACAGTGCAGAATTTTGGTGACCACCAGTATATATATAGCAGTACGGTACAGTAGGCCATTGCTCTTGATATATATTACTGGCATATAATTCCACACATTAAAAAATGGAGAACAAAAATGTGGAGGGTAAAATAGGGAAAGATCAAGATCCACTTCCACCTCATGCTGAAGCTGCTGCCACTAGTCTTGGCCGAGATGATGAAATGCCATCAACGTCGTCTGCCAAGGCTGATGCCCAATGTCATAGTAGAGAGCATGTAAAATTCAAAAAACAAAAGTTCAGTAAAATGACCCAAAAAGCTAAATTAAAAGCGTCTGATGAGAAGCGTAAACTTGCCAATATGCCATTTACGACACGGAGTGGCTAGGAACAGCTGAGGCCCTGTCCTATGTTCATGGCTAGTGGTTCAGCTTTACATGAGGTTGGAAGCACTCATCCTCCCGCTAGAAAAATTAAAAGACTTAAGCTGGCAATAGCACAGCAAAGAACTGTACGTTCTTCTAAATCACAAATCCCCAAGGAGAGTCCAATTGTGTCGGTTGCGATGCCTGACCTTCCCAACACTGGACGGGAAGAGGTGGCTCCTTCCACTATTTGCACGCCCCCTGCAAGTGCTGGAAGGAGCACCCGCAGTCCAGTTCCTGATAGTCAAATTGAAGATGTCACTGTTGAAGTACACCAGGATGAGGATATGGGTGTTGCTGGCGCTGAGGAGGAAATTGACAAGGAGGATTCTGATGGTGAGGTGGTTTGTTTAAGTCAGGCACCCGGGGAGACACCTGTTGTCTGTGGGACGAATATGGCCATTGACATGCTTGGTCAAATTACAAAAAAAATCACCTCTTCGGTGTGGAATTATTTTAACAGAAACGCAGACAACAGGTGTCAAGCCGTGTGTTGCCTTTGTCAAGCTGTAATAAGTAGGGGTAAGGACGTTAACCACCTCGGAACATCCTCCCTTATACGTCACCTGCAGCGCATTCATCAGAAGTCATTGACAAGTTCAAAAACTTTGGGTGACAGCGGAAGCAGTCCACTGACAACTAAATCCCTTCCTCTTGTAACTAAGCTCCTGCAAACCACACCACCAACTCCCTCAGTGTCAATTTCCTCCTTAGACAGGAAAGCCAATGGTCCTTCAGGCCATGTCACTGGCAAGTCTGACAAGTCCTCTCCTGCCTGGGATTCCTCTGATGCATCCTTGAGTGTAACGCCTACTGCTGCTGGCGCTGCTGTTGTTGCTGCTGGGAGTCGATCGTCATCCCAGAGGGGAAGTCGGAAGACCACTTGTACTACTTCCAGTAAGCAATTGACTGTCCAACAGTCCTTTGCGAGGAAGATGAAATATCACAGCAGTCATCCTGCTGCAAAGCAGATAACTCAGGCCTTGGCAGCCTGGGTGGTGTTAAACGTGTGTCCGGTATCCACCGTTAATTCACAGGGAATTAGACAATTTATTGAGTTAGTGTTTCCCCGGTGCCAAATACCATCTAGGTTCCACCTCTTTAGGCAGGCGATACCGAGAATGTACACAAACCTCAGAAAAAGAGTCACCAGTGTCCTAAAAAATGCAGTTGTACCCAATGTCCACTTAACCACGGACATGTGGACAAGTGGAGCAGGGCAGACTCAGGACTATATGACTGTGACAGCCCACTGGGTAGATGTATTGCCTCCCGCAGCAAGAACAGCAGCGGCGGCACCAGTAGCAGCATCTCGCAAACGCCAACTCGTTCCTAGGCAGGCTACGCTTTGTATCACCGTTTTCCATAAGAAGCACACAGCTGACAACTTCTTACGGAAATTGAGGAACATCATCGCAGAATGGCTTACCCCAATTGGACTCTCCTGGGGATTTGTGACATCGGACAACGCCACCAATATTGTGCGTGCATTACATGTGGGCAAATTCCAGCACGTCCCATGTTTTGCAAAATACATTGAATTTGGTGGTGCAGAATTTTTTAAAAAAACGACAGGGGCGTGCAAGAGATGCTGTCGGTGGCCCGAAGAATTGCGGGCCACTTTCGGCATTCAGCCACCGCGTGCCGAAGACTGGAGCACCAGCAAACACTCCTGAACCTGACCCGCCATCATCTGAAGCAAGAGGTGGTAACGAGGTGGAATTCAACCCTCTATATGCTTCAGAGGATGGAGGAGCAGCAAAAGGCCATTCAAGCCTATACATCTGCTCACGATATAGGCAAAGGAAGGGGAATGCACCTGACTCAAGCGCAGTGGAGAATGATTTCAACGTTGTGCAAGGTTCTGCAACCCTTTGAACTTGCCACACGTGAAGTCAGTTCAGACACTGCCAGCCTGAGTCAGGTCATTCCCCTCATCAGGCTTTTGCAGAAGAAACTGGAGAGATTGAAGGAGGAGCTAAAACGGAGCGATTCCGCTAGGCATGTGGGACTTGTGCATGGAGCCCTTCATTCGCTTAACCAGGATTCACGGGTGGTCAATCTGTTGAAATCATAGCACTACATTTTGGCCAACGTGCTCGATCCTAGGTTTAAAGCCTACGTTGTATCTCTCTTTCCGGCAGACACAAGTCTGCAGAGGTGCAAAGACCTGCTGGTGAGACACTTGTCAAGTCAAGCGGAACGTGACCCGTCAACAGCTCCTCCTTCACATTCTCCCGCAACTGGGGCTGCGAGGAAAAGGCTAAGAATTCCGAGCCCACCCGCCGGCGGTGATGCAGGGCAGTCTGGAGCAAGTGCTGACATCTGGTCCGGATTGAAGGACCTGCCAACGATTACGGACATGTCGTCTACTGTCACTGCATATGATTCTGTCACCATTGAAAGAATGGTGGAGGATTATATGAGTGACCGCATCCAAGTAGGCATGTCAGACAGTCCGTACGTATACTGGCAGGAAAAAGAGGCAATTTGGAGGCCCTTGCACAAACTGGCTTTATTTTACCTAAGTTGCCCCCCCTCCAGTGTGTACTCCGAAAGAGTGTTTAGTGCAGCCGCTCACCTTGTCAGCAATCGGCGTACGAGGTTACTTCCAGAAAATGTGGAGAAGATGATGTTAATCAAAATGAATTATAATCATTCCTCCGTGGAGACATTCACCAGCAATTGCCTCCAGAAAGTACACAGGGACCTGAGATGGTGGATTCTAGTGGGGACGAATTAATACTCTGTGAGGAGGGGGATGTACACAGTGAAAGGGGTGAGGAATCGGACGATGAGGAGGAGGTGGACATCTTGCCTCTGTAGAGCCAGTTTGTGCAAGGAGAGATTGATTGCTTCTTTTTTGGTGGGGGCCCAAACCAACCAGTCATTTCAGTCACAATCGTGTGGCAGACCCTGTCGCTGAAATGATGGGTTTGTTAAAGTGTGCATGTCCTGTTTATACAACATAAGGGTGGGTGGGAGGGCCCAAGGACAATTCCATCTTGCACCTCTTTTTTCTTTAATTTATCTTTGCATCATGTGCTGTTTGGGGACTATTTTTAGAAGTGCCATCCTGTCTGACACTGCAGTGCCACTCCTAGATGGGCCAGGTGTTTGTGTCGGCCACTTGGGTCGCTTAGCTTAGCCATCCAGCGACCTTGGTGCACCTCTTTTTTTCTTTGCATCATGTGCTGTTTGGGGCCTATTTTTTAAATCTGCCATCCTGTCTGACACTGCAGTGCCACTCCTAGATGGGCCAGGTGTCTGTGTCGCCCACTTGGGTCGCTTAGCTTAGCCATCCAGCGAACTTGGTGCACCTCTTTGTTTCTTTGCATCTTGTGCTGTTTGGGGCCTATTTTTTAAATCTGCCATCCTGTCTGACACTGCAGTGCCACTCCTAGATGGGCCAGGTGTTTTTGTCGGCCACTTTGGTCGCTTAGCTTAGCCATCCAGCGACCTTGGTGCACCTCTTTTTTTCTTTGCATCATGTGCTGTTTGGGGCCCATTTTTTAAATCTGCCATCCTGTCTGACACTGCAGTGCCACTCCTAGATGGGCCAGGTGTTTGTGTCGGCCACTTGGGTCGCTTAGCTGAGCCATCCAGCGACCTTGGTGCACCTCTTTTTTTCTTTGCATCATGTGCTGTTTGGGGCCTATTTTTTAAATCGGCCATCCTGTCTGACACTGCAGTGCCACTCCTGGATGGGCCAGGTGTTTGTGTCGGCCACTTGGGTCGCTTAGCTTTGCCATCCAGCGACCTTGGTGCACCTCTTTTTTTCTTTGCATCGTGTGCTGTTTGGGCCTATTTTTTAAATCGGCCATCCTGTCTAACACTGCAGTGCCACTCCAAGATGGGCCAGGTATTTGTGTCGGCCACTTGGGTCGCTTAGCTTAGCCATCCAGCAACCTTGGTGCACCTCTTTTTTTCTTTGCATCATGTGCTGTTTGGGGCCTATTTTTTAAATCGGCCAATCTGTCTGACACTGCAGTGCCACTCCTAGATGGGCCAGGTGTTTGTGCCACACACTTGTGTTGCTTAGCTTAGTCATCCAGCGACCTCGGTGCAACCTTTTGGCCTAAAAACAATATTGTGAGGTGTGAGGTGTTCAGAATAGACTGGACATGAGTGGAAATGAATGTTATTGAGGTTAATAATACCGTAGGAGCAAAGTGACCCCCAAATTCTGTGATTTTAGCTGTTTTTTTCAAAAATCATCCAGATCCAAAACCAAAATCAAAACACGAAAGGGTGGTTTGGGCAAAACCAAGCCAAAACCAAAACACGAGCAGGGTATTAGAACCAAAACCAAAACACAAAGCACGAAAAGTGCTAGCCGCACATCCCTATTACAAACAGCATCTACCATTATATATGTCTGGTGTGAGAGGCAGAGAGGTTCCTGCATTAGGAGGAGGTGCAGGCCCTGACATGCCACATTACGGGGTTGCTCCAAGGTAGGTAGCTCTTAGCTTAGACATATTGTAGTAAGGAGCCATTATCATGTGGCTTCTTGCTGGTTAATATTAGACCCAGATTGGGGTAATGGAGGTGTGAGGTGTGGTGCCTCTGGACTGGCTGAGCTGGATGGCTTTAGTGTGGCATACCTTTACATTCTATTAACACTTTTCACTTATTCATTTTCTAACACTATTTCTCTATTTTAATTACATTTCATTTTTGTATCACCCTCTCTATAGCTTCGGCTTTCTAAATACTAAATCATTAACACTATAGTTTTTTCACTGGTATGCTACGCTGGGCTTTCTGGCTTGTGCTGGTGTTTTGGGGTGCCACACCCTGCACCTAGATATAGCGCTAGGGACCCCAAATATACAGAGATGCCTTGATGCGGCTTTGGGGCTTAACCACACATTTGCGCAAATATGTGTAACGAAGATCTCTGAATTCTATTATTATGTGGGATTTATATCTGGTTACTGTTATCATTTAGGGTGCTGGGGGAAACCAAATGCCACTCCAGGTGTTTGTGTCGGCCACTTGGATCGCTTAGCTTAGTCATCCAGCGACCTCGGTGCAAATTTTAGGACTAAAAATAATAGTGTGAGGTGTACAGAATAGACTGGAAATGAGTGGAAATTATGGTTATTGAGGTTAATAATACTATGGGATCAAAATGACCCCCAAATTCTATGATTTAAGGTGTTTTTGAGGGGGTTTTGTAAAAAAACACCGGAATCCAAAACACACCCGAATCCGACAAAAAATTTTCAGGGAGGTTTTGCCAAAACGCGTCCGAATCCAAAACACGGCCGCGGAACCAAATCCAAAACCAAAACACAAAACCTGAAAAATTTCCGGTGCACATCACTTGTTTTGACCAGCTGCTTGCTTTTTTGGTTTGCTTCCAGATCTGAATAACCCCCACTGTCAATCACTATTACATAATGTAATTTAAAGAACGAATGTACTGCTAGCCTAATGTCAGTGGGATTCCATATCTCATGATATGGCATAAAGCTACTCACCCTGTAGTATACAAACGCACTGACAGCAAGCAGATAACACAGAGTTGTGGATAGGAATGTGTGCAGGTCTGCATGCTATTCTAGAGTTGACAGATAATCCCTTTAATAAGGGACATATATATGACCTACACAGATTCTGTAACTTGCTGACTTCATGTCTCAATTTCACCTGGTTTTAATCAGCCACAGAACCTGTGTAATTCACGTGTTGCTTATTAAAGAAATGATCTGGCAACCCTTTACTACAGTAACTTATACCTCCAGAACCATCTCTTACATTCTCTACATTTGAGGTTCATGCAATACGCCTCTACCAACCTACTAATCTTCGAGTTGCTGTCATTTACCGTCCACCTGGCATTTCCTCCAAATTCCTCGACAACTTTGCTTCCTGGATACCTCACTTCCTCTCTTCTGACATTCCCTCCATTATCCTAGGTGATTTCAACATCCCTATCGACATCCCCACACAATCCCCTGCCTCTAAACTCCTTAACCTCACCTCTTCACTTGGTCTCTCCCAGTGGACTACGTCACCCTCCCATGTGAACAGGAGCTCACTGGATCTGGTTTTCACTCACCGCTGTGATATTTCTGATTTCTCCAATTCCCCTTTTCCCCTCTCTGACCACCACTTGCTCTCTTTCAATGTATCTATCTCTGCTTCCCCATCTCTCCCTCCTAAGGCTACTATCACTAAGCGTAACATTGAGGCTATTGACACCTCATCCCTATCCTCCCTGTTTGACTCATTTCTCTTTCCTTTTCTCTCTCTCACATGCCCTGAACAAGCCACATCCCTATACAATGCATCTCTTACTTCTGCCCTTGACTCTGTTGCTCCGCCAACCACTATTCACCCTCGCAGATCAACACCTCAACCCTGGCACACCAAATGCACCAGATATCTACAAAAATCCTCACGTACTGCCGAGCGACAGTGGAAGAAATCATGCTCTAAAGCAGACTTCCTCCATTTCAAATTCATGCCCTCATCCTTCAGTGCTGCCCTTTCCCTCGCTAAACAATCATACTTCAAAATCCTCATCTCTACCCAGTCTTCCAACATCCGGCGCCTCTTTGCCAGTGTTAACTCCCTCCTCTGCCCACCACCACCTCCTCTCCCCTCCTCCTCATTGTCTGCTCTTGACTTTGCCACTTATTTCACATCAAAGATTGACTCCATACGTCAGGACATCACATCCCACCAGACCAGCAACCAGCCACCCCTCCCCTTCACTCTTACCAACTCTGACATCTTTCTCCCATTTATCTGGCGAGGAAGTCATGGCCCTCATACATTCCTCCCCCCCACAACCTACCCACTCGACCCTATCCCCTCCCACCTCCTCCGCTACCTCTCTCCTTCTGCCTGTTCCCATCTTGCCCATCTTCTCAATCTCTCCCTCTGATCAGGCACTGTCCCCTCTGCCTTCAAGCATGCTCTTGTCTCCCCTATTCTTAAAAAAACCTACCCTTGATCCTAACACTCTCTCCAACTATCGACCCATCTCTCGTCTCCCCTTTGCCTCCAAACTTCTTGAGCGTATTGTCTATAGTCGCCTCACTGCCTTTCTTTCCTCTCACTCACTGCTTGACCCATTCCAGTCTGGTTTCTGTTCTCTCCACTCCACTGAAACTGCCCTCGCAAAAGTCTGCAATGACCTCCATGCCGCCAAATCTAAGGGCCACTACTCTCTGCTTATTCTTCTTGACCTCTCTGCTGCTTTTGACACTGTGGACCACCCTCTCCTTCTGCAAATCCTTCACTCTCTTGGTCTACGCGATACTGCCCTCTCCTGGCTGTCCTCATACCTCTCTGATTGTTCCTTCTCTGTCTCTTCTCATGATGCTACCTCCCCCCCACTTCCACTAACTGTTGGTGTCCCCCAAGGTTCTGTTCTTGGTCCTCTCCTTTTCTCTCTCTATACGTCCTCTTTAGGTGAACTCTACTATCTCTTCCTGGATGTCCCAGCGCTTTCTTAAACTCAACATGTCTAAGACTGAGCTGATCATCTAAGTGACAGTGTAAACGGGTGCAGTGTAAACGTGTTCCAGATCCCGGGTCAGACCCAAGACTTCTAGTGGAAAAGGGGTAATAGTTACCTTATGCCACTGTCCCATTGTTAGATAATATTGTTCTGCCACTTGAGTCCCCCCCATTTATTTTTAAGTTGTGCCTTCTGTCCCCAATAATATATAAATTTAACTTGTGCCCATCCTCCTCTTATATATTTAACTTATGTCGCTACCTCATCTTAAATAATATATTAAGATATGATTTTATTAATTTATGCCACATGCCCCCTTACATACAGTATTTATATTGTCACTTGCCTCGCGATATATATTTACTTTGTACCCATATCCGCCCTTTTATATTTAAGTTGTGCTTCCTGAGTGACTCCCTTTATATTAAAATTGTGGCCCTGTTCCTCCTTATATTTAACTTATGCCCACTAACCCCCCTTTTATATATTTGTGTAACTTGAACTTCCTGCCCCCCCTTTTATTACAATATAATTATTTAACTTATGCCCCCTGTTCTCTAATATATGTACTGAAGTTATGACACCCCAACCCACCACCTACCTTGCTCTTCTGCTGTCCTACTGTTCTATTTATTATGTGCAGCAGCCGCACACCAGACAGGGCAAACTGAAGAGGCTTCCTATGTACTGCCAGTGACACATCGAGTGCGGGGGCGGAGCTTCGGGTTGAATGGGGGCGGAGCCTAGGATGGGACAGGGGGCGGAGCCTTAGGCAGATACAGACAGGGGAAGCAGCCCCTTCTGGACAATCCCTGGGGTTGTCGCTTGTCGGGAGTCGGACTTTGGCCAGCCGATCAGGGGTGGAGGTGAGTGAGATGCTGGTGATGACAGGATCTTTTTTCTCCTGTCAGCACTGGCTGCACTGCAGGGGATCTGAGGGCCTATTTTCAATGGGAGGCTTGGAGCTGCAGCTCCATCCGCCCCATTGTTAATCCGGCCATGGGTGTATTATGTATATTACACACAAATGCCCTGCTAAATTTGATGAAGTGTTGTCTCTCTGGCAACCATCTTGTTTCTCTTTGGACCTAGAACTTTCTCAAGTTTACTTTAAGTGTACCATGTGTGTCCCGCCCTCCCAGTTACATTTTATTTTACCTGTTATTCTTATTTTTCGATATTGCTCAATTTATACTGTGTATTATATTTTGTACCATATGTTCTATACTGTCATCCTTTACACATTTGCATTGCTTTTTTCTACTTGGTTGTCATTCACCCACACATGCTTTGTTGCGGAGCTATTTCTAGCCAATTTAACTATCAGTGAAAGATTAAAAAATGTGCTCCCCCATAGATAAAATGGGTGTGGTCTCGTTAAAATGGGCGTGGCCACCACTGGGGAAAAAAATTCAACCATATTAAGCACCACACAGTAATGCCCCATGCACCATATTATGCCACACACCGCAAGGCCCGTGATACATTATGCCCTACAGTAAAGCTTCTAATTACTTTTAAATTACTTGCTTGTTGCCAAGGGTTTCACATGATGGGTGTCATGCTCGTTGCCAGGGGTTTCATGCTCTGGGATCCATGCTCGTTGCCAGGGGTTTCATGATCTGGGACAGGTGTCATGATCATTGCCAGGGGTGTGTAAAGCTCGTTGCCTGGGGTAATGCTCACTGTCAGGGCTCAGTGCTCAGTAATGCTAGCTGCCAGGTGTGTGTAATGCCAAGGGTGTGTAATGCTAGTTGCCAGGGGTGTGTAATGCTCATTACCAGAGGTAATGCTGATTGTCAGGGGTGTGTATTGCTAGTTGTCAGGGGTGTGTAATACTCGTTGCCAGGGGTAATGCTCGTTGTCAAGGCTCAGGCGTGTGTAATGCTAGTTGTCAGCGATGTGTAATGCTTGTTGTCAGGGTTCAGGGGTGTGTACAGCCCGCCAGCGGCTCCCCCTCCTCCCTGTCATGGTCCTCCGCTTGGGGGCGGAGTTTCACAAAATGACACGTTGCGTCATGACGCAAACGCGTCATTCTGCAAAACTCCTCCCCCTGAGCGGATTACTATGACAGGGAGGAGGGGTAGCAGTCAGGGACACTAAAAAGTGCAGTGGCGGGCGCCCCGTGCAGTCGCACGTCTTGTCTTCTGCTAGAAAGGCACTGCTTTGTTGCACTGGTGAAGCTATTTTTATGTGTTTTATGTGTGTGTGGTTGTTTTATTGTTTTTTATTTAAAACCTTAAAAAAAATTAATTATTGTCAGATCCACGGCTAACTCACGGGTACATTTACTAAGCAGTGATAAGAGCGGAGAAGTGAGCCAGTAGAGAAGTTGCCCATGGCAACCAATCAGCACTGAAGTAACATCTATAATTTGCATACTATAAAATTATACAGAGCTGCTGATTGGTTGATGGGGAAGTTTCTCCACTGGCTCACTTCTCCGCTCTTATCACTGCTTAGTAAATGTACCCCTAAGCTAGCTCATAGCCTGCACAGTGTGCAGTGTAGGGCAGAGCCGCAATGATGCAATACACAGTGCACTGGCACGTCCCACCACTAGAATATATTCGGAGGTAAGATAAGGTTAAACATACTGTAGTTCTCAGCTCTCCAAAATTTAGAGACTGAAAGATGGAGAAGCACAAATATCTCTGCTACATAACATCTTCCCTGTCTTCCTTTCCTCACTTGCCCGCTGCAGTGATATAATAGAAGCAGAGTCAGGAATGTGTACAACTGATGTTTTATCGCTTCAGGACAGAATCAGTAGGGACAGTGGTAGCGCAAGAAACCGCTCCCATTGGCAGCAGCAGCCATTGTCAGTGATGGGTAGGGGTGGCCTTCAGTATGCCGACTGACGGGATCCCGGCGCACAGCATACCGGGCCCGTAGCGTGGCGAGCGCAGCGAGCCCGCAAGGGGCTCATTTGCACTCGCCACACTGTCGGTAAGCCGGCGTTCGGGCTCCCGGCACCGGTATGCTGGTCGCCGGGAGCCCGACCGCCGGCATACCATACTGAACCCGATGGGTAGTAGTCTGTAGGTGCACACAGAATCAGTGTTATTTTAAGTTTGACATATTTGAAAGTAACGTGTAATCATGACTACGGGCCTGATTCTGAATCGGATGCTGCAGTGTCCTTGTGTGCGTCTTATTCCGGTATTGGTTCTGCAACTTTATGCAAATACAGCTACAAGCCCTTTCATCCATGGGTCTGCGTGCACAAGTTCTGAGATGTCCACTCTGAGTGTCTAAAGACTCTCCAATAGTACTTGGTGAGTCCTTAGACGCAAATGTCAGTCGCACCATTCACAACTGCACCAGACCCATGCTACGTGCAGATTCCCCATCAGAAGGGGTAATTCAGACCCGATCGTAGCAGAAAATTTGTTAGCACTTGGGCAAGCCATGTGCACTGCAGGGGGGGGGGGGGGGGGATATAACGTGCAGAGAGAGTAATAGGCCCTACACACTGGGCGATATCACTCAAAGATATGAACGGTCTCGTTCATTAATGAACGAGATACCGTTCATATCTTTCAGTGTGGAGGCACCGGCGATGAATGATGCACGGTCCCGCGCTCGTTCATCGCTGGTTCCCCGTCGGCTGTGCATGCAGGCCAATATGGACAATCTCGTCCATACTTGCCTGCACTTCTATGGAGCCGTGAGACGGGAGGAGTGAAGAAACTTCACTACCCCCGGCACTGCACCCCTGCCGCCGGGTCGCCCACCGGCCATATCCGCCGTCGGGCAGCTCGGAGGCGGATCTTTAAATGTGTAGGGCCCTTTAGATTTGGGTGGGGTGTGTTCAAACTGAAATCTAATTTCCAGTGTAAAAATAAAGCAGCCAGTATTTACCCTGCACAGAAATAAAATAACCCACCCAAATGTAACTCCTTCTGCAAATGTTACATCTGCCCCCCTGCAGTGCACATGGTTTTGCTCAACTGCTAACAAATTTGCTGCTACAATCAGGTCTTAATTACCCCCAGAGTACGGCCTCCACAGTGAGCAATTATGCATCTGAGTTTGTGACCTCTCCCATAACATACCCATAACATTGGGGGTCATTCCGAGTTGTTCGCTCGTTATTTTTTTGTCGCAACAGAGCGATTAGTCGCTAATGCGCATGCGCAATGTCCGCAGTGCGACTGCGCCAAGTAAATTTGCTATGCAGTTAGGTATTTTACTCACGGCATTACGAGGTTTTTTCTTCGTTCTGGTGATCGTAATGTGATTGACAGGAAGTGGGTGTTTCTGGGCGGAAACTGGCCGTTTTATGGGTGTGTGCGAAAAAACGCTACCGTTTCTGGAAAAAACGCGGGAGTGGCTGGAGAAACGGAGGAGTGTCTGGGCGAACGCTGGGTGTGTTTGTGACGTCAAACCAGGAACGACAAGCACTGAACTGATCGCAGATGCCGAGTAAGTGTGGAGCTACTCAGAAACTGCTAAGAAGTGTCTATTCGCAATTTTGCTAACCTTTCGTTCGCAATTTTGATAAGCTAAGATTCACTCCCAGTAGGCGGCGGCTTAGCGTGTGCAAAGCTGCTAAAAGCAGCTTGCGAGCGAACAACTCGGAATGAGGGCCATAGGCCATTATCGCACCTTTACAATACATTTCTGATACTGTGCATCTCAGTCGTAACTGGATTCTGGCCCTCATTCCGAGTTGTTCGCTCGGTATTTTTCATCGCATCGCAGTGAAAATCCGCTTAGTACGCATGCGCAATGTTCGCACTGCGACTGCGCCAAGTAACTTTACTATGAAGAAAGTATTTTTACTCACGGCTTTTTCTTCGCTCCGGCGATCGTAATGTGATTGACAGGAAATGGGTGTTACTGGGCGGAAACACGGCGTTTCAGGGGCGTGTGGCTGAAAACGCTACCGTTTCCGGAAAAAACGCAGGAGTGGCCGGAGAAACGGTGGGAGTGCCTGGGCGAACGCTGGGTGTGTTTGTGACGTCAACCAGGAACGACAAGCACTGAAATGATCGCACAGGCAGAGTAAGTCTGGAGCTACTCTGAAACTGCTAAGTAGTTAGTAATCGCATTATTGCGAATACATCGGTCGCAATTTTAAGAAGCTAAGATTCACTCCCAGTAGGCGGCGGCTTAGCGTGTGTAACTCTGCTAAATTCGCCTTGCGACCGATCAACTCGGAATGAGGGCCTCTGTGCGTACACAATGTGGGACACATGCACCTTGCATCTTTTTAGCTACTTAAAAGCATGCGCAGTAGCAAACATTCACTCAGTTCCGTGAACATCAGTATTGCATGCGAATACAAATCTGGCCAGCAACTCATCGGGCAACTCATATCACCTCTCCCTGTGAGTTTTGACCCCACTGTCACCATATGATCCTGCACTTCCATATTCATATCATGTGTTTAAAGAATATTTTTCTTTACTTTTCCATAAGTTGCAAAGTTTTAAAAAAAAAGCAACTTGCTCATGATCAGGTTATCACCAGATATTTATCTTCACTTGTTTACTTTCAGAGGAGTGAAACAACTGCAGCTTGATAGGAAGAATCACTTTGCATAACCAATTATACCATCTGGCCGCTTTAAATCTGTGTACTTTAGGAATATCAAAACAGAATAGAACTTAAGTCATTTTAATTATGCCCACATGATTTTTTGTGCCATATGTTCCATTGTATTTTCTACAGTCCATTTGATTACCACATGCCATAAATTTCATATGATAATTTGAAGGGTGTCAATGAATTCCGTTTGCTGGAGGAAACAATAAGAAATGAGAGATGAGCACTTCCCAGCAAGCAGCTTTCATTTCTCTATTCTTGACTTGATCTTATAGAGAGAACTGGGTGGAAACGCTCATCTATATTGTCCTGTGTTCTGCTTTGCTTTATTCATTAGAGCAAGTAACTACAATGATTCGCTCTCAGTGGTAGAAAACTAAAAGGTATACAGTATCTTTGAAAGGAAGACGTTCCCTAGGGCTGACACTGCTATGACTGCCGGTAATGCTAACCAGAACTAAGATTTTTGGGGTCATGATGGCGTTAGCAGTAAGATGCAAAGCATGGGAAAGCCTATTTGAAAAGGATTGCAGTGGCGTAAGAAGCCCATCTTCTGTTATCCCCATTTTTAGCAATGTTTCTATTATTTTTCATCTAACATGTGGAACTGAAAGCCTGGGTCTAAGGCGTTCAGTACTTCTGTGCACGCATAAACCTGCATATGCAGAACCCCAAGACTGGCCCACTGAAACGCTAAGTTAACCCTTACCACTCTGGCATAAGGGGGGTCATTCCGAGTTGATCGCACACTGCTGATTTTTGCTGCGCTACGCTCAGGTCTCTACTGCGCATGCGTATGCACCGCAATGCGCACTCGCGTCTTACGTGTTCAATGCGGATCGTTGCTGAGCTATGGATTTAACGAAGAATCCATTCGCACAGCCGATCACAAGGAGATTGACAGAGGGCGTTTATGGGTGGCAACTGACCGTTTTCTGGGAGTGGTAGGGAAAACGCAGGCGTGTCCGGGCGTTTGGATGGCGGGTGTGTGATGTCAATTCCGGCACCAAAAAGACTGAAGTGATCGCAAGGGCTGAGTAAGTTCAGACCTACTCTGAAACTGCACAAAATGTTTTTGCAGAGCTCGGCTGCACAGGCGTTCACACACTTGCAAAGCGAAAATATACTCCCCCATGGGCGGCGACTATGGGTTTGCACGGCTGCTAAAAACAGCTAGCGTGCGATCAACTCGGAATCACCCCCAACATCTCCAAGGCTTCAGTGAAATTCTATTGATAAATAGTGGCAATATGATATCAGTTTTTTACATTACAGCCATAAGACAAACACATTGTTATTGCCATTTGTTTATGAATAGTCTGTGCATAGTTCTTCAGTAGAGATCTATGGAAGTTATTTCAAATGCTCTATTTAGGGTTATAGATGGCATTCCTGTTAGAAAGCTGTGCGTTCCCCAGTGTGTACATGCTGGGCGCTAGGACCCAGGGAGTCCATCCTGATGTGCTGCTGCCCTATATGACTGCAACCATCTTGTGGGTCCTTACTTAGTACTGTGTAAGACATAACATGATGGAGACACAAGTCTCCCAGAGAGACCCTAGTGATTACCTGGAGAAAGCTGTTCCAGCATCCTGCACCACTCGTGATGCATTCGTATAAGGACACATCTGTACATGCACAGTTTACCATCAATTTCTCATATGTCCTAGAGGATGCTGGGGACGACATCAAGACCATGGGGTATAGATGGGATCCGCAGGAGACATGGGCACTCTAAAGGCTTTTCATTGGGTGTGAACTGGCTGCTCCCTCTATGCCCCTCCTCCAGACTTTAGTTTTAGAAATGTGCCCAGGTCGACTGGATGCACTCTGAGGAGCTGTACTGAGTTTCTCTGAAAAGACTAATGTTAGGTTTTTTTATTTTCAGGGAGATCTGCTGGCATCAGACTCCCTGCTTCGTGGCACTGAGGGGGCAGAAGCAGAACCAACTTCCTCAGAGTTTCATGGCTCTGCTTCTGGCTGACAGGACACCATTAGCTCCTGAAGGGAACTGAACGCTAGCCGTGTCTAGATGCTCACTCCCACAGAACGCCGTCACCCCCCTCACAGAGCCAGAAGACACGTGAGTATAAGAAGAATGATCTATCAAGTAAGTGACGGCTGAGGTGCGGCGCACTACAGGGTACAGGGGGGGGCGGGGCGGGGCAGCAATAAAAATACCTCAAACTGGTTTACAGGAGGCATAAGTTGCCGCTGGCACAGCCCTACCCCTTCCAGTATAAATATTACAGTGTATATTTGAGTGTAAGGACGCGCCATTGCGGGGGCAGAGCTTCTTCCTCAGGCAGCCAGCACACTACTCAGCGCTATTTTCTCACTCTCCTCAGGCTGCAGAGAACACGCTGGTCCTCTCCTCCACTTCTGACAAGTACAGGGTGCTATTAAGGGGGGCACAAAGCGATTGTGGTGCATTTGATAGTGTATATTACTATTTAAAAAACGCTGTTAGGCTGTGGACATACTGTGTTCACAGGAAATACTGGCGCTGGGATTGTGAACTGGCTGCTCCTATCCTGTGTCCCTCTGACAGATTTTACTGTGGGTCTGTCCCCAAAATAAGTCCCAGTGTGTCTGTTGGTGTGCTGTACATGTGTGAGGCATGTCTGAGGCAGGGAGTTCCTCCCCGGAGGAAGTCATTTTAGAGACACAGAGTTGTAATGTGGTGGCGCTACAGGCACACCAAGAGCCTGCATGGGTGAAAGAGTTACGTGACAGTATGCATCTGATTAACCGTAGATTAGATAAGTCTGAATCTAAGGCTGCATGCTGGAGAAAATCTGTGGAAGATGTGATTTTTCAGGATGCTGTTATTCCTTATGCGGGCGGCCCCTCTGGGTCACATAAGAGACCATTTGCAAATGTTGTAAACACTGATACCAACACGGATTCTGACTCTTGTGTCGACAATCGTGAATCCAGAGAGATAGATCATAAATTGGCAAAAAATATACAATATATGATTGTGGCTATAAGGGACGTGTTGGAGGTTACAGAAACCACTCCTGTACCTCAGGAGAAGGCTTATTTATGTAAAGAAAAGAAGTCCAAAGTTACATTCCCCCCTTCACACGAACTAAATGCTCTGTTTGAAGGGATGTGGGTGAATCCTGATAAAAGATTTCGTATTCCCAAAAGGATTCACATAGCTTACCCTTTCCCGGCTGAGGACAGGAAAAAGTGCGAGTCACCCCCTGTGTTAGACAGTGCACTTTCCAGGTTGACAAAGAAAGTAATTCTCCCTGCTCCTGGCACGGCTTCTCTTAAAGAGCCGGCAGACCGCAAAATGGAAACATTGAAATCCATTTATGTTACCAATGGTACACTGATTAGGCCCACTACTGCCTGCGCATGGGTGAGTTGCGCTATTGAAAAATGGTCAGAAAGCGTGTCATCAGAAATTGACACGAGTGATAAAGATGAGATTCTCCTTAAATTAGGGAATATCAAGGACGCTGCCGCCTACATGCTGGAAGCAATGAAGGATATTGGACTCTTGAGTTCACAGGCCGCTACCATGGCAGTATCGGCTAGGCGGGCGTTGTGGATTCGCCAGTGGAACGTGGATGCAGATTCCAAAAGAAACATGGAGGCTCTCCCATATAAATGTGAGGCCTTATTTGGCGATGGCCTGGATGCGTTAGTCTCGGCAGCTACCGCAGGTAAGTCGACATTTTTGCCCTCTGCGCCTGCACCAGCAAAAAAGACCTATCACCTGCAAATGCAGCCCTTTCGGCCCAATAAATACAAAAGAGCAAGAGGTTCCCCCTTCTTTGCAGGTAGGGGAAGGGGAAAGAAGCCCACAGCGGCTCCAGGTTCCCAAGAGCAGAAGTCTACCCCTACTTCTGCCAAATCCCCAGCATGACGCTGGAGCTCCCTTGCGGGTGGCCGCTCGGGTGGGGGCGCATCTCAAACTCTTCAACCAAGGTTGGATTCTGTCTGGCTTGGATCCATGGGTGTTGCAAATAGTATCCCAGGGATACAAACTGGAATTTCAAGACGTGCCTCCATGCCGATTTTTCAAATCGACCTTGCCAGTTTCTCTGCCAGAAAGAGAAGCAGTAACAGCAGCAATCCAAAAATTATGTCAAGACCAGGTCATAATCCTGGTACCGTCGTCTCAACAAGGGAGGGTTTTTTATTCAAGCCTCTTTGTTGTACCGAAGCCGGACGGCTCGGTCAGACCGATCCTAAATCTAAAAGGTCTGAATTGTTACCTAAAAAGGTTCAAGTTCAAGATGGAATCACTTCGGGCAGTGATTGCCAGTCTGGAGGAGGGGGACTACTTGGTGTTGGTGGACATAAAGATTGCTTACCTGCATGTTCCCATTTATCCTCCTCACCAGGCTTATCTGAGATTCGCGGTCCAGGATTGCCATTACCAATTCCAGACGTTGCCTTTCGGTCTCTCCACGGCGCCGAGGGTATTCACCAAGGTGATGGCGGAGATGATGGTCCTCCTTCGTCAGAAAGGAGTCAATATAATTCCTTATCTGGACGATCTCCTGATAAAGGCGAGATCCAGGGAGCAGTTGTTACAAAACATCACACATCTGTCAATACTCCAACAACACGGTTGGATCATAAATTATCCAAAGTCACAGTTGGAACCGACGACAAGGTTGTCTTTCCTTGGGATGATTCTGGACAAAGCAGTTCAGAGAGTATTTCTTCCGCTGGAAAAGGCTCTGGAAATCCAGAAAATGGTAAAACAGATATTGAAACCATCAAGTGTGTCGATCCATCAGTGCATTCGGTTGTTGGGGAAGATGGTGGCGGCCTACGAAGCCATACAGTTTGGCAGGTTCCATGCCAGAGTATGCCAGTGGGACCTGTTGGACAAGTGGTCGGGGTCACACCTCCACATGCACAGAAAGATAATCCTGTCGTCAAGAACCAGGATTTCGCTCCTGTGGTGGTTGCACAGCTCTCACCTGCTAGAGGGACGCAGGTTCGGGATTCAGGACTGGGTCCTGGTAACCATGGATGCAAGTCTCCGAGGCTGGGGAGCAGTCTCTCAGGGAGAAAACTTCCAGGGACGTTGGTCACATCAGGAAGCCTGCCTTCACATAAACATTCTGGAACTAACAGCCATTTACAACGGCCTTCAACAAGCGGTACATCTTCTTCAAGACCGTCCTGTGCAGATCCAGGTGGACAATGTAACAGCAGTAGCATACATAAACAGGCAGGGTGGATCAAAAAGCAGAGCGGCAATGGCAGAGGTGACAAGGATTCTCCTCTGGGCAGAAAGACATGTTAGAGCTCTGTCAGCAATTTTCATTCTGGGAATAGACAACTGGGAGGCAGACTTCCTCAGCAGACACGATTTCCATCCAGGAGAGTGGGGCCTCCACCAAGAAGTCTTCGCAGAGGTGACAAGTCTTTGGGGAGTTCCTAAAATAGACATGATGGCGTCTCGTCTCAACAAGAAGCTTCAGAGATACTGTTCCAGGTCGAGAGACCCTCAAGCAGTAGCAGTGGATGCACTGGTGACCTAGTGGGTGTTTCCGTCACTGTATGTCTTCCCTCCACTTCCGCTGATCCCAAAAGTACTCAGGATCATAAGAAAAACAAAGGTTCGAGCAATCTTCATTGTCCCAGACTGGCCAAGGAGGACTTGGTACCCAGATCTTCAGCAGTTGCTCATAGAAGATCCTCAGCCTCTTCCTCCTCAAGAGGACCTGCTGCAGCAGGGGCCGTGCGTGTACCAAGACTTACCGCGGCTACGTTTGACGGCATGGCTGTTGAGTGCCGTATCCTAGCCAGGAAGGGTATTCCCAAGGAAGTCATCCCCACCCTTATTCAGGCCAGAAAGGGAGTAATGTCAAAACATTACCACCGTATTTGGAGAAAATATGTGTCTTGGTGTGAATCCAAGAAAGCTCCTACGGAAGAGTTTCACTTAGGACGTTTTCTCCATTTTTTGCAGGATGGTGTGGAGGCGGGCCTCCGATTGGGATCAATCAAGGTCCAGATTTCGGCCTTGTCAGTCTTCTTCCAAAAACAATTGGCCTCTCTTCCAGAGTTTCAGACCTTCGTGAAAGGGGTTCTGCACATCCAGCCTCCATTCGTGTCTCCAGTGGCACCATGGGACCTTAACGTGGTACTGCAGTTCCTTCAATCGGATTGGTTTGAGCCTCTACAAAAGATAGAGTTGAAGTTTCTCACTTGGAAAGTGGTGATGCTTTTGGCATTGGCATCCGTGCGGCGGGTGTTTGAATTGGGGGCCTTGTCTCACAAGAGCCCTTGCCTGATCTTCCATGAAGCTAGGACACAGTTGAGAACTCGTCAACATTTTCTTCTGAAGGTGGGTTCATCTTTCCACATAAACCAGCCTATTGTAGTGCCAGTAGTTACTGACACATTCACTGATTCAAAATCTCTAGATGTGGTTAGAGCTTTGAAAATCTGTGTTGCTAGAACGGCTCGTATACGGAAAACAGAGGCTCTGTTTGTCCTGTATGCTCACAACAAGATTGGCTGTCCTGCATCCAAGCAGACAATTGCACGTTGGATTAGGAATACGATTCAGCAAGCTCATACTATGGCTGGATTGCCGTTACCGATGTCGGTAAAGGCCCACTCCACTAGGAAGGTGGGCTCATCCTGGGCGGCTGCCGGGGGGTCTCGGCATTTCAACTTTGCCGAGCAGCTACTTGGTCAGGGTCAAACACATTTGCTAAGTTCTACATGTTTGACACCTTGGCCGATGAGGACCTAAAGTTTGGTCAATCGGTGCTGCAGGGTCATCCGCACTCTCCCGCCCGTACTGGAGCTTTGGTATAGACCCCATGGTCTTGATGTCATCCCCAGCATCCTCTAGGACGTATGAGAAAATAGGATTTTGATACCTACCGGTAAATCCTTTTCTCCTAGTCCGTAGAGGATGCTGGGCGCCCGTCCCAGTGCGTATTTTACCTGCAGTTTAGTTATTAAAGTTACACAAGTTGTGTTATCTTAGTTTCAGCATGTTTCTGCATTTGGTTCATGCCTGTTGGCGTGTGTTATGTTGAATGCCATGTGTGCGACATGGTTGAGGGTGTGAGTTGGTAAATGTCTCACCACTAGTTAAGTAATTCCTTTACTCGAAATGTCAGTCTCCCATGGCACAGTTCCTACAACTGAAGTCTGGAGGAGGGGCATAGAGGGAGGAGCCAGTTCACACACAATGAAAAGTCTTTAGAGTGCCCATGTCTCCTGCGGATTCCGTCTATACCCCATGGTCTTGATGTCGTCCCAAGCATCCTCTACGGACTAGGAGAAAAGGATTTACCGGTAGGTATCAAAATCCTATTATTTCTATTATAATCTTATACTGTGTTATAAAAAAAAAAGATGTTTTTTGACCTACAGTAATTCAATCACTAGAAAAACTTGACAATTCTGAGCATTTAAAAAAAAAATGATTAGCCAATTAAGGGGGAGATGTACTAAGCCTTGAAAGTGGTACATTTTACGGTGATAAAATACCAGCCAATCAGCTCCATACTGCCATGTTACAAGCTGGGGGGCAGATGTATTAAGCCTGGAGAAGGGATAAAGAAGTGATAAAGCAGTGATAAGTGGAAGGTGACAACGCAGCCAATTAGCTCCTAACTGTCATTTTTCAAATCCGTAATGATTGGCCGGTGCGTTATCACCTAGCGCTTATAACTGGTTTATCTCTTCTTTATCCCTTCTCCAGGTTAATACATCTGCCCCAATGTTTGACAAATGACAGCTAGGAGCTGATTGGGTGGTAATTTATCACTGTGAAATGTATCACTTTTCAAGGCTTTGTACATCTGGCCCTAAGTAAAAAATGCACTTGGCGTTAAATAAATTAGTGATAAAACAACAATACTAGCAAAACCATAATTCAAGTTAGCATTAATAGACATTTTGGGGGTAATTCCAAGTTGATCGCAGCAGGATTTTTTTTAGCAATTGAGCAAAACCATGTGCACTGCAGGGGAGTCAGATATAACATGTGCAGAGAGATTTTGTGCACGTGGATTTTAGTTGTCATTGCTCTGCATTGTTTATATACAGCCCTTGTGTTTATATCAAGCACTCTGTTGGCATTTCCATTATCCAGGAGAATGCAAGCATATCATTAAAATCAATTAAACATTTAACTTTCATGCACTGACTTTCCTCTGCTTTCCTTTCAACAGAGATCCAAGGTAAAGCAGATAAATTCCTGACATGAAATACCTATTTCATTTATTTCAGATATGTTAATTATTGGTATAATTGATCTTTAAAAATATATTTATTAGAATATAATAGACATCATTTATGAGTCAGACTACCATGTTTCTCACTTTCCTAGTTATTTCCCTTTTCAACCCATAATACCATTGTTCAACCCATAATACTTATTTCAAATGAATGAAACTCTTGGTAAATACAAACATACATCCGCAAATTGATCCAGAACTCGGCAATAATGGATTAGTAAATTGTCTAGACAGAATTCTGTTACACAGAAAAGCTGTGTGCAAATAAGCGGAGACACGGCAATGACCAGGATAGAGCGGAAAAAGGTTTGTAACACCTAATAAATATCCATAAATGTGCTGGCAGGACGTTATGGGCTAGTGCTAGCTACAGTATTGTATTTAGGGGGGTAATTCAGACCTGATCGCTGCTGTGCGCTTAGCGAGCAATCAGATCCGTACTGCGCATGCGTATGCGCCGCCGCGTCACGCGGCTGCAACGGGTATCCCTGGTCAGCATCGGGATTGTGCGAAGGATCCATTTTCATGGGAGTTCGCAAGGAGATTGACAGGAAGAGGGCGTTTGTGGGTGGAAACTGACTGTTTTCAGACAGTGTCCGGGAAAATGCAGGCGTGATCAAGTGTTTTCAGGGAGGGTGTCTGATGTCAAATCCAGTCCCACAGCCTGATGTGATCGCAGCGGCTGAGTAAGTCCTGGGCTGCGTAGAGACTGCACAAAATCAGTTTGTGCAGCTCTGCTACACATGTGATCGCACACTTGCACAGCTAAAATACACTCCTCCTGTAGGCGGCGACTCTCTGATCTCAGGGCTGCAAAAATCGCAGCCTAGCGATTAGATCTGAATTACTCCCTGGACTTTATACATAACATGGACTTTTGCACAAAAACAAAGTTTAGGGTTAGTTCAATAGAAAAAATATGGGTATAAGGTTGAATAGTTATATACACTAAAATATTAAGTAATATATATGAAGTTACACATATCCCTAAGAGGTCACATACACACCCCTCTACATTATTTATTGTAGTTGGATTAATACTTTTATTTAAACACGTTTATTATGCACACCAAGTAGGAATTACTTGTATACAAAAAAACAAAAACAAATAATACTATAGGAATACTATAAAGTATTAAATATCTCCAAATAGTTTAAAATATAAAATATATGAGTTTCTGATCAGCAAAGATGAATGCCATCTGTTATAGAAAATTTAATTCACTCTAGTACTCCATAAGGATTTATTTCCAGCTCACATAATAATATAGAATGAAAACAAATATAAAAACATCAAGGAACATATTTACTTGAATTATGTGAAATATATATAATATACTCGTATTATCTGATATTGTGACCTTTAATCTTAATCTTAATATGCATCCCCATTAGGTTTCCCAGCAAACAATAATTCAATAATATGGGGAATATAGATCATGTTGAATGACGATTCTGTATGAGAAATCAAGACAACCAATAGAAATGGAGGGAGGGGTATATAAACCCGGTAAAAGTGATAATCGGGTTGATGCCCTGACGAACCCTCTGTGAAACGTGCGTTGGCGTTTCCAGAGACTGCTATATACTATTAAGAACCGCTGCTAATCTATATCATAAAGTGCACTTATATTTGTATGTCTGTGATACCGGTCCGACATATGTACTGTTGAGATAGGTCTGGGGTGGTGAGAGCGCCTGTGTTACAACCAGCCATAGGGCTGTAGCACACACTCCAGTTTTTCCCGGATTTCAAAAAGCCGGACAAACTTTGTCCGGCTTTTTGCCATCCGGGAGAAACCGGCAGAGTCTGTCACACAGGACGGCTTTGAGCCGTGTGTGATGCTGTGCGCATGTGATGCTTCAGAAAAAAACGTTGTGTGTGAAAGCTCCCCTTCACACACACGGTTTACTGGCTGCAAAGACGGCCCGGCAGCCGGACCTTCCAGTAGTGAGACCCGGCTGCAACCCGGCAGCCGGGCCGCGACCGTGCCGTGTGTAAGGACACATTGCGCTGCATGTGTCTTTACATCACGGCAGCGGTTTAATGCCGGCCGGGTGTTTGCCGGGCGGCGCCAGCCGCCTCGTGTGTTTCGGCCCATACTCAGCTGTCGGTCCGGAGCGGCTAGGGCAGTGTGAACAATAGAGAAGCAGCCGGCCGCGCATAGCGGTCAGTGTGCAGCCGCTGCACGCTGTCGGTGAGAGACATGATCACAGTGCAGACGCGGCCTAAGGGGATGCCGGCATCTGTGAAAATAACACACACTGCACCAATGATATGAGACGCATAAAACACACTGTTTAACAGATGCACACTAGTGTATAAAATTTATTTGTTGAAGTTTAAATGTTTATGAAATAATAAATAAAATCAATAGGTGCGGTGTCACAAGTGGTATCACTGGACACCTGCACGCTGATTTATAGTAACATAGAATATAAAATATAGTATAATTCCTAACAACACTAGGATAATTGTATGTGCATCTGTAAGTGTAACAAGAGAAACTACTTTTTGTGTCCATATAATGTCAAACCAACAGTAACAAATCACACGTGCACTTGAGAATATAGTTTATTGTAACACATAAAGAGCAACATAGTATTGACTTTGAGAACACTTTATAAAAAGAAAGTGAGATTTCCTGGAAACTAAAGGGTAATTTAACTTAGTAACAACAGGATCTCAGTAAGAAACTCAGGTTAGCAGTGGGGCTATAATTGCCTTTAATAGGAGAAGTTAAACAGCAGTCTCTGGTTAATTAATTTTCTCTGACGTCCTAGTGGATGCTGGGTACTCCGTAAGGACCATGGGGAATAGACGGGCTCTGCAGGAGACTGGGCACTCTTAAAAGAAAGATTAGGTACTACATCTGGTGTGCACTGGCTCCTCCCTCTATGCCCCTCCTCCAGACCTCAGTTAGAATCTGTGCCCGGCCAGAGCTGGATGCACTTAGTGGGCTCTCCTGAGTTCACTAAAAAGAAAGTATTTGTTAGGTTTTTTATTTTCAGTGAGATCTGCTGGCAACAGACTCACTGCTACGTGGGACTTAGGGGAGAGAAGCAAACCTACCTGCTTGCAGCTAGCTTGTGCTTCTAAGGCTACTGGACACCATTAGCTCCAGAGGGATCGAACACAGGGCCCGACCTCGATCGTCCGTTCCCGGAGCCGCGCCGCCGTCCCCCTTGCAGAGACGGAAGATTCCGGAGAAAATCGGCGGCTGAAGACTCCGGTCTTCAATAAGGTAGCGCACAGCACTGTAGCTGTGCACCATTGCTCCCACAGCACACCACACGCTCCGGTCACTGGTGGGTGCAGGGCGCTGGGGGGGGGGGGGGGCGCCCTGGGCAGCAATTAGTATACCTTAAGTGGCAAAATGCACATAATACAGTTCTAAACTGTATATGTGCCTAATCCCCCGCCATAAATATTATTAAAAAAGCGGGAGAAGCCCGCCGCTGAAGGGGCGGGGCTATCTTCCTCAGCACAGCCAGCGCCATTTTCTCTTCACAGCTCCGCTGGAAGGACGCTCCCCAGGCTCTCCCCTGCAGTATACACTACGGAAAGGGTAAAAAAGAGAGGGGGGCACATAAATTTAGGCGCAAATTGTGATATAAGCAGCTATTGGGGGAAAATTCACTTTGTATATAGTGTAAATCCCTCTGTTATATAGCGCTCTGGTGTGTGCTGGCATACTCTCTCTCTGTCTCCCCAAAGGACTTTGTGGGGTCCTGTCCTCAGTCAGAGCATTCCCTGTGTGTGTTTGCGGTGTGTCGGTACGGCAGTGTCGACATGTTTGATGAGGACGCTTACGTGGAGGCGGAGCAAGAGCCAATAAGTGTGATGTCGCCCCCTGTGGGGCCGACACCAGAGTGGATGGATATGTGGAAGGTATTAACCGACAGTGTCAACTCCTTGCATAAAAGGTTCGATGACGTAACAGCTTTGGGACAGCCAGTATCTCAGCCCGCTCCTGCCCAAGCGTCTCAGAGGCCATCAGGGGCTCAGAAACGCCCGCTACCTCAGATGGCAGACACAGATGTCGACGCGGAGTCTGATTCCAGTGTCGACGAGGATGAGACAAATGTACAATCCACAAGGGCCATCCGATGTATGATTACGGCAATGAAAAATGTGTTGCACATTTCTGACATTAACCCGGTTACCACAAAAAAGGGTATTATGTTTGGGGAGAAAAAGCAGCCAGTGACTTTTCCCCCATCTGATGAGTTAAATGAATTGTGTGAAGAAGCGTGGTGTTCCCCAGATAAGAAACTAGTGATTTCTAAGCGGTTACTAATGGCGTACCCTTTCCCGCCAACGGATAGGTTACGCTGGGAGACATCCCCTAGGGTGGACAAGGCGCTCACACGCTTATCAAAAAAGGTGGCACTGCCGTCTCAGGATACGGCCGCCTTAAAGGAGCCTGCAGATAGAAAGCAGGAGGCTATCCTGAAGTCTGTGTATACACACTCAGGTACTATACTGAGACCTGCTATTGCTTCAGCATGGATGTGTAGTGCTGCAGCAGCATGGTCTGATTCCCTGTCAGATAACATTGATTTCCTTGACAGGGATACTATTTTGTTAACCATAGAGCATATTAAAGACGTAGTCTTATATATGAGAGATGCACAGAGGGACATTTGCCGGCTGGCATCTAGAATTAATGCAATGTCCATTTCTGCCAGGAGAGTATTATGGACTCGGCAGTGGACAGGTGATGCTGATTCTAAAAGGCACATGGAAGTTTTGCCTTATAAGGGTGAGGAATTGTTTGGGGACGGTCTCTCGGACCTCGTGTCCACAGCAACAGCTGGGAGGTCGACTTTTTTACCTCAGGTTCCCTCACAGCCTAAGAAAGCACAGTATTATCAAGTACAGTCCTTTCGGCCTCAGAAAGGCAAGCGGGTCAGAGGCGCGTCCTTTCTGCCCAGAGGCAGGGGTAGAGGGAAAAAGCTGCACCAGACAGCCAGTTCCCAGGAACAAATATCCTCCCCTGCTTCCACTAAGTCCACCGCATGACGCTGGGGCTCCACAGGTGGAGCCAGGTGCGGTGGGGGCCCGTCTCCGGAACTTCAGCGACCAGTGGGTTCGCTCACAGGTGAATATCTGGGTTCTACAAGTGGTATCTCAGGGATACAAGCTGGAGTTCGAGACGTCTCCTCCTCGCCGTTACCTCAAATCAGCCTTGCCAGCTACTCCCAAGGAAAGGGAGGTAGTACTGGCGGCAATTCACAAGCTGTACCTCCAGCAGGTGATAATCAAAGTTCCTCTCCTTCAACAGGGACGAGGTTACTATTCCACAATGTTTGTGATACCGAAACCAGACGGTTCGGTGAGACCCATTCTAAATTTGAAATCCTTGAACACTTATATAAGGAAGTTCAAGTTCAAAATGGAATCGCTCAGGGTGGTTATTGCAAGCCTGGAAGAGGGGGATTTTATGGTGTCACTGGACATCAAGGATGCTTACCTACATGTCCCCATTTACCCACCTCACCAGGAGTACCTCAGGTTTGTGGTACAGAACTGCCATTACCAATTCCAGACGTTGCCGTTTGGTCTGTCCACGGCATCGAGGGTGTGTACCAAGGTAATGGCCGAAATGATGATACTCCTTCGAAAGAAGGGAGTTATAATTATCCCGTACTTGGACGATCTCCTTATAAGGGTGAGGTCCAAGGAGCAGTTGTTGGTCGGAGTAGCACTAGCTCAGGAAATGCTACAACAGCACGGCTGGATTCTGAATATCCCAAAGTCGCAGCTGGTTCCTACGACGCGTCTGCTGATATTGGGCATGTTTCTGGACACAGAACAGAAGAAGGTGTTTCTCCCGGAGGAGAAGGCCAAGGAGTTGTCATCTCTGGTCAGAGACCTCCTGAAACCAAAACAGGTGTCGGTGCATCACTGCACGCGAGTCCTGGGAAAGATGGTAGCTTCTTACGAAGCAATTCTCTTCGGCAGGTTCCATGCAAGGAACTTTCAGTGGGACCTGTTAGACAAGTGAGGATCGCATCTTCAGATGCATCGGCTGATCACCCTGTCCCCGAGGGCCAGGGTGTCTCTGCTGTGGTGGCTGCAGAGTGCTCATCTTCTCGAGGGCCGCAGATTCGGCATTCAGGACTGGGTCCTGGTGACCACGGATGCAAGCCTCCGAGGTTGGGGAGCAGTCACTCAGGGAAGAAACTTCCAAGGACAATGGTCGAGTCAGGAGACTTCCCTACACATAAATATTCTGGTCCTAAGGGCCATTTACAATGCCCTAAGTCAAGCAGAACCCCTGCTTCAAAACCAGCCGGTGTTGATTCAGTCAGACAACATCACGGCTGTCGCCCATGTAAACCGACAAGGCGGCACAAGAAGCAGGATGGCGTTGGCAGAAGCCACAAGGATTCTCCGATGGGCGGAGAATCACGTGCTAACACTGTCAGCAGTGTTCATTCTGGGTGTGGAAAACTAGGAAGCAGACTTCCTCAGCAGGCACGACCTCCACCCGGGAGAGTGGGGACTTCATCCAGAAGTCTTCACGCAGATTGTAAACCATTGGGAATGGCCACAGGTGGACATGATGGCGTCCCACCTCAACAAAAAGCTAAAAAAGTATTGCGCCAGGTCAAGAGACCCTCAGGCGATAGCTGTGGACGCACTAGTGACACTGTGGGTGTACCAGTCGGTTTATGTGTTCCCTCCTCTTCCTCTCATACCCAAGGTACTGAGGATAGTAAGTTAGAGAGGAGTAAGAACTATACTCGTAGTTCCGGATTGGCCAAGAAGAACTTGGTACCCAGAACTACAAGAAATGATCTCGGAGGACCCATGGCCTCTGTCTCTCAGACAGGACCTGTTACTGCAGGGGCCCTGTCTGTTCCAAGACTTACCGCGGCTGCGTTTGAAGGCTTTACGGTTGAACGCCGGATCCTAAACGGTAAAGGGCGTTCCAGATGAAGTGATTCCTACGCTGTTAAAGGCTAGGAAAGACGCTGCCTGAAGTTCAGACGTTGTTAAGGGAGTGCTGCATATTCAGCCCCCTTTTGTGCCTCCAGTGGCACCTTGGGATCTCAACGTAGTGTTGGATTTCCTAAATTCACATTGGTTTGAGCCACTTCAGACCGTGGAGTTGACGTATCTTACGTGGAAGGTAGTCTTGCTGTTGGCCTTGGCCTCAGCTAGGCGTGTGTCAGAATTGGCGGCTTTGTCCTGTAAAAGCCCATATCTGATTTTCCATATGGACAGGGCAGAATTGAGGACTCGTCCCCAATTTCTCCCAAAGGTGGTATCAGCTTTTCATTTGAACCAACCTATTGTGGTGCCTGCGGCTACTCAGGACTTGGAGGATTCCAAGTTGCTGGACGTAGTCCGGGCCCTAAAAATCTATGTTTCCAGGACGGCTAGAGTCAGAAAAACTGACTCGCTGTTTATCCTGCATGCACCCAACTAGCTGGGTGCTCCTGCTTCTAAGCAGACTATTGCTCGCTGGATCCGTAGCACGATTCAACTTGCACATTCTGCGGCTGGACTGCCGCATCCTAAATCAGTAAAAGCCCATTCCACGAGGAAGGGGGCTCTTCTTGGGCGGCTGCCCGAGTGGTCTCGGCTTTACAACTTTGCCGAGCTGCTGCTTGGTCGGGATCAAACACTTTTGCAAATTTCTACAAGTTTGATACCCTGGCTGAGGAGGACCTTGAGTTTGCTCATTCGGTGCTGCAGAGTCATCCGCACTCTCCCGCCCATTTGGGAGCTTTGGTATTATCCCCATGGTCCTTACGGAGTACCCAGCATCCACTAGGACGTCAGAGAAAATAAGAATTTACTCACCGGTAATTCTATTTCTCGTAGTCCGTAGTGGATGCTGGGAGCCCGTCCCAAGTGCGGACTTCTGCAATACTTGTATATAGGCCCTCATTCCGAGTTGTTCGCTTGCAAGCTGCTTTTAGCAGCTTTACACACGCTAAGCCGCAGCCTACTGGGAGTGAATCTTAGCTTCTTAAAATTGCGAACGAAAGATTCTCAAAATTGCGATTACACACCTCTTAGCAGTTTCTGAGTAGCTTCAAACTTACTCGGCATCTGCGATCAGTTCAGTGCTTGTCGGGGGTCATTCCGAGTTGTTCGCTCGTTATTTTTTTCTCGCAATGGAGCGATTAGTCGCTAATGCGCATGCGCAATGTCCGCAGTGCGACTGCGCCAAGTAAATTTGCTATGCAGTTAGGTATTTTACTCACGGCATTACGAGGTTTTTTCTTCGTTCTGGTGATCGTAATGTGATTGACAGGAAGTGGGTGTTTCTGGGCGGAAACTGGCCGTTTTATGGAAATGTGTGAAAAAACGCTACCGTTTCTGGGAAAAACGCGGGAGTGGCTGGAGAAACGGAGGAGTGTCTGGGCGAACGCTGGGTGTGTTTGTGACGTCAAACCAGGAACGAAACTGACTGAACTGATCGCAGATGCCGAGTAAGTCTGGAGCTACTCAGAAACTGCTAAGAAGTGTCTATTCGCAATTCTGCTAATCTTTCGTTCGCAATTTTGATAAGCTAAGATTCACTCCCAGTAGGCGGCGGCTTAACGTGTGCAAAGCTGCTAAAAGCAGCTTGCGAGCGAACAACTCGGAATGACCCCCGTCGTTCCTGGTTTGACATCACAAACACACCCAGCGTTCGCCCAGACACTCCTCCGTTTCTCCAGCCACTCCCGCGTTTTTCCCAGAAACGGTAGCGTTTTTTCACACACTCCCATAAAACGGCCAGTTTCCGCCCAGAAACACCCACTTCCTGTCAATCACATTACGATCACCAGAACAAAGAAAAAACCGTGAGTAAAATTCCTAACTGCATAGCAAATTTACTTGGCGCAGTCGCACTGCGGACATTGCGCATGCGCACTAAGCGAAAAATCGCTGCGATGCGAAAAAATTTACCGAGCGAACAACTCGGAATGAGGGCCCTAGTTATTGCTTAACTATAGGGTTATTGTTCTGAGTCATCTGTTGAATGAGGCTCAGATATTGTTCATACTGTTAACTGGGTATAGTTATCACAAGTTGTACGGTGTGATTGGTGTGGCTGGTATGAGTCTTACCCTAGATTCCAAAAATCCTTTCCTTGTAATGTCAGCTCTTCTGGGCACAGTTTCCCTAACTGAGGTCTGGAGGAGGGGCATAGAGGGAGGAGCCAGTGCACACCAGATGTAGTACCTAATCTTTCTTTTAAGAGTGCCCAGTCTCCTGCGGAGCCCGTCTATTCCCCATGGTCCTTACGGAGTACCCAGCATCCACTACGGACTACGAGAAATAGAATTACCGGTGAGTAAATTCTTATTTTTAATATCACAATTTTCTATACTTTTTTCACCCACTTTAAAGTGTTTTTAATATTTCATAAAGGCCGAATTAATTTTAATGGTAAAAATAAAAGATATATTTTATCAATAAATTTGTTATTCATGAGGTCCTCTGTGCACCCAGAAAATGGCTTCCTTTTTCTGTGTGTTCGTTTTATTCATAACATGTTACACATCTACAACACTTTATGAATGAAAACATAAATGTGCCATGAAGATGATCTTATAACTCGTAGACATCACAAAGATTTAAATGATGTAGATTCTGTCTGCAGTGATTTACACAAAGGCTGTTCTACTGATAGTCCTCTGCCGGTATTGATTCTTACTGCTGCACAGCATGACTTTTAGCAGCTGCAGCACAGATAGTACATGGCTAGTAAACGTAACATATGGTGCATAGACACTCGGCGACGTGCTCTATGAGCGACGCCGCTTAGTGTTTCCTCCTCCTGGGCCGGGTGACCTCCCATATACCCTGAGCGATATGACCGTTCATATCACTCTGACGTCACACAGCGGCCGGGCCATACAGACAGCTCCTGGATGACAGAACAGATTGAGCATGCATGCACGGCCGACAGCAAGGTTCATTGCCGACCTGCGGGGCCACACATTGCTCATCGCTGGTGGCATACACACTTGCCAAGAAAATGAGCGATGTCGCTCAGGAAGGGGTAAAATGAGTGACGTCACCCGTTTTCTCGGCAGAGTCCATCCTATGACTACTGTATTAGAAAGCCAGCTCACACCCATCCATAAGTAAATCCCATGATTATTTATTCAATGTTGAGTAATAAAGGTACAGTAGCTAGGGCGCTGTACCTTAGTATGGAGACCGGCGTCCGAGCCAAAACCTCAGGATCCGACAGCGGGATCCTGAGGTTTTGCCTCGATTGGGGATCCGAGTCAGTTGCACATAATAGAGCCTGACTCAGATCCGGGCCCGGATCCCCAAGTTTGGGCGGGTTCGGTTCTCAGGGAACCGGATCCACTCATCCCTAATTTTCATGCTTAATCATAGTACTGGAATCGCAAAGATTTAATAGGGTCATGTCACAGAAAAATGAATATTGTGGAGCAGCAGGTGTGCCGCAACATCAAAAAGGCTGTTGTAGGAAATCCTGTCTGTTATAACAGAAGTCTATTTAAATAGCTTACATGAGTGATTTTACATTGAACTGTGTATGGGGACCAGTGGTGCAAGTACAAAAAATGCCTTACGGGTACTGTGTGTGCGCGCAAAAAATGGGTGTGGCCAAATTCCACATGTGGCGTGGCCAATGAAAATGGGGGCGTGATACACATATGGGGGAGGGGCAGATACACGTATGACCCCAATAGTGCCAGATACACGTTGCCCCACAGTGCCAGATATACATTGCCCCACAGTGACAGATATACATTGCCCCACAGTGCCAGATACACATTGCCTCACTGTGCCAGATACACAAATGCCCCCAGAGTGCCAGATACACAAATGTCCCCAGAGTGCCAGATACACATTGCCCCACAGTGCCAGATACACAAATGCCCCCACTGTGTCAGATATACATTGCACCCCAGTGCCAGATACAGAAATGATCCTACAGTGCCAGATACACAAGTATGCCCCCAGTGCCAGATATGCCCACAGTGCCAGATATGCCCCCAGTGCCAGATACACAAGTATGCCCACAGTGCCAGATACAGAAATGCCCCAAGTGCCAGATACACAAATATGCCCCCATTGCCAGATATGCCCTCAGTGTCAGATATGCCCCAGTGCCAGATACACATGTCTCCGCAGTGCCAGATATGCCCCCAGTGCCAGATACACATGTCCTTCCAGTGCCAGATATCCCCCAGTGCCAGGTACACAAGTCCCTCCCAGTGCCAGATATGCTCCCAGTGCCAGGTATATATGCCCCCCCAGTGCCAGATATGCTTCAAGTGCCAGGTATACATGCCCCCCCAGTGCCAGGTATAAATGCCCCCCCCCCCCCAGTGCCAGGTATACATGCCCCCCCAGTGCCAGATATCCCCCAGTGTCAGGTATACATGTCCCCCCCCCCCTTCCTCCCCTGCTCACCGCTGCCATCTGTCTGTGTGAGGGGTGGATAGCGCACCCCGCGCTTCTCCTTCCCCTCAGTCTCCGGCGGGTGTTTCAGTTTAATTCAGCGCCGATCCGTGAGCCAATCAGAGCTGGTGCGAGCTCTGATTGGCTCACGGATCATCGCTGAATTAAACTGAGACACCCGCCGGAGACTGAGGGGAAGGAGAGACGCAGGCTGCGCTCTCCTTCCCTCACATCAGCGCGGGTGCGGCAGGGACGGCGGGTGCGGCGGGGAGCAGCAGAGGGAGGGAGGGAAGAGGAGCGGCGGCCCGTCGGTGTGGGTACGGCGTACCCACGGCTAAATTCTTACGGGTACGCCGTACCCACCCGTACCCACACACTTGCACCACTGATGGGGACTGGGAGAATGATGGGCCTGATCATTTTAGTTCAGATTTATTTCTTGTTCAGAGATGCTCAAACCAACCGCAAAACAATTCTCAAACCAGTTTGTCAGACCTGTACAAAAATTAGAAGATTCACTAGAATTTCAATTCCTACCATGTTTAAGCTTAATTTGCTACATGTCAACTATTTTTAACGGAGCAGAAAGGAATGCAAGTAAAAGTTGGTAAATTACTTGAATTCTTTTTAGTATTGAAAAATATTCTTTAACTAGTGCTTGAAATAAAAATATTTGAATATGCTAATTTTAAAAGAAACACCGACCACAAATTGCGCACCTTGAACATGAACAGCAAACGGCAAATCTCAAATAACACACGTGAACTGCAAAACAGTAACATGTCATGCAAATTTAGGGGTCCATGTTCTAAGCCCTGGAGAGAGAGATAATGGGGGAGTTGAATTGTTTTGGGCGCCTAATTTTCCTGTCTAAGCAGGACTGTTTAGATGCCCAAACGATTGTTGCTATTCAGTTGCTGTTTGGGCGCACATGCATATAGCACATGTCATGGCGAAACAGACATGGTTTACCCAGGTAAAATGGCTAAACCCATCTAAAGTCGTGCTTTGGGTGGGCCAAAGTGCCGAGTTTTCACACATTTTTTCTAATACCTCAGATGGCTGCTGGGCGCCCGATCGGCAGAAAAATCCAATTGACGTCTGCCGTCATCTAGTGGCAGCTGCGAGAAAAACAATTGAAATCCCCCCAAAGTGGGTAGAGATAAAATACTAGCAAATCAGCCCCTAACTGCCATGTTACAGGCTATGTTTGATAAATGACAGTTGGGAGCTGATTGATACTTTATCTCCATCCACTTTATATTAGAGATGAGCAGGTTCGGTTTTACTCGGATTTACTCAAATCTCTTTATTGGCTCACGGACGTCACGTGTTTTGGTTAGCCAATAAGAAAAATCCAGAAAACAAGAACTTGCGATAATTCTGGCGTTAAGAACCGAGTAAATCCGAACCCGCTCATCTCTACTTTATATAGACATTTAGAACCATAAATTTGAATCAGGGTCTATTGCTGACTCTACCACAAGTGTGTGTGTGTGTGTGTGTGTGTGTGTGTGTGTGTGTGTGTGTGTGTGTGTGTGTGTGTGTGTGTGTAGAGCATCTGTATTCTGGGGTATTGAAGGTATGTATTAAACCGTTTGCACTGAGCTTGAGTTACTGGTTGACTCTGCAACAGTAGCCACATAATTAAATAATGATACTGAGCTGGCATATGGCAGATCATCCCAGCCCACCCCCACTCCACCAATATCCCTCCCCCAGTATACATACCCTGTTGCCTGCACAACAGCCAGGCGGCCATGGGAGCTGCTAGGGGCCTCTCACTGTAGCTTTCACTGTGCATGACAGGGACATGACAGGCCACCATTAATTAGTATATAGATGTAAACATGATTAGTTTTAGTTACCAAGTTATAATTGCAATGTCTAGTGTTCAGGGGCAGCCGCAGCATTTACATTTTTGTCCCTGCCTTTCAGTACTGACCTATATTCTTGTTTTCTGGCCCTATAACTTATGAATAGTGAAGAAGTACTTACAGTAAATTGGGATTAGGATGGTAGAGCAGAATGGTCTGCAGAGCAGGATGGCACCTGGCATTCTTAAAGTGGGTACAACTAGGCGATGTGCTCTATGAGCGACGTAGCCTAGTGTGGTCCCTTCCCTGCCAGGGTGGTCGGCGACAGTGCATACACGCTGAGCGATATGATGATCACGTCGCTGCCGAGCCGCGCATGCAGCTTGTGGACGACAGTCCAAATTGAGCTGCATGCACGGCCGTCAGCGAGGGCCGTTAAGGGGCCGCGCATCACTCGTCGTCGGCAGCCTACACACTAGCCAATAAAGTTACCGTTGATCAGGAAGGGCAAATATTATCACCTCGTGTGTATGCACCATTAAATGCTCTGGGGAAAGGTGTTATGCTTGCAGCTACTTTACAGTCTATATAGCTGCTTGCAAATTAGTGACATTGACCTGTGCTGATGAAACAATAAATGCAATTTAACTAATTTCTGCAAAACCATCTAAAATATTTTTATTTACAGCCTTACAGTCTAGGATAATTATATTATCAATCACTATCAATAATTGGAAAGACTGCATGATGTTACAAAACTGACCACTAGATGTCTCTGGTGCTAAGAAATGCCAGTAGACAAGTTCATGTGTTCTTTCTCATATCCTCTGCTTACCATTCCAAATACACCTAGCCCAAGAACAATGGTGGTCATTCCGAGTTGTTCGCTCGTTGCCGATTTTCGCTATATTGCGATTAGTCGCTTACTGCGCATGTGCAAGGTTCGCAGAGCGCATGCGGTTAGTTATTTTACACAAAAGTTAGGTATTTTACTCACGGCATAACGAGGATTTTTCATCGTTCTGGTGATCGGAGTGTGATTGACAGGAACTGGGTGTTTCTGGGCGGAAACTGGCCGTTTTATGGGCGTGTGTGAAAAAACGCTGGCGTTTCTGGGAAAAACGCGGGAGTGTCTGAAGAAATGGGGGAGTGTCTGGGCGAACGCTGGGTGTGTTTGTGACGTCAAACCAGGAACGAAACTGACTGAACTGTACGCAGTGGCAGAGTAAGTCTGGAGCTACTCAGAAACTGCTAAGAACTGTCTATTCGCAATTCTGCTAAGCTAAGATACACTCCCAGAGGGCGGCGGCTTAGCGTGTGCAATGCTGCTAAAAGCAGCTAGCAAGCGAACAACTCGGAATGAGGGCCAATGTAAATATAGGAACATCAGCAGATAATCAAAGAGTAATTAGAAGTCCTGGCATTCGCTCTATAATTTGAATAGAAAAAAGAAGTTGTTAAAAAATTCTGAACCAATACATAATGGCAAAAGTATAGTTTGCAGTAAACTGATGTGCTTTTATGACTATGCTTTATTAAAGTGCAGTTTACATTTAAATAGTGTTTAAGTAGTCTGCTGCATGAAGTGCTGTGTAAAGGTGGGTACACACTAGGCGACGTGCTCTATGAGCGACGTCACCTAGTGTTTCCCCCTCAAGGGCCGGGTGGTCGCTGGCAGGGCATACACACTGGGCGATATGAAGACCATATCGCTCAGTGACGTCGTGCTGCGGCCAGGCCGTGCAGGCAGCTCTTGGACGACAGTCTAAATTGAGCTGCATGCACGCCCGGCAGCGAGGGTAGTTAGCGGCCCGTGGGGCCGCACATTACTCGTTTTTGCCGGCATACACACTTGCTGAGAAAGTGAAGGACGTCTCTCAGGAAGAGTGAAAATGAGCGACGTTGTTAATTTTGTTGGCAAGTGTGTATGCACCTTTAGAGAGGAGAGTGTCATTTATGGAATGCCTGTGAGAAAGGATTTTCAGGAATGGAGTTACCTTAAGAACTGCAGATGCTAAGAACCAGTAGGTAAACATAAATACAGCATGTATAAAATTGCATGTATTTGGGCCATGTATAAAAAAATATTTTTTGATGGTGTAGTTGGAACTGGGTCATAATATTTTCTTAGGGCATGTTTGCACAAGCACATTTTCCCTATGCTGTATATTTATGATGTACTCATAGAGGGAAAGGGCAGAGAATATTAAGCAGTGACTATTAAGCAGCGTAGAATTAAAACAACATTTTCATTTGCACGTCCTTTCAGCTACAGTTCTCTAGTTCTCGCTGTTTTTTATTTCTAAAACTCTATCGGCAGATGACATATACGCAGGTAAAACAATATAAATCTATCTATAGTAAAGGGATACGGTCAGGATTCCAGCGGTCGGGAACCCGGCAGTCAAAATACCGACACAGATTTTAATTAATGTCTTAGTATCACTGAGGAACTGGCAGGAAGAAAGTACCAATAAGTTACTGTTCATACAATGAACAAGCTCTTGGTGGATAATTGAAGTCTCACAGACATCCTCTTCCCCTAGTTACATATTTTATTTATTGTGAGATCACCGATCACCTCTATTTCAGTCAGATATATTTTAATAGCAAGTTCTGGATAAATGCTTCTGTCCTGGTTCTATTAAAACAAATATACCAACATCCCAGATGTTTAGTCAAAACACCTTCTTCAGTCTGGTTACTGTGACTACAACTTACCAAAGACCAGCAATATTTTATTAATAAATTGGGGTGATAATTTTGTTTCCCTGTAAGAAGCGCAAATTAAAAAATAGGTCCATCAGTGTCCCGTCAGAACAGCACACTCCCAAAATGGCAGAACAGAGACCTTTTCTGCGCATGCGCGGATCTAGTACATCCTAGTGAAGACCCAGTCAGAATTTATAGCCAATGCTCGCTTATTAGACTCCCAGGAGAATAGACAACCCTCTGTATTACACCCACATCTCCAATTAAGTGGACAGAGGTTGCATAGTGTCCAGTGGCGTATCTATAATGGGTGCACTATACTTACCTTTATGGCGTCCATCGGTGACCGTGTGTGGACCCCCTCCTCTCCCGTAGCCGGCACCGCCGCTGCTAGCTCACTGAGCACTAGAGACTCTGGCACAGTGCCAGAGTCTACAGCGAATGCGCAGGACTCCGAAAAAATGGTGTGGCGGCCATTTTTTCGGAGGCCTGCGCATGCGCTGTAGACTCTGGCACTGTGCTAGAGTCTCAGTTCTTAGAGCGCTAACAGCGGCGCTGACGGCCACGGGAGAGGAGTGGGCCCACACACGGAGACTGCACACGGGTCCCCTCCACTCTAGATACACCTCTGCCTGATTGTGTCATTATACCCCCCCCCCCCCCCCCACACACACACACACACACACACACATAAACACTTCACTTCTTTTGCATTATCACGCTCCCATCAGGGGATGTAGTTGGGATCCCTGCATTTGGGATCCCACAGTCAGAATACCGGCACTGAAATCCCAATAATTGTCAGAATGCCGACGCTGGAATCCTGTAAATAAGAGGGAGATTAGGGTTAGGCTGCGGGCGACAGGGGTTAGGTTTATTAGTGTTCACTCTAGGAGTGAAAAGGGGCAGGGCGTCCGAAATGGGGGCGCGGCCACGCAAATTAGGGGGCGTGGCCACACCTACGTCATTTTAGGGGCGGGGCGGCCCACAGACGCTACTATAGAGAGCGTCTGTGGCCGGCGTCGTCACTGTTGGGGGCGTGCCCAGCACCTCCGTCGGTGCTGGGCTTCCCCCAGCCCTCTCCCAATGCGTGAATTTATGCCGCGCGCATGCGCACGGCATCTATACACGCTGGGAGGGCAGGAAGCGGGCGGCTGTTCTAGCAGGGCGCCGCAAAAGGGGCAGGGCGGGTTTTGCCTGCTAAAAAACGGGCAGGGTGCGGCGCCCTGCTAAAACAGCCTAGAGTGAACACTAGTTTATGTTGCATGTATGGGAGGTTAGGGCAGGGCTGGTGCAAGGTCTCTCTGCACCCCAGGCAAAGCTTCAACCTAGTGCCCCCTAACCTGCAACTCTCCTGCAGGAGGTGCGCCAGGGCTATGAGGAGCCACCACGGGGGCGCCCCTCGGGAGCCATAATTACATCCGCCTCCTATGTGCCTTCACATGATTTGATGTTACACGTGTCAGCATGGAGGAAGCGCTGAGGCACTATGTGGTACAGCCTGATAGTGGTGGCTGCACCTGATTAGACCCGCAGCAGCAGGTAGCACAGTGTAAAAAGAGAAGGCCGCATACAGAGATATCCTTTAGTTTTTTGCTAGATGAATTCAGTGGCGCCCTCCAGGGGCTGGCGCCCCTAGGCAACCGCCTACAGCTGCCTAATGGTAGAGCCGGCCCTGGGTTAGGGTTAGGCTGCCGGAAGGGAGGGTTAGGTGAAGGGTTAGGATTAGGGTTCCTTAGCTCCAGAGTCTCTGTTGGCATTTCAAGCAGTCAGGATGTCGATGTTGGTATCCTGTACCCAACCAGGTGCAAATGCAGGATTTCTAGAGGGGGGTTTTCAATGCAATCCACAATCTCCCACTCTGCGTAACATTGGAGCACATGCAGGAGTCTTGTGGAGCAGTAGAATAATCTAGTACAGGTCCTGGTCTTTTTATACAATGGATAGTGTAAGGAATACAATATTAATATAGATAGTCTATAGCAGTGATGGCTAACCTTGACACTCCAGCTGTTGTTGAACTACACATCCCAGGATGCCCTGCATCTGTTTTAGCATGGCCAAATAGCAAAACTGTAGCAGGGCATGCTGGGATGTGTAGTTCAACAACAGCTGGAGTGTCAAGGTTAGCCATCACTGGTCTATAGTATAGGCTTTAAAAAACATATTTAACCAATAGAAATAACAAGTTGTCAGGAAAAGGTTAAACATCCCATAACAAATAAATACACAGACATAATAGCACCAGTAGGATACAGAACTGTCTAAGCACACATTCTCCCACCTCATGATAAGGTGTCTGTCTCTTCTACCTGGCAGCTACTCTCTGGTCCCCCATGCGTTTGCCTATGCCAATGCCCTACCTGGACTCCCAGAGGCCCAATACAAAAAAAACAAGTATGTGTACCAGCGCCGTAACTACCTATGTGCGCAGTTACACTGAGGGCGCACGGCCAGCGGCATGTAATGAGTCAAATTGACTCATTACAAGCCGCCTGTTGTGTGCCGTGCGCCGCGCTGTTGAGGAGAGCAGCGCCGGAGGCAGGGAAGGAGGAGGAGGGAGGGGGACTGGAGCCGCAGCAGCACTATGTCATTGGTAGTAGCGCTGCTGCAGCAGTCCTCTCTCCTTCTGTATTGGCTGCCCGGCGCTGCTGTGAATGCTGAGGCGCGAACTGCCCCAGTCTTGCGTAGGAGGGGGGGCGCCAATGCCGTTTCTTGCACACAGCGCTAAAATACCTAGTTACGGCGCTGATGTGTACTGCACATGTGCTGATCTACAGAGTACACATGTTCAGTAGAGGCCTTTGCTTGGCTCTTTGGAGAGCTGAGTGGCCTCTAGACTTGGAGCAAAGTCATAGGTGTGGGGGGCATTCTGGCATGCTCTGGCGGTAGTTCCACCTCTGATGTACCTATTGTAAGATATTTACAGTAGAAGTGCTTGTATTATCAGTGTGTGATGATAATCAGCTGCAGATGTACTGTATATGGAAACAGATATAGGAGGCTTAATGCTGTAATTCTGTAATCGTGTGAGACTGCTGAGGTCATTGCACAATGCTCTTAGTTTAGCAAGCCTATTATAGGTGCTGAAGAGTGCACAGCTTCAGTCGTAATAGGGTATAAGAAATAAGCTGTCCTGAGCAGAGGTAGCGTCCAGGGATCACAGCTTTGTTCCCGTTGGTTGGTTGCAGTGGCTACTAGTGCTACCACTATTGATGGGCTACTGATACATACATGTCCTCATGGGTGTAGTATGGTATGCCGGCGGCCGGGCTCCCGGCGACCTGCATACCGGCGTCGGGAGCCCGACGGCCAGCATACCGACAGCGTGGTGAGCGCAAATGAGCCTTTTGCGGGCACGGTGGCGCGCTATGCGCGCCACGCTATTTATTCTCCCTCCAGGGGGGTCGTGGACCCCCACGAGGGAGAATATCTGTCGGTATGCCGGGTGTCGGGATTTCAGCGCCGGTATATTCTGCGCCGGGATCCCGACTTTCGGCAACCCGAAGACCACCCATCCCCACGGTAGCCAAAGAGGTGTATAAGGATAAATACAGACCTGAAAATGCAGCAGAAATATCTTGTATGGCTTCCATGTTACAGAATAGAGAACCTGTATTGTAAAAGAAATTGCTAGATAAGAATCGCATGTAATAAATGCTTATTTCCAAGTATTTTAATTATTTAAATAAGAAATTATTTTCTTAGACTATTTGAAATCTAAACAATTCTTTCACAGTGGGCTCTGTCTTTCGCATCTTGCTATACAGCTCTGTTCTGTTTCTGCAGATCATGTAATCACCGCTGACTGTACAGATTTCTGCTTATAAGGGAACGGCTGGTGATGAATGCTTCTCTTACAGACTCTAGTACTGTATGTCACTTGTGACATTCATCTCGGAGAGAGCACTACTCAGTCTCTGCTGGAGGCTGCCTGAAGAGCTGCCTTTAATATGCTGATCACTGAGAGAATCTCTTTACTAGTCTGACTCAGAGTCTGACGCAGACAGAGTTCTGTAGTCACCACGCTATAAACTGTTATTTAGCATGTAACCCATCCTATCAATATTGTTCTTGAAAGCGATCTCAGAACATTGATTTTTGGAATAATAGTGCATATTTAACATTTATCGGTAGTTGTTCTTCATAATTATCATTTCTCATATCCGCTTAAATATATCCTGAATTGACCATTATTTATACACAGGTACAAGGGCTCCAATAGGAACCAGTCCCTGCGATGTGCAAGAGGTAAATAGATGAATAATGCACATGCGCAATCAGACAGTCTGCGCACGTGCAAGCTGACAGTACCTGGGACAGTAGCCCATAGGCTACAATGGCTAATGCATTCGAGATTCGTAAATTTCCCAGTTTAGCAGCCCCCATACAAATACTGTTTAGGGGATTGAAATGAATATCTGCATGTCCCCATACATGCATTCAGGAGGGAGGCAGTCAATTGACCACCGGGCAGGATCCCAGCAGACAATATACTGCCGCCGGAATCCTGACACAGACTGACAGAGTCCCGACCGCCGGCTGATTGTCCTACTTGGGTGGTGACCTACGCGGGATCTCGGCTGTCGGGATCCCGGTGTCAGCCTCTTGACTGCTGGGATCTCATTCTGATGCTTAATATTGGCAGGTATCCCCTGAAAACGGCCACAATTTTTATTTATTTATTTTTTTATGCCAAAGACGATAGCATACCTCCCAACATGAACATCTGTAGATTCTGGGCTAGACACACAGGAGGCGCGCCCGCGCCCAAAAAAAGAATGGGCCTCTGATAAAAATGGCAGGTCTTGCTTCCTGATCCCCATTTTCGTCACTTTGGGGGTGTGCCCAGCGGCTCACTCCCCGCACTAATAAAACACTAAAAAGGAGCGCTTGATTAAACGCACATACCTGTAAAAAAAAATTTTTGGGTTAATAACAATGTTTAAGCTCTTTTTTGAAAAAGTGGTGGAACGGAGATAATAGATGGTGTTTGTATCTCAATTGAGATTGTACTGGACAGTCCTTTCCCACGGGTAACTCTCTCCCTGCTATCCCTAATAGTACCTCTCGCGGCTCGCTGTTAACAGCTTCAGCGTGCACCGCGGGTGTAGCTGGTCCCGTCTCTCCCGTTGCTGCGGCTGCTCCGGCTCTGTATTGCTCGTGCGGCGTGCTTGCTTGGGAGCGTGTCAGCATATCAGTGTTGGCATACACTGGTAGAATGTCCTCCGTCTCTGCACCATAAAGTATCCAACGCGTTTCGGGTTACAAAACCCTTTAACTAGGATATTATTTGTCTGTTTAAACTTCCTATATATACTTAAAAAACTTTATTAATTTTACTTAAAAACAGGAAATGTACAAAAAGGAAGTTATAAATAAAAAGCGGTAACCATGTGCCCTTATATTGTCTATAGGGTAAAAAAGTTCCTTCATTAATTTTTGGTATGGCGTTCAGTGAAATTAATATAATTGTAGTAATGATTTGATAAATGAAATGTTAAAATTAGTTGTCTAATAGGAAAGCATTTACATCTATTTCCACATTTAATCCTTCTGGTAGTAAGGTCCTCATATAGTATATCCATTTAGTTTCTCTCTTTCTCAATTCGAGACTTATGTCTCCTCCTCTCCAGTTTCTGAATATTTTTTGGATTCCTATAAATTTTAGACTTGATGGGTCACTATTATGACAGTCTTTATAGTGTTTGGAGACACTGTGTGTTTCCAGTCCTTTACTTATGTTATATATATGTTCAGAGATCCTGATTCGAAGTTTTCTCTTGGTTTGTCCAATATATTGAAATCCACATGGACAATAAAGGAGATAAATGACTCCTTCTGAGTCACATGTGATTCTTTCTTTGATACTATATGTCTTTTTAGTTATATTGGACATAAATTCAGAAATAGGTTTGTGGATTTATTGCCGGTTATTTTACAGGGACGGCAACATAAACAGTGGAAATTTCCTTTTCTGTCTTCTTGATTTAGCAGGGAGAGAGTTACCCGTGGGAAAGGACTGTCCAGTACAATCTCAACTGAGATACAAACACCATCTATTATCTCCGTTCCACCACTTTTTCCAAAAAGAGCTTAAACATTGTTATTAACCAAAAATTTTTTTTTACAGGTATGTGCGTTCAACTCATTATGTAAATTAATCAAGCGCTCCTTTTTAGTGTTTTATTATTGTTTATTATATGGAGCTGCTAACATAAACATAAGCGCGGTAATTATCTTATTATTCACTCCCCGCACTGTTAGATACCTTGCACATGCGCACGGCATCTACTCAGTGATCAGACTCTCCAAACTTGCCCTCCAGCCCACAGGACGCTGTGACCCACGGGCAGGACTGCTGGGAGGAATGCAATAGTGTTAATGGCTCTGATTCCAGATTGTACGGTGCAATATCGTACAACTAAATTGTGAATGCAATATGAGGTGTTTGTATGAAAAGACAACTCCTGTATGCATCTGTGAGATCCGAGTGCTACATCCAAAGACGCAGCATTGGATCGCCATCCAGAGCCGGATTAAGGGGGGGCCCAGGGGGAAAATTGCCCTGGGCCCCCCTATCCCAGGGGCCCCCCATCCCTGCCGTCTACCACAGGATGTGTGGAGGGTGCTCCATCCGGCTGCTACTGAGGGGAGCCAGGGTGCAGGCAGTGGTGTGACTGTGGTGGGTGCAGGGTTGCGGCTGCCATGGCCCCAGACTGCCTTCAGAGGCCGCCGTTCCACCTGTACCCTGTCACACTACACTGCATTTCCCCCTCTCCTTCCCCCCGTGCGCCAGAGATCTCTTACACTAAACAGCATTCCCTGCCCCCCCTGCCAGAGATCTGAGGTGCTCGACTCCCGCCACACGCCCTCCTCCAGCAGCCGCCCTGTGAGGGTGGAAGCAGTTACAGTTCAGGAGTGTGCTCAACTCTGGCCTCACACCACTGTGCGGTGCCATGGTGCTGCATTGGTGCCGGCACTCTGATCCTCCTGCCGCCTGTGCCTGGGTCCATGGGCTTCCCTCGCGGTGAGTGACCAGAGAGCCCTGTGCCCTCCTGCCCCCACCCCCCTGATGTGGCCCCATGTACCTGGCCTTATGTATGTGTGGCACCCTCTACCCCCCTCACCCTGGTATGTGGCCCCGTGTGTGTGTGTGTGTGTGTGTGTGTGTGTGTGTGTGTGACACCTTGTGTCCTCCTCCCCACCCCCAACCCCCTGTGTATGGCCGCACTACCCGTCTTATGTGTGTGTGGCAACCTCTACCCCCCTCACACTGGTGTGTGGCCCCCTGTGTATGTGTATGACACCTTGTGCCCTCCTGCTCCCCCCCCCCAATCCCCTGTGTGTGGCACCTCTAACCCTGTCTTATGTGTGTGTGGCACCCTCTACCCCCCTCACCCTGGTGTGTGGCCCCCTGTGTATGTGTATGACACCTTGTGCCCTCCTGCTCCCCCCCCCCAATCCCCTGTGTGTGGCACCTCTAACCCTGTCTTATGTGTGTGTGGCACCCTCTACCCCCCTCACCCTGGTGTGTGGCCCCGGGTCTGTATGACACCTTGTGCCCTCCTGCCCTCCCAACCCCCTGTGTGTGGCCCCTCTACCCCCTGTCTTATATGTGTGTGTGGCACCCTCTACCCCCCTCACCCTGGTGTGTGGCCCCCTGTGTGTCCCTTGTGTGTGTGCATGACACCTTGAACCCTCCTGCCCCCCCCCCCCAACCCCCTGTGTGTGGCCCCTCTACCCTCTGTCTTATGTGTGTGTGGCAACATCTACCCCCTCATGTTGTTGTGTGGCCCCCTGTGCCCGCTGCACTTTGAAAATGTCTGAGTGCCTCTGCCAGTATCCTGCATCCAGGGTGTATATATATATATATATATACTAGGTGATTCATGGCGCCCTATGGGCGCTCTTCACACCGTCGTAAGGGGCTACGCCCCCTTAACCCTTGCACACCCTTGTGGCATGCAATATTTTTATTATATGGAGTATTACTGTACCTCCAATCATAATTGGTTAAATATTGCACGGACAAAGGGCGTGTAGCTGTTAAGGGGTAGAAGCGCCTTGCAACGGCGTGAACAGCGCACGCAGGGCCTGATCAATCACCTAGCAGGTGCTGTGGTTGAGGAAGTGGTGCGTGTGGGGGTGCCGTGGGTGGTGGAGCAGTGGGTGTGGGGAAGACGCACCCACCGGGGGTGCCGCAGGTGGGGGAGGTGCTGGTGCCTTGGTGCCGCGGGTGGGAGAGCGTGCATGGGTGCAGCAGGTGGGGGGTCCGGAGCCACCGTGGGTGGGGGAGGAGCAGTTGCGGGGGTGCCCCGGGTGGGGGAGGGGCGGATGCGGTGGTGCAGTGGGTGGGGGAGGGGCGGGTGCGGGGGTGCTGTGGGTGGGGGAGGGGTCCGGAGCTACCGCGGGTGCTGGAGGGGGTGTGGGGGGTGCCTTGGATGGGGCCCGGAGGTACTGCGAGTGGGGGAGGAGTGGGTAATGCTTCTCCTCCTGTCAGCAGCTAAGCTGCTGTCCTCCCTTTGGCAGTGGCTCTCCTGGAGTCTCGCACAGCAGCCAAGCAGGCAGTCACTATTGTTAGCGCCGGTGTCCCAACGCGCCGCATTACAGGGAAGAAGATGCACTCAATAAACTACAGCTCCCAGCAGCCCTAAGGGCCGGAATGCTTCGGCGCTAAGGGCTGCTGGGAGCTGTAGTTTATTTAGTGCATCTACTTCCCTGTAATGCGGCGCGGTGGGACACTGGTGCTAACAATAGTGACTGGCTGGCAGAACTGACTGACTGGATGAATCAATGTAAAAGGTGAGAGTGCTGTGCTAGCAGCTCAGCAAAGGGATGCAGTGCAAGGAGGCGCCAGGACAGAGAGGCATTCTCCCTGCTCTGCATCCCTGTGCTGAGCTGCTGCTGCTATCGCTGTAGCTGCTGCCGGCTGCTGTCACACATGCAGCGGTGCCAGCAGCACAAAACCTCTTCTCCCCCTCGGCGCCGGAAGCACAAAGCCTCCTCTCCCCCTCCCCTCCGTGACATTCAGTGGCCGGGCGAGAGCCAAAGGGGGCGGAGCTAGATGGGAATAAGGGGCGGAGCTAGACGGGACCATGCTGCTGCTGGAGGATGAGCTGCTACAGCTTCGGCCAGCCAGACTTCATTAGGTAAGTGTCTGGAAAGAGAGTGAGTGTGTGTATGTGTAAATATACAGTGTCTGTGTATACTGTATACAGTGGAGATTGAAAGTTTGGGCACCCCAGGCAAAAATTCATTTTAATGTGCAAAAAGAAGCCAAGGAAAGATGGAAAAATCTCCAAAAGGCATCAAATTACAGATTAGACATTCTTATAACATGTCAAAAAAAGTTTGATTTTATTTCCATCATTTACACTTTCAAAAGAACAGAAAACAAAAAATGGCATCTGCAAAAGTTTGGGCACCCTGCAGAGTTAATACCTTGTACTGCCCCCTTTGGCAAGTATCGCAGCTTGTAAACGCTTTTTGTAGCCAGCCAAGAGTCTTTCAATTCTTGTTTGAGGTATCTTCGCCCATTCTTCCTTACAAAAGTCTTCCAATTCTTTGAGATTCCTGGGCTGTCTGTGACGCACTGCTCTTTTAAGGTATATCCATAGATTTTCAATTATGTTGAGGTCAGGAGATTGTGAAGGCCATGGCAAAACCTTCAGTTTACGCCTCTTGATGTAATCCACCGTGGATTTTGAGGTGTGTTTAGGATCATTATCCATTTGTAGAAGGCAGCCTCTCTTTAACTTCAGCTTTTTCACAGATGGCATCAAGTTAGCGTCCAAAATTTGCTGTAATATTATTGAATCCATTTTTCCTTCTACTCGTGAAATGTTCCCTGTGCCACTGGCTGCAATACAACCCCAAAGCATGATTGATCCACCCCCATGCTTAACAGTTGGACAGAGGTTCTTTTTATTAAATTCTGTGCCCTTCCTTCTCCAAACGTACCTTTGCTCATTCTGGCCAAAAAGTTCTATTTTAACCCCATCGGTCCACAGAACTTTATTCCAAAATACATGAGGCTTGTCTATATGTTAATTTGCAAACTTCAAATGCTGATTTTTGTGGTGAGGACGTAGAAGAGGTTTTCTTCTGATGACTCTTCCATGAAGACTATATTTGTACAAGTATCTCTTTATAGTGGAATAGTGTACCACAACTCCAGTGTCTGCCTGATCTTCCTGGAGGGATCGTGCAGTCAAACGTGGATTTTGAGTTGCTTTTCTCACAATCCTGCGAGCTGTTCTGTCTGATATTTTTCTTGGTCTTCCAGATCTTGCTTTAACTTCCACTGTTCCTGATGACTGCCATTTCTTAATTACATTCCAAACAGATGATATGGGCATCTGATAACGCTTTGCTATCTTCTTATAGCCTACTCCTTCTTTGTGAGCGTCAACTATTCTCAGTTTCAGTGTTCTACACAACTGCTTAGAGGAACCCATGGTGCTGATTGTTCGAGCAAGGTCAGATGAGTCTGGGCTTTTAAAACCTTTGAGATTGACATCACCTGGTCTTTCCAGACGATGATTGAGAACAATCCATGACACTGCCAGGTCTCAGCTGTCCAAAGGGGGCAGTCCAAGGTATTAACTCTGCAGGGTGCCCAAACTTTTGCAGATGCCATTTTTTGTTTTATGTTCTTTTGATAGTGTAAATGATGGAAATAAAATCAAACTTTTTTTGACATATATAAGAATGTCTAATCTGTAATTTGATGCCTTTTGGAGATTTTTCCATCTTTCCTTGGCTTCTTTTTGCACATTAAAATTAATTTTTGCCTGGGGTGCCCAAACTTTCGATCCCCACTGTATATGTGTGACTGTGGGGATCATTCCGAGTTGTTCGCACGCAAGCTGCTTTTAGCAGCTTTACACACGTTAAGCCGCCACCTACTGGGAGTGAATCTTAGCTTCTTAAAATTGCGAACGAAAGATTCTCTAAATTGCGACCACACACCTCTTAGCAGTTTCTGAGTAGCTCCAGACTTACTCGGCATCTGCGATCAGTTCAGTGCTTGTCGTTCCTGGTTTGACGTCACAAACACACCCAGCGTTCGCCCAGACACTCCTCCGTTTCTCCAGCCACTCCCGCGTTTTTCCCAGAAACGGTAGCGTTTTTTCGCACACACCCATAAAACGGCCTGTTTCCGCCCAAAAACACCCACTTCCTGTCAATCACACTCCGATCACCAGAACGAAGAAAAAACCTCGTAATGTCGTGAGTAAAATTCCTAACTGCATACAAATTTACTTGGTGCAGTCACACTGCGGACATTGCGCATGCGCATTAGCGACTAATCGCTCCGTTGCAAGAAAAAAATACAGAGCGAACAACTCGGAATGACCCCCTGTGTGTGTGTATGTATGTAATGTATGTACAGTATGTATGTGTGTGTGTTTGTATATATATATATATATATATATATATATTTGTGTATGTGTGACTGCGGCATAATGTGTGTAAGCGTCACTGGTACAGGGGGCGTTACGTGTGTAAGCGTCACTGGTACAGGGAGCGTTACGTGTGTAAGCGTCACTGGTACAGGGGCCGTTACGTGTCTAATCGTTACGCATCTAAGCGGCACTGATACAGGGGCGTTACGTGTCTAAGCAGCACTGGTACAGAGGGTGTTACGTGTCTAAGCGGCACTGGTACAGAGGGTGTTACGTGTGTAAGCGTTACTGCTACAGGGGGCGTTACGTGTGTAGGCATCACTGCTACTGGGGGCGTTACGTGTGTAAGCGTCACTGCTACAGGGGGAGTTACGTGTGTGAGCGTCACTGGTACAGGGGACGTTACGTGTGTAAGCATCACTGGTACAGGGGGGGCGTTACGTGTGTAAGCGTCACTGGTACAGGGGGGCATTACGTGTGTAAGCGTCACTGGTACAGGGGGGAGTTATGTGTGTAAGCGTCACTGGTACAGGGGGTGTTACGTGTGTAAGCGTCACTGGTACAAGGAGCGTTACGTGTGTAAGCGTCACTGGTACAGGGGGGCATTACGTGTGTAAGCGTCACTGGTACAGGGGGGAGTTATGTGTGTAAGCGTCACTGGTACAGGGGGTGTTACGTGTGTAAGCGTCACTGGTACAGGGAGCGTTACGTGTGTAAGCGTCACTGGTACAGGAGGCGTTACGTGTGTAAGCGTCTCTACTACGGGGGGATTATGTGCGCTGTCCCTTTGTAAAGTATACAAGGGTACAAATTTATAGGGGGGCGCCGAACTCCCTAGCATCAGCCCTGACTGCACACCCACTGCACTGCACAGCACTGTCACCTTTTACATTGATTCAGCGTCCATACATTACCCTCCGCGATATCACCCACTCTATCCGTTACATTAGCCATCTCAGGGCTTCCAGGCCGGCAGCCCAGGTGTTGTGTTGCGGAGTCAGGGCCTCTGGGGACCTGGGCGCGTCTGTGGCATGGAGGCACTTCTGTGACATCACGCGCAGAGAAGGCTCCGGGGCTCAGAGAGTATGCGAGCAGGGAGGGCTATGAAAGCCTTCCATTGCGCCGCTTTCATATATATCTATGCCGGTGGCCGCAGCAGCTTTTGTTCCACCTGCGCTGCGGCTACGGAGTGGGGATTGTTGATGCCGGAGGGTGCATGCGGACTGGCAGCAGGACGTAGATGCTGCAGTAAAAGTTTTTCTTCCCTATCTACAGCGCAGAGACTTGCTGCAGATGCAGTGGGATACCCACCAGCTGTACCTTTTTGCCAGGTACAGTCCCTTTTTTTAATGGTCTGTACCGATTTTTGACTCTCCAAAGTACCATTGAAAGCATAGGAAAGGGGGCGTGGCCACGCCGCTGTTCCCGTGTCCACGGACCCTTTTAAAATGTGTATTGATTTTTATGTGTAAATTGTTGGAGGGTATGTTGCTGCAGATGCAGTGGGCCTATTTTGGGGTGTGGGGCTGGAGCTGCAGCTCCATCAGTCCCATTGTTAATCCTGCTCTGTGAAAACAAAGCAGCCAAAGGGCAGAGCCTCCCATTGGATGTAACCTGTGTGGGAGGGCGTTTCTCGCCCAATCAGCTGTGGACTGGGTGTGACAGACCTGACACTAACCCAATGAGAGCTCCTGCGTTAGAGACACAGGCACAGAGTCACAGATCTGGGCTATTATATAGGGTATTATAAAGGGTATATAATATATATATAGTGTATATATATATATACACTGCTCAAAAAAATAAAGGGAACACTAAAATATAACACATCCTAGATTTGAATGAATGAAATATTCTTATTAAATACTTTGTACTTTACATAGTTGAATGTGCTGACAACAAAATCACACAAAAATTATCAATGGAAATCAAATTTATTAACCAATGGAGGTCTGGATTTGGAGTCACACTCAAAATTAAAGTGGAAAAACACACTACAGGCTGATCCAGCTTTGATGGAATGTCCTTAAAACAAGTCAAAATGAGGCTCAGTAGTGTGTGTGGCCTCCACATGTCTGTATGACCTCCCTACAACGCCTGGGCATGCTCCTGATGAGGTGGCGGATGGTCTCCTGAGGGATCTCCTCTCAGACCTGGACTAAAGCATCCGCCAACTCCTGGACAGTCTGTGGTGCAATGTGGAGTTGGTGGATGGAGCGAGACATGATGTCCCAGATGTGCTCAATTGGATTCAGGTCTGTGGAACGGGGGGGCCAGTCCATAGCATCAATGCCTTCGTCTTGCAGGAACTGCTGACACACTCCAGCCACATGAGGTCTAGCATTGTCTTGCATTAGGAGGAACCCAGGGCCAACCGCACCAGCATATGGTCTCACAAGGGGTCTGAGGATCTCATCTCGGTACCTAATGGCAGTCAGGCTACATCTGGCGAGCACATGGAGGGCTGTGCAGCCCCCCAAAGAAATGCCACCCCACACCATTACTGACCCACTGCCAAACCGGTCATGCTGGAAGATGTGGCAGGCAGCAGAACGTTCTCCTTGGCATCTCCAGACTCTGTCACGTCTGTCACATGTGCTTAATGAGAACCTGCTTTCATCTGTGAAGAGCACAGGGCGCCAGTGGCGAATTTGCCAATCTTGGTGTTCTCTGGCAAATGACAAACGTCCTGCACGGTGTTGGGCTGTAAGCACAACCCCCACCTGTGGACGTCGGGCCCTCATACCACCCTCATGGAGTCTGTTTCTGATCGTTTGAGTAGACACATGCACATTTGTGGCTTGCTGGAGGTCATTTTGCAAATTTACAGGGCTCTGGCAGTGCTCCTCCTGTTCCTCCTTGCACAAAGGCGGATGTAGCAGTCCTGCTGCTGGGTTGTTGCCTTCCTACGGCCTCCTCCACGTCTCCTGATGCACTGGCCTGTCTCCTGGTAGCGCCTCCATGCTATGGACACTACGCTGACAGACACAGCAATCCTTCTTGCCACAGCTCGCATTGATGTGCCATCCTGGATGAGCTGCACTACCTGAGCCACTTGTGTGGGTTGTAGACTCCGTCTCATGCTACCACTAGAGTGAAAGCACCGCCAGCTTCCAAAAGTGACCAAAACATCAGCCAGAAAGCATAGGAGCTGAGAAGTGGTCTGTGGTGGTCACCACCTGCAGAACAACTCCTTTATTGGGGGTGTCTTGCTAATTGCCTATAATTCCCACCTGTTGTCTATTCCATTTGCACAACAGCATGTGAAATTGATTGTCAATCAGTGTTGCTTCCTAAGTGGACAGTTTGATTTCACAGAAGTGTGATTGACTTGGAGTTACATTGTGTTGTTTAAGTGTTCCCTTTATTTTTTTGAGCAGTGTATGTATAGATATATATATATATATATATATATAGAGAGAGAGAGAGAGAGAGAGAGCTAAAAAGGACCACCTGCACACATTATGAGTCAATTTTCAGGAGTGCAAGGCACATAAACCAGTATGTATGCAATGTATGCAAAACAAGAGAGCCAGCACCTCCAATTCAATGCAAAAATTGTGTTTATATAGAGTTTATCATAGAGTCTAATGGAGTGCAAAAAACGTTTAGTACAAAACAGCTCAGAAAAAGCAGTGGATCATAGATTCAAGCTTATACTCATCCTAAAATGCCAGGGAGGTCACAAAAGCATCCTCATGCTAAATAGCAGCAGTGAATCCGACAGCTGTTTCGGCGCCTCCATTGCGCCCTTTGTCAAGGATTCTATATATATTTATAACTTTTGTTTTAGTCCATGGGGGCCCCCTGCTCTTTAGTGCCCTTGACCTCCCAGAAGCCTTAATCCAGCTCTGTTGCCACCGCAATCATCGGTCGCAATGGTCACAGCCATCGGCCAGTCTTTGTAAGCCAAAGCTTACTCAGAAACCATCAGGTTTGCGCACAAATCCGAATCAGGCCTTATATGTGCTTTTTGACTCCGGACTTTATCTATGAAGATCTTTTGCAACTGGCGGTACTTTCATTTTCTATCACAGCTTCTCACAGTGATTAAATGCTGGTACTGCAGTTATTTATCAATACTGACAGTGTACCTTTGTCAATATAGTGGTGCACACAGGGGGGGAATTCTAAATACCCAGATACCCCCAGGTTGAACTAGTTTTATTTTAGAGACATAGGGGGTAATTCAGACTGGATCGCTGCAGGGGCAGCAATCGCAGTCTGAATAACTATGCGCAGTCGCATGTGGGGATTGGCGGGCACGGTCCAGACAACAGAGGTGTGTCCGGACTGTTGGGGGTGCAGGCCACGGCGGCTGCATAATGTCACACGCAGCCGCTGTGACCCATGATGCGACAGCGCGCAGGAGCTGTGCAGGTAGGGAGCTACTTGTCAAGTACAAAAGCATCGCCGCTGTGTGATGCTTTTGTACTTCTGCATGGATGGCGGGCTGCCCGCGATTGAAGATGCCGCGCATGCGTGACAGCTCCACAGCCAGCAAGTTCTGATCAGCAACTGGATAGAGATGACTGAGGGAATTGCTGCACATGCCCAGCCGCAGCAGCTCTGCTCACATTGGGGGTAATTCCAAGTTGATCGCAGCAGCAAGTTTGTTAGCAGTTGGGCAAAACCATGTGCACTACAGGGGAGGCAGATATAACATGTGCAGAAAGAGTTAGATTTGGGTGGGTTATTTTGTTTCTGTACAGGATAAATACTGGCTGCTTTATTTTTACACTGCAATTTAGATTGCAGATTGAACACACCACACCCAAATCTAACTCTCTCTGCACATGTTATATCTGCCTCCCCTGCAGTGCACATGGTTTTGCCCAACTGCTAACAAAATTCCTGCTGCGATCAACTTGGAATTACCCCTATTGTGTATCTTTTATCAAAGTTTACAGTAAATATGGTATGTGTGTGTTTGAAATGAATACGCTGTGGGTGAGTTTGCAAATAAGTTGTGCATTTATGTGTGTAAATGTCATATCTATCTAATAGACAGTATGTGCTATATCACATCAGACATATATGCGACCCAGCCCCCCATAAATATCATGCAGTGGTTAGGATGTCAGTGAAAGGTTAATAGAAAATGTTTATGCACAGATGTCCACCTACCAGTGCATGGACACAGAAAAGTTTCTCTGGGTTCATAAGCCCAGGCTGTAGCAGAATGATAATGCGCCCCTGACTGGCCCCTCCCTCAATATATCTGACTTCATGAAGTCACAAAGAGGGATCCAGACCACCGCCAGGATCAGTAAGCTAAGCTCTGAATGCATATGGGTGAATCTGGCCTGCATGGGTTGCCAAGATAGCATAATGTAGTGGTGAAGAATGTAGGTTATTGGACATCAATGCTTACAGACATACAGAAAATAGGATTTTGATAACCTACCGGTAAATCCTTTTCTCCTAGTCCGTAGAGGATGCTGGGGTCCACTTCATGACCATGGGGTATAGACGGGATCCGCAGGAGACATGGGCACTCTAAAGACTTTTCATTGGGTGTGAACTGGCTCCTCCCTCTATGCCCCTCCTCCAGACTCAGTTGTAGGAACTGTGCCCAGGGAGACTGGCATTTCGAGGAAAGGAATTACTTAACTAGTGGTGAAATATCTACCAACTCACACCCTCAACCATGCCGCACACATGGCATTCAACATAACACACGCCAACAGGCATGAACTAATTGCAGCAACATGCTGAACCAAGATAACACAACTTGTGTAACTGTAATAACTAAACTGCAGGTAAAGTACGCACTGGGACGGGCGCCCAGCATCCTCTACGGACTAGGAGAAAAGGATTTACCGTTAGGTTATCAAAATCCTATTTTCTCATACGTCCTAGAGGATGCTGGGGTCCACTTCATGACCATGGGGTTTATACCAAAGCTCCAGTACGGGCGGGAGAGTGCGGATGACACTGCAGCACCGATTGACCGAACTTGAGGTCCTCATCGGCCAAGGTGTCAAACTTGTAGATTTTGCAAATGTGTTTGACCCTGACCAAGTAGCTGCTCGGCAAAGTTGTAATGCCGAGACCCCCCGGGCAGCCGCCCAGGAGGAGCCCCCTTCCTAGTAGAATGGGCCTTCACCGACATCGGTAACGGCAATCCAGCCGTAGAATGAGCTTGCTGAATCGTACCTCTGATCCAGCGCGCAATAGTCTGCTTGGAAGCAGGACACCCAATCTTGTTGGGAGCATACAGGACAAACAAAACCTCTGTTTTCCGTATTCGAGCTGTTCTTACGACATAAATCTTCAAAGCTCTAACCACATCTAGAGACTTTGACTCAGCGAACGTGTCAGTAGCAACTGGCACCACAATAGGTTGGTTTATGTGGAAACCACCTTTGGAAGAAAATGTTGATGAGTTCTCAACTCTGCCCTATCTTCATGGAAGATCAGGTAAGGGCTCTTGTGGGACAAGGCCCCCAATTCAGACACCCGCCTTGCGGATGCCAATGCCAAAAGCATCACCACTTTCCAAGTGAGAAACTTCAACTCTATTTCCTGTAGAGGCTCAAACCAACCCGATTGAAGGAACTGCAACACCACATTAAGGTCCCATGGTGCCACTGGAGGCACAAATGGAGGCTGGATGTGCAGAACCCCTTTCACGAATGTCTGAACTTCTGGAAAGGAGGCCAATTGTTTTTGAAAGAAAACTTATAAGGCCGAAATCTGGACCTTGATTGACCTCAATCTAAGGCCCGCATCCACACCAGACTGCAGAAAATGGAGAAAACGTCCCAACTTACACTCTTCCGTAGGAGCCTTCTTGGATTCACACCAAGACACATATTTTCTCCAAATACGGTGGTTATGTTTAGACGTTACTCCTTTCCTGGCCTGAATAAGAGTGGGGATGACTTCCTTGGGAATACCCTTTCGGGCTAGGATCCGACGCTCAATAGCCATGCCGTCAAACGTAGGCGCGGTAAGTCTTGATACACACACGGCCCCTGCTGTAGTAGGTCCTCTCAAGGAGGAAGAGGCCGAGGATCTTCTATGAACAACTTCTGAAGATCTGGATACCAAGCCCTCCTTGGCCAGTCTGGGGCAATGAAGATTGCTCAAACTCTTGTTCTTATTATTATTTTGAGAACTTTTGGAATCAGTGGAAGTGGAGGAAAAACATATACCAACCGAAACACCCACTGGGTCACCAGTGTATCCACTGCTATTGCTTGAGGGTCTCTCGACCTGGAACAATAGCTCTGAAGCTTCTTGTTTAGACGAGATACCATCATGTCTACTCGAGGAACTCCCCAAAGACTCGTCACCTCTGCGAAGACTTCTTGGTGGAGGCCCCACTCTCCTGGATGGAGATCGTGTCTGCTGAGGAAGGCTTCTTCCCAGTTGTCCACTCCCAGAATGAAAATTGCTGACAGAGCTCTAACATGTCTTTCTGCCCAGAGGAGAATCCTTGTCACCTCTGCCATTGCCGCTCTGCTTTTTATTCTGCCTTGCCTGTTAATGTACGCGACTGCAGTTACATTGTCCGACTGGATCTGCACGGGATCTTGAAGAAGATGTACCGCTTGTAGAAGGCCGTTGTAAATGGCTCTCAATTCCAGAACGTTTATGTGAAGGCAGGCTTCCTAACTTGACCATTTTCCTTGGAAGCTTTCCCTCTGTGTGACAGCTCCCCAGCCTCGGAGACTTGCATCTGTGGTTATTAGGACCCAGTCGTGAATCCCAAACCTGCGTCCCTCTAGTAGGTGAGAACTGTGTAGCCACCACAGGAGCGAAATCCTGGCTTTGGGGGACAGGATTATTTTCCAGTGTATGTGTAGGTGTCATCCGGACCACTTGTCCAACAGGTCCCACTGGAATACTCTGGCATGAAATCGGCCAAACTGTATGGCCTCGTAGGCCGCTACCATTTTCCCCAACAACCGAATGCATTGATGGATCGATACGCTTGTTGGTTTCAATATCTGTTTGACCATTTGCTTGATTTCCAGAGCCTTTTCCACTGGAAGAAATACTCTCCGTACTTCTGTGTCCAGAATCATCCCTAAAAAGGACAATCTTGTCGTCGGTTCCAACTGCAACTTTGGAAAATTCATGATCCAACCGTGTTGTTGGAGTATTGACAAGGAGAGTGCGATGTTCTGCACCAACTGTTCCCTGGATCTCGCTTTTATCAGGAGATCGTCCAGATAAGGAATTATATTGACTCCTTTTTAACGATGGAGGACCATCATCTCCGCCATCACCTTGGTGAATACCCTCGGTGCCGTGGAGAGTCCGAACGGCAACATCTGAAACTGGTAATGGCATACCTGTACTGCGAATCTCAGATAAGCTTGGTGAGGAGGATAAATGGGAACATGCAAGTAAGCATCTTTTATGTCTACTGACACCATGAAGTCACCCTCTTCCAGACTGGATATCACTACCCTCAGGGATTCCATCTTGAACTTGAACCTTTTCAGGTAGAGATTCAGATTTTTCAGGTTTAAAATCGGTCTGACCGAGCCGTCCGGCTTCGGACCTACGAAGAGGCTTGAATAAAAAAACCTTCTCCTTACTGTGCCACGGGTACCAGGACAATGACCTGATCCTGACATAATTTTTGAATTGACGTTGTTACTGCCTCTCTTCCCGGAAGAGAAGCTGGCAAGGTCGATATGAAAAATTGGCATAGGGGGACGTCTTGAAACTCTAGTTTGTACCCATGGGACACTATTTGTAAGACCCATTGGTCCAGGCCAGATTGAATCCAGATTTGTCTGAAAAGTTTCAGATGTGCTCCCACCAAGGGAGCCCCAGGGTTATGCTGCAGATTTGGCAGAAGCAGGGGTGGACTTCTGCTCCTGCGATCCGGGAGACTCTGCGGATTTCTTTCCTTTTCCCCTTCCCCTACCTGCAAAAAAAGGGGAGACCTTTGGCCTTTTTGTATTTGTTGGGCCGAAAGGACTGTATGTGAGAGTGATGTGTCTTTTTTGCCGGTGTAGGAGCATAAGGCAAGAATGTCGACTTACCTGCGGTAGCTGCCGAGACTAACGCATCCAGCCCATCACCAAACAAGGCCTCACCTTTATACGGGAGAGCTTCCATATTTTATTTTGGAATCTACATCAGCATTCCACTAGTGAATCCACAACGCCCTCCGAGCCGATACTACCATGGTAGCGGTTCTTGATCCCAAGAAACCAATATATTTCATGGATTCTAGTACATACGCAGCAGCGTCTTTGATATGACCTAACGTTAGGAGTATCTCATCTCCATCTATTGTGTCAATGTCTAATGACAAGTTTTCTGACCACTTTTCAATAGCACTACTCACCCACTCACAGACAATGGTAGGCCTGAGCAGTGTCCCATTGGCCACATCAATAAATCACCTCACTCACTTGCGGTCTGTCGGCTCCTTAAGTGAAGCCATTCCAGGCACAGGGAGAAACACTTTTTCTCTTTTATGACAGGGCCCTGTCTAAAATGTGGGGTGACTCCCACCTTTTTTGGAAAAAGGTAAGCTGCCTGAATTCCTTTTGGGAATCTGAAATTTCTTTTCAGGTTAAATCAGACCTGAGGTGGAGGGAAAATTACATTACTTCTTTACTAAAGTAAACCCTCTCCTTGTGGTAAAAGAGGGGGCTTCGTAACTTCTAACACCTCCTTTATCACATGTTTTGAATGCTTTTTTTGCTAACTTAGGACCTATTCCCCTGGAATCACTAGTGTCGACACAGGAATCAGAGTCCGTGTTGGTATCAGTTTGTACTACTTGTGCAAATTTGTATGTGACTCAGAAAGGTACCTGTGGATGAAAGGCTAAACTATTAAAAATCACATCTTCAACAGATTATTTTCATTTTCTGTATGAGATTCAGTCCAACCTCTTACTGATATGATTCACACTATCATGTAACCTTTCACCCAGTCAGGCTCTTGGTGTCATATTACACCTCTGTGTCCCTAACATGTCTCCACAGAGTTCCCTGCCAGAGACATGTCACACACATGCAGAACCACACCACAGACACTCCGGGATTTATAGAGGACAGACCCACAGTAAAATCTGTCAGAGGGACACAGATGGGATTTGCCAGTTCACAACCCAGCACCAGTAACACAACGTCTGTGCACACTAAATGGCCACTGACATTCATCACTTTTATAATGTTAATCACACAATTATATAGCACCAAATTCACTGTGGCCCCCCCCCCCCCCCTGTCAGTAGTGGAGAAGGAGGAGCGTTGTCTCTGCAGCCTGAGGAGAGAGAGAAAATGGCACTGAGCAGTGTGCTGGCTGACTGAGGAGGAAGCTCCACTCTTCAATGGTGTGTTTCTCCTCAGCTTTTATGAGGTAATTTTTTATACTGGCGGGGGTAGGACTGTGCCTCAGCAACTTATGCCCCTTATTTATGCCAGTTCCCATAGGTTTCATGCTGCCCGGGGCGCCCCCCCCCACACACACGCACTGCACCCTGCAGTGCCTGTGCAAGTGTGGGCAACATGGCGCGCTGCGCTCCCGCCAGCCGCGCGGTACCTTTAGCCATCACTTTCTTGATTGAAGATCTGTCTTCTAACGCTCACCTGTCTTCTGACTTCTGGCTCTGTGAGGGGGGTGACGGTGTGCTGTGGGAGTGAGCATCTAGGCACGGCTAGCATTCAGTTCCCTTCAGGAGCTAATGGTGTCCTGTCAGCCAGAAGCAGAGCCATGAAACTCTTTAGGAAGTTGGTTCCTACTTCTGCCCCCTCAGTCCCACGAAGCAGGGAGTCTGATGCCAGCAGATCTCCCTGAAAATAAAAAAACCTAACATAAGTCTTTTCAGAGAAACTCAGTAGAGCTCCTCAGAGTGCATCCAGTCGACCTGGGCACATTTCTACAACTGAGGTCTGGAGGAGGGGCGTAGAGGGAGGAGCCAGTTCACACCCAATGAAATGTCTTTAGAGTGCCCATGTCTCCTGCGGATCCCGTCTATACCCCATGGTCATGAAGTGGACCCCAGGATCCTCTAGGACGTATGAGAAATATGTATTCATTTTATTTGTCATTGGTTCAATCGTATAGTTCTGTAAAAGGAATTAACATTTTCAATGAAGAGCAAGTAGAACCAACATTTGACATTAATACAGTATATCTGGTGATTGTAACACTGAACAATGTAGTTTACCTGATGTAAATATTTTTGAGTTCAATAATATGCTAAATATGACTAAGCTTAAATGTTGAATAAGCATCAAAGGAATCTGAACCTTATTTTAGAAGTTCTGGTATCCACTATAATATTGATGTGTCCCAACTAGGCAGGACCTGTTTATTGAGTAGGCAAAACCTTGAATCTGGGCAAAATCAAAAGGTGGTTCTTGCAGAACACAGGTGAAAAGTAAAGCTCCTGCAGTATCACTTCTGGCCAGCAGAGGATTATGCAAAACCTCCTAACCCAGTGCTTTCCAAACGTTTTTGAATCATGGCACCCTAGAGCAGTGGTTCTCAACCTCGGTCCTCAAGTACCCCCAACAGTTCATGTTTTCCAGGTCACCTAGCAGTTGAACAGGTGTATTCATTACCACTGACACATTATAAAAGACCCACAGGTGGAGCAAATCATTTCACTTGCAATCCTGTGAGGAGACCTGGAAAACATGAACTGTTGGGGGTACTTGAGGACCGAGGTTGGGAACCACTGCCCTAGAGTAACAGTTTTTTTTTCACTGCACCCCTAGGCCCAAAGTTTGTTATTGAGAAATTCAGAAAATATATTAAATTAAGTAAATTGTGTTTATATACCACTCTTAGGTTCAGTTATATGGTGAGGGACAGGATTTGCTTCTGTTTGTCTTATGATTGGAAGACACAAGCACTGGTTTTGCTTATTACGTTGACCATAAATAATTGTAATTGGTTCTGAAACACCAACCCAGGGCACCCCTACCAGTGCCCTGAGGCACCCCCAAATGCCATAGCATCCAGTTTGGGAACCAGTGTCCTAACCATTCTTCAGTTGCCCATTTTGTAGGGTACCATAAGAGTAAGTTTGTTGGACATCTACATGAAGAATTAAATCTAGCACCATTTTTTAAAATTGGGGAAATAATAATTGTTCTAAAGCTGCATACACAGTAGACAACATCGCTCTATGAGCGACATTGTCTAGTGTTTCCCCTCTTGGCCCAGCCAGTCGGCGGCCGCCCATACACACTGAGTGATTTCATAACGCTCAGTGATGTCATGCAGCGGCCAGGTCGTGCAGGCAGTTCCTGGACGACAGTCCAGATTGAGCATGCATGCAATGCTAACACCGAGGGTCGTTAACGACCCACGGTGCCACGCATTGGCCGTCGTTGCCGGCATACACACTTGCCGAGAAAGTGAACAACGTCACTCATGAAGGGAGAAAATGAGCGAGGCCGTTCATTTTATCGGCAAGTTTGTATGCCCCTTTAGAGTAGCATAAACAGTATATAAGAAACATTATAGCAATGTGAGGACAAAATAAGTCTACATAAAAATGTTTAATCTACTTTTCAGATAATTCTCCAGAAAATGAAAAATGGAAAAACATTCACTTTTGAAGCTAACAGGTGGTTGTCAAAAAGTCGTGGAAATGGTGAACTTGTGTGCGAGCTTCCAGTCATGGAAAATAGCGCATTTATTTTTCCAGGTAATGTTGATTTGCTTTGCATATTGTATAATTAATCACATAATCATATGTTTTCATTTCAATTTTCAACATAAGTATTGATATCAGACTGCCTAGATATCAATAATGTCTTTCCTGTGTCACTGATCAGTAGCTCAGGAAAATGCATGCTGATCCCTCTGTCTATTCTATACATCCGCTATCCATAACAATAACCATTGTACTTCACTTTTATTTTCAATTTGTTTATTAAATACTGAATGCATGTTTATGAGACTTATAAAAATCTCTCCTCACTCCTATTAGTAATCTTTTCTTAATGAGCAGCAATTAAATGCTCTCAGTCTTTACATAAACTGCACAGTAACTTTCTATATCCCTACATTAGGCAAAACTTGGCAAAAACATACTTGCATTTTTACTTCCATTTTAAATTGATTTGCTATGTGACTCTGTCTTCACAAATATGAGGTGGGGTCTGTTGAGGGGGTGGGGTCTGTCAAGGGGGGAGGGCCTGATTCCGAGTTGGACGCAGTTGCGGCCTTCCTTGCATTTTTTACTGTAGTTGCTTCTGAGACTTTATGCTAATGGGGGTCATTCCGAGTTGATTGCTCACTAGCTAGTTTTAGCAGCCGTGCAAACGCTATGCCGCTGCCCACTGGGGAGTGTATTTTAGCTTAGCAGAAGAGCTCTGCAAAAACAGTTTGTGCAGTTTCAGAGTAGCTCTGAACCTACTCAGCGCTTGTGATCACTTCAGCCTATTCGTGTCTGGATTTGACGTCATACACCCGCCCAGCAAATGCCCAGCCACGAGTGCATTTTTTCAGACACGCCTGCGTTTTTGCAAACACTCCCTGAAAATGGTCAGTTGACACCCAGAAACGCCCCCTTCCTGTAAATGTTCTTGCGGCCGCCAGTGCGACTGAAAACTTTGCTAGAACTTGTGCACGACCACAACGGGCTTTGTACCCGTACGTCGCACGTGTGCATTGCAGAATGACCCCCCATATACAGATGATGCAATGATGCTTTGTGCATCTTTAGACGCCAGTATCGGTTGCATCATTAAAACTTTAACCAGCCTTATGCTAGGTGCAGATCATAAGTCCGAGTATGGCCTCCAATGTGAGCTATTCAGTGTTTCTGTACACAATCACTTTAAGCAACATGCCCATACTACATTACATCTGAGTCTGATTAGCAACCTCCTGTGACTGCCCATCATATTTCTAATACATTTCTTGGTGCGTGAGTCTGAATCTCTAGTGCAACTCATACAAACACCATGCACAGTGCAATACAGACACAAGTGCAGACGAAAAACATAGCAAAATAAAAAAATAAAACACATTGGCCACCACAAGAAAAAAATTAAATACATTGGCCTCAATAGGAGGAAAATAAAACACAATGGTCCCCCACAGGAAAAAATAAAAACACATAACTACGTATAGGTGGTGGAGCACACACAATATTTGTGCTACCATTAACCATGTATATGTATGAATTGGTATTGTTGTCATAGGGGGGTCAGGGAACTCATACACAACAATACATATATATATATATATATATATATATTTATTTCAAACGTTTTCTTAAGGAAACATCTCTAACTGTCCCACACATCATGCTGCTGGGGCTAATATGATCAAACAGTTGTTACACTCCAAAACCTGGTGTCACTATGTGCTGCTTGGTAATGAAACACACCTTGCCACATACTGTTGGCACTAAGTGAAGAGAGGGGAACTATGGCCCTCATTCTGAGTTGATCGCTCGCTAGCTGCTTTTAGCAGCAGTGCAAACGCTAAGCCGCCACCCTCTGGGAGTGTATTTTAGCTTAGCAGAAGTGCGAACGAAAGGTTAGCAGAACTGCTCGTAAAAATTTTAATGCAGTTTCTGAGCAGCTCAAAACCTACTCCTACCTTGCGATCACTTCACTCAGTTTAGTTCCTGCTTTGACGTCCCAAATACGCCCTGCGTTCGGCCAGTCACTCCCCCGTTTCCCCAGGCATGCCTGCATTTTTACCTGTCACGCCTGCGTTTTTTTAGCACATTACCAGAAAATGGTCAGTTACCACCCAGAAACACCCACTTCCTGTCAATCACTCACCAATCAACAGAGCGACAGAAAAGCGTCGCTCGACTTGTGTAAAACTGCATAGTTTTGTGTGAAAGTAATTCGCGCATGCGTACTGCAGCCCGTACGCATGCACAGAAATGCCGCTTTTTCTACTAATCTCCACACTGCGACCGAAAGCAGCTAGCGATCAACTCGGAATGAGGGCCTATATGAAGAGCGAAGAAGAGGGGAACGATATGAAGAGAGGAGGAGAGAGGCACTATATAGGGAGGATAGAAGGGAGGGGGGATAGAGGCACTATAGGAAAAGAGGACGAGAGAGGCACTATATGAAGAGTTCAGAGGGGCACATGAAGGGGTGTGAGGCTCTTATATGAAGCACTATGAAGAGAGTAGAGAGGCACTATGAAAGAATGTGAGGCACTAATATGAGGCACTATGTAGAGAAGTAAAATAAACAGCAGACACAGGGAAATGTCACTGTGATGTTAGTGTATTAGAATGCTTAATATTTGTAGACACTCCCTTACTAATATGTGTAAGCCTGAATCTTCAGTGATGGTCCCTGGGACCAGGGGGATGCTGGGAAGTGGGTGGTCCAGTGTGCAGTGTGTCTGGAGTTGGAGATGGAATAAAAACAGCACAGCAGTGAACTCACATGTCTCTGTGTCCTGATGACTGGATTTACAAACATATGAACAAAACATGGTGTCAGAAGAAGTTTAACTTGGACTGCTAGTGCTCTCAGAGTGTGAGAGAATCTTGCAGAAGTCTGTAAAGCTGTGATACTCAGTGTCTGCAAAGCCTGCCGTGTGCTCCTCTCTTCAAACAGTGAGTAACCATGGATAAACTAGCTCCTCCAACCGGCATGCTGATGTCTAGTAACTTGTCTGAAAACTGGAAAAGATTTAAGCAAAGGTTTAATATATATCTTGCTGCATGTGTGTCACGATCCGGGTATCTGGACGCCATTACTTACCCTTCAGATGCCTTCTAAGGCTGGCTCAGCGTTCCAGGACCAGATTCCATCTGTCATACTGATGTCCACATTCCTGCCTCCTCTCCTGTCACTCGGAGACGCGGTCACCGCAACGCCTGTAACATCCGGAATGGCGTCTCCCGCGGCCTCCGCCGCTGTTCCTGAGTTTCTGCATGCAGAGTGTCAGAGTGGTGATTACGTCAGCCGCGGCCTCCGCTGTGCCCGCGTGGTTAAATGTGCACTTATCAGTCTGGCGTCTCCTGTCTCCTGTGGCCGGCGCCGCCATTACTGTTTTAATTCCCACATGGATTACAAACCAAACTTCCCTCCAAGTGTCTGCATGGGCGCAGCCATCTTGGATTCTGTCATCTGTTCATTTCCACCAATCTACTGTTTGCAATGTTAATCTGCATAATTGCCTAGCCAATCCCTTCCTTGCTGCAGGTATAAGTATTCTGTGCCTAAGCAAGGAAGGCGTCAGTGCTTTGGTTGTCAAACCTAGTTCCAGTTTGTCTCTCTCCTGTGGTTGTTTTCCAGGTTCCAGCTCCTGTCTCCACACTTCCACTAAAGAGACCCGCACCAGCATTCCACCTGCGGTGTAGCCTGACTCTCCTATCCATTTGGATTCATCTGCTTCCAACTACAGATCCACCTGCTTACAGCAATCAGCTTCCAGCAGAGATCAGCTCTTCTTAAAGTGCCGGTACCCTTTTCTACAGATTATCATTTATCACCGGCATTATTATTTCACCGCTCTCAAGCTCCAAACATCACTTCATATTTCATCGCTCTCAAGCTACATTTATCATTTAACTGGTTCCAGCCAGTATCCACTCCGTGCCAACATCAGTCTGGTTCCAGCCAGTACCCACAGCAGCCGTTTTATCCACAGCAGCCCAGCTTTTCCTGGAACACCAGCTGGTACGATCCTGGGCTATCTCCATTGCTACAGTCGGGCCTGGTAAGGACTTTCCAACTAGAAGATTATAAGAACTATCTCACACTACCAGAGCCCTGTGGCCCTTGCCACCCTGTAGAACCCAGGAACTGTATTTATCCTCTGCTGATTTTTATGTTTTCTTTTACTGCTGCTGTGTTACGGAGTTTGTCATAAATAAACATCATTGACTTTTACCCTGGTTGTCGTGTTCACGCCTTCGGGCATTTCTTCTACATGTTACTTACATGTCTAGGGGTCTGATACAACCTATGCATAAACAAAAGGGAGAAAGAAGAAGGCTCTTGTGTGGGCGCACTCATTAATGGTAGTTAAATAACTAGAATGAATAACACTAGGTTGATTAGTCAGCAGATAAAACAAAATTTATTTGGAAATATTAAGAATATAATTGCCCCTGGTTGAGGAGATGTGAATGATCCCAGATAAAAATGTTCTGGTCCTGCCTCAGGAAATGAGATGGAGAGGGGTAGAGACACTGCAAGTCATAAACCCTTTCTCACCCGGCCAGTACAGATGATCTGTGTTAATGAGATCAATTAAGTCAATTGATTTTAGATTCTGTCATAATCCTAATGAAGGAATAACAGCTATTATGGCAATGAGTAATAATAGAAACAAATCAAAGGATATACCAGGGTAAAGAAAGAAAAGGATAGGAACAAATGGTGATGCTGCTGTTGGAGTCACATACCACACATCATATGCAATGATTGATGTTCTACAACACTGAGTATTCCCTGTGAGTCTCCACCTCAGGTACTAACTCAGCCCACACTGTTTCGCTTCCAAGATCGGACGAGATCGGGCATTAGCAGTGTGGTTTGATAGTAGAAGGATTTGGTCAGACGTCCAATGAGAGTGCACCTATATAGGGGGGGATAATTAGCTGGGTCTTATAGATACAGTGTGGATCTGCTTTTTGTGTTAGGCAGGAGACATCAAGTCCCACACCGGTGGTATTGTGTCCCTGGATCACAAATGAGAGTCCACGAAAAAGGAAGATATATAGATTTATGAAAAAAACGAAGATATATAGATTTATGAAAAAAACCCTAAAAAGGAAAATGGAGATCAATTAGGCTGTAGTTATTAGGAACGGGTGATAAAAATTACCCGTCCGTATAGATACAAATGGATAAGGAAACACGGATCAAGAAATTTTTATATATATGTGTATATATGTGTACTGGTGTAAGGAACAGAAAATATGTCAAAAATAATTGTAGATACAAATAAATAGTACTGGTATATGCAATGAAATAATCACTAGTGACATGGGTGTCATTAGAAACACTTTGTGTGAATTGGAGCTGTTATAATCATTAGGATATAGGGAAATAGACATGAAATTCTCATATAACCCATGCAGCAATATGACAACAGGATCTGCAGGAGGAAAGTCAAAGAAGAATGCAGTATTTCTTTCCTATAAAATGCAGTTTTTAATCCTGATGCAATAAACTAAGATGCATAAGCCTGGAAAAAGGCATAAATGAAGCTGCACGGATATAGATACAATTTCTATGACAGCTGGGCAAAAATTAGCCCAAAATGGCAGGATGGAATGATCTGACCTGAGGCTAGGAGTGAATCACTTGCAGTTGGACAAAACAGGACCCATTGGAATGGAAAACATGTTTCACCCCTGTGGGGCTTGCTCACTTCCTGTTTCACTGGCTCTGGGCGCACCCCCAAACTGGACATTATATTAAAGATTTTACTTGAAAATTGTCCAAATTTGGTTTTTCTGTAATCAAAAACTATTTTTAGACCGGTGCCGGGTCGCCCCCTTTGTGTAACAGTCTGATACAACCTCCCAGGTTCCGTTACATCTCAGCCCCTACAACTGAGGCTGCCTCCCGTCAGCTCAGGCCCTCAGTTGTGACAGTAAGCACTGACCATATGAATCCAGCCGGAGACCAGGATCAAGCGGCCAGGCCGATGCAAGAACTGGCAGCCCGACTTGAACATCAGGAAGCTGCACAGGGCCACATAATCCGCTGTCTCCAGGATCTCTCTACTCGGCTGGATGGGATTCAGACAACCCTCCGTGGATCAGACGCGTCCGGTGCATCAACCACAGTGACTCCAGCTATGACCCCACCCACCTTACCCATTTCTGCTCCACGTCTTCATCTTCCAACGCCAGCAAAATTTGACGGATCTCCAAGATTCTGCAGGGGATTTCTCAACCAGTGTGAGATTCAGTTTGAGCTACAACCTGGCAATTTTCCCAGTGACCGTACAAAAATTGCCTACATTATCTCTCTTCTCAGTGGCTCAGCCCTTGATTGGGCATCACCGTTATGGGAGAGGTCCGACACCCTGCTATCCTCCTACACTGCATTCGTGTCAACATTCAGGCGTATCTTCGACGAGCCAGGCCGGGTAACTTCAGCTTCATCTGAGATTCTCCGTTTACGCCAGGGATCACGTACTGTAGGACAATATGTTATACAGTTCCAGATCCTGGCATCCGAACTGGCATGGAACGACGAGGCCCTGTATGCTGCATTCTGGCATGGCTTATCTGAGCGTATTAAAGATGAGTTAGCTACCAGAGACTTACCTTCCAAGTTAGATGAGCTAATCTCACTCTGCACGAAAGTTGATTTACGTTTCAGAGAGAGAGCAACTGAGCGTGGAAGATCATCTGCTCCAAAATCTTCTGCTCCTCCTCCTCGCCAACTGTCACCATCTAAAGACGAGCCCATGCAAATTGTCCGTTCCCGTTTAACTCCTGCTGAGCGCCGAAGACGTCTCTCTGAGTCTCTTTGTCTTTACTGTGCAGCTCCGTCTCACACCATCAATGCCTGTCCCGAACGTCCGGGAAAACTCCAAACCCTAGCTCGCCCAGGAGAGGGCCGGCTAGGAGTAATGATCTCCTCTCCATCTCCTCATGATTGTAATCTCCCAGTGTCGCTCCAAATTGCTCAACGTTATCGGAACGTCATTGCCCTCCTTGATTCCGGAGCAGCTGGGAACTTTATTACCGAAGCCTATGTTAAACGGTGGTCCCTACCCACCGAGAGACTTCCTTCGTCCATCTCCTTAACTGCCGTGGATGGCAGCAAGATTTTTGATGCAGTTATTTCCCTAAGGACTCTACCAGTTCGTCTGAGAGTGGGAGTTCTTCATTCCGAATTTATTTCTTTTTTAGTGATACCAAGGGCCACACATTCTGTGGTCCTGGGCCTTCCATGGCTCCGTCTTCACAATCCATCTATTGATTGGACGACTACGCAGATTCTGGCATGGGGTCCCTCCTGTGCTGAGACATGTTTGTTTAAAGTATTGCCTGTCTGTTCTTCCTCCCCCAGGTCGTCTGATGTTCCACCTCCTCCATATCAAGATTTCACGGATGTGTTCAGTAAGGCTTCTGCTGATATCCTTCCTCCTCATAGAGAATGGGACTGCCCGATTGATCTCGTTCCAGGGAAGGTTCCACCTCGAGGCCGAACTTACCCGTTGTCTCTGCCTGAGACGCATTCTATGGAGGAATACATTAAAGAGAACCTAGCAAAAGGGTTCATTCGACCTTCCTCTTCTCCAGCCGGCGCAGGCTTCTTTTTCGTAAAGAAAAAAGATGGTGGTCTGCGGCCGTGCATTGACTACAGAGGTCTGAACGACATTACCATCAAGAACCGCTATCCACTACCCCTGATTACTGAGCTCTTTGATAGAGTTAGCGGAGCTACCATCTTCACAAAGCTGGACTTGAGAGGTGCATACAATCTCATCCGGATCCGTGAGGGTGACGAGTGGAAGACCGCCTTTAACACCCGTGACGGACATTATGAGTACCTCGTCATGCCCTTCGGATTGAGCAATGCTCCAGCTGTCTTCCAGCATTTTGTCAATGAGATCTTCAGAGACATTTTATACCGTCATGTCGTGGTCTATCTAGATGATATCCTCATTTTTGCCAACAATTTAGAGGAACATCGTTTTTGGGTAAAAGAGGTTCTGTCCCGTCTCCGTGTCAATCATCTCTATTGCAAATTAGAGAAATGCGTCTTTGAAGTCAAGTCCATTCCGTTTCTAGGTTACATTGTGTCCGGTTCCGGACTAGAGATGGATCCTGAGAAACTACAAGCAATCCAGAATTGGCCGATACCCTTAGCCCTCAAAGGGGTCCAGAGGTTCTTAGGGTTCGCCAATTATTACAGAAAGTTTATACGAGACTTTTCCACCATTGTGGCGCCTATTACTGCTTTAACTAAGAAGGGTGCTAACCCGTCCAAGTGGTCTGAAGAAGCTACGCAAGCTTTTCATCTCTTAAAACAACGGTTCATCTCTGCACCAGTTCTGAAACAGCCCGACATCGACTCTCCTTTCATCTTAGAGGTGGATGCCTCCTCCGTTGGAGTAGGAGCGGTGTTATCTCAGAGGGCTAAAGATGGCCATTTACATCCTTGCAGTTTCTTCTCCCGGAAGTTCTCCCCAGCGGAGCGCAACTATGCCATTGGCGACCAGGAGTTGCTAGCCATCAAGCTCGCTCTAGAGGAGTGGAGATATCTGTTGGAGGGAGCTTCTCATTCAATCACCATACTTACAGACCACAAGAACCTTTTATATCTGAAAGGCGCACAATGTCTCAACCCTCGTCAGGCCAGATGGGCACTTTTCTTTTCCAGGTTCGACTTTAAACTCCAGTTCTGTCCGGGCTCTCAGAATCGCAAGGCCGATGCCCTTTCCCGCTCATGGGAGCAAGAAAATGAGTCAGAGTCTTCAGACAAGCATCCTATTATCAATCCGTTGGCATTCTCCACGGTAGGGATGGACTCTACGCCCCCACTAGGGAAAAGTTTTGTGAAGCCGGTACTGAGGAAGAAGCTCATGCATTGGGCCCATGCTTCCCGTTTTGCCGGACATACAGGTATCCAAAAAACCCTGGAGTTTATCTCTAGGTCTTATTGGTGGCCAACTCTGAGAAAGGACGTCATGGAGTTTATTGCATCTTGCCCAAAGTGTGCCCAACATAAAGTATCCCGCCAGTCGCCTGCGGGGCAACTAGTTCCACTATCCGTTCCCCGTCGACCATGGACCCATTTGTCGATGGATTTCATTACAGACTTACCCATGTGCAACAAGGTCAATACCATCTGGGTGGTAGTTGACCGGTTCACCAAGATGGCACACTTCATTCCTCTCACCGGTCTTCCGTCAGCTTCCAAGTTGGCTCAAGTGTTCATACAAGAGATCTTCCGACTCCACGGTCTGCCTGAAGAAATTATCTCAGATCGAGGAGTTCAATTCACAGCCAAATTCTGGCGAAGTTTATGTCAAGTCCTCCAAGTAAAACTAAAGTTTTCCACGGCTTACCATCCTCAGACCAATGGTCAAACTGAGAGGGTGAATCAGGACTTGGAGGCCTTCCTCCGCATCTATGTGTCTTCCTCTCAAGATGACTGGGTTCAATTACTTCCCTGGGCCGAGTTCTGTCATAACAATCAGTATCATTCCTCATCTTCTTCAACACCATTCTTCACCAACTTTGGATTCCACCCTAAAGTCCCTGAATTCCAACCGCTCCCAGCAACTTCTGTTCCAGCAGTGGATATCACCTTGCATCAGTTTGCAAACAACTGGAAGAGTGTACGAGCAGCTCTGCTCAAGGCATCGTTCAGGTATAAGAAGTTTGCGGACAAGAAGCGTAGAGCGGTTCCTGCTCTCAAGGTGGGTGATCGGGTATGGTTATCCACGAAGAATTTGAGGTTAAGAGTTCCCAGTATGAAGTTTGCACCTCGCTACATTGGTCCTTTCAAAATTGAGCAAGTCATCAATCCTGTTGCTTACAGACTTCAGTTACCTCCCTTCTTAAAAATACCCAGGACATTCCATGTTTCCCTGTTGAAACCGCTGATCCTGAATCGGTTTCATTCCTCACTTCCTCCAACTCCGAAAGTCCAAACTCAACGAGGCGTTGAGTATGAAGTGGCCAAGATCCTGGACTCACGTCACCGTTACAGTCAACTACAGTATCTTATTGACTGGAAGGGTTACGGCCCTGAGGAACGCTCATGGACAAATGCTTCTGATGTCCATGCTCCTGCCTTGGTCTGGAGATTCCATTCCAAGTTTCCTCAAAAGCCAAAGAAGTGTCCTGGGGCCACTCCTAAAGGGGGGGGGTGCTGTCACGATCCGGGTATCTGGACGCCATTACTTACCCTTCAGATGCCTTCTAAGGCTGGCTCAGCGTTCCAGGACCAGATTCCATCTGTCATACTGATGTCCACATTCCTGCCTCCTCTCCTGTCACTCTGAGACGCGGTCACCGCAACGCCTGTAACATCCGGAATGGCGTCTCCCGCGGCCTCCGCCGCTGTTCCTGAGTTTCTGCATGCAGAGTGTCAGAGTGGTGATTGCGTCAGCCGCGGCCTCCGCTGTGCCCGCGTGGTTAAATGTGCACTTATCAGTCTGGCGTCTCCTGTCTCCTGTGGCCGGCGCCGCCATTACTGTTTTAATTCCCACATGGATTACAAACCAAACTTCCCTCCAAGTGTCTGCATGGGCGCAGCCATCTTGGATTCTGTCATCTGTTCATTTCCACCAATCTACTGTTTGCAATGTTAATCTGCATAATTGCCTAGCCAATCCCTTCCTTGCTGCAGGTATAAGTATTCTGTGCCTGAGCAAGGAAGGCGTCAGTGCTTTGGTTGTCAAACCTAGTTCCAGTTTGTCTCTCTCCTGTGGTTGTTTTCCAGGTTCCAGCTCCTGTCTCCACACTTCCACTAAAGAGACCCGCACCAGCATTCCACCTGCGGTGTAGCCTGACTCTCCTATCCATTTGGATTCATCTGCTTCCAGCTACAGATCCACCTGCTTACAGCAATCAGCTTCCAGCAGAGATCAGCTCTTCTTAAAGTGCCGGTACCCTTTTCTACAGATTATCATTTATCACCGGCATTATTATTTCACCGCTCTCAAGCTCCAAACATCACTTCATATTTCATCGCTCTCAAGCTACATTTATCATTTAACTGGTTCCAGCCAGTATCCACTCCGTGCCAACATCAGTCTGGTTCCAGCCAGTACCCACAGCAGCCGTTTTATCCACAGCAGCCCAGCTTTTCCTGGAACACCAGCTGGTACGATCCTGGGCTATCTCCATTGCTACAGTCGGGCCTGGTAAGGACTTTCCAACTAGAAGATTATAAGAACTATCTCACACTACCAGAGCCCTGTGGCCCTTGCCACCCTGTAGAACCCAGGAACTGTATTTATCCTCTGCTGATTTTTATGTTTTCTTTTACTGCTGCTGTGTTACGGAGTTTGTCATAAATAAACATCATTGACTTTTACCCTGGTTGTCGTGTTCACGCCTTCGGGCATTTCTTCTACATGTTACTTACATGTCTAGGGGTCTGATACAACCTCCCAGGTTCCGTTACATCTCAGCCCCTACAACTGAGGCTGCCTCCCGTCAGCTCAGGCCCTCAGTTGTGACAATGTGGAGCTGATACAGAGGCTGACAAAACTAAGGCGTCCATTTTCCTCCATGTGATAGTAGAGGATGCGCTGGACATTTATAATAGTTTTCAGTTTGCTGAGGGGCAGAATATGGTGCTATCTTCTATAATGCAAAAGTTTGAAGATTACTTTGTGCCAAGGAAAAATGTGACATATGAAAGATATAAGTTTTTCACATGTGATCAGAAGTCTGTAGATGGATTTGATCAGTTAGTTACAGAGCTGCAATCACTCAGTAAAACCTGTGAGTTTGGTGATTTAAAGGATTCACTGATTAGAGATCGTATTGTCTGTGGAATACCTGATAATGGACTCAGAGAGAGACTGCTGAGAGAGCAAGACCTAACACTAGAAAATGCAGTGACTATGTGTAGATCTGCAGAAATAACTAGATTTCAAGCCAAAACGTTACACAATGAAGCTGATGTACATGTAGTGCAGAAAACAGAGCCAAGCAAACCTCCGTTCTCAAGAATGAAGCAGTCTAAGCCACAGTCTAATAAGGAAATGTGTAGTAGATGTGGAAATGCTCACAATCCTAAAATGTGCCCGGCTTATGGTAAAACCTGCATGAAATGTGGTAGACTTAATCACTTTGCCAAATGCTGTAAAATGAAAAGTGAAACAACCAATGTGCATGCTGTTAAACAAACAGAGGAATTCTTTGTGGATTGCATTGAACTTTGCAGTGCAGATAAGAAAGAATGGATTGTCCCTTTAACTGTGAACGAGCTTGTCATTCCCTTTAAGCTTGATACTGGCGGGCAGGTGAATTTAATATTGTTTCAAGACTATAAGACTTTTAGAGTCAAACCTAAAATTCATCCAGCCAAAGTGAAAGTTACAGGGTACACTGGGGAGGAAATTCCTGTGAAAGGTACATGCTTAGTGACACTGAAATATAAGGGACAACAGTTTAAAACATCTCTACTGATTGTGGATAAAAATGTGCAACCGATTCTAGAATTAAGTTCCTGTGAGAAACTAAGCTTGCTAAAGAAAGTTTTTATGGTGACATCACAAGTAGAAGATGACTGCAAATCAATGTTTACAGAATACAGAGACTTGTTTGAAGGTCTAGGTTGTTTGCCTGGAGAGCATAAAATAAATATAGACACGCAAGTTTCTTCAGTGATACACCCCTGTAGAAAAGTGCCGTTTGCGCTGAGAGAAAAACTGCAACAAGAGTTAAATCGCATGGAAGCCTTGGGTGTGATACAGAAAGTTGATGAGCCTACTGAATGGGTAAGCTCCTTAGTAATTGTTGAAAAGAAAAATGGACAACTCCGAATATGTCTAGACCCCAGAGATTTAAACAAAGCTATTAAACGAGAACATTTCAAACTACCAACCAGAGATGAAATCATGTCGCAATTTGCGGGAGCAAAATGGTTCAGTAAATTGGACAAATCTTCAGGATTCTGGCAAATGAAGCTAGATGAGGCCAGCTCAAAGCTTTGTACATTTAATACACCAGAAGGTCGATACAGATTTCTTCGACTACCATATGGAATATTGTCTGCTCCAGAAGTATATCACAAAAAGATACACTTGATTTTTGAACATATTCCAGGTGTTGAAACAATGATGGATGACATTATTGTCTGGGGATCTACAAAGGAAGAACATGTTTCTAGATTGAGACAAGTAATGGAACTTGTCAAGAAAGTGAATCTAAAGCTAAATAAGGACAAATGTGAATTTGGCGTGAATACACTTACCTTTATGGGCGACGTGGTCTCAGATCAAGGTGTAAAACCAGACCCAAGGAAAATATCAGCCATAGTGAACATGGAACATCCGAACAACAAAGACGACGTCAGAAGATTCCTAGGAATGATTACTTACCTAGGAAAGTTTATTTCTCAACTCTCCGAACGAACAGCCTCTCTTAGATGGTTGTTGGACAAAGATAATGAGTTGATGTGGTCACATGAGCAAGAAGAAAGTTGGCAAAACTTGAAACAGATCATTACAGAGCAACCAGTGCTAAAAGTCTTTGATCCTGCGAAAAGAATAAGAATTTCAGCAGATGCTTCGCAATTTGGCCTAGGCTCAGTGCTGTTACAAGAACATGAGGATACATGGCAACCAGTAATCTATGCATCAAGAGCACTGACAAGTGCTGAAACAAGGTATGCTCAGATAGAAAAAAAACTTCTAGCGATCACATATGCATGTGAGCGATTTCATCAGTTTGTGTATGGTCAAACATTTACAGTGGAAACTGACCACAAGCCATTGGTAGCTATCATGACTAAATCATTGCATGACTGTCCCATGAGAATTCAACGAATGCTTATCAGACTACAGAAATATGATGTACACTTGCTGTACTGTCCCAGCAAATACATGTACATTGCTGATACACTTTCTCGTACTGTGGACAAACGTGAAGGTTCCAAAAGTCTGATGGATGAAGAGATAGAAGCCTATGTTAATTTGATCGTAGCTTCTCTACCAGTGTCTCTTGCAAGACAAGAACAGATTAGGAAAGAAACTGAGACAGATGACACAATGAAAGTGTTGAAAGATATCATTCTGAAAGGTTGGCCAGCAGAAAAACATGTGTGCCCGCTGTCTATCCATGATTATTGGATGTACCGCAGTGACCTTACAGTTGTCGATGGTATTATTTACAAAGGCAATAGGTTTGTAATACCTGCACGACTAAGAAAAACTATGCTGTGCAAGATACATGAAGGCCACTTAGGAGAAGAAAAATGTAAGCAGAGAGTGCGTGAAGTAATGTATTGGCCAAGAATGAACCAAGACATAGCACAGACTACAGCTACATGTGAATTATGTCTTACGTATAGACCGAAACAACAAGTCGAGCCACTGAGTCCTCACGCAGTGCCAGAGAGACTGTACCAGAAAGTTGGCGCAGATTTGTTTGATTAATGGGAAAACGTACATTGTCGTGACTGATTATTACTCTAAATACCCTGAGGTGAAGACACTACATGCAACTACTAGTATAGCCGTAATCAATTGCATGAAGTCAATCTTTGCAAGGCATGGTGTTCCTATGGAAGTGTTCACTGACAATGGTCCTCAGTTTTCCAGTGCTGAATTTAGACAATTTGCTGATGAGTGGGAATTTGTCCATGCTATGTCAAGTCCCCACTATGCACGCTCAAATGGGTTGGTGGAAAGTTCAGTAAAAACTGTAAAGAGTCTCATGAAAAAAGCTCAAGAAGGTAAAGAAGATTTCTACAAAAGTCTTTTAATCTACCGCAGTATATCTTTACAGAATGGACTTTCTCCTGCACAAATGCTGATGGGAAGGAGGATTAGAGCAAATCTCCCGATACATGATGAACTGCTTAATACATATAACTCAGCGTTGGTCAGACTGAGTAAGGAACGTCAACAGGTGAAACAGAAACTGTTCCATGACAGGCGAGCAAAAAGCTTATCTGATCTAAAATCGGGTGACCAAGTCCGTCTCAGAGATCACGAGAAAGGTATTTGGGTGCAGAAAGGTATTGTGCAAGCACAAGTAGCACCAAGATCTTATACTATACGTACAGAGCGTGGAACAGAAGTAAGAAGAAATCGTGTGGATTTAAGATCTCAACCTAACCATAATGAAGACAACATGACTGAAGAATACCCTTCATCTGACATGTATGATGATCCTCATAATGGTGAACAAACCACGATTCTAGAAAGGTCCAACATGGTCGATGAAACACAGACTGTGTATGAAAGACCCAAAAGGGAAATACGCAGACCTGACAGACTCATTGAAACGTGTTAGATGATGTTCTTAATATGACGTTGTTAATTGTTGCATTGAAGCGTACAGGGCTTATCTTTAAAGAAAAGAGGATGTGATGTTAGTGTATTAGAATGCTTAATATTTGTAGACACTCCCTTACTAATATGTGTAAACCTGAATCTTCAGTGATGGTCCCTGGGACCAGGGGGATGCTGGGAAGTGGGTGGTCCAGTGTGCAGTGTGTCTGGAGTTGGTGATGGAATAAAAACAGCACAGCAGTGAACTCACATGTCTCTGTGTCCTGATGACTGGATTTACAAACATATGAACAAAACAGTCACTGCGGACTACGGGTGATTTATTAGCAAGGACAGAGGATAGTGGCATTTTTATTAGTCACCCCTGCACCCACCTTTTCTATCTCTTGGACCTTCTCCACGGAAGCCCCCACCAGGATGCAGATCTCCAGGAGCCTTGAGAGCAGCGGGGTCTCCTCCATCTCCAGAGGAGGCAGAAACCACAGTGAGTACCAGGCATCACAGATACATGGGTCTCACCTGCTCTATGATGCTGGCCGGGGGACCAGGCTGTGACAAGGGGGAACCAGACTGTGTTACAGGGTGATGGCTATTGGCTACTGGCAATCATAACGCAATGGAGCAGCAGCACCAACGCTATGCCACTGCTCCCGGCTAATGGCACCTGGAAGTGCTCGCTAGCAGGGATTCGATGACAACTTCTGTGTTGCATTCCACAGTGTGAAGCAGCGCTGGCTGCTAGGCAAGAAGGGTAAATCGGCCCAGCAGAGGGGAGGATGGAACCAGCCTAGCAGTGGACTGTCTCATTGCCCCAGTGGTCCAATCCCCCATTTATATACCGTGTATTTGTTCTTCATAGTCTTATACTGCAAGTCACTGTATTCTTGATTTGCTCATTTGTTTATGTACCTTAGTGAGCTCTGTGGATTATAATTTATTGAAGATAGTAGAGCCAGATTAAGACCCTATGGCATACCTCCCAACTTTTTATTTCTATAAAGAGGGACACACGCGCGGCAAAGCCGCACGCGCTTCCAAAAAGGGGATGTGGCCTAATAAAAGGAGGCGTGGCTTCGTGGAGGACCGACGATCGCGAGCCACGCCCTCATTTTCGTCACTGAGGGGGCATGCCCAGCGCTCTGTGAGCCGCTGGCATGCTCCCTCTCTCTGACTCCAGTGAATAGACGTCTACTCACCGCTGCTCTGCTAAGCAGGGCAGCGAGTGCATGAGCCTCCCAACTGCCCCCCACCGCGGGACACTGCGGCCCGCGGGTGGGACAGCGGGACAGTCCCCAAAAAAACAGAAAATCGGGACAGTTGGGAGGTATGCCCTATGGGACACTAGGTAACATATTTATTGCAGCCCTCTTCTTTCCTTTGCTTGATAGAAATTAAACATAAACATTAAAAATATTAGGGTACTCTGCACTCTTTAGAGGCCACAAGGTTGCTTAATTGATGATCCAGCTATTAGTCATATATAAACAGAAAGATACAGACAAGTATATGTACATAGGCAGACAGACTGACCGACCTAGGACACTGAAGATTCTGTATAAGAAGTTAAAAGGACTCAAGTTACAATGCATTCATTTCTATTATATTTCTAGATAACATGAGAACAGAGCTGGAGATTTTGGCTTCACGCAACTGTACATTAGCAGACTGAGGGGAATATGTACTAAGCAGTGATAAAAGTGGAGAAGTGAGCCAGTGGAGAAGTTGCCCATGGCAACCAATCAGCATTGACGTAACATTTATAATTTGCATACTATAAAACTATACAGAGCAGCTGATTGGTTGCCATGGGCAACTTCTCCACCGGCTCACTTCTCCACTTTTATCACTACTTAGTACATGTCTCCTTGAGGGTTATCATGTTCGCTCAGTAGTACAAGCTACAGTATATCATTACACAGAACTCAGAGACCAGGGAAGCAGAAACTCTATAAATAAAAGTGATAAGAAGAATCTTTAGAACAAAGATTTATATTCCTAATAACTAGTTGTCCTCTTCTATAGCTTTTTTGAAACTACAATGTCTCTGATTATCACATGCACTGTTATTATCAAATAATACTTTAAGTGAAATTGTATAAAACAATTTTTTTCATGCCTTTAAACAATTAAAATGAATTTACATTTTCTTCTACCTAATCGTTTTGTCTTTTCAAGTTCTTACAATTACACTATGATAATTTTTCACAATTTCCTATTCACCCAGCTGCCTGGATATTATATTAGGATATCTGTAGTCATAGGAGCAGCAAGGACAAATCTCTTCTCCAGCCAAACTACCAGGGACGTGCAGTCAGGGGAGGCAGTGCCTCCCCTGTTATAAGTGATTAAAATAATACAAAGAAAATGTATTATTTATTTATTATTATTTATTAACAGTTTCATATATAGCGCAGCATATTCCGTTGCGCTTTACAATTAGAACAATAGTAATATAACAAAACTAGGTAAAAACAGACAGACATAGAGGTACTGTAGGAAGGCCCTGCTCGCAAGCTTACAATCTATAGGGAAATAGGCATTGATACACAAGGATAGATGCTACCTATTGCATAATCGTCCACCAGATTGCTAGGTTCTTAATGAGTTGTATGATATGATCACCCAGCAATGTTGGCCAAGTGTCACAAGGGTGTGAGAGTAAAGAAAGACAAGATATGTGATGTTATGTGTACTGTACATAGAGAATGTAATTAGATAGGGAAGCACTGAAGGTTATGTAGGTGGGTCTGGAATTTGATAGGCTTGTCTGAAGAGGTGAGTTTTCAGGGAACGTTTAAAGGTTTGGAGACTAGAGGTGAGTTGGAGTGCATTCCACAGAGTGGGTGAAGCCCGGATAAAGTCCTGTAATTTTGAGTGTAAACAAGTAATGCGTGTGGATGAGAGACACAGATCTTGTGCAGAGCGGAGAGGTTGGGTAGGGAGATATTTTGAGATGAGTGAAGAGATGTATGTTGGTGCAGTTTGGTTAATGGCCTTGTATGTAAGTAAAAGAATTTTATATTTAATACGGTAGAATACCGGTAATTAATTGAGGGACTGACAGAGTTGATCTGCAGACGATGAACGTCTAGCGAGGAAGATTAGCCTCGCAGCTGCATTCAAAATGGATTGTAGTGGTGAGAGCCTATGTTTGGGAAGTCTGGTCAGGAGACTATAACAATAATCAATGCGGTAGATAATGAGAGCATGGATTAGAGTTTTTGCTGTGTCTTGTGTAAGATATGGTCGTATTTTGGATATGTTTCTTAGATTTATGTAACATGATCTTGAAACAGATTGAATGTGGGGAACAAAGGACAGTTCAGAGTCAAGAATGACACCTAGGCAGCGAGCTTGTGTGGTAGGGATGATTGCTGAGTTTTCAACAGTGATAGAGATATCAGGTTGGTAACTACTATTGGCCGGTGGAAATATAATTAATTCTGTTTTAGAAATATTAAGTTTGAGGTGGCGAGATGTCATCCATGATGAAATGGCAGAAAGGCATTCAGTGACATGGCCCAATACAGATGGTGACAAATCTGTGGAGGATAGGTAGATTTGAGTATCATCCGCATACAGATGGTGCTGAAATCCGAAAGAGCTGATTAGTTTACCAAGAGATGAAGTATAGATAGAGAAAAGCAGAGGACCTAAGACTGAACCTTGCAGTACTCCAACTGAGAGAGGTAGCGAAGAGGAGGTGGAATGAGAGAAACGAACACTGAAGGAGCAATTAGATAGGTAGGATGAGAACCAAGAAAGGGCTGTGTCCTGAATACCTATTGTAGTGTTGGGATTGTAGTGTTTGTATGAGAAGAGAGTGATCAACAGTGTCAAAAGCAGCAGAGAGATCAAGGAGAATAAGTAGTGAGTAATGTCCTTTAGATTTAGCAGTGACCAAATCATTCACTACCTTAGTCAGTGCTGTCTCTGTGGAGTGTTGGACATGAAAACCTGACTGAAGTGGGTCCAGTAGGCTGTGTGAGTTAAGAAAGTGTGTGAGGTGAGTGTAGGCAAGTCTCTCAAGTAGCTTGGAGGGGAATGGGAGCTGAGAGATGGGACGGTAGTTTGAGAGTTATGGTCAGAGTTTTGTCTCTTTGTCATATGTATCCTCTTTATACTATTCTAATCGTTTTAGTCCATTTAATTAGTTTGGGAGGCACTGATAGCTAGTGCCTACCATAGACAGTGGGAACAGGGACAAAGCGGGAGGCGGGGCCAAGCGATGGGCTGTAAAAGCCCATTAGAAAAAGAGGTGAATGCGGCACTTATACAAGTGCCTCACTGGCAAGGAAAGCACGCCTCTGCCAGCGAGGCACATGTGATTGGACAGTGGATTTAGTGCTGGATCCGCTGGTCCAATCATACATACGCGGTGAGGAGAAGCGGCGGCGGGACCCGGCATTTACTGTTGGAGCTGTCCCGGGTCACTACAGCAGCGGCGTCCCCTTTATAGATTTTCTTGGTCCCAATTGGAGTCGGGTGTCTTTGGAGGACGACAGCTGATTCAGTGTGCATACAGACCATGAGATATTAAATGAGTGCTGGGAGGAACAAGCACTGGTCTGGTAATTGACTCACTCAATATTGGACTTGTAGTTCCACAGAGGAGTTGAATTAATCATTGTGCGCTCACACTATTTTGTTTTTATATATATATATATATATATATATATATATAATGTGCCTCCCCAGCCAAAGACCTCACCGCACGTCTCTGCAAACTACTGTACATCAGATTAATCTTATTTTAACTGATTATTGCCCTACATGTTACATTGCATTTAACTTCAGCTTGTTATTAGTTTTAGGAGTAATATAAATAAATTTAATTATGAATTAACATTCTATAAGGCAGATTTGTCTCAGGATGCGGATGGGATGTGATGTGATAAAATCGACCCAATCCGCACTGCGATAATTGATTACATCGCATGGATGAATGAATTATCGCATGCACGGACAGAGCCTGCGAGCAAGGTCGGTCCCTGCGATGTAAAAATTTTGTCACTGGAATTTAATGTCAAAAATACTCTAATGTCCTAATGCGCATGTGCCGCCACTACCGACATTGCTGCTGTTGCCGCCGCAGGCTTGATCTGACTCATCGCAACTGTCCCCCTTCCCACCGGTGAACATACTCACCAACACCTGAGGATCATTGAAATCGGAGTTCCGTGATGACTGACGGTCGTCAGGGCTCCCTTCTGCTGTGACCTCCGGTGCTGTAAAGTAAGCTGCCACTTTGCAGCATCACTTTCTTGCACCGGAGGTCACAGGAGCAGCAGGGAGTCCCGATGAGCAGCAGCCAGCACAGGAGCACCAATCACTGGACCCAGGATAGGGGAGTATTTTTTTGGGTTGTTAAATTGTAAAAACACATTGATCAGCTTGTGTCTTCATTGGACACACAGAACTGATTACACTGCCGGCTCCCTGCACAAAGATGTACAGAAGTACACAGGACCTAATTCAAGGTTGATTGGAAAATAAAAATTTTCTCTAATGGGTAAAACCATGTCAGACACAGCGGCGATGCTTTTGTACTTGAAGAATAGTTCCCTGGCAGCACAGTTCCTGCGCGCTGGCAGGGAGCTACCTGTTGCTGTGCTGGTCGCAGTGGCTGCGTGTGATGTCACGCAGTTGCTGCGGCCCGCCCCCCCGCGCGGTCCGGGCATGTCTGCGTTGCCCAGACCACGCCCTCTAAACAGCGACCAACACCACCGCCCTGCCCCCTCCCGCACAGCGACCGCCTCTGCCTGTCAATCAGGCAGGGGTGATCGCAGGGCTGAGACAGCCGTCGGCTGTCTGGCATGAGCCAGCGCACTGTGGCGTCAGCACATGCGCATTTCAGACCTGATCGGCTGCTGTGCGTAAACGCACCGCACCAATCAGGTCTGAATTAGGCCCCATGTGCAGTGCAGGTGGGAGAGATATAACATGTACAGAGAGAGTTAGATTTGGGTGGGGTGTGTTCAAAATGAAATCTAAATTACAGTGTAAAAATAAAGCAGCCAGTATTTACCCTGTACAGAAACAAAATAACCCACCCAAATCTAACTCTCTCTGCACATGTTATATCTGCCCATCTGCCCAACTGCAGTGAAAATGGTTTTGCGCATTTTTTTTTTTAGTAAATCTGGTCAGATTGCATTTCCCATTATAAGTATTGGAAATGTGATCTTGCTTACTAAAAAAAAATACAATAGAGAAATTAAAGGGTCTGGAGCAGTTTTTCATAATAATTGCACCAAGGCCCTTGGCCTTTAATACATTCAGGTGATACTAGAATAATGTGACAAGGGTGTGAAAACACCCTTATTCACATTATTTTTGTAAAAGAAAATGTTAATAAACATGCCCCTTTGTGTAAAACTTTTTGCTATATTGTCTGTTACTTATATTGGAGCTGGTAGCAGAGGTAGTGCCAACTAAGAGGAAAAACCTTTGTATAAGGTATTTTATGGAAAAAGCCAAGTAATCCATCCATCGATCAAAGTTTGGTTTGCACATATTTATTTATTTATTTATTTATTAACAGTTACTTATATAGCAGTAAAAACGCTTTTCAATCTGGAAAAAACAGTAATAAAACAAGACTGGCTACTAACAGACACTGTACAAAGAGGTAAGAGGGCCCTGCTCGCAAGCTTACAATCTATAGGCAAAATAACGCCCATCTGCTTATAAATAAGCCATCATCACCTTGGTTGTGAATGAGGCTGGTCTTGCAGGCCAGGATTTATATGAATGCCATGGTAGAATGCTGTGTTGGTATGGTATCTATGTTGAATGGGAGTCTGCTGTTGGACAACGTTTGCAAGATGCTTTCCAGATTCCACAAAACATTTGAATGCATACCGTAGTAATGTTAGATAACTGGTTGTTTTTCAGTTGTGAAATATGAGGTCATTGTCTATACTGGACATTTGGAACATGCCGGAACAGAAGCTTCAGTTTATATTTGCATCTTTGGTGAAAATGGAGACTCGGGAAAAAGACCTTTGTTTAGATCTGATTTATTAAGTCCATTCCAGCAAGGACAGGTAATATAATATTTCTTTTATTTCAAATGTTGCTTAATTGTGACTATTTATTGTAACAATATGGTCACATTTGATTAAGGAATATTACTGAACTGCATGACTGGGAAGAACTATGTCTACTGTAGTTAGGTAGCAAAATATATTTCATTGTTTGGCATAATGGGTGTAATTAACAGGGCAGTAACTAGGTATGTGCGGAGTGTTCCACCGCACATATCTCTGTAGAGTAGGGGGCGCTGTTGGCAGCACTTGTCAATCATCTGTTTTAATTACTTTCACATTTAGCTTACCTCCTTTTTGAAGCCCAGCATGTCCTCACCACCCGTCTCCTTCCCCCCACCCCTTCCATCCCTAACACCTATACAATATTCATGAACTTAACTTGAGAGCTCTTTGTTATTCAGTCACACTGTCCTTTATTAAATTTCAAGATGCTTACATACTCGGGATTCAAACCTATCGCCTGTGGCATTGCAGTCAGAAACTCTATTCATTGAGCTATCTGCCCTGACATAGAAGCTAGAGAATTCTAACTATTTGAAGCTTACCTTGTCCTATGTGAAAACATAATCAGCATTGCAGCTGTGTGAGCAGATCTATGTAATGTGTGGCTGCAAGGGATTGTATGTGTGGCTGCACACTACATAGATCTGCTTAGCTGCAATGCTGATTATGTTTATTACAAAGTGCAAGTAGCTTATATAGTTAGAAATCTCATAGTTTTTATGCAGGATAAAATAGCGTAATAATAAAGGGCACTGTAACTGAATAACAACTTGCTCTCAAGATAAGAAGTAGTGTATTGTTGTGCACTTTTATTTTAAACGTACTACAGGTTGAGTATCCCTTATCCAAAATGCTTGGGACCAGAGGTATTTTGGATATCGGATTTTTCCGTATTTTGGAATAATTGCATACCATAATGAGATATCATGGTGATGGGACCTAAATCTAAGCACAGAATGCATTTATGTTACATATATACCTTATATACACAGCCTGAAGGTAATTTTAGCCAATATTTTTTATAACTTTGTGCATTAAACAAAGTGTGTCTACATTCACACAATTCATTTATGTTTCATATACACCTTATATACACAGCCTGAAGGTCATTTAATACAGTATTTTTAATAACTTTGTGTATTAAACAAAGTTTGTGTACATTGAGCCATCAAAAAACAAAGGTTTCACTATCTCACTCTTACTCAAAAAAGTCCGTATTTCGGAATATTCCGTATTTCGGAATATATGGATATGGGATACTCAACCTGTACTATATGAACAATAGTGCAATAACACTGTTAATATAAGCAATATCAACCCCAATGTACATAAAATAAATTCTTTGCTCTACCAGATTATGCACCCCATCAATAAAAGGGAGGATAATAGCTCAGCAGAGAGTCCCTAATGAAGAAAGGAGGGCATCTGTAGAAGGCCCAAAGCCAGGGCTGGTGCAAGGTTTCTCAGCACCCTAGGCAAACCATATGCCTTCTGCCGTGCCCCCCCCCCCCCCCCACAAACACACCAATACCCACTGTCCAGCCGCCCAGGTGTAAAGTTGGCTTCCTAGATGTCTCACAGCCATTGTCAAATAAAGAAACGCCCCCACCAAAAAAATCTGTAAAAACTATGCAGAATATTTTGCGGACACCCTCAGGAATGTTAAAGTGTGTATATATATATATATATATATATATATATGTTGTGTGTATACTCTATATACCGCAAACAATTTTGAGTATACCTGGCCAGTAAGAGGGAGACAGAGAGAGAGACAGAGAGAGAGAGAGAATATATGCACAGGATATAGATATTTCTGGAGCTGGGGATATATATGCCTACAGATGGATCGGCCCAGTTGAACAATATTATTATTATTTTTTACCAGATGAAGCGGATAATACCCCTTTCAGACCACCAGGGGCGGTTCGCACCCAGGAGCCTGACACAGGAGCTTCCAGGGTACGACCCGCCTCAGGCCGGGTTGGTGAAGTCATTGGTGCGCAGCGAGGTCAGTGCTTGAAGATCACATGATTTCCAAGCGCCACCCATCCATACAGAGTGAACGGGAAACGGGTCACAACGACCCGGCTCCCATTCACACTGCACAGCGAGCTGGGTTGAACACAAGTTCCTGACTCTAACCCCCCCTGGTCACAGCCTAACCCTTAACTTCAACCCCTCCTGCAGCCAAACCCTCATCTCTCCGATGTCGGCTGAACCTAAACCCCCCCCCCCTCCAGCACTAATGAGAGCTCAGGCGGTTATACTTACAGTGGTCGGGATCCTGGCTGACAAAGTTTAGGCGTTGGTATCCTGTCCGGTCGGAATTCCGATGTCGGAATTTTGACAGGTGTCAGGATACCAGCGTTGGTATTTCAGCAGCCGGGATCCCGACAGCCAGGATATTAACCACATCCGCATGCCAGCCGTACCACCCCATTGATCTCAGTGCAAAACTCCCATCAGGATGAGGGCTCTGCTAGTGCTGCTGTCCTGTATGTAATGTGACGGCAGCCTGAGAGAGTGGAGATAAATACAACCTCCCCATTTTCACTACATCACGGATGCTAGAAAACATGGAAAAGATGTACACTGCACTACACATACTGCCATAAAATGAGCTATGTCTTACACATGGCTGCAATGCAGGTATGGTTGGGAGAGCTTAGACACAGAGTGATGGGGGTGGGGGATCAGCAGGCAAAGTTTCATGTCTGGAGCAGAGCCAAGTAAAGTGTTTAAATCCAGACCTGGAATGGCACCTGGGCTGGTTCCCTCTTCCTCCTGTATGGTGCTGCTGCATGGATTGTGTGGCTTCTCCCACCTCACTGACACGATGGGCACATCTTCACTTGACACCCACAGACAAGCTGCACGCTGCCAGTGTATTTAGTGAGGCAGTTTGGTAGTAGTAAGGGTCATTCCGAGTTGATCGCTAGCTGCTTTCGGTTGCTGCGCATCGATCAGGCAAAAAACCTGCACTTCTGCACATGCGTATGCGGCGCAATGCTAACGCGCGTCTTACTATTACAACGAACGATGTAGTTTCACACAAGGTCTAGCGAAGCTTTTAAGTCGCACTGCTGGCCGCAGAGTGATTGACAGGAAAAGGGCGTTTCTGGGTGTCAACTGGCCGTTTTCAGGGAGTGTTCGGAAAAACGCAGGCGTGCCAGGAAAAATGCAGGCGTGGCTGGGCGAACGCAGGGCGTGTTCGTGACGTCAAAACAGGAACTGAATAGTCTGAAGTGATCGCAAGCGCTGAGTAGGTCTGAAGCTACTCTGAAACTGCACAAAATGATTTTGTAACCGGCGAACCGCTCTACGATCCTTTCGTTCGCACTTCTGCTAAGCTAAAATACACTCCCAGTGGGAGGCGGCATAGCGTTTGCACGGCTGCTAAAAACTGCTAGCGAACGAACAACTCGGAATGACAACCAGTGTCTCCAGTAACCCTCCCATCCCGTGCGATCGCGGCCCGCTAAGCCCCGTCCCCTCATGGAAAGGAGCAGAGCCTGAAATTAGTGATGCCCTCTTGGAGAATAATAAAACTTACCCCAGTCCAACCCTGGACATGGGATAGCACCCAGCAGCCGCCATCAGAGACTCCAGCACATGGGAGAAGTACTTGCTGGGGAGGAGGAGCTATAGCATGTGGGGCCGGAGTTATTCAGAAGAGTGGAACAGCCCGCCCTTCACCACTTACTGGGTAGGAGGAATCCGAAATGCCGCGGGCTCTTCTCAAGTTCTCTCTATGGTTGCGGCTGCCTGCAGGTGTTCCAGCTGCGGCAGGCTGGGGGACCAGAACTAATCCACAGTTAAACACCGCTGCCATTCCGGCCCCTGTTTGTCCAGGCCCGGGACTCACAGGATTGGGAGGGTTAAGACTGCAGGCAGAACAGCATTGAAGCAGCGCCGAGTCAGCTGCAGTCATCGGTACAACTCGCAATGCTGGCCCTTGAGCCAGCATTGGGAGTGGTGTATCACTGACCTCCTCTTATGGGAAGGGGAGAATCGGGCCGCCACCCATAGGTAGCTGCCTAAAGCTGCCTAATGGAAGCACCGGCCCTGTCCAAAGCTTTCAATCCCAGCCACTACCTCTCCTGTTAATATAAGCAATGTCAGCCGCAATGTACATAAGTCTGGCAGTCCACTGTCACTGTACTGTATTTCCTGCTAGAATCCCAAGTGCATGTACCCAGCTGTGTGGGAGTTCTGCTGTGCCAAGGTTAAGTGTCCGAGAGGGAGTGCGCCTAGTCCCCCTGTAGTCACAGCGCAGCAAGCGGGTCTGGCGGCTTGCAGCTTCTGGGTCCAACGGCTTACACCGCAGGTGGGTCTGGTGGCTTGCGGCTTCCAGGTCTGGCGACAAACGGAGCCGCAACAAGAGGCCCCAGCTTTTTCCGGACTGGTGGGCAGCAACTTGTGAAGAGGCAGAAAGCATCTCCTGGCTCTACAGCCCATGTAGCCCACCAGTAGCGTTAAAGTGCGATAAAGAAATTAGAGAAAAAAAGAATAAGTTACTGCGTTAATGCGTTAACTTGTCCAGCACTAATATATGCCACACGGAGGATAGAGGAGCATGGCTACATCTGTATGTTGTATCTTTCCGAAGGACACAAATCTGAACAGATGCAAAGATCTGTTGTTGAGCAAACTGTCAGCTTAAGTGGCACGTGACATGGCAACTTCTTCAGTTTCTCCGGCAACTGTGGTTGCGAGGAAGAAACTCAATTTTCCTAAGAGACCCACTGGCAGTGATGCAGGTCAGGAATAACTTTTGATATCTGGTCTGGACTGAAGGAGTTGCCTACAATTACTGACATGTCTACTGTCACTGCATAGGATACAGTCACCTTTCAAAGAATGGTTGATGATTATTTCAGTTATAGCATTCCTATAGGCATGTCAAACAGTCTATTTCAATACTGGCAGGAAAAAAGACAATTTGGAAGCCCTTGCACAAACTTGTTTTGCTTTACTAAAGTTGCCCACCCCCCAGTGTGCACTCAGAAAGTTTTCAGTGCAACCGGGAACCTTGTTAGTGATCGGCATAGGCATCTACTTCCCAAAAATGTTTTAAAAAAAAAAGATGCTGTTCATCAAAATGAATGACCAATTCCATGAGGAAGACCTTTACCGACAATTACTTCCACAAAATAAAGAGGCACCTAATACAGTGGATTCCAATGGTGACAAATTAATATTCTGCGAAGAAGAGGATGTACACACTGATGGGGATGCTGATGATGACATCTTGCCTATTTAGAGCCAGTTTGTGCACTGCCCATTGCCAGCTTGTTTTGTGGGTGTTCAAACAAACCAATCATTTCAGCCACAAGTGACATTCCCTGTCACTGAAATTATTAATTTGTTAAACTGTGCATGTCCTGTTTAACATATAGAACATAAGAACCAATGATGTCTGGGCCACACCCGGAGCGACTAGGATTAGCATTCTTCCTTCTTGTTTGAACTTCCACAGTACCCTGGGCATGAGTGACACCGGAGGGAATATTTAAGACAGACGAAAGTTCCATGGAACTGCCAGTGCATCCACAAATGCTGCCTGAGTATTCCTGGTCCGTGATACGAAGACCAGAACCTTGTAGTTTTGTTGAGACGCCATCAGATCTACATCTGGTAGGCCCCACCTGTCCACCAGAGTTGAAAGACTTCTGAATGAAGGCTTCATTCTCCGGAGTGAACGTCCTGGCGACTGAGGAAATCCACTTCCCAGTTTAGGACGCCCGTAATGAACACTGCTGAAATGGCTGGCAAATGGCGTTCCATCCAGCAAAGGATTTTTGACACTTCCATTATTGCCAAGCGGCTTCGAGTGCCGCCTTGATGGTTTATGTATGCCACCGTGGTGGTGTTGTCCGACTGTATCTGAACAGGCCTGACCCGTATTAGAGGCAGGGCAAGGGTTAGTGCATTGAACACTGCCCTTAGCTCCAGAATGTTGATTGGGAGGAGTGATTCTTCCCGTAGACTGGCGCCGTTGTCAGTAGGACCCAGTTGGGGATCCAGAATGGATGGCCCCTGCACAATTGCTGGTCCTGGAGCCACCAGGACAGCAACAGACGAACCTCTGGAGTCAAGAAGACCATCTGGTACCTGATCTGATGAGGTAGGCCATCCCATTTTGACAGGATCAACTGTTGCAGAGGGCCAAAGTGAAATTGAGCGTACTCCACCGTGTTGAAAGATGACAGCATCATGCCAAGGACTTGCATCGTCGAGTGTATTGAGACTCGAGGGTGACTAATGAAGTGTCTTATCCTGTCCTGAAGTTTCAAGACTTTGTCTGGAGACAGGAACAGTCTCTGTGTGTATCCAAGAGTGCACCATGCTCTGAGTTGGGACAGGCGAGGACTTTTTCCAATTTATTAGCCATCCATGGGCTTGCAGAAAAATCCATCAAGTGCAGATGACTGAGGAGGACTTTGCTAGAATCAGCAGGTCGTCTAATTACGGGAGTATTCTGATTCCCTGGCGACGGAGATGGGCCGTCATGACGGCCATGATCTTGGTGAAGATCCGAGGAGCCATATGCAGTCCAAATGGCAGAGCCTGGAATTGGTAGTGAAGGTTGCCAATAGCAAACCACAGGAACTGCTGATGTGACATGGCAATAGGAATATGCAGATATGCATCCTGTATATCGAGGGACACCATATAGTCTCCAGATTCCATAGCCAGCACAATTGAGCAATTTCCATACGAAACCTGGACACTCTCACAATCTTGTTCAGTGATTTGAGTATAGGTTGGAAAGACCCATTAGGTTTCCGGACCAGAAACAGGATCGAGTAATAACCTCTGCCCCTCTGGGACTGAGAAACCGGCCTGGGCGAATTGTAGAAGTCGGCCTCCCATCCTGGGGTCCCCAAGGGGGAGGCCCACCCCGTCATGGGAGGCCCGCCCCGTCATGCAGCAGGCTTGTCATGTTTTGCAGCAGGCTGACGTGCTGCGCAGGACTGTTTCACCTTGGGCTTGGTGGTTTTGGGAGCACGAGATTGTCTCAGGTATGACTGACCATTTGCTTTCCCTTGAGGCCGAAAGGAACTAAAAGTGGTACCTTTTGCCTTCTGTGCACAATATTAGAAGTTGGTAGAAAAACTGTCTTAGCAGCTACCAATTCAGACACAATCTTATTTAGGTCTTCCCCGAACAAAATGTCCCCAGTAAAGGGGAGTATCACCAAAGTCTTTTTGCAGTCCAGATCCACTTTCATCGACCTCAACCACAGTTTGCGGCGAGTCAGGACAGACGTAGTCGACTTCATGGCTGCCAATACTCCCGCCTAAGAGGACGCCTCTTGAATATAATAAGAAGCGGTGGTAATGTGAGACAGGTATTGTCTGGCATTGTCAGAACTATCCTCGGGCAGCTCTTCTTCTAACACCTGAACCCACGCCTCAATAACCTTTTGCAGCTATAGTGGGTCTATGAACAGCCCCTGTAAGGAAGTACACAGATTTTAGGCATCCCTCCACACGCTTTTCTGTCGGCTCCTTCAGCGAGGTGATAGTGGTGACAGGCAGAGTGGACGACACCACAAGGCGGGTGACATGAGAATCCACCGGCGGCAGATTCTCCCATTTGTTACACAACTCTGAAGGGCGAGGATAGCGAGTCAAGGCCCATTTAGGAATAGGGAATTTCTTCCCTGGATTACACCAGGGTTCCCGCCTGATGTCCACTAGATGATCAGAATGGGGTAATGCAGTTTTAACCACCTTCTCTTGTTTAAACTTATCAGTTTTCTTTGCCACAGTAGTGGGATCTTCCTCATCTGTGATTTGCAGGATATGCTTAAGAGCAACCACCAAGGCAGGGACATCAATTTGTAAGGGAGAAGCCTCATCAGTAACACAGGATTCAGTGTCTGACAGAACCGTATGCTCCCCCTCCTCTTCAGATGAAACATCAGAGAGGTTTGTAGATTGTGAAGAAGAAGCATCCCGCTTAGAGGGCCCAGGGACACAGGAGTGACCTGGGGTAGATTTCTGTCTAACCAGAGACTGATTTAGTTGCTGCAGTTGGTAAGAAAATTTTCCACCCAAGGCGGGTTAACCATGGGGACAATTTATGGTGGTAAAGGCCCAGAGTACCCAGCAGGGTGGTGAATGCAGCCCAGGGTGGCTCCTAAGTAGGTACAGGAGCTGTGGACTGACTGGGAGGTGCATGACAAGTTATACACAGACCATTATACAACACTTCCCCTCTGATAAATCCTTGGAGCATGCACTGCATGATGCAGGAGCTTCCACAGATTTACTGCCCTTTTTGTTAGACATCATGATATATGCAACAACTGGGCTAATATAGTACGATTAAATTGCCAGACAGAACAATACCTGTGGGTAAAACCTTGTATAATGTGACTGTAACACAGTAGAATATACTTATATAGATAAATAATGTGAAATACTATATTATAAGACCCAGACGCACCTAGCCGAGGGTACAGAATATAGTGACAGTTATGTCACAGCAGATACAGGCACACACAGTCACAGGCAATGCAGAAATTATTATCACAATAAAGCTGCACTGGACTAGTATATATATGTATATATCACAGCGCGGTCAGTGACCGGAGGATATATCAGAATACTCGAACAATATATTCTGTAAGGTGCACTTTTTCTCAACTAACACTGTCTCAAGACATGTAGGATACTCAAGTGATTGTAAAGTCTCAGCGCTGTATACAGGCAGCTTTACAAGGGAGACCTTGCCCTGCAATCCCGGACACCTGCTGCAGCAATGCTATGAAGATGGTGCCCAGCAGCTCCAGGGTGGGAAATCTGCGTGGAGATGGGCCCTGGGCCAGGGGAGGGGCTACAGGTCAAGTGCCACCTCCCCTATGGTGGACTTCCACCCCAGGTACTACTGAGCCTTATTAAATGGGGTGTTAGTACACTCGATCTGTGCTCCAGTGCCCTGGTGGTCTAGTGGGGTCCCTGCCCAGTGACAGTGTCCACGTATCCGTCTCCTCAGACCACGGTCGGAAAGTGATTTAACAGCGGGTCCCGCCTGTGGGACCCTCTTACGTCCTCCCCGTAACAGCCAAGCAAACCAGTCTGTGCCTAAGCCATGACGTCTCCGTTGCATGACCCGGGAACCAGGCCAGTGGGAGTATGCAACGCCACTTGGGAGGTGATGGAGCTGCAGTGCTGAATGTCACTCTGACATACAGCGCTTACAGCCCAGTCAGAGATAGGAAATCTTCTTAAAAAAGCTTTTCAGGGCTGCCCAGCAGGGAAGTGCAGTGAACTAAATAGCTCAGGAGGCACTGGCTAGAACCAGATTTACATGCTGCAGGATTTCATAGAGGACAAACTCTCCCATATAAAGGCAAGTGCAGGGTCGGATTAAGGGGGTGTTTCAGACCTGATCGATGGGCTGCAAATTTTGCTGCCCTGCGTTCAGATAGTCGCTGCCTCCGGGGGGAGTGTAAATTTGCCGTGCAAGTGTGCGATTCCATGCGTACGCCGAGCTGCAAAAATCCACTGTGTGCAGTCTCTGCACAGCCCAGGACTTACTCCTCCAGTGCGTTGAGAACAGGCTGATCGGGGCCGGAGCTGATGTCATACACCCTCCCTAAAAACGATTGGGCACGCCTGCGTTTTCTCTGACACTCCCAGTAAATGCTCTGTTACCATCCACAAATGGCCTCCTCCTGTCAATCACCTTGTGAACGCCCGTGCAATCGGATTTTTCGCACTATCCCGTCGCTGGCCGGCGACGCCCTTTGTTGTTGTCCGACATGCGTGCGCATTGCGGTGAATACGCATGCACAGTTAGCACCTGATCGCCCGCTGTGCGAAAATGCACCAAATTACTGCCTTTCCCGGGTGATAAAAATCCTAGTTTCGGCCTCGGTACTGCAGATGTGTAGAAAAATCAATTTTCAATGATATAGTAGTGTAATGGAGATAGCAACAGTCGCACAGGTAAATGAGCAGTGGATGTATTATGCAGTAATTCCTCACATTTGCTCTCATCCCTTAGGTTGATGTGTTTGAGATTGAAGCCGTGTCACTTGGGAAGCTGCAGACCGCGCTCATAGGCTGCAAGGCCAATCACAAGTCACAGTACTGGTATTGTGAGAAAGTAATCATCAGGGAACAAGGAGGACTCTCAGAATATTGCTTCAATTGTGAAAGGTAACATTATTCAAACCGTCACAATTCAACTTCTAGCATTTTTAAATGCTGTATATCTGTATTCCCTCAAGGACACTTGTTTGATGTCAGTTTTATGGTACCTGAGCCCACCAATAATCCACAACCTGTGTCACAGAAAGGTTTTCGGTAAAATCTGCACTTTCATTTTCCTGAGATCTTACTGCCTGTCACATGGGCATTCATTCTTTCAACACATTTATTTCTAGAGTTCAGAGTCAAACTAAAAATTTCCATTTTAACCCAGTGGAGACCCACAGTGCAATACATAATGCCAAGCTAGCTTCCAGCTGAAAATCAAGGGAGAGATGTCTGTACAAAAAATATAAAATTGCTAAATGTTATTGCTAGGTGTCTAGAATAAAAATCGTGTCCCTATGTTTAACTTAAAAAGATGATTATACATTTTAGTAGGACCTGAATAAGGGTTTAGATCACCCTAGGCTAATACACTATCAGCAAATGCCGCCCCCCCCCGCCCCCTCCACTCCATGTTTACTTTCTTATTCATCAACCTGCAGCCTTCAGCATTGCTAGTTGCTATCAGTGCAACTTACCACCTCAAAGATCTGTTAGTAGCCTGGGATTGCCATACAATACAGAGAGCATCCCAGTGGCTGCCAGACAATACAAAGAGCACCCCAGTGGCTGGCATACAACACAGAGAGCATTCAGTAACAGTCATATAGTACAGTGACTGCCATACAACTTATTAATTCCATTTATGTTCATTAGCCACCTAATTACCTCCCTCAGAGACTAAATCAGAGGGGTACGCTATTTCAGTTATGACTGTCTTTATATGCAGCAGTACAACTAAGTTATGCTACAGCCGCTGAAATCTCTAGTCCACTGCTTACACACAAAAATGCACCATTGAACCTCTGAGCAAACCCTATAGCTACTCAAAATGTTCATCAGAACAACTGCATACAAACACCCATGAAATGTTCTCAACACACCTGCATATGACTAGCTATCCCCCATTGCCTTCCATAAACTTACACTGACAGTCAATCTCTCTTTGTCCATATTCTTCCTACAACTGACCGGTAAAGCATTGGGATGAATGTGCAGTTCAAAAACATTGGCCAACTCTGCAAACATCGGAATGGCCTCCACTTCTGAATCATAACCTCAGTCTCATCGATATAACACCTTTATTTATAAAAAAAAAACTTATTAAGATCATTAATTCCTTTATCTACATATTAATCAAACTGAATAATTCTTACTAACCCCAATGTTCTTGACACTAACTGAACACTAATAGTTATATCCATTGTCTGTGCTATGCCATGCAGTCTATAGGTGGTGGCACTGTAAATGAGGGTGATGCTATAAAAGAGACTACTTTTCTTGTCCAATGTAATATGCCCAGTTAGGGGCTGTGGCATATCTATAATGTGTGCAGTGTGTGCAGTGAGACCAGGAGGGCCCACACCAGACACTCTGTACCCATTTTTTCATTACTCACATCTCTGAAGTCCCCCACAGAACCTCTCCACATATTACCAGGAAAATGGCGGACATTTTCCTAACATTTTGCGCATGTGCCGTCAGAAAATCACTGGGAAAATGGCCACCACGGAGTTCTGCACAAGCGCAATACATTCTTTGCCACTAGTACTCAGACTTTACTGAGCTGGTGGATAGAGAGTAGGGGGCCCAGAAGTAGAAGGCTGCACACGGGTCTCCTCTTCTTTTAATATGCCCCTGGTTAGGGGTCTGTTCAATATCCCTTAATTTCTACTAAAGTTGGTTGTAAATGAATAATTTCACCTACTTTTGTAGAAACTATGTAATAGGGCCTTTCATTATAAAGGTAATGCAGGAGATATCATGGATATCTCCTGATTACTTTTCAGTCCCTATCTGGCCCGTTTTCCCGGGACATTAGTATGGGGACCTAAATTCTAGAGATGAGTGCCTGAAATTTTTTGGGTTTTGTGTTTTGGTTTTGGGTTCGGTTCCGCGGCCGTGTTTTGGGTTCGAACGCGTTTTGGCAAAACCTCACCGAATTTTTTTTGTCGGATTCGGGTGTGTTTTGGATTCGGGTGTTTTTTTCCAAAAACACTAAAAAACAGCTTAAATCATAGAATTTGGGGGTCATTTTGATCCCAAAGTATTATTAACCTCAAAAACCATAATTTACACTCATTTTCAGTCTATTCTGAATACCTCACACCTCACAATATTATTTTTAGTCCTAAAATTTGCACCGAGGTCGCTGTGTGAGTAAGATAAGCGACCCTAGTGGCCGACACAAACACCGGGCCCATCTAGGAGTGGCACTGCAGTGTCACGCAGGATGTCCCTTCCAAAAAACCCTCCCCAAACAGCACATGACGCAAAGAAAAAAAGAGGCGCAATGAGGTAGCTGTGTGAGTAAGATTAGCGACCCTAGTGGCCGACACAAACACCGGGCCCATCTAGGAGTGGCACTGCAGTGTCACGCAGGATGGCCCTTCCAAAAAACCCTCCCCAAACAGCACATGATGCAAAGAAAAAAAGAGGCGCAATGAGGTAGCTGTGTGAGTAAGATTAGCGACCCTAGTGGCCGACACAAACACCGGGCCCATCTAGGAGTGGCACTGCAGTGTCACGCAGGATGGCCCTTCCAAAAAACCCTCCCCAAACAGCACATGACGCAAAGAAAAAAAGAGGCGCAATGAGGTAGCTGACTGTGTGAGTAAGATTAGCGACCCTAGTGGCCGACACAAACACCGGGCCCATCTAGGAGTGGCACTGCAGTGTCACGCAGGATGTCCCTTCCAAAAAACCCTCCCCAAACAGCACATGACGCAAAGAAAAAAAGAGGCGCAATGAGGTAGCTGTGTGAGTAAGATTAGCGACCCTAGTGGCCGACACAAACACCGGGCCCATCTAGGAGTGGCACTGCAGTGTCACGCAGGATGTCCCTTCCAAAAAACCCTCCCCAAACAGCACATGACGCAAAGAAAAAAAGAGGCGCAATGAGGTAGCTGACTGTGTGAGTAAGATTAGCGACCCTAGTGGCCGACACAAACACCGGGCCCATCTAGGAGTGGCACTGCAGTGTCACGCAGGATGTCCCTTCCAAAAAACCCTCCCCAAACAGCACATGACGCAAAGAAAAAAAGAGGCGCAATGAGGTAGCTGACTGTGTGAGTAAGATTAGCGACCCTAGTGGCCGACACAAACACCGGGCCCATCTAGGAGTGGCACTGCAGTGTCACGCAGGATGTCCCTTCCAAAAAACCCTCCCCAATCAGCACATGATGCAAAGAAAAAGAAAAGAAAAAAGAGGTGCAAGATGGAATTGTCCTTGGGCCCTCCCACCCACCCTTATGTTGTATAAACAAAACAGGACATGCATGAGGTAGCTGTGTGAGTAAGATTAGCACTGCAGTGTCACGCAGGATGTCCCTTCCAAAAAACCCTCCCCAAACAGCACATGACGCAAAGAAAAAAAGAGGCGCAATGAGGTAGCTGTGTGAGTAAGATTAGCGACCCTAGTGGCCGACACAAACACCGGGCCCATCTAGGAGTGGCACTGCAGTGTCACGCAGGATGGCCCTTCCAAAAAACCCTCCCCAAACAGCACATGACGCAAAGAAAAAAAGAGGCGCAATGAGGTAGCTGACTGTGTGAGTAAGATTAGCGACCCTAGTGGCCGACACAAACACCGGGCCCATCTAGGAGTGGCACTGCAGTGTCACGCAGGATGTCCCTTCCAAAAAACCCTCCCCAAACAGCACATGACGCAAAGAAAAAAAGAGGCGCAATGAGGTAGCTGACTGTGTGAGTAAGATTAGCGACCCTAGTGGCCGACACAAACACCGGGCCCATCTAGGAGTGGCACTGCAGTGTCACGCAGGATGTCCCTTCCAAAAAACCCTCCCCAATCAGCACATGATGCAAAGAAAAAGAAAAGAAAAAAGAGGTGCAAGATGGAATTGTCCTTGGGCCCTCCCACCCACCCTTATGTTGTATAAACAAAACAGGACATGCACACTTTAACCAACCCATCATTTCAGTGACAGGGTCTGCCACACGACTGTGACTGATATGACGGGTTGGTTTGGACCCCCCCCAAAAAAGAAGCAATTAATCTCTCCTTGCACAAACTGGCTCTACAGAGGCAAGATGTCCACCTCATCTTCACCCTCCGATATATCACCGTGTACATCCCCCTCCTCACAGATTATCAATTCGTCCCCACTGGAATCCACCATCTCAGCTCCCTGTGTACTTTGTGGAGGCAATTGCTGCTGGTCAATGTCTCCGCGGAGGAATTGATTATAATTCATTTTAATGAACATCATCTTCTCCACATTTTCTGGATGTAACCTCGTACGCCGATTGCTGACAAGGTGAGCGGCGGCACTAAACACTCTTTCGGAGTACACACTTGTGGGAGGGCAACTTAGGTAGAATAAAGCCAGTTTGTGCAAGGGCCTCCAAATTGCCTCTTTTTCCTGCCAGTATAAGTACGGACTGTGTGACGTGCCTACTTGGATGCGGTCACTCATATAATCCTCCACCATTCTATCAATGTTGAGAGAATCATATGCAGTGACAGTAGACGACATGTCCGTAATCGTTGTCAGGTCCTTCAGTCCGGACCAGATGTCAGCATCAGCAGTCGCTCCAGACTGCCCTGCATCACCGCCAGCGGGTGGGCTCGGAATTCTGAGCCTTTTCCTCGCACCCCCAGTTGCGGGAGAATGTGAAGGAGGAGATGTTGACAGGTCGCGTTCCGCTTGACTTGACAATTTTGTCACCAGCAGGTCTTTCAACCCCAGCAGACCTGTGTCTGCCGGAAAGAGAGATCCAAGGTAGGCTTTAAATCTAGGATCGAGCACGGTGGCCAAAATGTAGTGCTCTGATTTCAACAGATTGACCACCCGTGAATCCTTGTTAAGCGAATTAAGGGCTGCATCCACAAGTCCCACATGCCTAGCGGAATCGCTCCGTGTTAGCTCCTCCTTCAATGCCTCCAGCTTCTTCTGCAAAAGCCTGATGAGGGGAATGACCTGACTCAGGCTGGCAGTGTCTGAACTGACTTCACGTGTGGCAAGTTCAAAGGGCATCAGAACCTTGCACAACGTTGAAATCATTCTCCACTGCACTTGAGACAGGTGCATTCCACCTACTATATCGTGCTCAATTGTATAGGCTTGAATGGCCTTTTGCTGCTCCTCCAACCTCTGAAGCATATAGAGGGTTGAATTCCACCTCGTTACCACTTCTTGCTTCAGATGATGGCAGGGCAGGTTCAGTAGTTTTTGGTGGTGCTCCAGTTTTCTGTACGTGGTGCCTGTACGCCGAAAGTGTCCCGCAATTCTTCTGGCCACCGACAGCATCTCTTGCACGCCCCTGTCGTTTTTTAAAAAATTCTGCACCACCAAATTCAAGGTATGTGCAAAACATGGGACGTGCTGGAATTGGCCCAGATTTAATGCACACACAATATTGCTGGCGTTGTCCGATGCCACAAATCCACAGGAGAGTCCAATTGGGGTAAGCCATTCCGCGATTATCTTCCTCAGTTGCCGTAAGAGGTTTTCAGCTGTGTGCGTATTCTGGAAAGCGGTGATACAAAGCGTAGCCTGCCTAGGAAAGAGTTGGCGTTTGCGAGATGCTGCTACTGGTGCCGCCGCTGCTGTTCTTGCGGCGGGAGTCCATACATCTACCCAGTGGGCTGTCACAGTCATATAGTCCTGACCCTGCCCTGCTCCACTTGTCCACATGTCCGTGGTTAAGTGGACATTGGGTACAGCTGCATTTTTTAGGACACTGGTGACTCTTTTTCTGAGGTCTGTGTACATTTTCGGTATCGCCTGCCTAGAGAAATGGAACCTAGATGGTATTTGGTACCGGGGACACAGTGCCTCCAACAAGTCTCTAGTTGGCTCTGCAGTAATGATGGATACCGGAACCACGTTTCTCACCACCCAGGATGCCAAGGCCTCAGTTATCCGCTTTGCAGTAGGATGACTGCTGTGATATTTCATCTTCCTCGCAAAGGACTGTTGAACAGTCAATTGCTTACTGGAAGTAGTACAAGTGGGCTTACGACTTCCCCTCTGGGATGACCATCGACTCCCAGCGGCAACAACAGCAGCGCCAGCAGCAGTAGGCGTTACACGCAAGGATGCATCGGAGGAATCCCAGGCAGGAGAGGACTCGTCAGAATTGCCAGTGACATGGCCTGCAGGACTATTGGCATTCCTGGGGAAGGAGGAAATTGACACTGAGGGAGTTGGTGGGGTGGTTTGCGTGAGCTTGGTTACAAGAGGAAGGGATTTACTGGTCAGTGGACTGCTTCCGCTGTCACCCAAAGTTTTTGAACTTGTCACTGACTTATTATGAATGCGCTGCAGGTGACGTATAAGGGAGGATGTTCCGAGGTGGTTAACGTCCTTACCCCTACTTATTACAGCTTGACAAAGGGAACACACGGCTTGACACCTGTTGTCCGCATTTCTGGTGAAATACCTCCACACCGAAGAGCTGATTTTTTGGGTATTTTCACCTGGCATGTCAACGGCCATATTCCTCCCACGGACAACAGGTGTCTCCCCGGGTGCCTGACTTAAACAAACCACCTCACCATCAGAATCCTCCTGGTCAATTTCCTCCCCAGCGCCAGCAACACCCATATCCTCCTCATCCTGGTGTACTTCAACACTGACATCTTCAATCTGACTATCAGGAACTGGACTGCGGGTGCTCCTTCCAGCACTTGCAGGGGGCGTGCAAATGGTGGAAGGCGCATGCTCTTCACGTCCAGTGTTGGGAAGGTCAGGCATCGCAACCGACACAATTGGACTCTCCTTGTGGATTTGGGATTTCAAAGAACGCACAGTTCTTTGCGGTGCTTTGCCTTTTGCCAGCTTGAGTCTTTTCAGTTTTCTAGCGAGAGGCTGAGTGCTTCCATCCTCATGTGAAGCTGAACCACTAGCCATGAACATAGGCCAGGGCCTCAGCCGTTCCTTGCCACTCCGTGTGGTAAATGGCATATTGGCAAGTTTACGCTTCTCCTCCGACAATTTTATTTTAGGTTTTGGAGTCCTTTTTTTACTGATATTTGGTGTTTTGGTTTTGACATGCTCTGTACTATGCCATTGGGCATCGGCCTTGGCAGACGACGTTGCTGGCATTTCATCGTCTCGGCCATGACTAGTGGCAGCAGCTTCAGCACGAGGTGGAAGTGGATCTTGATCTTTCCCTAATTTTGGAACCTCAACATTTTTGTTCTCCATATTTTAATAGGCACAACTAAAAGGCACCTCAGGTAAACAATGGAGATGGATGGATTGGATACTAGTATACAATTATGGACGGGCTGCCGAGTGCCGACACAGTGGTAGCCACAGCCGTGAACTACCCCACTGTACTGTGTCTGCTGCTAATATAGACTGGTTGATAAAGAGATAGTATACTCGTAACTAGTATGTATGTATAAAGAAAGAAAAAAAAACCACGGTTAGGTGGTATATACAATTATGGACGGGCTGCCGAGTGCCGACACAGAGGTAGCCACAGCCGTGAACTACCGCACTGTACTGTGTCTGCTGCTAATATATAGACTGGTTGATAAAGAGATAGTATACTCGTAACTAGTATGTATGTATAAAGAAAGAAAAAAAAACCACGGTTAGGTGGTATATACAATTATGGACGGGCTGCCGAGTGCCGACACAGAGGTAGCCACAGCCGTGAACTACCGCACTGTACTGTGTCTGCTGCTAATATATAGACTGGTTGATAAAGAGATAGTATACTCGTAACTAGTATGTATGTATAAAGAAAGAAAAAAAACCACGGTTAGGTGGTATATACAATTATGGACGGGCTGCCGAGTGCCGACACAGAGGTAGCCACAGCCGTGAACTACCGCACTGTACTGTGTCTGCTGCTAATATATAGACTGGTTGATAAAGAGATAGTATACTCGTAACTAGTATGTATGTATAAAGAAAGAAAAAAAAACCACGGTTAGGTGGTATATACAATTATGGACGGGCTGCCGAGTGCCGACACAGAGGTAGCCACAGCCGTGAACTACCGCACTGTACTGTGTCTGCTGCTAATATATAGACTGGTTGATAAAGAGATAGTATACTCGTAACTAGTATGTATGTATAAAGATAGAAAAAAAAAACCACGGTTAGGTGGTATATACAATTATGGACGGGCTGCCGAGTGCCGACACAGAGGTAGCCACAGCCGTGAACTACCGCACTGTACTGTGTCTGCTGCTAATATAGACTGGTTGATAAAGAGATAGTATACTCGTAACTAGTATGTATGTATAAAGAATGAAAAAAAAACCACGGTTAGGTGGTATATACAATTATGGACGGGCTGCCGAGTGCCGACACAGAGGTAGCCACAGCCGTGAACTACCGCACTGTACTGTGTCTGCTGCTAATATATAGACTGGTTGATAAAGAGATAGTATACTCGTAACTAGTATGTATGTATAAAGAAAGAAAAAAAAACCACGGTTAGGTGGTATATACAATTATGGACGGGCTGCCGAGTGCCGACACAGAGGTAGCCACAGCCGTGAACTACCGCACTGTACTGTGTCTGCTGCTAATATATAGACTGGTTGATAAAGAGATAGTATACTCGTAACTAGTATGTATGTATAAAGAAAGAAAAAAAAACCACGGTTAGGTGGTATATACAATTATGGACGGGCTGCCGAGTGCCGACACAGAGGTAGCCACAGCCGTGAACTACCGCACTGTACTGTGTCTGCTGCTAATATAGACTGGTTGATAAAGAGATAGTATACTACTAATATTATATACTGGTGGTCAGGTCACTGGTCACTAGTCACACTGGCAGTGGCACTCCTGCAGCAAAAGTGTGCACTGTTTAATTTTAATATAATATTATGTACTCCTGGCTCCTGCTATAACCTATAACTGGCACTGCAGTAGTGCTCCCCAGTCTCCCCCACAATTATAAGCTGTGTGAGCTGAGCAGTCAGACAGATATATAATATATATAGATGATGCAGCACACTGGCCTGAGCCTGAGCAGTGCACACAGATATGGTATGTGACTGACTGAGTCACTGTGTGTATCGCTTTTTTCAGGCAGAGAACGGATATATTAAATAAACTGCACTGTGTGTCTGGTGGTCACTCACTATATAATATATTATGTACTCCTGGCTCCTGCTATAACCTATAACTGGCACTGCAGTAGTGCTCCCCAGTCTCCCCCACAATTATAAGCTGTGTGAGCTGAGCAGTCAGACAGATATATATAATATTATATATAGATAATAGATGATGCAGCACACTGGCCTGAGCCTGAGCAGTGCACACAGATATGGTATGTGACTGAGTCACTGTGTGCTGTGTATCGCTTTTTTCAGGCAGAGAACGGATTATATTATGTACTCCTGGCTCCTGCTATAACCTATAACTGGCACTGCAGTAGTGCTCCCCAGTCTCCCCCACAATTATAAGCTGTGTGAGCTGAGCAGTCAGACAGATATATATAATATTATATATAGATAATAGATGATGCAGCACACTGGCCTGAGCCTGAGCAGTGCACACAGATATGGTATGTGACTGAGTCACTGTGTGCTGTGTATCGCTTTTTTCAGGCAGAGAACGGATTATAAATAAAAGTGGTGGTCACTGGTCACTATCAGCAAAACTCTGCACTGTACACTACTGAGTACTCCTAATGCTCCCCAAAATTAGTAAATCAAGTGTCTCTCTAATCTATTCTAATTCTAAACGGAGAGGACGCCAGCCACGTCCTCTCCCTATCAATCTCAATGCACGTGTGAAAATGGCGGCGACGCGCGGCTCCTTATATAGAATCCGAGTCTCGCGATAGAATCCGAGCCTCGCGAGAATCCGACAGCGTCATGATGACGTTCGGGCGCGCTCGGGTTAACCGAGCAAGGCGGGAAGATCCGAGTCGCTCGGACCCGTGAAAAAAAACATGAAGTTCTGGCGGGTTCGGATTCAGAGAAACCGAACCCGCTCATCTCTACTAAATTCATCAACTTCCGACAATACTACATTTTCACAGCTTGACAGCGGGAACCTTCGCCATCTTCAGGTAGCATTTCTTCCCGCACCCCCCGGCAGTCAACCTAGGAAGGCCTAAGAACCAGCTGTCTCCACATTGCAGCAATGCTGAATTGCTCCGGTGATTTTGTATCTACTACTGCTACTCGCCCTTGATAAGTAACATGTGAATAGGCCCTCAAGTCTTTTAAGAATCCACTGACCATGCCTCTCTATTATAAACCTCCCCATATTTAATGTTATCAATGCTAACAAGTCTACAGACATGCGTAAACTATATAATAATGATCTGTTCCATCTGGACCTGCACAGTGGGAGACAGGGCAGGTAGGTGACCCCCCAATAACTCTCACTGCAGTGTTGGGACGGACCACCTGCACCTGGACATGAAGATGGAACAAATGTGCTGGGAATGGGCAAGCGTAGCAGGGAGGGATGGGGCATGGCAGGTTGCTGTAACCAGGCATATGCCAGGCCCATTTACTTGTATAATATAAAAATATATTGCTTTGTATTTAATGTATTCTTTCTGTAAGCCATTATTGCATACAAAAGGTAATCTATGTACATTTTACACATATAGGTGGCTTCCTTATATGTCTGAGGGCTCTCTTCATTCAGAAATTGAACTTCAGGAGCAAGGTAACATAAGGACATCAGTACAAGTAACATAGACTTAAGCAGAGCTACATTATAAAGATAAATACTAATTATTTATTTGCTATAGAAACTCTGACTACTTGTTACTATCAAGTCTGAAAATAAAATGTTTTCAGTTTGATCAAAACAAAATATTTTAAAATTATATATCTGCTTGTGAACGTTTATATGGGCAACACAGTAATTGTATTTCTGGCTCAAAAACGTGGTTTAAGTCATGCGCGATCGTCACGAAATACCGATGTTCGCGTAATTGGGCGATGTTATAAGTACTGAGCATCTGTCTGAGTAGCACTGCACATGCAGCCCGGCCCCAGGCCTACTAGCACCCCGAGCGAGAAATTTTAAAGCTACCGCCCCCCCCTCCCCCCCCGCCCCCAAAGCGCGCACCAAAGCCGGGGCCTAGCAACTTGATATTATTATATCAAACTATAAATATCTGACACAGAAGATACAGGCGGGACTCAAATTTTCTCATGCTGTGAGGGCTGGGTGCTTATAAAACACCTCTGAAAAGCACCGGAGCACCCATAGAGTGGGAACAGATCCTGTGGCGAGCACAGCGAGCCCACAAGGGGCTTCATTGCGCTTGCCCCCCTGCCAGCATCTGTATGCTGAACGCCGGGATCCCGGCTGTCGGTAAAGCATACCCAACGCAAATATATATATACAGGTTGAGTATCCCATATCCATATATTCCGAATTACGGAATATTCCGAAATACAGACTTTTTTGAGTGAGAGTGAGATAGTGAAACCTTTGTTTTTTGATGTCTCAATGTACACAAACTTTGTTTAATACACAAAGTTATTAAAAATATTGTATTAAATGACCTTCAGGCTGTGTGTATAAGGTGTATATGAAACATAAATGAATTGTGTGAATGTAGACACACTTTGTTTAATGCACAAAGTTATAAAAAATATTGGCTAAAATGACCTTCAGGCTGTGTGTATAAGGTGTATATGTAACATAAATGCATTCTGTGCTTAGACTTAGGTCCCATCACCATGATATCTCATTATGGTATGCAATTATTCCAAAATACGGAAAAATCCCATATCCAAAGTACGTCTGGTCCCAAGCATTTTGGATAAGGGAGACTCAACCTGTATATATATATATATATATATATATATATATATATGTATATGTGTATATATATATATATATATATATAGCGTGGATAGAGTTTGGCACTCCTAAGACAGATATTTAGCTGCAGCCGGTGCCTTCATAAAGGATAAACACATAGGACGAGGATGCGGCACTCTCGGCTTGAAGAATTCACAGCAACAACTTCTAATTTGCAAATTAGAAGTTGTTGCTGTGAATTCTTCAAGCCGAGAGTGCCGCATCCTCGTCCTATATATATATATATATATATATATATATATATGTGGGTCTGGCGGTCTGTGTGTGCTGTGGTTCTGATAATATGTCCTATTCCTCCAATGCATTTCAGCCCTGTGGCCTTTCTCAACATAATTGGAGATAGTACACTTCCAGCGCTATTGCTTACCAACATTCCAGCCAACAGTGGCAGCTGTTCTTGCCCATGATAAAAAGAAAATTATTGTAATGCCTAAGCACAAGACAAAAAAGTTACCTCTTGGGCATGGGATTATTTTTTCTAAATCCTGACATTTTTGAAGGCATCTGCTCCATTTATGAGGCCAAATTTAGTAGAGGTAAGGACGTTAAACGTCTAGATACCTCCTGCTCATTTGCCCCGAGTTCATAAAATGTATTTTACAAAATTATAGTGATTTGTAAAGCAGCAACAAGCAGCCCAGTATCAGTTACCAGCAGTTTGACCAGCCCCTGCCATTTCCACTGCCAACATCCTCATCTCCTCATTAGTGATCAGGAGGTAGTCCTTTCAAAAAATTGGTTTATGGATACAGTATATATAACATAAGGGCAAGTGGGCGGTCCCAAGGACAATTCCATCTTAAACCGCTTTTCTTTTAATTATGGACTGCTTGAGGACATTGGTGATGGTCTATTTTGCAGAGAGAAATATTTTTATCTATTTGGTTATTGCTCTAAAATCTGTCTAATTTGTAACACATTTTTAACCATAAATGTGTTGCCTCACACATGTTATTTTGAATTAAGCAATCAATCGATCATATTTTTATGTTTTGGCTTTTTCTTTTCAAATTTGCTGCAGAACAGGTCTTGATCTAGGACTCACACATGTTAATTTTAATTAATCAATCACTTTTGTGTTCTTGTATGGTCTTTTCTCTCCTAATTTGCTGCAAAACATGTTCACATCTTGATCTAGGCCTCACATATGTTTATTTTAATCAATAAATCATTTTTGTATTTTTCTTTTATGGCCTTTTCTCATCTAATTTGCTGCAGAACAAGTACAGTTCTTGATCTAGGCCTCACACATGTCAATTTTTAATTAATTAATTGATAATTTTTGTATTCTTTTATGGCTTTTTCTCTCCTAATATGCTGCAAAATAGATGTCAATTTAGGCCACATCTCAATTTAAAAAAGTAACCTATATGATCAATATATTGTTCTTTTACCTGTCTTCCACTAATATATATATATATATATACACACACACACACACACACACACACACACACACACGCACACACGCACACTTCCCTGTACTTCCCTCAGATCTCTGAGCTAGTTCTTGATTAATAAAAACATTCTTAGTTACTTTTTGTGGGGTCGTACAGTTTATTAAACTGTCATCCTTCTGTCTGCCACTGCTGTGTGACTATGTTTCATAGATGTGCTATAAACTGCCGTGTGTTTGTGCTCGGTTGATTAGTTTAACTAGACAGCCTTTGGCCAGTAATGGTGAAAACAATATTATGAGCTGTGAGGTGTTGTTGAAGTTACTAATATTGTAGGGGGAAAAAAAGGTCCAAATTACATCAGTTTTTAGAATTTTTCACAATAGAATACAGATCCAAACCCAAAACACGTTAGGGTGGTTTTGCCAATTTAGAACCAAAACACAAAATTAACACAGATCGAAAACCAAAACACGGGGGTCAGCGCACTTACTGGTAAGTGGCTATGTCTCATTTGAACTTTTTTATAAGGCTGGAGACATATTATCAGAACATCCACAGCAGCAGCAAAGTAGATCAGTAGAGGAGTGTCTCTGTGGGAAGCAATGGTCGTCAGGACTGCATAGGAGAGGTGCAGTATGATAATGAGGAGTAGAATGGAGGCACTGAATACAATGTGTGCATTTGTGCATTATATATGTAAAATAATCACTGATATACTTAAATTTCTGCATAAGATGAAATGAAAGACCTGTATTGTCCATTAAATCTCTCGTAATTTTCTAGAAGTAGAACCGTCTAATGAAGAGGAACGCTCTGCTGAAATCAATGGTAAACTTAATCAAATTGACATTTATATCAGTCCTGTACAAGCTACAAAATACTAGCATAAACAGCCTGAGGAAGCAGGCAGTGTAGCTTATCTGTGAAACGTGTTAGAAGTTTATGCAAATTTCCTTCTGTATACCATGTATTAATTAATGATCTCCCATCCATTATTGGTAAGCCTGGATTCCTATATATATCTGTTATGAATGTCTAATAAATGTAGAAACCTATTTTAAAGGTGTGGTATAGACTCTGCAATTGGTAGAACCTGCACCTAAAAGAAACACCACCAATTTGTTGTACTTAGTATCCTCAGTGGATGGGCGCATTGAGTTTTTTCGACACTTGGCCACTTCCTTTTTCAATACTGAATCAATTATTTTTTGTTATTAGTATTTTTAATTATTCTTTAATTATGCTTCTAAACATTATTGTTTACAATAGTGAAAATTACTTGTTATTTTTAAATTTAATTTATCAATGACAATAGTGAGTTATATTTAGAAGACATGAATCTATTTAATATTATCATTTGATTATCGATTAGCAATTTCTCATTGGGTCATCCTTTATTTTCCATTGCAGTTCAGATTTTTTGACCGCTTATAGCTTATGTACTCACACTACCCTTAACATTCCTCTATTGCTTAGCCACCATTTATGGAGAGTATAAGACTAGTTTTACATAGTGGAAGTGTCCCAGTTGGATTCTGATCTGTAAATTATCCTTTTCAGAACTGGAGATAATCTCCTGTCCTCAGTTCTATTTCCTTCGGATTTAGGGGGTCATTCCGAGTTGATCGCTCGCTGCCGATTTTCGCAGCGCAGCGATCAGGTGAAAAAACAGCATTTCTGCGCATGCGTATGCCCCGCAATGCGCACACGCAACGTACGGGTACAAAGGTCTTTGTGGTTGTGCCCAGGTTCTAGCAAAGTTTTCCTTCGCACTGGTGGCCGCAAGAACATTGACAGGAAGGGGCCGTTACTGGGTGTCAACTGACCGTTTTCAGGGAGTGTTTGCAAAAACGCAGGCGTGTCTGAAAAAACGCAGGCATGGCTGGGCGTTCGCTGAGCGGGTGTATGACGTCAAATCCGGACACGAATAGGCTGAAGTGATCACAAGCGCTGAGTAGGTTTAGAGCTAGAGGCAGAACTCTGGGAGGCAACGGAGTCATCTGCCGCCGGGCTCCTGCTGTGAAGGGGGGCTCTTCTCCTCCCATTGTATGACACCATTAACTTAAGTTAATTGATGGCTGCCACTATCTTTTCACTATATGAAGTTACTTCTCTGACAATTACACATAACTTCATATAGTTACAATTCTCATGCTTTCTGTACTGGAACAAATAGCTCCATCAGTAAAGTGTCTGCTGTCAGTGGGTTCTAATCCTGGGTATGACTGCTAAGACATGTGTAATTTAAAATAAAAGACAATGAAATGTGTATATATACACTATATAAAAAAAAAAATCAGAACACTCCATGCATACATACACACACACACACACACACACACACACACACACACACACACACACACACACGCACACACACACATATATAATATGCACACATACATACATATATTTATCTAAATATAAGGGGAGGGGGCAACTGGTATGAACTTGCCTCCGGGCATCTGGAACGAACTTACGCCACTGTTTAGAGCTACTCTGAAACTGCACAAACTGTTTTTGTAGAGCTCGGCTGCACATGCGTTCGCACTTTTGCTAAGCTAAAATACACTCCGCAGTGGGCGGCGGCATAGTGTTTGCACGGCTGCTAAAACTAGCTAGCAAGCGATCAACTCGGAATGACCCCCTTAGGCGGGCAGCCCACAAGCTCTCCTTAGGTTGCAGAGGAGGTGTTGCCTATAGCAACCAGACAGATTCTTGCTACCAATTTTGTAGAATGTTCTAGATAAATCATAGCTAGAATCTGATTGGTTGCTATGGGCTACACCTCCACTTGTCCTCTTTAGACCGGTTGATAAATCTCTCCCATATAAAGCAGTAATTAACTTTTTTTTTTCAGAGAAAACACATAAAAAGAGGGTTACCACTGCTTGATACATTGATTCTTTGGTCACCTGTGAGATGCATTTCCAAGACCCTAGTTAGAGGTCCATCCCTAGCGGCATTATGGTTCAACGTCTGGACCAAGGATTACACAGATATCGATGTTCAAAATTAAATTAAATTAATTTTTTTGAGGAGGGAAATTATTTGGGAGGATATCAATTCATTACACTGAGTCCAGCTAAATGCTGCAAAAATTAGTGGGGGGGAAAAAAAATCACTTTTCTCTTACGTCCTAGAGGATGATGGGGTCCACATTAGTACCATGGGGTATAGACAGGTCCACTAGGAGCCACTGGCACTTTAAGAGTTTAATAGTGTGGGCTGGCTCCTCCCTCCATGCCCCTCCTACCAGACTCAGTTTAGAAAATGTGCCTGACGGAGCCGGTCACAGCTAGGGGAGCTCCATAGGAGGTTTGCTAGTTTTCTTATTTTTTTTAGAGTTACTGTAGGCACAGGGAGGCTGCTGGCAACAGCCTCCCTGCTTTGTGGGACTTAGGGGGGGAGTAGTGTCCAACCCTGAGATGTTAATGGCCACTAACTCCGCTGACAGGATACCGAGCTCCTGAGGGTGATGATCGTTAGCCGCCCAAGGCGACCGCTCACTCCCGCAGCATGCCGCCACCCCCTAACAGAGCCAGAAGATGGCGAGTGTGTCACCGGAGACCCGACAAGCAGGGAGCCGGTGTGTATGGTGGCAACAGGGTAGGAGCGCAGTACTAACCTACAGGTTCCCAGGACCAGAAGCCTCCTTCTGGTTCATCAAAATCCACAGCATGACGGTGGTCTGCACAGCCTGGAAAACAGGCAGGTGGGGGCGATACTCTGATGTTTCAGCAACGTCTCGGTGTCGTTCAGCCTGGATCCCTGGTTACAGGATATTGTGTCCCAGGGGTACAGACTGGAGTTTCAAGAACTCCCACCTCACCGATTCTTCAAATCAGGCTTGCCTGCTTTACTGACAGACAGGGCTATCCTACAGGAAAAGTCAGAGGTCATTGTCCCAGTTCCACCTCATATGCAAAACAAGGGTTACTATTCAAACCTTTTTGTGGTGCCAAAACCGGATGGTTCGGTCAGACCGATTTTAAACTTGAAATCGTTAAACCCTTTCCTGAGGGAATTTAAATTCAAATTGGAATCCCTGAGAGCGGTGATCTCCGGTCTGGTGGAGGGAGAGTTTCTGATTTGGCCGCAGCATCAGGCCTATCTCAGATTTGCACTGTTAGACAGTCACTATCAGTTCCAGGCACTGCCATTTGGTCTCTCCACGGCACCAAGGGTGTTCACCAAGGTGATGGCAGTGATGATGGTTCTCCTCCGCAGGCAGGGAGTGAACGTAGTTCCATACCTGGACAATCTGCTGATAAAGGCATCGTCCAGGGAGAAGTTGTTGCAGTTCATTGCTCTCACAACTCATCTGCTCAGAGAACATGGATCAGAGAACTCAGAGAACAGAGATCCTGACCCTTCTAAAGTCACATTTGAAGCCAACAAGTAGATTGTCTTTCCTGGGTCCTCGACACAAAAGTGCAGAGGGTGTTTCTACCAGTGGAGAAAGCGTTAGTGATACAATCAATGGTCCTGGATGTCTTGAAACCTGACCGGGTATCATTTCACCAGTGCATTCACCTTCTGTGGGAGATGGTTGCCTCCTACGAGCCTCTACAATACGGAAGACTTAATGCACGGTCCTTCCAACTGGATCTCCTAGACAAGTGGTTGGGATCTCACCTACACATGCACCAGAGGATACGTCTGTCGCCGAAAGCAAGGATTTCACTCCTCTGGTGGTTGCAAATGCCTCACCTCCTGGAGGGCCGCAGGTTCAGGGTTCGGAACTGGATCCTTCTAACCACGGATGCAAGCCTCAGGGGTTGGGGCACAGTCACTCAAGGGGAAACCTTCCAAGGAAGATGGTCAAGTCTGGAATCCATTCTTCCAATAAACTTTTCTGGAACTACAAGCCATTTACAACGGTCTTCTCCAAGCGGCGCATCTTCTTCGAAATCAGGCCATTCAGGTGCAGTCGGACAATGTAACGATGGTTGCCTACACAAACTGACAGAGAGGAACAAAGAGCAGAACTGCTATGTCAGAGGTAACAAGAATACTTCTGTGGGCGGAAAAGCAGGCATTGGCATTGTCAGCAATCTTCCATCCAGGAGTGGACAACTGGGTAGCGGACTTTCTCAGCAGGCACGCTCTCCATCCAGGAGAATGGAGCCTTCATCCAGAGGTGTTCACGGACGTGACCAGTCATTGAGTTGTGCCTCAAATAGGCATGATGGCCTCACGTCTCAACAAGAAACTTCGGAGGTACTGTTCCAGGTCGAGGCTGTGGCAGTGGATGCCCTGGTAACTCCGTGGGTGTTCAAGTCTGTGTATGTATTCCCACCACTTTCACTTATTCCAAGAATCTTTGGACTGGCAAGGACAGCTTGGTACGCCGATCTGCTGGACTTACTGCTGGAAGATCTGAGGCCTCTCCTCTTCGCAAGGATCTTCTGCAACAGGGGCCATTCGCTTATCAAGAGTTACCGCAGCTATGTTTGATGGCATGGAGGTGGAACGCCAGATCTTAGCCCGGAAGTGTATTCCGAGCAGGGTTATTCCTACTCTGGTACAGGCAAGGAGTAATGTCTAAACATTACCATCGGATTTGGAAAAAGTACGTGTCTTGGTGTGAGTTCAAGAAGT